>NC_089318.1:25001783-25666318 GCF_036669915.1 Pocillopora verrucosa
GCAAGAGGAATGACTCCTCAGTTGAGGAAGAAAAAAGGAAAGAGAAAGACGACATCGATGAATGAAGGTGGAATGAGGGAAAAAAAGCTTCAGGTTTCTGACCAAAGGTCACTACGTTAGTATCATCTATTGCACCATGTCATAAATTTTCATGCTGTTATTTTTCAGCAAGCCAATATAGAAGCCAGGCCCATAGAAACGGCAGTCATCCACTGAGGAATTATCAAGCTGTCATCATCGACACTCAAAACTTGACTTGCCTGAACAAAACACAACGGCTCGTCATCTCTTTAAAACTAAGTATAGGTTATATGTGGACGTGACCACTTTCCTGACAATAATTTTGAATAGTCCGCACGGAAAGCATTTTCCTAGATCGAAAAAAAAAGTTTGGAGTTTTCGCTTCCGGAGCATGCCTTACCCCAGGGGTATGATTTTTTGAATGACCTCGTTGTTATGCTTCTCGTTTTTCATTAGGACAATTGAGTAAATTCGTTACGGCCTGGAATCGATCACATATCAGCCATTTTTGAGCTATCCAAAAAGCCGTGTCTAAAACCGAAAACCTCTAAGCCCTAGAAGCCATTATTAGTTGCCAAACCCAGCAAAACTTTCCCCGACTCGTTCTTCAAATCTTTCTCCGCTGAGAAACGTGCGTCCTCCAGAGATAATGGACTTAACTTGCAGCTCCGGAAAGATGCCTTCTGCTGAATGGTAAATCAAACTAAGCTCCTTCATAAATGGAAGACTAGAAAGGTCATACTTGAACATAAATAGAAATTTGATCTTATACGTTTTTTACCAAATCACCCCTCTCCCTCCAACACCGTTTTTTTGAACCAAAAATCCTGTTTAATCAGTCTGGTTGATTGAGAAGTGAATTCTTTAGTTCCCTTCTCATATTGAAACTAAAAAGAGAATTTGGTAAAATAAACAACCCCAGCGTTTGGAGTGCTGGTAGCATAAATTGATATTTTTCTGAGATGTCCATACATGATTAACAAAAAAGCCTGAGGTTTGCTGAGCCTCTAAAAAAATCAAACGTGAATCAATCGTAAGTACGTGTTTATACAACACAAAACTTTTGTTTTTTTCTTTTTTTAAATTACTCAAAACTCCTATCAATCGGAAAACAAATATTCCCAAAAACATGAACATGCAACTGAGCTGTCAATGTCCAAAATTTCACGTCAAAACATTAATGATGCCGATGCGCATGCCAAGAATAAAGAACAACTGCTGAAAGAATAGGCTGAGCCTGCGTTACAGTTTGTCGTTTGTCATTGCAACAGGTTGATATCACAAGTGAAATCAGAGCAAACGGCTTCTCCACAGGTGGGATTTCTGAGCTTCCAACAAGAGAGCTCATGAGCAACAGCCCTTGAGAATAATATTTCACTTCTCCAATACTTAAAGTAGACCTTGATGCATTGGTTTTGTTGGAACGACACTTTTCCTGTGAAAACACTTTAACAATCGTTCCCACGAGGTTTGTTGAACTTCTTACAAGCATACATTCCAGACTTTGATCCTAGGAAAATCAAGTTAAGAAATTTTGACCATTAGTATTTTGTATATTGAAGCGTTTGGATGAGCGTGGCCTCTTAAAAACTCTCATGACAGAGCCGACATACGGAGCAGACCGTGAATGGGCACAACTACACGACAAGTTTTTTAAACATATTAAATCAGCCGCCGCCCCGGTTGTTCACAGAGTTGGATAACGCTTATTCACCAGATAAACTCTCCTATACGGTGGATAATAGGAATTGATTTGCTATCCACTTATCGACCGGAAGAACAATTTATCCAATGAATCGTTGGATAGCATTATTCCGGTCCTTTATTACAAAAAACTTTGGGCCCCGATCTCTAGCATACGAATCTTGATTTTCGTGCGTTAAAGTGTAAATATTATCAATTTTAAATGAGCAGCCTTGGAAAAGAGAAAAAGGGAATGGACTCAGTGTGAAATTAAACTGAAAAGGAGTGGGAAGCTTATTACGTGCACTCGGAGATCATTTATTTATTCCTTAGATATGTAACTGGCATTAGTTCATTTTCCTTTCAAAACTCTTCACGGTTATGACATTATTCAATCAAGATTTTACATTAGGAAAGTACTGAGATTTTTCTCATACATGTGAGTTTTTATTGTCAATTAAGTTGGTATTAAACATCTTATCACGTCGTACACGCCTATGGGGAAACATAAACCGCAAATCGACCGATATGTACTGCATTATTCAGTTTCCCTTTCAAACTCTTCACCGGTTGACAATTATTCACGATTTAGCATAGAAGTACTGCATAATTTTTCTCATAAAATAGTGAGTTGTAGTGTCATTAGAGTTGGTGATTAAACATAATTATGCACTCGTACAAGGGCCTATGGGAAACAATATACCGCCTGAGGAAATGAATTAGGATCGGAAAAACATTGAAAACTCTGGCCGAGCCAAAAGAAAGCAAAAAAACTAAAACGATCCGCCCCAGACTAAACCAGTGATGATGTTTATTCGTTCTTCTTTCAAATCTGTGGGTTCATTATTTATTATTTCAACTCCCCACATACCGAACTTTTTGCGCATTTACTTGAGATCTCAGTTAACCGAAGGGACAGCCCGCCTCATTCAACCAGCTGATAAAATTCGCCACTTGTGACACCATATACAATCTTGAGAGCAGATCATTTTAAAAAAAATGGTACTGTAAATCATTGCATAGCTTGAACAATCTCCACGTTTGTGGGTGGTCATCAACCTATTCTTTAAACATATATTACCATTTGCATGCATAACGCTTTCTTAGGGCAGAAGTTCTCGTACTACGGAAAAAACAAAAAAAACTGGTAGAATTGCGAAGCAGCACAGACCTAATATGCAGTACTCGCCCACATTGCAGGGCTAAAACACTTATGCTGTTTTTCGGTTGGCAAGGGGACGCAATCAATTTATTACATTTTTAAACGTAGTTATAGTGCTGAGCGATTTTAAGGTTCATCAAGACTAAGAATTTGCATTACAATGAATTAACGGTGGCTGACCACAAAAAAATACTAGATGAACTTTCAAATATTTAATTTCGAATTTTTAAAATGAATTTTATATGGCGGTTGCAAACGTTTCTTAAATTATCGCGATAGATCTTGGTTCTTGCAGAAGTTAGAATAATTTTTGTTTTCTTAACCTGGTTAGAAATTGCTGATCAATTTTATAGATGTCTTTTAGCCTAGTTAAAAGGAAAAAAGCAGATAAAAATCCTCATACCGGGCAGGATAAGACCCCGGCGTTATGAAATCTATTTCAACAATCATGAAGGCTTTGCATAAAGTATTAATTCTGGACACTTGAAATTCTGGTTGCCCATAAGAACATATTTCAACTTTCACTGCTTTAGATCATATTCTGCAGAGACATTTAAGAGAGGCTTGTGTAGATAACCCTGAATTCACAAGAAAGAGTACACAAATCACTTCTATTGCCGAGTAAGTGTATGTTAGTGTTTACATGTACATGCGAGACTTTATTGTAACTTGATACCTATCCAGCTCATATCACTGTCTATAGGCCTATTGTCACATCATGACTTAATAGCAAGTACCAGAATAACCAGCAAGTTTGAAGTTTGAATAAATACGAAATGAGCTGCATTTTCATCTCGCACTACAATTCTGGAAAGATGTTTAGTGAGTGAGGTTATGTCGAAATAGCGACTTACGGGAGAGAGGGACCTTACTCAGAAAAAACGTCATGATTAACTTTTGTTTCCGAGTAAGGTGCGTTTTATTCGTCTCAGCGTAAGCATCTCTTACCTCTTCAGTCTGCGTTAAGGCAATTTACCGTATGAAAATGGCTATCCAGCCTTTCTGTCAGTGATTATATCTACATTTACATTAAATTCTTACCGTGATGATAAGCGATGAAAAGCAACAGCAAAAAAGCGGCGACCCTCACTTTCATCTTGTATTGTTTAACCGTTCTTGGAGAGCACTGACGAGCGAATTCGTTTGTGATCCGTACGAAATCATATAATTTTTAATGAGATGCTTGTTTACGAAAAGCAAATTGGCTCTCCCTGTGCGTTAATTTTTCGATTGACCAATCATACCCTGATATGACTAAGCTCACAAAACAAGCTCCTGGAACATGTTCAAGATCCTTTGTCTGTACCTCTCAGTTTAAAATTTTAATGATAACAATAAAAATATAAAATCCTTGGCCTACCTCAAGACCGTTTGATGTAAAATTGTCGGAACTTGATGCATGTCGCCGAAAAGTTTCCCTTGTCTTAAAATAAAAAGTTTTCGTTGTGCGCTGTGCAGAGTTCAGTTAAAAGTCCCAAGTATTGATGACTCGGTTCGAATCGAATCGAACGATCTGCGATTTTTTTTTGTCTAGAATAACTCATGTTCACGTCAAGGACCTTTTTTTAACTAATACCCAGGCCTTTCTCGGCCCACGCTTTACCCAACACACTGAAATATTTCAAAAAAGCAAGTATTAAAATGTTATTCATTTATTGCGTTCGAAGTTAAGAGGACGCGTAGTACACGTGTCGCTTCTCTCTGGATGCTCTGCCATTTTCAGTTTTGGGGCGCCTTATAAACTGGCTGACCACTCGCCTCGATATCATACAAGAGCTGCGAATTCTGTTGGCCAGGAGCCCATTACTTAATGGGCTCGTTAGCTGAGTGAAATTCCTCGGGCAGACTCGCTTAGTTCTGGATGTTCGTAGCTTCACTGGATTTTGTTAACGCGGTGAAAAAAATATCTATTTCTACGCTAGATCGAACGCACTTTTTGCTGATCCCTGATTATTTCTAGTTTATCTTTCTTAATTCGAGCGCATTTATAATTAGCCTTTTGTCTGAACACACCGCCCTGGTTCCCCATCCCTCCCCCCTGAGAAATACCCCTGTTGAGTCTCACGCACGGAGTCTGTGCGTTTTCCTAAACTCCGGAGCATTGCAAACTGTGCCAACTTAATGCCTATATATGGTAAACTATTGAATCGGTTTTGAAAAATACTGTCGTCCTAAGAGTCACGAATACTGAAAAGTTGAACATGTTTTCTGGTGTATCGTATATGGCTATTTAGAAACAGAAAAAATCAATGGAAAAAAGTGTGATTGCGTTTGTAAATTGCTGCTCGTTTGCAAAAGACGAATAATCAAACTAAAGGCGAAATGTGACGAACAGATTTGAGAAAAGCCATTGCGTTACCTCGAGGATATATGCGCGACAATGGAAATTTATGAAGGGTCGGGTCCAAGTCTCATAGTTTACACGTTTTTGCGAACAGACCACGGTTCTGCCGCTTAAAGGGGAATATTTTTCTTGCACATAACAGTTCTAGTGTGTCTTTTACTAACTAAAGATACAAAGGGCTTTTGTTTCAAGCGATCAAGGGATTGAAACTTGCAAATTTCCTACACGCCCCCTACCCCTGTGAGACACAATATACAAGGCACGGTCCAGTGATCAGAACAATTATCCATTTATCGCGTGGCTTGAAACACAATAACCTAGAATTAGGGTTGGGAATTTTTGTAATTTCATTGTTCCTGTCTTGGGTTGTATTCTCTCGCTTCACTCTCAGCGATAGCGGCGATTTTTGGGAAAATCAGTGTTAATCGGTTTAATTGTCCACCAGCAAAATGGTAAGTGAATCTCACTTGTCGACTTTTTACGTATCTCACTTTGAACCCCGCGTGATGTTGAATGTTGAGTCATTTTCAACCGAAAGTTTCATGGTTTTCAACATGACGCTGTATGTCGATAGTCCCGATGAGTAGAGCCCCTAAACTAACACAATTATAGAGTTATTGCTAAATGTCGTCGTCATCCTCGTATTTGGAGAGGTCGAGGATTAATCACCGCAAATCAGAGAGATCCAAATTCAAAACAGACCGAATTATGTTCTTCATCGGTTGTTTACACACCGCCCAGTACTAATCTTCCGCTCCGAATCCTAATTTTTATTCTTACTTTTGTCATTAATGTTATTCGATTTGATTTCTTTTCTTGGACTATTAACTCTTATAATGAGGGTTCAGTGATCGGAAAACACCAAGCGAAACAATCCGCTGCAATGCGAACAGCAAACTTTAACTTCTCGGAATGCATTGGTCAGTTCAGGAATGTAAACAATGCAGCTGTAGTAGATTTGGCGTGTTTTCTCTCATTTTGCAAGCATTTACTGCGTTTGAATCCTTCCTAGTCTGTACTCAAACAGCTCGAAAAAGAAAATCTCTCTGATTTCTAGAGAGGTGTCCATGTAGTTTTGAAAAAGCTCGTACAGTGTAGTTACTCGACACAGTCACTGAATTTGTATGTCGATCAAATTTGTCTGTTTATGCTTTCGTAATTAGTCGAGTGCCGCTGTGATCTCGGATAAGGCGAGAGTATTAAAACATCGGAAGACAGATCCACCGTAAAAGATCACGCGTGGCCGCTTGGTTTGACAAATTATACGAAGCGAAAAGCGTACCTTTCTCTTACGCTCAACACCGAAATTTGATTGCAAACAAATTAGAAGCGTCTAATCCCTGTGTCCATAAGATAAGTCGCGAAAATTATCGCCGAATAGTTACTTGTGATAAAATTAATGCGATTGATCGTTATTTTATTTTCGTTTTACCTTTGCTGTAGCTGTCACAAGGATTCTGGTTGTATTAAATGAGCTTGTGCAATCTGCGTCCAAGTTTTTCTTAAGTTTCATTAATTATTTCTGCAAATTGCTTTTGTTGTTTACCAGACATAAAGTTAGGTTTGTCTAAAGATTTAGAAGCTTAGTAATTATACAGCTTTAATTCACATTTGCTAGTTTGTATTATTGTTGCGTGGTGTGACTTCTGTTGCGTGACAAAGGATCAATTTTTTTATCACACTGTAGTACAACTAACATTTCTTTCATTTGCTTCAGTCGGCATCACTGAGTCCAGAGCAGCTGAAAGGTAAGCAAGAGTCGCGTTTCCGTTCATTTTTTACATGAGCTTAGGCAGCCTGTGGTGAGGAGCAGTTGTTACAGTTATAGTGATCAGAATGAGCAGTATACCCAAACATGACCTCAAAACCAATGTTGTTAATGATATGTCAAAGCTGTGTCATTTCTGCTATACTTATTAAATCATACTCGATGCCTTACGGTAGACCAGCTGTAAGAATAAATTATTATTTGTTATTTCATATTCAAAGAATGTCAAAGGTGCCTCAATTCATACATTATTTTGGTGCACAGAGCAATGAATTCTCACAGTTTAGTCTCGCCCCCAACATGTTCCTTTGTAGCCCAGTTTGTAGTAGCACTTATCAGGTACCTGGGGGCAAAGCCAATTGTTTTTAAGCTCTGTTTCTGGAAACGCGAAATGTCGACTTGTCACGCAGTTCCCTCCACCAATTGTCGAGTTTCGCTCATCTTTATCATCAAATGTCGAGTCGTCACGCAACTTGATAGTTAATCGTCGTGTTTTCATGCAACTTCCTAACCATTTGTCGTGTTGTTACTCAACTTCTTCATCAACTGTTGAGTTGTCACGCAATTTCGCCACTAACTGCGGAGTTGTCACGCAATTTCTCCACCAATTTTCGATTTGTTTCGCAATTTCATAAAGTGACTTATTGGTAGTCACGCACAGCTGCGGCAAGATTAAAAAAAACAACCAGTGGTATTGTAGACCGCGTGAACGAAACACATGATCATGGCACTAATCGCACTAACTGAATAGAATCCCTGTGCTTCTGTGCTTCAGAATTCAGAGAAGCCTTCAAGATCTTCGATGTTGATAACAGCGAAACGATCACAACGGATGAGCTGCTTCTCGTCATGAAGAACCTCGGGATGATGGCCACTAAGGAAGAGGTGAAGGAAATGCTGTCGGAAGTCGACGAAGATGGTAAGTAACTTTAAGACGTGTGCGTGAGAACTGGCGTTACCTCTGTCCCGCAGGCGACACGTACGTTGTCTCATTTTAGCTCAAATCGTAGAGGCGAGGAACAGACCTGGGATAACACTTGAGAAAACGCTGTTTCTGCCACCCGTACTGTGGCTTTTGGTCGATCCCAGCCAGCCCGTGGGATGATGTTGGGTCCTAGCTATGCTGCGAGGTTTTTTATGAGCAGTTTGCGTTGCATTTGTTTTCTCTTCTGTCCATAAAGGTGACCAAATATCCAAATTCTAATTTGAACTGAAGCATAGGATGAATGAACACCTTGAGATATTCCATCGCTAAATTTCAATTTGTTTACCAGTCAAGTGTATGTTATAAAGCCAATTTTGTGTTTTATGTTTTGATGGCTCGATTCCCGCCGTTTTCTCGAGTCTGGTCTTCGATCCTCTTGAGAGGAAACCACAAGGTGTGTTTGGAGGTCCATTCTCCAAACAGCGGCTGGTAATCGAACCTACGAGAAGGGAGTATTACGGGATACCCGAAAGAGGGTATAAAAAGGTGAAATGTAACAGGAGAAAGTTTGAATTTCCTCCCTGCAGTGATATTATTGCTGTTTCTAAAGTCTTCATCTCGAGCAGAAGCCTACTAGTGGTTGGGAGACCTGCAGTTCTTCCATTCCGGGCCCTGACGGCTATACCAGCGGGGATTTGAACCCCATGGGTGGATTCAACTGATATCAGGCCGGTTGGAACTCCTTCCCCTTCCTCTCCCCCTCCCCATACCTTTAATGGGGCTTTAGTTTAGGGTTACATACTCGACAAGGGTTATACTGAACCGCCTGATTACGCCTAAACCAATGGCCTTGTTCGACTTCACGGACATTGGGAGGATACCTCAGTATTTCTAGCGTAAATTTAGTTTGATCGCCTCATAATCCTGCCGACAGGTAGTGGAGAGATCGATTTCGAGGAGTTTGCAGAACTCATGGTAAAACAGATGAAGCAAGGAAGTGAGCAGGAGGTGAGAGAAGCTTTTAAAGCATACGACACCGAAAACAAGGGATACTTTACAAGCGACGAGCTGCTAAAACTGCTTATGGCCGTGCAAAAACAAAGCAAAGACATCAAAATCTCTAAAGAAGAAATAGAGGACATAATCAAGTTCATGGAGCGAAATGGACGAGTCAACTTTGACAGTAAGTGTTTCGAAAGAAATGTAAACATAGTAATGTAGCCTTAGTGAAGCGAGTGTTAGAAACTCAAACATTTGAACCGCGGTGATTAGAGTCATTCTGTCACGCTCTGCGTTACTTTCTTGCGCGTCTAGCATGCTGGGTATTTTGGAGCGAGGCTCTGTTCGTATGCCCGCCGCAGCGTAATAGATTCTTGTTGCACTGAAAATGTTTTTCAACATCAATTTTTACAGATTTCTCTGATCGTTTCAATTTTCGTTCGCTTTCTTTGCGGGAAAACGGTTGTTTCTTGTGTTTTCCCTCGTGGGGAAGTAGCGCCCGGGGGGCCAAAATTGATATCCTCGCGCATGACCGACGTTTATCGTTTCATCTTTTTATTTGTTTAGTTACCATTATTATTATTATTGAATTTGAATGAATCGTGCGAGTTAGCCCTTTACACCCTAACATCATTATATGTATTTTCCGTATGACATTCTCTTAACGTTTCCTAAGGTGGTGATATGGAAAATTTGTTTTAAAATCAAGAGCCCTCTTTGATGGTGATCATTTCCTTCATTCTCTTTACCTTAACGTTTGATTCAGGGGTGATATTCTAGGGAGAAATTAGATGCCAGTCATTCTTAAAGGTCAAAGGGTCAATACAGTAGTCAAAAACTGGGGTCTTATCTAATTGAGCTATCTCATTTAAAATTTTTGCAGAGTTTGTCAACGAGATGATGAAGTAAACGTTTACGCTTGATGGACTGGAAAGTTTTTCGAAGAAGGAAAACTGTTACTACTACACAAAGCTCTATTTGAATGGATTGTTTATTTTAATGGCTCCACTTGGTCTATGTTTGTGGGGTATTTTGTAGATTTGTTTTTTCGTGGATGAATAAATTTTCATCTCTTATTTTAGTTGTAGTTGTGACGAAATTGAAGGCTACTGCAGTCTATCACTCAATTTAAAGTGCCAGAATCACTCTGAAGTCATTGTTCCATACTTGCGCGCAATTGTGTCGCAGATCAAAGATAGCAAACCAGCCAAAACAATAGAGCCTAGCAAATTAATTGTAATAAAACAGAGACGACCCTCGTAGGTTCTTGCACTGCGATCAACCTGCTCTTTCATATGCCTGGCCTTATAGTAAACCTCTTTTAAAGCAAGCTTCAGGGTTAGTAATTGTAAGAGTCTCATAAATAAAGCTGCCCGGGTAATGAAGGTTACAACTGACAAAGGTTCTTGGAACATTTTCTAATAGTAGGTTCCCTTAGTATAGATTTCTGAAAGAGATATTCCCAGGAAGTTCCAGTATATTATATGCTCCTTTAACACCCGTGACTGACCAAGACAGAATTTCTCCTTACCATATCTATGCAATATCATGCAGACAAGTGATGAGAATAAAGACAAATATCAATTATGGGATTACTAATTGATCCGATACCAAATTCTCCAAACTAACATAATGAGAATCATTTGGCAGACAGTAAGGAGAATTACTAAAAAGATCTCGGGAGGTAGAGGGTTAACAAATAGATATGATTCCATGTTACCGTGCGCCTGTTCAGTGATAGATCACATATGATGTCAAAATGTATTAACCCTTTGCACTCTAACATCAGTATGGATATTCTCTATACTCTTCTCTATACATTTCTTTAGGAGCTGACAAGGAGAATTTGTTTAACAATCAGGAGCTTCTTTGGTTTTGATCATTTCCTTTATTCTCATGACCTTGATGTTTGATTTAGGGATGATGATGTAAGGAGAAATAGGATACAAGTCACTCTTTGGGGTTAAAAGGTTAACCCTTCGACTCCCAGAAGTGATTAACATGTAAATTCTCCCTATAGTATTCATACACTATCCAGCAAACAAGTAGTGAGAATACTCAAACTCATCACATACAAGATATTATCTTGATTGAACAACAAATTCTCTTAATCAATTTACAAGGAAATATGGAGCAGCTAGAGGAGAGAATTAACAATCAGATCTTGGATGTTAGAGGGTTAATTAAGAACAAAGTGGTACACCTCCAAGTTTTTTAGATCATCTCATTTATCCAACTCTCAACTGAGGATTTCAGGCTAGCATAGTTCAACTAACAGTTTTTTAACTGTCTTCCTCTTTTTTCTTTTCAATATTTCTTATTCTTACTGACGGGATATAACGGTAAAAAAAATTAATTGACAGCATTTGAAATCGAGCACGAAAAAAAAAAAGCTGCAGAGGAGCAATTAGGCAGCAACTATGCGATTAGCAGCCGAAAAGATTCGGGCTAGAGTTTCTAAAGAAAGAGCAAAGACTGCTGTAGACACAAACGTCCATTATTTTTCTAAATACTTCATTCTGTCAGGCGAGAAAAAGTGATAATGACTTGTCCTCTCGCAATTAAGGAAAAAGAAAAGAAATTATTCCTTAGGGAGATGACTTACTTTTTACGCTGTTAATTCGTGTTCCATTTCGAGCAAGTGGCAACAAACAAAATATGGAATTGTATTATTAAACTGACCTCTGATTATTATCGTCTGATTATAACGGGATTCTAAACGCAGCAGCTAGTAAACACAAAGACAACTGACGACGTCACAAAGGCCAGATATTGACCAGGAGTATTGTATTTGGATTGTGTGGTAAGTAAGAAGTCAATAACTTCAAGTTATTTACATACCATTCTTTAAAGACAACCGAACAAAGCGTTAGATGCCAACGGATCGAAAGATGAGTTTTCGAAAGGACAGCAAAGCTAGGACAATTAGCGATGGGGTAAGAAATTGTAAAAATAACTGAAGTATTTTAGTTTATTGAGAAGGTAAAAGGGTAAAGAAGTCTACATGTGTATGAGCTATGAGCTGTTTGCGGTAAAGGATTATGCATGCATCTTCAAGTAGCGGCAGAGATTATGAAACTGAAATGGCAGCCGCTCAGAGCAGGTTTCTTGAACAAAGTCCAGGTATAGCTTGAATCTGGCAACGTTTACGTTATCCATAGCGTTGTCTCGGGTTGTTGTTAAGCTGTTACATCGAAGCTTTTTAATTATTTCGGTGAACACAATACTACCAGGCCGAAATGGCGCTAATTAATTCGATGAGTGTACATATGAAGAAAGAAAATGCATTGTTATAACTAGCAAACCTTTGAGCTTGTAACTTGCACTCTCGTGTTTCTAAATTCATTTCATCGCTTCAACAGCCGAAGACAATTCAGGTTCGGGGATGTTTGACGATAATTATTACATAGTAAGGTGGGATGTGAAAGCCCCACAGAAAATTTAAGGAAATTTAGGAAATTGTCAAATATTCGTTTTCAAATCAAGTGAGGGATTATTTGTGACGGCTAGTTTTGAAAGCCGGCTTAGCGCTATCAATCCGAACTAGCCAGAGAGTTTCTTTTATCGGGGGGTGGGGAAGGAATCTATTGGGATTTTAAGAACGCTTACGTCATAATACGTGAGCTTCAGGTTGTAACCCGGTTTCGCTCCTGGCTCGGGCACGATTTTAGCTTAGAGTCAGTGTAATAAGTGCTTGAGAAAAAATAGATTGCTACAGGTATATTTCACTACCTTTCTTTTTTCAATGCTTCGTTTTGTTTAAAAAGTGTTGTGAAAGAGAAACTCCTTCAAATTATTTTGTAAAACTCTATTTTTACCGTTCATACTCAAACGCTGCAGATGGAGCCATGGAAAAAAATAATGCCATATCCAGTCGGAAGAATGAGGTGTTTATTCGAGGAAGATTACGAGTACATAGAACATCAAGTGTGGCACAACTTGGTGATCCGCAGTATTTTTAGATATTTATTTTAAAACAGCAAGATATAGAAAGTTCAAACACATTTCTGTGACACCAAATGTTTACAAGTGATTTATGGTAACTGCTGTTGGTGAATTTTGTCTTGATAAAGCGCGGTATCTGAAATTCTAAAGAGTAGATAACCGTTGGGGTGTCTAATAACGCATAGTTGTTACTTGAAAATCAAATAGGTATAATTTCTTGTACCTAATTTCTATAATTTTGATCAAAATCAATTTTTTTTGACAAAAAAAAACTTCGCCACAATTCAACGTACATTTTAGACAATTTATATTTTTTACTTATAATTGCGATTTTTTTTCACAGGGTGAACTTTCCTCAGAAGTGATTTCAGGTAAAAAAAAGAACTCTACACATAAATGTTTCAGAAGTTCTGCGTGACCCAGCATTTTCTTTTATATCAGTCCGACTGTAAGCGAATTGTCATCAATACTATTTTCTTACAAGACTGAAAACAGGATTATTCATGCATGCTGATTGGTCAATTTGGTCGCTTTTGTTTTCGCATAACATCCATTTGAAGCAAATGAAGAGTTATTCTCTGTTTTGTAGAGTTTCGCGAGGCGTTTTCCTTATTTGATCATGATGGAGATGGTACCATCACCACAAGCGAACTCCAAACAGTCATGGAGAGACTGGGGTTGAGTTCAGACCAGGAACAACTGAATGAAATGATCAGAGAGGTGGACGCGGATGGTAAGTGTCTACCTCAGGCTAATTCGTGTAGAAGGATGTTTTAGGATCCATCCCCAAAGAATGGGACCCGTCTGGCCCCCAGTGAAGGGTCTCATTAGGGAGAACTTAATTTATCATCAACTAGAAGATGATATTTTCTTGAGGCAATTTAAACACGTGGTCGTTTGGCAAACGGGTTGGATTCGCATTTGGAGGTCCAGGGTTCGAGTCCTTTCTGACTAGTAAGGAATTTCTTTTTACGGGTAGATCTTGGGTTAACACGTCGATCCTTCTTGGAAATACTCGTAGTCAAATTGTTTTCTCCTCCTGCCCGAGGGCCTAGCCAGTGGGGAGGGCCCTGGGCCGCTGGTTACTTTCCCTTTGTTAGCCTTTTTTTGCCGAATCAGGTAAAAAACTGCCTGGAGGTCGACATGAAAATCAGGTGAATACACTCTGTTTGACACAATGTGACCCTCCACCCCCTTTGAAAAATCCTGGCTCCGCCTCTGCCGCCTAATGGGGTCTTCAATCATGATAAATTTGTTTGAAGTATTTCTTATTGTTTTAGTGTTATTCCTGTGTATGCCACAATGATGGAAAACTACTGAGACACCAACTAGTAATCTTGTCACTCGTTTTAAAAGTTTTTTTTTTTTAAGTACCGATTGGAAATGGGAAAGGTGACTTTTCGATATCAGCCATTCATCAGAGGAACGCCAATTAATCTTTAATTGATGATTAATTCAGTCTTTCTCTTGCCCCAAGATGGACCACAAGAGTTTCCTCAGAAATTAATAAACTCTTTCCTATAAAAGAGGAAGATTTACACGCGAACGTTGCAGGGTAAATGAGGAGGGGTAATAGGATGGCGAAATGCTGAGATAATGAGCCACACCCCCCCCCCCCCCCCCGTTATGTTTTCCCGGCCTTTTCCTGTTAGGCCTTGTCCCTCTCAGTTTTAATTGTTAATTGACGCCTCCCATGCGCGCTCGAAGTAAACTGAGTCTAACTACTTTACAGTCTGACTCAACTTTATTGTTCAAATTCCACCGTCACCGAATGAACATGTATAGTGTCGTTGGAAGCTTCTCAGAACAACAAGATTTCGAATTTGTTGACAAAGGAACAAAACCAACCAAACTGAAAAATAAAACTTTCCTTGTCCTCTTTCACCACAGGAAGTGGTGCAGTGGATTTTGAGGAATTCTGTGTCCTAATGCAGAAGAAAATTGCACAGGAAACCCAGTCTGAGCTCCTGGAGTTGTTCAGTATCTGGGATGAAGCTGGTAAAGGGATCATTGAGGCAGGGGAATTGAGATGCTTATTGAACAGAGTCCCCGTGCGGCTGACGAGGAGAGAGATTGATGCACTGGTTGATTATGCAGATACCAAGAAAAATGGGAAAATCAACTTTGAAGGTACGAGTCACTCTTTACGTAAGTTTACAAAGAAATAAAAAACCACAATTGTTTTTCAATGTGTTTCCTCTGTGAGTCAACATAACCAGCTGTCCATGCTCGGCTAGGTTATCTTTGGCAAAGGATCGATGTTAACCCTTACCCCCCCTAGTGACCAACACAGAATTTCGCCCGACAATATCAATACAATATTAAGTAGACAGGTGATAAGAATAAAGAAAAGTAACAACTAGAGGATTATAAGTTGATCCAATACCAAATTCCCTGAACTAACATCACAGGAATTTTAAGGCCGACAGTAAGGAGAATTACTAAATAACTGATTTTCGGAGTTATAAGGAAAACTTGCATATAAACATTATATACCTCTTCATGTTTGCTTCCTTGAAACCTCCTCGCGATCTCTTCGTAGCAAACAATTCGAAAATTTTCGTCTTCGCTTCTCTCATTACATTCGCATGCAAGTTAAATATTGAATCTAATCATTCAAACTTCTGTTTTCCCTTTAAACTTCACTGAGTTTGATGTACACTGAATATTATATCATGAAATCTCTTTCCAGCGATAATCAAAGTTTATTTGCTTTCATTTATTCATTTCAGAATTTGTCAAAATGCTGTCTTAAAGAAAAGAGCCTCCTTTTTGACCGTTTCAAGAAATTCTCTGACACTTGAGAGTTGAAGCAAAGAATTGACAAACTAATAAAAAAATCATTATGCGTCTTGAGTGGGTGATGTCTTTAAATCGATTACTTTTTTTCTGTGTCAAGTGCTTTTGCTTTTCCTCAGTAGAATAGTTCAACTGTTTTTAAATACGCAACCATTTCAATCGAGATTTCGAGGTTGGACTTAAAACTTATTTCTTTGATTAGGATAGTGAACGATACTGATTGAGATCAAATGAAGTGTTGAAGTTTCGTATTATCGTAATGATTCGATTTAGCGCCCTCGTTCCAATAAGCTCTACTCTTTAATGAGAGTCCCGCCCTCCTTCCAAAGAGCGCCTCAATTCCAATTAGCACACCTATTTTATTTCAGTGATCGCAATGTTAGAGTACTTGTTCATTGAGATCAACCGTGTTCATCTTCCCCTAATTGCTCACTTGAAACCTAATTACAAAAACAGTGGTCTTCGTTTCAGTCTCAACTTTCATGACTAGTGATTTTCAAAATTTCCCACCATGTTAGGTGAATATGTTACTTTTATAATTTCTGCTATTCTTCCTTTTCAAATCAGCAATAAAGCTTTGTTTCGCACATTCTGCTGTTTCTCAAAAGAGAAATAAGCTCCCTGTCCCTAATAAGGGCCCTTCCGTTAGGTACCATGAGCAAATAAACGCCCGGGCGCTAAATCGAGCCACTACGGTATTATATATGTTTTCAAACCCACGGGAATAAAAGGCCTCGACTTCATACAATCAGCCCAGTTTCCTTCGTTCGCATCTCAATATATCGAGCGAGGTCCACATGGACTTCCTACTTTGTGCAAGCGATATGGGCTATCACGGCCCCCTTGAGCCGATGTGAATTTGAATTTCATTTGCAGTAGAATGTTAAATTTAATAAAACGGATATCGATCTATGATGGACCTTCACGGAGAGCACGAGAGAACCACCTGAGTAAAACAGCAACTCTTGCTTCTTGAGAGTAAACATAGTAAACAGAACCTTGGCAGAGTAGTGAGCGATCAGTGCTAAATCAAACAAAAGTATTCCAGAACATGAAGTGAAGAGACCATTGTTTCGGCTTTGAATGCGGTTATTTATTTTTACGATTTCGTCGGCTTCAAAAGTTCACAAGAAGCCTTCGATTGTAATATCTATCTGAGTCTGCGATTGAACCAAACCACGCTTCTCGGGATTTACACAATTATTCGCAAACATTTTAGAAAGCTAAGATACATAAGACAGCAGCTCACTGAGGAAATCGGGAAAATCGGGAGAAAGTTACTGGCCTTCTACATTACCTTACACTTTCACTCTTAGACTTAACCCTTTTCCGTTTATTTCTAACGCTATATGCGCACGCTGAGCGAAAACCGGTTGCACAGCTGGTCCAGGAAAAGTGTTAACGAATGCATATCAGTGGCCACACGCATTTCAAAAGTCTATCGATAGAATAAAAAAAACCTTCGGTGCTGCGTCGTTGGTGGTATTACTAGATAATTTGGTTCTGTCAACTAAATTGATAACGTAAAATTGACCCCCACAGAGAGTTTCTAAAGCTGAGGTTTCGAGCGTTAGCTCTGCGTTGTTCTTTCTGATTAAGGGCTAACGCTTAAAACGTCATTGAAAATAAACAAGAAACAACCATGTCTGCCGAAGCTAATAGCGCTCCAACAATAACAAAACGAAGCTCAAACTATTAAGACCAGTGATGGAAGAGAACCCTCAACTGGAAAAATCTTCCAGTACTTTTACTGTGATGACAAACTTTAAAGCCAAACCTCTTAATTCATTAAGGTCCTGTAAATGTTTGAAATACTGATTATTATGGCGGTCTTTTTAATGTTTCTTTTATGCCCCAGCTAACGAGCCACATTGTAAAGAACTACAATGTAATATATCAAAGCAAACATGAAAAAAAAAGTTGGACATAAGTTATACTTAAAAATATTTTGACGAAATTCCTGAAACTTGGGAATGTGATTAAACGCTTTTACAAATATATGCGTCCTTTAACCCTTTACACCCAAACATCAGTATGTATATTCTCCTTACTGTTCTCTAAACATTTTCTATGATACTGAAAAGGAGAATTTGTTCAACAATCACTAGCTTCCTAAGTTGATGGTCATTTCCTCACTTCTCATGATACTGTAAGGAGAAATAAGGCATCAGAAGAGAGGGAAGGAACGATTTGGATCTCCCTCAAAAGATTAAGATAGCGAGTCGTTTTGAAAAGCTACGCATTAGGGAGGGATAATTTGGAGGTCGTTGTTTTGCGTTTTGCTGCAGTATTATATTTAGGTCAGAGTAAGTAAAGTCCCAAGCGGGAGGTGAAAGTCTCGCGCGCAGCCAGTTAGCGCTTTGCGCACATTTTACGGTTAATGAGCTTTGATTTCTTTTTTTCCTCCATGTAAATTTTCGTATGGCAGCCCAAGTTACGGACCAGCTTGATATTAAGGCTTAAAACTTATCATGGTAGATGGAAGTGTTGCAAAGAATCTATATATATTTGTAGGTCCTCAACATCATCAAATATGGGCATCCTAATCAATTTGCGCCAAAAGTAAACAATACAATATTATACGATTACTTTATGCTCGTGAGAGAAACAATTAGTTTTTTTTTTCCTGCTTCTTCACACAGAAAGCGCTCTTTTTTTTAGCAACAGGCCGCTCCACAGTATTCCGAAGAACTAGCTAACGGAGAGCAAGCGACTTATTAAAATTGTCGGGAATCGCCAAGAAGTTCAGATAAAAAATATCACGCCACAATCACACCACTGGCCTCAGCCACGTTCTGATCACGTGTAAAACGTGGACATTGATCGCATTTAAGATATGTGTCCCACTCAGGAATGAATTTTGACATCGTGTCACAGTTATATGCTGGGTGCCAGGCCTGCTCGATATACGTTTTTCTTTGGTTCTTTTTCTTTTTCAGATTACACTAAAAAATTACGCGCGAACTCTGCTGTACCACGTGATTCTTGTTCCAGTCTTACCCTTTACACCCTTACATCAGTGTGCATATTCTCTATACCGATCTCAATACATTCCCTAAGGTGCTAGCAAGGAGAATTTCTTTAAAATCACTAGCATCTAGAGTAACTGATCAGTTCTCTTATTCTCGTGACCTTAATGTGTTAATAAAGGCTGAAATTGTAAGGAGAATTGGATGGTTGTTACTCATGAGGGTCAAAGAGTTCTCAATACTGAGCCAGTTTCAGTAGCGAAATGACCTGATGGGAAGAGAATTACGTGAAAAAAGTACTATCTTGGATTTGTGAAGATTTTTAAAAATGTGAGACATGACAGCCTGTCAATTCAAACCAGCGTCACCGATGTCTTTCCTTGATTACTTCGCGGTCTTATTGACGTGCATCACTGGATTGGTTCTGTTTGGTGCGTTTTATTTCCTAGAATTGGGCTTGAATCCTTTTCAACCGGAGCAAATAAGCCTCGCTTGTACAGGTACGGTAAAGAGAGCTAATATTCATCTTGTAAAGTGAACTGGGAAAAAATTCAGTTACTTCCCTCTGATAATTAAGGGGCCGCTCGACGAAATTTTGTCCAGCATATCGCATCTTCAGGATTGCAATGTTACCAGCCACAAAAATTTATAGAAAACTGATTTAAATAAACCAACTTGCGATCTATCATAATATGGATCGCTTTCTCCACTGAAAAGTGTTCATCCGATATTTTGATATCAAAAACAATGCGAGTTCCGTTTATTATAGTGGAAAATGTCTCTAAACGCTAGGAGGTCAGTTTTGGAATTTAGGCTAAAATTGAAATTATGTCCTGCTATTGAAGGGAAATGTGGAGTTATTTTTCATAATGTTACGATAAAATTTTATGGCTGATTCTACGAGCAGCTGATATTGTAATGGTATTGCGCGCCTCACTGTTGTGACGCGAGTCGCGCTCGAACGTTTCGTTAGTGTGACGCGAGTCACGCTCGAACATTTTTTCTTTTGTTAATGTTTAGTAATCGTAATTCGTATAACTACTTTTGGAATGTAATCGCACCAGGAAAATTAAAAAATTAAGCAGCAGGTAAATACCTCTAATTTTTCTCATAAGAGTTGTGCGATGTAAGTCAACGTTATTCTTTTTTTCACGTCTATGGTTCGAGTATTTGTGTTTATTTGGCCCTTGATTTTTCACTATTAGTCTTCCCACCACGTGCCATGTGATCTAAAACGATGTTCAATGACCCAGATTCAGACTAAATGTGCTAGCGTGGTACACGGTTTCAACACAGGTAGCCCAAGCTCACGTCTCGAGAAAAAGCAAACGATTAATTCATAAAAGCGTCACGTGTTGTGTGATTCGTTGATAAGTTACAAGAGGAACTGTTGAGAATTTTAACACGTTATAAGGAATAGTATGGGGAACGAAATATGGTCGATTTACAACGATAAATATTTTAAAATATGAACATTCTACATGTAAAATCAATGAAATTTACTCACATCTAGTGTGTCCGTCGCAGTTTCCTGCAATTTCTACCGTTCAAAGCTTGTTTGGCTATCACTGTTATTCCTGTTGTAAGACGAAGACAATCGAAAATCGAAAAAATCGTCCCGATCGGCATTTTTTTCAGCCATAGTTTACGATCTGAGATCATTGCACCCTGGGACATGTCTCAATACTAAAACTTCCCGCGCATTTCGCTGAAAACGAGCGTTTTCCACTTGCATTTCCAAGTTCGCCTCTCTCTGGCTATGCTCTTGATGACCACCCAAGTCTCTTCCGCGCCCGTGTCTAGTCTACGAGGCTAATTTTCTCTCCACCCCGAGTGGTACGGTAGATTAATGTACAATACTTACCCCATTCCCACGGAGACACCTCGCCTTGATATATTGTCTCGATCAACCAATCAGACAGGGAGGTGAAACAAAAACTGATAAACAACGGACAAAATTTGAATACTCTTCGGAGTTTGGTATAAACTGTCGAAGGGGAAGAGATGCGGTGAAATTGACCGCGATGCAAATCCATTAAGGAAACCACAGAAACCTTTTTTCCAGCCGCTTGAAGATTTCCTTTACAACAGTAGACTTATTAGTTTCCCCTTGGAACTGGTCAAACTTGCCAAAAGCTATAATACCTAAATCTTTATCTAAGGTTCGCACTTGAAAATTTGTTCTGTATTAATAAAAGCTTCTCGCCCGTGATTTGAAAAGAAACTATCAATCCCCAAAGTCCTAGGTTATTCATCTTGAACCTTTGCCTTAGTTTACTCACTTCGCACTATTCGTGTTAAAGAGAAAATTGACCGCACAGAAATCGCAGGAAGCTGCCACGAACACACAATATGTGAGTAAGTTCTATCGATTCTACGTAGAATGTTCATATTTCAAATATTTATCATTGTAAATCGACCATATTTCGTTCCCCATATAACTCCATTTAACGTGTTAAAATCCTCAACGGTTCCTCCCGTAACTCAGCACCGAGTCACACAACGCGTGACGCTTTCATGAATTTATCATTTGCTTTTTTTCCGAGACGTGAGCATGGGTAGCGTGCGGTGTTAACGGCGGTATCTCGACTGACGCGACAATTAACCCTTCCTGTCGTTCATCCTGCACGCAATTTCTAGATTTGACTAAAACCAATCCTTTATATTTCATACGTTACTGTACAAAATGATGCACAAACTGAATGAAAATGAAACGTTCACTGTCTCTGCATTAATTTAGATATCCAATACTTTCATTAATACCAACAGTACACTAGACTGAACGGCAACGATAGATTGTTTTTATATTGCTATGACCATTTCGAAATTTTTTTTTCAGCTTTGCATCTGTAACTATTTTTGTCTTATGGTTGGAAAACAAAATTCCTCTCAAAATTAGTGACAGGTGACATTTTCCTCACACCAATTTAACCCGCTGATAACTAATGGCACCGCTCCGTTGATACTCAGTCGTGACAACATGTTTATACTTATATTCTTCGTGTGTGCCTTTTAGGAATTAACTGGTGCTTTCTGAGGAGAGGTCTCGCGAGGTTGCCAATATCAGTATGACACATGACAATTACGAGATATATTTATAGATTTGACACTCACAGTATTATTGGAATCGAATAAATAGAAATACACCTCGAACAGAGTTTGTTTCCGGGCTTAAAAACTTGGAAAAAAATTGATAAGAGGCATAATTACTTAAAGGCCCATTTTTACAACCTTGATGCAACGCGGTCGTTTGTTTCTGTTTTGAACCACCGCTTTTGTATAAATAGCGCCTCTGATTGGTCAGTTATTTTTACCCAATAAAGGCCAATTTTTGGTTTCTTGATCCCAAGACTCTACGAGTCAGATGTTTCTATTAAAGGAGGCATGGCGCAAAAACAAATAAACAGGCCTTACATTGCAGGCACCTCTTTTTCTTGTGTAGAGTCGCAATCCGGCTATAAAAGTCTTAGGCGATGAGAAATATTCCCCCTGTTATACTCTTTGAAAGGACGCTTATAGGGAGTAATTAAGCTCAGTGCTGACCTGATTTTAATTAGCTTAACATTCAATTTATGTGAGGTGTCGAAGACCGTTCGAATGATAATGACCTAGTTTTCATCATTGGAATTTATATTGCGCAGGTGACCCAACTGAAATGATGGTCACGTGGGTGACATTCAGTCCCACAGTAAACCCCACCGTTGAGTACAATGTTCACGGTGAGCCACTCAGATTTAACGCTGCAGGCATCATGACGAAATTCAAAGATGGCGGATGGTTGCATCGAGTGCTGTACATACACAGGACCAAACTTACCGGACTTAAACCAGATCAGTCGTATGGTGGGTAAATTTATTCATCTTACATTCACGAAAGGAGACTATTAGGCGGTAGTAACCACCCTTACTGGAAAATGTTTGAAAGCTTATTAGTCATTCTGATATTCTTGTAGTTACCAGATCTTCCAAGCCACCCCTCCCATCTCCTCCCCCTCTCTTTAGAGTTCGATCGCTGCGTATGCTGAAAGGAAGGGGAGATTGAACTTGAACTTGCATTGAACTTCTAAATTTGAGCAAATATCAGAATCTACGTACATAATCGTTAAAATAAGCCTTTCATTTCCTGGGCTTTTCTCTCATACAATTTTTTAGGTTATTTGAAACGTTGAAAAAGAAAATTCCACTTGTGATGATAACAAACGATTTGAATACAGTTTTTTTATCTCTTAATATTAGATGAATTGCGTTTTGGAATTTCATGATGATTGTTTGAATGGATGCAGGATAACGATCGAACGTCAGACAAACCTTCGAAGTACGACGTTATTGCCTCGGCATTTCAAGGAAGCCCTGTTTTTGGAGAATGAGAAATATATACGGCCAGTCATAGATTATTTCTTAAAATTCGGTTACTGTCCAGTCATATGCTGATATTGCCCTACCCTTTCAAACAATTTGTTTGGAGGTTCTGGGAGCTAGCAAGACTCCACAAGACCATTTTTTTACTCTCTCAAGGTCATCATTAACTATTAGCTGCCGAGACACAATTTTCTTACATGGGCTGGATGATTAATTTTATTCTAGATTACCGCTGTGGAGGGGACGACCTCTGGAGTGAGGTGTACACCTTCAAGACTCTCAGGAGTGGGGAGGATTGGAGCCCGCGCATAGCTTTGTACGGAGATATGGGAACAGACGGACAGTCACTTTCATTGCTTACATCCGAAGCTTTAAATGGAAACTTTGATGTTATATTGCATGTTGGTGAGCATATTTTTATACTTTTTGCGCCATTGGGTTATTCGAGTGTAATTTTAAACGAGTAAAAAGAGTGATTTAATGTATTTTCACAAATCAAAACTAAACTTGATTAGTCATAAACTTCATCATCGTCATTATCGTCGTTATCACTGTCATGAGCTAAGAATTATCCTTAAACAAGAAAATCTCTCGGAGTATGTTGTCACAACAATAAGATCCGAGATAAAACCTCAGATAATAAATTTTTAGAAGCGTAGGAGAGAATGAGAATGGACGAAATGTTGATCACAGGCTGTCCCACTAAACGAGAGGGAAAAACGCAGGAAAATGATGCGTAAATATTTTGCATGGTTTCTCTTGCACCGAGAATAAAACCTTATACCTCGTTTAGTTACACATCCCTCTTGACCAATTACACAAGCCATAACACACAATGGATTAATACAGGTATTTTTTATCAGGAGGAATTACTTAGTATTCGTATACTGTTGTTGTTCTTCAACATAGGTGATTTTGCTTATAACATGGACTCGGTAAGTATCTAAATGTGAATACTGCAAAAGACGTAGAGTGAAAATGATGACTTTGTAAATAGGATCTGCGAAAGATATGATCAACCCCAGAGATTGATATTTACAGGCTATAGTAATGGCTCTGCGACTCGTTGGCTAATGAAAACACAAGAAAAAAGAGAACAGCCGGTGTCTGGCCAATCAGATGTCAGGACTGAAACTCAAGACGGCTGATTGATTCAGTCACAAAAATCAGATCACGTGGTCTTTTATTCCGGCTCTCTCATTGGCTATTCATCAGACGATACACGTATGCACCACCCACAAAAAGAAATGCAAGAACTCCCAAGGCTAATCAAAATTAGCAGAACACCTAGTCTGTTTTCACTTTTTGTACTTCTATTAGTTTCTGGTCTGAGTCTGATTTTCTGGTTAATTATTTGAATGACATTGACTTTATTTCTAGGACAATGCACGGATTGGTGACAAATTCATGAATCAAATTCAACCTATTGCAGCCCGAATTCCGTACATGACGTGTCCCGGAAACCATGAAACTGCCTAGTAAGTCATGTGGCGTGCGAGCTGCCTCCAGTCCAGCTGGATAATGTATTGATATTGTAAGGAGAAAGTACGTGTTAACAATCTCGTTCCTAGAGCGAGAGAGGAAAGTAAAAAGCCCTGAGAACGAAGTTGAAGACAGATGTTTCCAATTTGTGCTTTTCTTTTCCATCTTTGACCACTTTTGACCTTGTTTGATCAAGAGATTTTATAATCTCTTGGTGTGATCAAGAATTATAATCTCTTGGTTCGGTATGTTTCTACTTTGGCGATGTTTAATAAACTCAAAGACTATAATTTGACGCATCTCCTTAAGACAAAGGTTACGTTACAAAATTAAAACAAGTAACGGAATTAAATTGTGAAAGACTCTTACATGTATCTGTACACTCATTCCTCCTTACTGTGTCTTTGTCCTTTTCTTTCAGCAATTTTTCAAACTACAAAAACAGGTTTTCCATGCCGTCTGATGACATGTTTTACAGGTACGGTTAAGGGTCGAGTTCAAATTTTACTCAGCTTGTCTATATATGTGATTTTTTTCCTTTTTTTTTGTAGCTGGAACATTGGTCCAGCTCATATAATAAGTATTTCCACGGAATTCTACTTCTTTTACCGCGAGTATGGATCTGAACAGATCGCAAATCAGTACAAGTGGTTAGAGGCTGATCTCAAGGTGAAAATTGTTTTTTTTAGAGTGTTTTAAAACGTGAAGGATCTTCGACATGTTTGTCGTACGTCACATAATATGACTTGCATTCTTCCCTTCCACTAGTCTTCGACTGCCAAGAATCAATCTGTTTATGATCGTTCCCACCAAATTCAGAAAAAATGATAATATAAATAATCATGATGATATAATACTAAATATTAATGATAATGATACCAATATATTTTATCCTAGCGATAATATGATACTAAATAATGATAATAATAATGATGATGATGGTAATAATAATAATTAATTGATAAGCATCCAGGAAACTACCACATTCTAATTCGACACTGAAACCCCGTCTTCTTATGAGAACGGAGACAGACACATGTTTTAAAACCTTAAGTTTGTAATTGATTTAACAGGAAGCAACAAAGAAAAGTAATCGAGCCAAACGTCCGTGGATTATTACGATGGGTCACAGGCCTATGTATTGTTCAAATGCTGATGGTGATGACTGCACTCAGAACGAAAGCAAGGTAAGTTTTTTTTTAGTTCAGAGAGCTGATGTAACACCGGAAAGAGAACTCTTAGATGTTAGCAAGTACTCTTATCCCGCTTAACTCGGAGTTTTTGTTTAATTTGTTCATATGCTTCCTGTAATTTTCGCAATATAACGTGAATTTGCATGCATTATTTTTTAACCTGAATTCCTGGACCAGACTTTGTTAGTAGTGTAAATTTCTACTCTCGGTGTTATCAATTTAGCAGCATTTATAATTTGGTGTAGCTACACAACATTCATTGCGTTCAGTTGTTGCAAGTTTTTGCCACCTTGCACAAAAGGATCACTTTTGGAGCACATATGGAAGAAATTCGAGCAACCTCTCGCCTTCCATGTATGCAACTTTTCCTACCATACTCCAACTGTTTGGAGTTGCAGTCTTCGATTGCAAAGCTGGCAGAAACACAAATTTAAACAAAATATGTCATAAAACTTGTTTAAACGGTAAATCATATTTTTCTATCAACACTGAATTACTATTAATATGATGTAATTTTTCCAAGGTTCGCACTGGTCTAAATTCAAAATATGGACTGGAGGATCTTTTCTATAAGTACGGTGGGTAAATTTTATTTTCTCACCAATAGAAAAAGACGCCTGATTCGTTCTCGTTATGTGGAAACATAAAAAATGTTATTATCTCGTTAAACTTCAGGTGTTGATCTAATGGTGTGGGCTCATGAACATTCTTACGAAAGACTTTATCCTGTTTACAACCGAAAGGTAAATTTCCATTTTGCCGTTTGTTTGTTTGTTTGTTTAGTTCAAGATCACAGATGACGTGAATTGTGGTTCAAGGAAAAGTGGCAAACAAGTCGCTGGCGAGAGAGTCACCGATTTTTTTCACGTTATTTGAGCATCTTCTGTGATCCGGAACTCAACAGACACATAACAAAGTTATTCTTGGGTAATTTTTATTGTATTACCGCTGCACATCCACCCTGAGCGAATATAAAAAAGGGTTTAATTAAGTTATATAAAATGAGTTGATTACGTAAATTGCCCACCGTAAAGAGTTTAAAAGCTGGCGTTTCGAGCGTTAGCCCTTCGTCCATCGCTTTGACGAAGCGCTAACGCTCTAAACTTCAGCTATTAAACTGTTCACAGTGGCCAATCTGCGATATCAACTCAGTTGATATTACCAAATTATCTTGTTATACTCTCCCACCGACGCAGCACCACAGTTTCTTTAGTAACTTACCCTCGAAAATAAAATGATAAAATGGCCAACCTCTTAGTATTGTTTTATTTTCTGCTATCCATCTCTCGTTCTTAATCGATAAATATTTTTTCGTTGTAGCTTTGCCGGAGTCCTTTCGAAAATGCGTACATCAACCCATGCGCCCCCGTTCACATTATCACAGGATCAGCGGTATGGCACTTGCAAGAATTCATGCTAAATTTGCATTTTAGCATAAAATGAAAAATGAAAGTTCGTTTTAATTGTTCTCCTCTTTATCAAATTCTATATCTGATAAAAGTAAGTATTCTAACAGATGAAAACAGTGTTCTCATTCCCTGAGCAACAATATTATTTCCACGCTCCCAAATCTTTAGGCGCTCTGTTTTATTTAAAGACCCAGTGTTGAGAGACGCAGATAGTTCATATAACGAGAATTACCACTATGATTATTGAGTATAGGCCTCACCTCATCCTCACGGGCTTGCGTTTCGTTGGCGAAGGGCGGGAAACTAGGGCCGTGGTGCATGGTGGTAACACCAAACGCACTGCCTTGATGACCGCCTCAACCAATGAGGGAAAAGGGTCTTTGAGGGAAAGTTAATGAGATTGCGTGTCTGAAGATGAGCTCTATCTTTGAATACGAAAAGACTATTTTACAGAAAATACTATGCATTGTCAAATCACCCTAAAAATCGGGAGTGAAGCCAAACATATGGCAAGAAGTAACTAACAGTCTCGATGAACATACAATCTAAATTCAAATAAATTTACAAACGAGTTACATCCGCAGGGATGCAAAGAACACCACGATGCTTTTAAGCCAAAGTATGGTCCATGGACAGCATATCGGGCCTTGGATTACGGCTACGCAAGAATGAAAATTCACAACAAAACGCATCTGTATATGGAGCAAGTCAGTGTTGATAAGGTGAGCCTGTGGGCGTACTCTTTGGTTGCGGTCAACGGTCGAAGGTCGAAGTGCATGCTATGTTGCATACAAGATGGGCTTACTTAAAATAATATGCTGTCTTGCCCTTACCACTCCTCGTTTAAATTGCTGATGATACGCTTCACTGCTGTTCTGCAATGCCACTGACAAGCTAGGATTAGGGTGCATTGCAAACAATTCTCCACATCACCAATTCACGTTAGCAACTTAGTTGTTAGGAGGAGCACAATTTTGTTGTGTTTCCTTTGCCTTATTATCGGTTTTAGATGATCCAACTTTATAAACTGTGTCCACAACGAAAGAATAACATTCTTGGTTGAATTTTTTCCCTTGTGCTTTTTTCTCTTAACAGGGAGGAAAAATCATCGATAATGTGTGGATTACAAAACACCACCATGGACCGGGTGCCTGGATAATACCCATGAAATAACCATAATTAAAAGTCGTGTCTGACATGTGAAAGGGAAGAATGGGCAATTTTGTGCATTGTACCTGACTTTGTTTTTCCAAAACGTTGCCTTAACCTCGCTTCTCGCTGGCGATCGATAATTTGCAGGTTTTTTATTTTTGAGAAAATGTGAGTTATGGACAAAAAAACGTTTCTATTTAATTAAACAGTTCTTTTTTATTCTCTGGTTTTATATTATTTTTATTTATATTATTTTGATTTGTTTTAAATCATAGTACTATTTTGCACTTTTAGAAGAGCTCGAATATAGAAAGACGATTCGAATGAGCGATAAACATCAGCTGTTAGCTCGGATTTTCTCGACTTCACATTTCCAAAAAGCATGTTTCATTGGCTGAATAATACGTAAAAGTAAGGTCACCGTAGTAATCGAATTGAATCAAAAACTATCCGTGTTCTTAAAAAAACAAAAACAAAAACAAAACAAAGGAAGTTTTTCTTATGCTTTTCGGTAATTCATTTTTGGGTATTCACCAAATAAGTGGAGCTCATTGTATACAGAGTTCAAGTTCAAATAAAAACAGGTCGCTAGAAAGGCACATGTTCACCATTAAGCTACCACCACTCCCTCCGATCCCTATTGGCAAAGTATGTTGTGGCAGTCAAAAAATCAGCCAAAAAAGTGATGTTGGCGCGTTGCTTAGAACTTTGGGAGTGATGCTACCTTTCGTGCACCTCACTTCTTTAGTACTATCAATTTTTTTTATTCGTTTTTTTTTCTACGTATGCCACTGACTTCGCTGAAAAGGAGGGACTGCTCGTAATCTTGTTCACCATATATCGTTCGTTATGTCATACAATTTTAACCGATTTATTGACATGGATGTTTCGCGTCACCAAGATGTGAACACTTCACAACTCGTCCAACAGGCTCGTGTATATTTCACACGCAAAATTAACTTTCAGTTTTATTTGTGCTAATGTAAAAAATTAAAAATCATTTTAAGTGATGTACTTTTAAGACCTACCTGAATAAGGTAAATTACAGCTTTCTGTCTGTGCATTATGATACTGAAATAAATTTTTTTTGTTTTGTTTTATTTTTATTAAATTTTTATCAGGTCAAAGTTAGTTGACCGCTAGAATCTAAAGTTACAAAATTTGTTCGAAAGTTGAAAAAAAACCCTACTAATCATAGCACACATAGCATTAGATGCTGACGGTAACATGCTGCATGATTTACAATGCAGTCCCTACAATAAATGACATTCACAATTTATGTCTAAGGTGGTCCTAAAACTTATGGCCTCGTCTGCTTCATAAGCACAATGGTACGAGTCCGACACTTAACCGAGATTACACTGCCACAACATATAATAAATTAAACTGGTTCTTCCATAACCAGCTGCTACAAATAAATTATAACTATCCTTTCTCATTGAACGCCCCTATTCACAGATTCTAATAGCTTAAACATCGGGTTTTTTCAAAACAGAGTCCGTGTGTGCAATTTTCATTGTGATCAAGAGAGGATAGAGATAAGATACGCTAAGAAATTACCCAGGGTTCTCTAAAGAGTGTTTCAATACAGGCATATTCATACAAATAAGAAAAACCAACATTTAATCATTCCTGGATAGGGTGCAAGATTCCGACAGGCGATGTAGTGAATATCGCCGTTTTCCTCAGCTTTCAATTCTTCACATCCTTCTTAACCCAGGCCTCTGGTCCATGAACATCCTTTATCAGCATTATTTCGTCAACAACCTCTCCTCCCTGATCAAAGTAAACAGAAAATGTAATTCCAAAGTTATTTTACTGTCATGCACAAGATTAGAAATCCCCATCTCTTCAGCAAAAACAACTACGATAATCCCAAGATAAAATGGCAAGGAAACAAGAAACACATTTCGATAAATGCCTCGTACAAAGGGGAGAGAAGAGAAAATCTCTTCTCTAGTTCAGTTTGTAGAACACTGGACCTGAAAAAGGAACTGGCTGTGGTTCGATTCCACACCGGAGAACACAGAACCCCTTTGCCCCACGTTCGTGACAAATGTTACAACATTTATTTATCATTTTCAATCGGCAAAGTAAGAACATAAGACCTTAGAAAACTTATCTTCATTACCATAATGTAACCGGTAACGGACAATTCGAGACTAGTGTACCATATAGGTAGCGGGAATCCCCCTACGCTATGAGAAAAATCCCAAAGAAGAAATCCCTTGAGTTTCCTCTTTCCATGCACCTACCAGATCGACGTCAACTTGCTGTATGCCAATGTGCGTCTTATTGAAGATTGTCATCTGCGAAAAACCATAATTCAAAGTGCGGAAAGCCGTCCAGTATGGTTTCTCCTTCTTGAAGGGGTCATGCTTCGAATAACATCCCTGGAAAAAAATACGCCAAGTTACATAAAAGCATCCTTCTAAACAAACATTTTGAGCGCTTTTAGGCACAGTTAGATATCTGTTGCGACTTCTAAGTCATGAACCGTATCGATACACTAAAGATATTAAGTCATATGTACGTCACCAGTGTGCAGTAAATCGCGTCTCTTTTATTAGAAGATCAATCTCGATTCTCAAGACCCACCCACCCCCCCTCTCCAAAGAGGATCCCGTCTCTGCCCCTGAAGGATCTCGTTTCTCGCGTGAACTATCTCGAGAAGAGCTTCGTTTCTCCCGACGAGTTTTGCAACTACTCCAAAGTCTTGTCTCCATTGAAAGTGTCTCGTTCCTATTAGAAAGCGACTCCTTCCAACTGTTAAGTGTCTCTCGACAAAGAACACGAGAGGTACCGATAGAAACCGCTCCGAAGCAATGCAATGTGCTTGTTCAGCATTAATGACTGGTTGCCTTTGTATCTTTGGGGTTGAACTACGATGTGCCAGTATATTTGACGTCTGGTTGGCATACTGACTTAAACACCATATTTGCTCTATTTTGCTACTTTTGAGGCCGATTAAACTACTAATCTGCAGAAATAAAAACCCACACAAAATTTCATGCAACATGATAGTCTGTGAATTCATTAGCAAGCATCAATACTGATAGCTGACATACCGCTGAACCAGTGACGATATGAACGGGGGCACAGGGATTGGTGTATGGCTCCTCCAAAGACCCATTGCAAACCTAAAAAGAGACAGACAAAGAATTTAGTGTTTAAGTGTTTTAATATGCGGAGTTCATTTAAGGAGAAACTGAAATGTCAGGAGGAGTCTTACCTGCATGTCATAAATAGGCCACAGTCGTTCATAAGAGTGCTCATGAGCTTCAAACATCATGTCTACACCTGAAATACCAGCAGTAAAATATAACTGATCAGAAGTGCCGGTCAGCCACTGATGCGTTCAATGTAATCTCCGTTTTGAAAGGCTGTACGATTTAGTATGATAATTTGGGCGGGGTTTTGCGCGAGAGGGGGCATAACTTAAGGGAGAAGGGGTGGGGGGGGGGGGTAGTCTGTATTTTGGAAGACAGAGGCTTTTCAACTTCAAAAGAGAGAAGTGCACCTGAGACAAACACGTAACCATTTGAACAATTTACTTTTTACTCCAAAATTTGACATTCTCCTTTTTGAGCTGGGAAAATTATCCGGTATAAAGAAAGCCAAGGCGATGAGTGCAGCATAACCAGAATTGGAGGATCACATGAAAATGTAACCTGCGTAGCAGGCGTTGTGTGTGACTTTAAATGCGTTGGGTGGCAAGGCCCCTAAAAGGAAGGCTTGGGAAAGAAAATTGTGGGAGAAAGTTAAGTTGGCCATGAACGCAGGTCAAGGGTCACGGGTGGCAGGTCAGGGCTAACAGGTTGTGGGTAAAAGGTCTTGCTTAACATCGTTGACATCTAACAGTAGCCAGTGACCCGTGACGTGCGACCTGCCACCTGTGACCCGTGAACTACGTTTAAGATCCGCCAGAGAAATTTCGTTGCTCTTTCTCGCAGCTCCACCTCCTTTAAAATCATCGAGCTACCGTAACAGATCTTCAGCCTTACCTTCTTAGGGTATCAAGGGTGGGGATTAAAGGCAACCTATCGCTCTTGCCTTTGTTTTCTTGATCCAAGCGCTGTATGTATAATTAAGTATGGGCTGTAGGGAAATCTTACTCAAATTATAACATCCAGTAAATCTTGACACTTTTCATATACTAGTACCTAAATCCCTATAAGACATTTAAGTTTGGCAGCTGAAATTGCTTGCAAAGTACTCAACATGGTACAAATACCATCAAATACAGAATAAAATCAAAATCTTCATACCATATTTGTAAAACAATTCTTCCAAAGGCCACAAATGCTTAGAGGTTATTCCAGTGCGAATCTACAAAAGCATCACATTCAGCACAAACTTAGAGAATAAATATGCTGCATCACAATTAAACTGAAAGTGATTTTCATGTTATGCACAAAAGCAAATACATTGTAAACCTATTGAGCCTTTTCTGATGAATATTTTTATCCATACTTAGGTGATATGATTTCCTTTTGTAGCTGAGCATTAGCAGCACTACTCGAATAAAACTAGGCAACTCCCAAATCACAGAAAATCTGCAGTCTTATTTATCAGAACATGAAATCCATGCATGCATAGGAGCAAGACATCATAACCGTTAGAACACAAAAAACAATGACTCCTGTTTGCACCCAATTATTGTTCTTGCTTAGATCACCTACGGCCAAGATCAACAGTGTGAGTAATATCCTCATTTTTCCATGCTCCTCCTACCACATGTTATTCACCTTTTGTGCCCACCTTAACCTTGCCACCTTTATTCTGTAAATGTAAGAATAGCACTTTCCTACAGGCTATATTTCAAAGAGCCTGCCCTTTGTAATTCTCCAAGCACTTAGGGTGACTGGGTTTTCCCCCCTTACTCTCATCCCAAGGACAAAAAGAGGACAGGAAATAAAGAAATAAAGCTATCTTACTATGCTGTTGGCTTTAGTACAGTCATCACTATCATCATTACTGCAGTACATTGGTTTGTGAGCCATGGTGATGATCCAGGGACGTTTACTGCGGTTTTCTGGAAGTGTTGCCTCCTGTGAAACATCCATTGGAATAATGAATCATACTTAAATCAACTGATTTAATGATTAAATCTAGGAGGTGTCTCACTTGCCTACGACTGCAGCACAATGTGAAGTTTGTTTCAAAATTAATTTGCTTTTTTCATTAAAACTTATTTACCTGAAGGTCTCTGATCAACCACTCATACTGCTGAACAATCTGCTCAATTCCAAACTCCAACCAGAAGTAGACTTCTGTAGAGTAACTGATAATATGTGCAGGACCAATGTTCCAACTATGTGACAAAAATAGACAAAAACGAATGACAGTTTGGGTCAAACACAAGAGAAACAGGCTTATGTAAATACTGAGGCAATTTAGTTTATTAATGCATGCCAAAAAATGATCCTTGGTGAATTTGGGTTTTACTGCTACTGAAAAAGCTTAGACAGAGTATACATAATTTTAGCTCAATAGTTAAATTGCAGAAAAGTTATCTTTCTGGTTCTTTCAAGAACTGCTGCTGTAGCTGAGTGCCATAAGAATGTCAAATCTTCAGCCCTTAACATGTTCCTAGAACAGGCTAGACTTAGGCTCAGATCCTAGTATATAAGACTACATCAAATAGCATAATCTTTTGAAGGATCAAAAATTAATGTGTTCCTTGTTAATGAACACACTATGGTGAACCAGAAAATAAACCAAACTTTCCAGGCACTAATTCAAATTATTTTCAGTGACTTTGGTATTGGATCAACTAATAATAATCCCTACACCCCATACATCCAGATATCATCCTCCACTCTGTCTTCTATACATTGTTGTTGATCTGGCTCTTAGAAATTTATCTCAATTTAAAACAAAACACTCTAGTTGATATTTAATTTTTCTTTAACATGTCACCATTCTTCCATAAATCTTTTAGTGCTGTAACGAGAACTAACTTATTGATCACTCCTGGGATTGAAACGATTTGTGTTAATTTTGCTACATGTATAACTAATACCTGTAAAAAACCCCTTGGGTATTTCCTGGCATTGAGAACCTGTTTTTGTAGTGGGAAAAGTTGCTGTGGAATAAGATCAGAATATATCTAAGTTTTGGGCTTGCACTAGAACTCAGATATCAGATTTTTCAGTGCTAGCATATATACACTAAAGATTGTTGAGTTAATTTCCTTCTATTGACCTTTTGAAGCTGCAATGTACTAACACACTTTGTGGAAACACAAAAGAAAAACTTACTAGTAACGTTCATGATTTCCTGGACATGTCATGTAGGGAACATAGGCAGCAATTGTCTGAATTTCATTCATAAAGTCATCTCCATTTCGTCCTTCATCCTGTTGGCAAAGAAGCCAAGGAAAAAAGGAGTTATTAAATTAGAGAGGATCTAGAGAAAGAACACAAAAGGCCCTCGCTTGGGAAGTTTAAATTGACACTGCTGATCCTAACAATATGCAAGACTTATGTCCGACATGGTCCAACTTGATAACTAAAGCTCCTTACAACTTGGTTGGTTAGGAGCATCAAACTGCGAAAACAGAACTTGCTGATGTTTGAATCCATGCAGAAGATTAGTTTTAATTCAATTTGTGTCACAGCTACAGTAAAACATGTTGCACATGCACTAAGCTTAATTTATTCCACAACTAAGGTCAAAATGTACCTTACTTTACATCTCGTACTTTAAATTTACCTTGGAGACATTTGCTTTACAATATAATGCCTCTCTTTCTTCCGACCCACTTACACTTTCTAAATTTGGAACAGTCTTCCTCATGAAATAAAGGTCTTCATGCTTCTCACTGAGCTCATTTATAAGCCAAATTGGGAAAACAAACTCCCTAAGCTAGGTTTGTTTTGCATCCATTGCAAAATAACTTTGCAGTCATAAATATGTGTAGAAAATTTTATTATTTACATGGCATTTTAAATTTGTTTCTTTTTTGTTGATTATTAACTTGTCATATCATGTGCTACCTTCATTAAAAAAGATTGTTATCATTTTTATTATCTTAACCCTTTCACTCCCAAGATCTAATTAGTAATTCTCCTTACTATCTGCCAAACAATTCTTATGATGTTAGTTCAGAGAATTTGGTATTGGATCAACTAATAATCCCATGATTGATATTCTTCTCCATTCTCATCACCTGCCTGCTTGATATTGTATTGATATTGTAAGGAGAAATTCTGTCTTGGTCACTTGTGGGAGTAAAAGGGTTAACCATAGCATACTCATAAATTTGCCCCTTTTTTGTTAGCACTGTACTTCAAATCAAAGTAATTATCCAAAGGCAGTATTGGAGAATATTGATATTAGTTATTCTACACCAAAAAGCTAACAGATTAGAAACATAACTGCTGATGGAATCATTGTAGACCGAATACAGACTAACCTCAAACAGATCATAAGCAAAGTCACCTGGGAAAGAACATAATTGAAAATATGAGCTCTTAAAATTTCACCTTGTTTTACCGTAAACGCAAGTAAACAATCAGATAATTTTCATTTATAAAATTATAATCCTACAATTAAATTTACCAGTAACAAGTTAACAAGTGCAAATTGATTCTATAGATTCAGATTTTTCACAAAGGTTCATTCAAACTTGTGGAATGCCAAGCACATTAGAAGTTAATAATTCCCATTCCTGCATATAATCTTATGAAACAAAATGACATCCACAATATCTTGGCTGCCTCCTAGTTCTTCCTTTACTTCTACCTTCAAACTTATTGACCTGACCTTTCCAATGAGAGTAAATACAAAGATCTTGGTTGTGAAAGGCATGATAGTCATTTATGACTCACCCACATGAAGGATGGCATCATATCTTCCATTTTGAGCATCTTCCTGCAAATAGCTGATAGATTTAGCATTTACAGTTCCCATATCTCCATAAAAGGCAATCCTTGGACTCCAGTCCTCACCAGACTTCATAGCATTGAAAGCAAAAAGTGAACTCCAACCATCATATCCTCCACAATGATATTCTGCAAATTAATTGACCAGGGGATTATAAAAACTGTTGACCTGTGTCAGTGGGAAAATCTAACACTAAGGGATTTGTTAACAACCGTAGAGAAGCACCTGCTCAGAAACACTCTGCACTGACAGCTATTTTGCATTTCCTTAACATTATGGTAAATGGAAAATAAATGCAACAGCAACTTCAATATGAAATCAATATTTAGTGTAATTGACCCACAAACTGGCACTATAAGCATGGGTATACATCTGGAGTGCATAGAAATTTCTTGCAAAATTCAGTTTTCTATAAAATCTTTCTTCTTCCTAAACTACAAACTTTGTTAGAGAGCCTGATGAGACAAGGCATATTTACAATTTCCTCTTTGTCGTGATACAACTGGAAATCAAGCTTAAAAGCAACAAAGCTTTTTTTAAAAACAACTGAGGTCACCTACCATATCTCTGACCAGGAACCAGTCCAGTCAGCTTCACCCTGTGTATGTACCTTATTACTTTTCCTGACTGTGGGTCAGTGAATTTTGTGTTGCTACCAGATTCCCGCAATGTAAGAGGAAAACCGGCTTTGTTGTATTCCACAATAGTGTAGTTTGTGGCAGCCATTGTTGTCCATGTGATCATCATCTCTGTAGGGTCCCCTGAGAGTAAAATAAAAATTCACTATAACCTGTGGTTACAATTTGAAGTTTCATCTTTTATAACTCACAATAACTTAGCATGATTCAGGGTTTGTGCCTAGTTGATGGTCTACCTGGATGGACAACCCAAAAGGACTACCCTTGAATGGACCAACCTTTTGAGTCTTTAGTATTTCACTAACCACAACAAGTACAACAAAAATGAGTTGATTATTTTAAACATTTAAAGTCCTTCCTATGGAAAACGGCTCAAAGTCACCAGTTACTTTCTGAGTATTGGTCATAAAGTAAGGTGATAAATAAAAATATTCACTGTTTTGTGCTTAAGTATATAGATTTATGCAATATTTGCCGTGTACATAAGAGATTCTTCACGGTCAGCCATCTTTAGATTCAATGATAAATTTAGTTTAAAGCAGCAAGGTGATCAAAGCAAAACACACCAACACGGCAGCTTGTATGACCATATTGCTATAAATAAGAGTTAACCTGTTTACAAGTATAAACAAGTTGAAGCTCAAAGCAGAAGCAGTACAGTATAGCATTGGAGTGGAGACAAAAGGTAACCCTTTAACTCCCAGAAGTGATTAACCGTTTATGTAAATTCTCCAGTAATATGCATATATTATACAGCAAACAGGAAATGCGAATACTCAAACTTATCAGTGGAGGCTGTTATCTTGATCTAACGCCAGATCAAAATAGAAATCGCAGATTACAGATTTCTATTTGCAAATCATTAGCACATTTCCATTTCGAAAGTAACATATTTTCATTTCGTTTCGTTTCGTTTCGTCTCGCATGTTACAGTACGCCTTTTTGACGCACTATGCAGTATCAGGAAAAAATATATTATTGATAGGCAATGGTTTGAGTATTAACAGGATCAGCGTTCGGTAATTATACAAATGCTGAATACAGGACGCTTTATTCAGGTTTTCATAAACTCCTATGGCCTTAAATCCCAGCCGAAACGAAACGGGTAAGTAACGAAATAAGGAAGTTACAAGATGGCGTCAAGCTAAGACAACTCAACAAACAGCTTTAGGGAGAGCCGAGAAAATGGTTTCCGTAAAACCCCATACTATCCAAAACGAATTTGCTCTGTTGACCAAAAGGCAGAGTATATTTTCCACAAATGTGCAAATATTGCTCTCGCAAACAAACTTTCGTTTATATCAGTTACATAATTCCCAAAGGTCGAATACTAACCAAAGTCAAGAACATACACAAGCGCCCCTTCTAGCTTAATTTAAACACTAAGAAGATTTCACTTCGCCTACCTGTGGCTGAAATATGAATCTGTTCAGGCTGAGGAGCCTGCCCATGAGAGCAGTGAAGGAAAATTAGCAAAACGAGTGGAACCATATTCATTTTGCCGACTGTAGCATGGAGGAGAATATAGGAAATGACCCGCAGACGATACTCAGGTGGTCTGGGTACAAGTCACGAGATTATCATAAGTTTGAGCAGAGGCGCACAAGAAGGGACCCCTTTGCTCACAAGTTGGAGCAGTCAGGCGGGGGAGGGGGTGCTAGTCTGATTCATACCCAATCTCACAAACGACGGCTTTTAGTGGCGGTTGAAGGTCTGAGTTTCAGTCACGCAACGAAACAGTTTGATAATCGATAGTCGTTCCAAAGTAATAAAAGATATGGCTGAAAAAATAGTACTAATTAGCGGTTGTTCCTCGGGAATAGGATTGTCTACAGCTATTTTGCTAGCCAGTGATCAATGTAAGCGTTTCAAAGTTTATGCAACGATGCGAAATCTTGAGAAAAAGAAAGAGCTGGAGGAACGGGGAAAACATATCCTTGGAGACACACTCTTCATTAGGGCCATGGATGTGTGTTCGGATGATTCCGTTGACGCGATTGTCCAAGAGCTGGTATCTGCACATCAGCGAATTGATGTCGTTAGTAAGTTTTCTTTAAATTCTTCATGCAATTACTATATGTCTGTATGAAAATATATGAGTCTCAACGGGGTCAACCGATAGCCGTTAAACAGCCAAATAATTTAGCCGTTAGGCGTAAAAAGTTGACAAATTTTAACCAGTAGCCGCAAAAAAATTAACCGTAAATAAAATTTCTGGTGAGAAAAATGGAATTATATTACCGTTAGCTGTGAAATGGCCAAAATTTAAAAAAAAAAATTTAAAAGCCCAGTACCCCATGTAGACCTTAAATATGCAAATATGCGATTGTTATGCAAAACGGCTTCAGTTACACTTTTGACCAACAACTTTGAAGAGGGAGGGGGGGAAGGGGTTATTGCATGATACGGGATTAAGTGTATTTGCTTTTCTTGACCAGTAAAAATAAGAAATTAAAATCCTATGAAATCTGATTTTTTCGCTTTTCGCGATTCGTGAACGTTAAAGTTGTCTATCCGTTTTTTCACGATGTGTTATTTCTACTTTGATGTGCGTGAGACCTGCGCAGGACCCCCCCTTTCATTATCCCCCTCTTTCCACAAAACATTCTTTCGTTTAATCAAAACTATAACAAAATTCTCGAACGTGATTGGTTATCACTAGCCCGAGTTGAGCACTAGCGACAAAGTCGTAGTCTTTGTCGTTTACGACGTAAAATTCCGAAACGTAACAGAAGCACAGCTAACTTCCCAGCGAGGGCCACTCGCGGGCACAACCTTGCTGCTCTATAGAATGGTCTGACTGTTTCAATTAGGTGATTTAGTCGTATTCAATCGATCCCCATCATTATTAAAAAATGTTTTGAGTGAAAATCTTGTAGTTATTTTCATCTCTCTCGAAGACACCAGCGCTCTCGCGCACCTCCACATATACTCTAAAGAGTTTGAACTCTAGCCTCTTTTTTCGTAAATGGATTTTTTACACCCATTACCGAATGAATTTACTTTTATATCCTTGCAGTAAACAATGCAGGAGTTGGCTATTTTGGTCCACTGGAGGTACAAAGCATGGATTCGGTAAGGAGCATATTCGAGACCAATTTTTTTGGAGTGTTGCGTCTTACTAGAGCTGCACTTCCATGTATGAAATCCAACAAGGAGGGTCACATCATTTGTGTATCGAGTATGGGAGGTATCAATGGAGTACCCTTCAATGGCGTTTATTGTGCCTCAAAGTTCGCTGTTGAAGGTCTGTGTGAATCATTGGCTCCATTGCTCAAGACCTTTAATGTGAGGTAGGCAAGTGTCAGTGCACTTAAAAAAATAGTGTTTGGTAAACAATTCTTCAACGAAGTGGAAGTGGCTTGTGGTAGCTATTTTCATTGCCGCAAATAAGTGAGGTAAACATTAGTCACTGACACTAAGATAAATAGTTGCTTTAGTATAGACTACAACAGTAAGATAATATAAAAAGATTTAGGTTGTGTCACAACAAAATTTACCTGATCCCCTCATAGGGCTTTGTGATATTCTTATGATTTCCCCCCCCCCTCTCATCAGCAGTTAACTTGCAGTCAGTTTTCTACAGATCCACCTTCAAACTATGTTGGCGACGACTGACTCCCTCCCTCTCTGTTCCCCATGTGATCCCAAAAATCATCCACCCTCCAGTCATCTTTCTGAATTCAAGTAAACAATGATCAAGAATTCCTTGAAAAGTGCTCTAGCCAAGGAGAACTTACTTATGGGGGAACAGGGGGGTCACAGCCTCCCACCTCCCACACCACATTCTCCTGCCTCCCATACTTTTATGGCCCCCTCCCTCCCGACTCCTGCCCTTCATGCTAAAACGGATCAGAAACCTGGAATTTTGGCAAGCATTGCCTTGGCTGGGTGCTCGTGACTGAAGGGCACTGAACATGTAATATGGCCCAATGGTTTTGAAAGCTGGCAAATAAATTGCTCTTCTGTCAATATAAACTTTAAAAGTTTATGATCCATACTTAAAGTTACAGGCTGATTTTTTCCCCTTTATGAAAAAACAAGAATTTGTAACTTGAAGTATGGATCTTGAATCTCTTTTTTACACAATTGAAATTTATAGGCACCAGTGAATTTTTCAAAGACAGCAAAATTGCAAAAGCCTGTAGAGCAAGTGCAATATGTAGTCTTTGAAATATTTACAAGTGCTCATCATACTAATTTGCAAGAGAGATCATTTTATTACTTGATGATAATTTACATGAAAAACATCACAGAAAGTCAAGACAAACAAAATATTGAAAGCATGCATGCATTATTTGTAATTTGCACTTGTGTAACATGAGAATGCACTCGTTTTCAGCCAATCAGAAGGATGTACTTTTTCATTATCATTATTAGAATACATTATTCAGACTTAAAATTACCCAAGAGAGATGAGAACATTTGAGATAGAGATCAAGAGATTTTGGCAAAAAACATCCCTACCCCAGACTTACCGTAACTATTCAGCGCTCAAAGTAATCAAGTTAATTTTCGTAATGTTTGCTCTTTATACCGACAGATGTTCTTTGATTGAACCAGGGCCAGTATCGACATCTTTTGTAGCCAATGCTCAAATGACTGAAAGTGACACTCACCCTGAGGAAGTAGATGATGAAACAAAACAACTTCTCGATAACTGCATTAAAAAGATGCGAGGTGCTTTCTCTACCATGGTTCAAACTCCAGATGAGATTGCCCAAGTGATCCTGGCAGCACTTGATGCTGAAAGGCCACATTTTAGGTATCAAACTAACAAGAATTATGCATCTTCTGCAGCAAACAAGTTGGTGGATATCACAGGTGACAAATCAATGGAAATGATGCACCAGCGTTTCTTCAGTTAGAGTTCATGGAGATGTTTTGCCAGAGTTTAAAGGGTAAACCTTTTGCAAAAAGCTATTGGCATTAACATATAAATTTGACACTTCATTGCACATGCGATTCAGGCTTCCTTAATTTCTTAATAATTTTAAGTAGCTCTGAATAATGTGTGAAGTATACAGTTAAACAAACCAGTTCTCAAACAAGAAATGAGGTCTGAATGAACAGAAGGGAAGAACTCAAAAAACTTATCCACAAGTAACATGAACAGGAAAAAAGTTTTACTAATTCAAAGTACAAAATACTATATAAATTGATTATTCATTAAAAGTGATAATTTGTTTTCTTAAATTCCTCCATTTCACAAGAAAGTTCAAGGTTGCTCAGTTTTCTTGACACAACATCTATACCTATATATTATAAAGATTATTAAATTTGGAATGTGGACACTAAAGAAATCCTTCTAACCACAGACAATGAACAGAAACTACTATCAAGACTAGTCGTATTTTCAATGGGACTGTGATAAGATTAATGAGTCAGATATAAAACAAGCATGCCCCCATTAACCCTTTCTGCACTAGTATCAGTATGCATATTCTCCATCTATATTCTATACATTTCCTGTGGTACTGACAGTGAAATTTTGATCAACAATCAAAATATTTTTTAGCCTAAATTCTCATGATCTTAATGTTTGATTCTAGGATGATAATGTAAGGAGAAATTAGATGCTGGTCTCTCTATGGGGTTAAAGGATTAGGCATCACACACCATGCATGAATATACAATTACAGTAAAATGTTGTTTTTCCACACCTCTTTACATGTTATTAAAAAAAACTATTACTTGCGACTTGTACTGTAACAGCATATAGCAAAAGTGGACTCCAAGTCTGCTCCCCTTTCCTAATTCTATCACAAAGACTAAAGAAACTACATATAACTAGATTGATAGATACCAACATCTTCAATCCGGCCCAAAATAAAAACCAGAAGAAAATTTGTCAACAATCTCACACTTCAAAGTAAATTCAAACACTTTACTGAACTCTACTAGCCACTAAAGTAAGATGATAAAGTTACATTGTTGCCCCTTATGCACTGTCACTGTTTTCAGTGACACTCTTGTACTCAATCCTACATATTAAAAAATTTAATCAATTCAGGGACCAATAAACAATGCAGATACCTACAGGAAGGGTATCACTTGGACACATAGCTTTAGGAACTCCCCCAGGTGGCCAATTTTCATCATCTACTGAGTTGATAAAACCAAATTATCAGCACCACAGTTTCCCATGAACCTTAACCTTAGCATACAGAACAGGTGGGCAAGTGCTTGTTACTATCTTGATGAAAATTGTATCTGCCATCTTAAATTTTTACAGCAGTTGAATTAATGATGACGGGCTTCTGAACATGAACTTGCCCCAACAAGATGCCTGCACTGCAGACCAAGTTATCCCCTGTACTCTGATTCATTTACAATTTGCTTGTAATAAAGGCATAACACTTTATTGCAAGGATATAAGTCAGTAGCTATTGGAAGAATTGTGTATTTATCAGTTGATCAGTTCCTCATTAGTTGTCCAAGCTACTTTTGCATTCTGTTCTAATAAACAACAGTGAATTGTTGTATATTTAAAAGTAAACACGTGCCCTGTACCCTCTTTATATTGCAAAATTATTGTGAAAAAAAGTAATTACAAAAGGAGAGACCATAACTCGGCTTCTCTGCAAAGATTAGTAATATACCAAAAGTAACAAGTTACTGGAAGAGTAAATTTCCAACAAGTGGTTGTAAAGATTTCATCATTTTCCTCAGCTTTCAATTCTTCACATTCTTTCTAGCCCAAGCTTCTGGTCCATGAACATCCTTTATCAGCATTATTTTGTCAACAACTTCCCCACCCTGATTACAATAACAACAAATGCAGAAATCAGTTTAACTTTCACCACAGGATACCAGTAGTTATATAAGCCTTTTTGCAAGAATTTGCCTCTGATTTTCCAGAAAAAAAATTATGAAATTAAGCAACATTACTAAAGAGGAAAAAAGGGTGCAGCAGAAATTTAAAAAAAAAATTAACTGGATGTCACCTGACCATCGAATGAGGAGTTCTCACATTCATAGACCAAATTTTCTCCTTCCAAACTTGCTCTTACGAGGTGCAAATGCCCTAAAGTTTATCCTATCCACTGGACTTACCAGGTCAACATCCACTTGCTGTATGCCTATGTGAGTCTTATTATGGATTGTCATCTGAGTGAAACCATAATTCAGGGTACGGAAAGCTGTCCAAAATGGCTTATCCTTCTTGAAAGGGTCATGCTTCGAAACACATCCCTGTAAGAAATACCATTCTATTGTAAATTAGCAGGAAAAACACAGTGAAACATACCAATGGTGCAAATCTTCACATTTGGGAGACAAGCCAGTTTGATCTATAGACGTGAGGAATAAGGACTTCTGGAAGGTAGGGGCATTTTAACTGTCCCCTCAACCCTTTAAGCCCTCAGAACACTGACAAAGATCTAATTTCTCCTTACAGTGTTACTGCTAAATAGCGTACTATGGTCATGAGAGTGAGAGAAATGATTGCCACCTAAAGAGGCTCTTGACTGTTAAACAAACTCCTCGCTAGTTCCACAGGAAATGTACAGAGAGCAGTAAAGAGAGTAAGTGGGCTTATGTTTGGAGGTAGAGGGCTTGAAGATCCCCTGAAGATTATGAACTTCAAGGAACAAGTGTAAACAACACCATGCAATCACTGCCTTTATAAGTTATTACCTGCACTGCATGAAACTTATCATTCGCCACATTTTAAAACTGACTGTTTTACAAATTATCTCTTCATGTCTCAAAGCAACTAATTTATAGTTCAGGGTTTTCAAATTTTGCAGCTTGTATTATGATAACTTTTTTAGCAGCTTATCTCCTGTTAGCTTTTTAATTAAGATAGATTAGTTAATGATTAGATTTGTAAAATTAATTTTTGTTAAGTAAATAAGCAATTCAGTTTTTGAACTGCCATGTATTTATGAATTAATAAACATCCAATTCAACTTCAAGGTAACAGGTCAGGTATTTTCATTGCGATAATCCTTTAGAGATCCTAACCTATCTATCATATTAGGCAGCTGTAATTTGCTTATGTAAAACAGAGAACTAGTGTTGATAGCAAACATACCGCTGAACCAGTGATTATGTGTACTGGGGCGCAAGGGTTGGTGTACGGCTCCTCATGAGATCCATTGCAAACCTGGAAAGGGAAATATGAATTAAGAGTGTTCAAGAGCCATTACCTTTAACATATACACAACAAATTTAAGAGTCAAACACCATAGTGCTTGAAAGTACCAATTTTGCTACCTCCTTAGGGTATTTGACGAATAGCCAGTGACTCATGGTTTAACATTGCCTGTAAGACCCCTTACCTTCCTCTTTTAGCCTGTGGGCAAGCTTTTCTGGTTGCATTTCACCCTATGACCCCCTTCTAGGAACAACCTCCTATTGAAACTCCAGCCTTTCAGAAGTTGCGATGAAAGCAACATCCTGAAAGCAGCATCCATGGAGACTAAGAAACTAACAATTGGGCAAGGAGAAACTACAGCATGGTTCCAGTTTGATGCAAAATATTTTTTGATGAGCAAAGAAACTTTCAAGTCAAACCAAAACCACCACTGGATTTTGCTCTCCCCTGATTATTCACTCTTCAGTCTCCAAGGATGAGGAAACAGTGACCCTATTCTTTTGTCAAATAGGGCACATTTTAGTTACTCAAGGATAGAGATAACTTTAAATAAGCAACAGAAAAAGAATTCTAGATAGGACAACACAAAAAATCTCTGCTACACAGGCGCAAAGATCAGATGGCACTTTATTTACTCTCAATACTTTTGCAACCAATCCTACGGCTTGTTCCAAGGGATTCAGTTAACCCTTTAACTCCCAGAAGTGATTAACATAAAACTTCTCCCTTCAATATCCATACATTCTTGGCAAACATGTAATGAGAATATTCAAACTTATCAGGTAGAAGCTGCTATCTTGATCTAGCACCAAGTTCTCATAACTAATTTAAAGGAAATGTGTGGCAGCTACAGAGGAGAATTGACAATCAGATCTTGGGAGTTAAAGGGTTAACAAAACAAATGCAACAGCACTCAGTGCAATGGTAGCACAAGAGTGAAAAGACAAAGAAGGTTTGATTTGGATCATGAGCTGACCCATATCTCCCTTTCCCGTTCACTTCCCCATCATTATCACTATTCCTTTTATTCACTGCAAAGTTTCAGCAGGCTATACTGTTCACAACCTTACCTGCATGTTGTAAATGGGCCACAAACGTTCATAGGAGTGCTCATGGGCTTCCAACATCAAATCCACACCTAGAATAGGGATAGAAATTCTGCATGAATAAATATTTGAATATATTATGTTGTTTGAACACGGCTTGGCACAATTTACTCTAAGTGCAAATTTTTTCCTCTTTGTGTTATCATGATTAATTTTGTCACCAAAAAATAATTACAATAAGAGTTCCAATCAAAGATCAATCTTGTTTCCAATAATGATTTTTTCATACCATATTTGTAAAACAAGTCTTCCAAAGGCCACAAATGCTTAGAGGTTATTCCAGTGCGAATCTAAAAAAAAAAACAAAAAAGATGTGTTAATACAGTACATGCAATCACCAAGAATGCTATTGATATCTAAGCTGCCTTAAAGGGCAACCACAAATATTTTCTTTGACCAAGGCTGTTGTTTTGAGATTGAGGAATTGGCTCTACCACTTTAGAATCAGAAACAGCCTTAAATGTTGTGTTGACGAACTTTATGGACCAATAAAAGGCCCCCTTTTCCCTACTTAAATAAACATACACACTGTAAGTAATCGAGTATCCAAAGGAACAGTAAACAAAAAAAAAAATTGAAAAGCCAACTCCGGTGCCCATATCTCTGAGTGTGCAAGAGAGACTCTAACTTTACCCACAAAGTTCCCACAAAGAAAAAATGACAGGTTTAAGGATAATCAGTAACCTTACCATGCTGTTAGTTTTTGTGCAATCATTAGGATTATTATTACTGCAGTACATTGGTTTGTGTGCCATGGTGATGATCCAGGGACGTTTACTGCGGTTTTCAGGAAGAGTTGCCTCCTGCAACAAAATACACATTACATGTGAGGCTTGCTCTGATACAGTTTTAATCACACAATACCAAAAAAAAAGCAAAACAAAATAAAAAACTACCAAATAAGATCAAAGGCCTTAGCTGTTACAAATGTATATTATACTAGTGATAATGATTATCATGTAACACTATTATAATAATAATATTTAACACTATTAAAATGTAACACTATAATAATAATAATAATAATAATAATACTATTAATACTATTAATAGGGAACAATGGTTATGACCCCCAACAAATAATGGATAGCATTATCAATGTTCTTCAGAAACACCAGTTATTCATTTCTGGAATGCTGGCAATTTAAATTAGGCAAAGAACTAAAATGACTGTCCCAATCTGCCATGAATTTTAACCCTTGGCGGGTGGTGTTTTTATAGCTGGATGCTGAAAAATCTTGGGCAAACACTGAACATCACCCACCCTTTGAAGGAACAAATGATGACACAAGAGAAAAAGAGTTTGGGAGAAGTGGAGGGAAGAGGAAGGAATGAATGAATAAAGAAAAAAGGAGAAAAAGAAGGAAGAAAGGGTACAACTGAAGAGGTGGAGAGACAAGAGAAGGCTACGAAGAAACAAATACAGGGGTAATGAAGGGAATATTTCTTTACCTCTAGGTCTCTGATAAGCCAGTTATACTGCTGAACGATTTGTTCAATTCCATACTGCAACCAGAAGTAGACTTCTGTAGAATAGCTGATGATGTGTGCAGGACCAATGTTCCAACTGCAAAGTATTCAAGAAATTAGATGTATCATTGAAGATAAAATAAACCAAAAAAAACAGAGAGACAGCCCATCAAGACCATTGCAATGGTATTTCAACTAAACTTAACTGTATCTATAGAAATGCCTAAAATGTTTTTTTCGTGTTTTGTCATGAGCACAAGACAAAAGATAAAAGTTCAGAGTCACCATGAGAAATCAAGCCACAGACTCTCAGATTCACCACCCTGCAAACTGCTGGGGTCAGCAATGGCAAAGGCTTTGTGTAAATACTTTAAATTAAAAGGATGGTAAATTTTAACCTTGATGATAAAATAAAAAAATCCTCTTTTTTTGACACAAGTATTACACACATGTAAATGTAACCATACACAAGTACTGTATCCCTTCACATAAAGCTGGTTTTGCGAGTTTCTCATACCATGTAAAATAATACCTTCTGTGTTTCCTGTCATTGAAAACCTGTTTCTGTAGTTTGAGAAGTTGCTGCCAAAAAATTACAAGTTTATGTTTCCAGATTGACCCATACATTTTCTCAAAGAAAACACTCTAGTTTATGCCATAGAATACAATCTTGTCATTTTAATACAATATTGTCATTCAAGTAATATTAAGCAGAGCTCGTAGAGCGTAGCCCAATAATTATACAAAAATAGTAGTAACCCATCCAAGCCGAAAAAATTTGGTTGTACACCCGTACAACTGTATGACCGCACAAGGTGCTACTTTAACATGCATGGTCAACTGTAAACAGGCATGCCAACACCACGGCTTTGTCCTTGTCCAGTTGTCAGTGCACTGGCTCTGAGTTGGACAACCCGGGTTCTAGTCTTAGCTGGGGCAAGGTGTTGTGCCCTTGAGATGTGAGGGAAAAAAAACAAAATGTGAGCTCTGACTTTAGGCTTGGCTAAATCTATACATTAGTGGTAAAACTTAGTGATCAGACTGAGATTCCAAACATTCCTGAAGAGGAATCAAACCCTCATTACTTTTAACCCTTAACTGTGACCAGCATCTAATTTCTCCTAACAGTTACGCGGCTAATATTCATGAGAGTAAGGAAATGATTGCCAACCTAAGAAGCTTTGATCTTCATATAAAATCTCCTTGTCAGTACCAAAAGAGACATACTGGTAACAGTATGTAGAAAAAGGATACTGATGTGAGGGTGTAAACGGTTAAGGCAAGAGCATCATCGCACCCTTCTCTTTGAAGCCATTCACAAGTCCTCATAATATCATCAAGGAACTTACTATGCTAGTTCATGATTTCCTGGACATGTCATATAGGTACCATAGGCAGCAATTGTCTGAATTTGATTCATGAAGTCATCTCCAACCATTCCATTATCCTGAAACAAATGAAAGCATCCAAATTGTTTCCATCAGTTTTGTCAACATAAGGATCCAGACCCCTAAGATACACCTCTCAAGTACCAAGGTCCGATGACATAGTCACTGGACCAAGGTTGTTTTGTGTAATAAGAAATTATATATTAAGATAAAGGCTAAATTTGGAAAGGAGATTATCTCAGGGGATATGAATATTTGTTGGAGTTAGCTGAAGGTTCCAGCTAAAGTGGGTTCAATTTATCAAGTGTGCAGAAAATGTAAAATGGATGTCCACAAGAACTTTTTTTTGGTTCAAGCAAGTGTGAAGAATGAGTTAGAGAAATTTCAGGTTAACAGATGGCAAACATATTTTACACCAATTGAAAACTGTACTTTTTAGTATTCCCCCACAAAACCATTTAACAGATGTAAAAAACAGAAGACCTTAATTCACTTACATATTCCATATTATATGCAAAGTCACCTGGAAAAAAATAAATGAAATTTAAATACTTATAAAACTTTCCTTTTTTAATGTACTTTTATTCTGCAGATGTAATAGAGATCTTTCACTAAAACTGGACTTCTAATAGTTCCTGGCTGGGTTATTTTAACAGTATTATACCATACAACTATTCCAAATCACATGAATGAACAAAAACAAATCAATAATTCAAAACTTACCAACATGAAGAATAGCATCATAGTTCCTCTCTGAGCATCCTCTTGAAGGTAGCTAATAGATTTTGCATTGACACTACCTAAGTCTCCATAAAGAGCTAGTCTTGGACTCCAGTCCTCTCCAGACTTGAGGGCATTGAAAGCAAAACACTTCACTCCACCCATCATATCCTCCACAGTGATAATCTAAATTTCATAAACAAAAGAATAAACCTTTGTATTGATACCTCTTTTCAGTTTTTTGACGAGAGGCATAAGTTTTAACATAAAGGAACCAATCTTTATCAAAGATTTCAATCTACAGTATTTATAAGATTTCCCAAAAAAGTCCTGCATACATGTAACTTCCAGGATTCTCCCTTCTAATATCAAACCCTAATAATTCAAAATAATCATGGTGGAAGATTCTTCTTTCAGAAGCTGATTCTAAAGCTAAACTTTATCACTAAAAATGTTATGAGTAATTTAAAATGATGGACTGAAAAATAGCCAAGGAAACTAGAAGTGCCTTTTTTCAGAGTGCCACACATTCTTTATGTTTCTCAATCTACTTTTAAGTCTCTGGAAAGCCTTAATGTCGGGCAGCATCCTTTCATTTACTTTATCTGAAATTGAAGGCTGGAAAATGAAGACCTACCATATCTTTGAGCAGGAACCAGTCCTGTCAGTTTGACCCTGTGAATGTATCTCACCAAATGTGCTGAACCACCATCAGTAAATTTAGTAATGCTGCCAGATTCCCTCAGCGTAAGAGGAAAACCAGCCTTATTGTATTCCACAATAGTGTAGTTGGTGTAAGCCATAGTGACCCAGGTGATCATCATCTCTGTAGGGTCCCCTAAAAGTTGAACAAAAAGTTCAAATCAATGTGCTTGAATCTTTTTGTACAAAAACTATCTGGCAAGGTCTTTAATAACCTCAGTACAGCATGTTACACAAATTATTATTCAGTGCTCATCTGCAATAATACAGTAATATAAACTTACTCACTATGTAAAAACACATGCACATTATTAAACAAATATAATCAGAAATTTGGTAGAGTGGCTCTTGAATTATCCATCGAATTACCAGAATAACAATTTAAGCTTGGGCAGGCAATAAAACTAACTAATTTGATTTGTAATTTGTGACCTTAAAATTGAACGATTTACGATCACCAATTCGGTAGTCAGAGCATAACATTACTAAATAAGTGAGGCATTACATAACAGGTCCAGTTAACAGTCGTGATGGAAGCAGCAGACATATGTGGTATATGTAACTGCGATGTTTCCGCTTTCATTTAGACGCTATTTTAAGCTGACAGCAGAAATGGTCGAAATCCAATTACAATCTCTATGACACAAGTTCTCTTAATCAAGTGTAAACAAGAGCTGTGTTCATGAACACATAACGCATCATAAAGTTTTTATACGGAAGCCGTGCACAATTGTATCATTGAAAGAACCTCGGATGGACTTTGAGAAAATGGGAAGAATATCACAAAGTAGAAAAATTTCAAACTGTGAATGGTATTTCAAGGGCGATTCGATTTGTAGGATGGTTTTTGCTTAGGACGATTAAGATTATAACACTTTCTAAAATTAAAGCTTACATAACATTTTCGGTAGAGTTAACATTTCTGTACTGGCCTGTGCGATTTGAACGATGTTGGGGCGCTACAGAAATTTCGCTTCATTTAGTCGTAGCCGAAATGGAAAACTGATTACGCTTACGATCTGCTTCAAGAGAAAAAGTAAAGCGAAAGGAACCTTGAAGGAACTGAACGAACAAGGTGACGGTGTTGACAAGGTGGACAACTGAAAGAAGAGAAGCAGTTCGTTATGCGATCTTGATGGAATTCTCGAGAATCGAAAGTGTGCTGAAGTTGAGTTAAATGGGGAAATAGTGCTTTCGTCTGAGTTGAAATCAGCCTTGCTTGAAGTGTAAGACATTTTATGAGGAGATTTCAAAAGGTCGATTTGGGAAGTCATGTGACTGCGTGCGAAACTGGGAATCCTGACTTAAATCCCCAGAAAACGAGAATCGAACTTAAAATTCGCGGGGAATTTGTTGCATAAAGCGCTCAGTAGAGGTTGATAAAAGTAGAGAGACCCCTGTCGTTAACTGTGAAGAGATGACTCTTTCGAGTGTCAGCCTTAGCCTTCGTTATTAGTCAGGTGATTAACATCTGAGTTTTTCTTCTTAACAGTCTCTGATATGTTTTCCTTACCTGTTGCTGAGATGTGAATCTGTTGGGGTTGAGGGTCCTTCCCATGACAAACTTGTACTAGGACCAGCAAAACAAACGTTGACGTTTTCACAAAACACAGCGCCATCTCGCTCTTCACAGTCAAAATTGTTCGCCTTTGTTAGAACTTGTTTGTGAGCGTACGTCATCGATTATCGTTCCCAGGCTTTCACATTTTTCCATGCCTGCTCCGTTCATCCTGGTGCATCCTGCATTGCACAGATGATACACTCTTGCAATGCACAGAAACCAGGATTGCATTACTTAGTGGGCTCCTTACAGAAACCTGATAAGAAAAAGAAAATCCCGAGCATTTCTTCTCGCCTAAGCGCTAGTTTTCGTAGCATGGCAAGCGAAATTTTGGTTAGTCACAAGTCAATATAAAGCCTTGACTCACTTTCTATTCATGTCGTCTGAAATAGACTTTTCGCGGTGCTATTTCACCAGTTTTGTTTCTGCTATCTCAATCTTCTGACATCAATGTCATATTTTGCATAAAAAATATTGCGCTGATCCAAATTTATAGTCTGTATTTGGCGTTACTACTTTTCATAATACTACTATTATATTATTGTTATTATTATTATCATTATTATTATAAGTATTATTATTATTATTATATTACTTTTCCTTTTTTTTTTTGGTGGGGGTGGAAGTGAGGGAGGTATAATTTGATTGACTGTCTGTAGGCAGTGTCAGTAGAGCGACGTCCTTAGTCGGGTTACATCTCTGCTCTGGTCTGTCAATCTACAAGCTGGGAATTGGGAACACCTGCGTCTTAAAACTCCAGTGCTTAGTTGCAGTCAACCGTGCCCGTAGATACGTTGTCAACGCTGCAATTTATGAAACCTGTCCGTTAATCAAGTTTTCAAAATTACATGGCTGGAATTTTCCAACCAATACCATGTTGCCCCAGTGATAGTTTCCACATCGAACGTAGGACAGACTGGGGAGACTCAACCCTTCCACCTCCTCCCTGCCCTTCCCCCTTTTCTTTGGGAAGATTACAGCGTCTTAATCCCCCTTAGTAACAGCTTATGGTTTTAGAGGAACATAATGCACCCCGTGGTGGCTGAAACGTGTAAAATGCTCATCATGTTATAAAAACTTCACCCCTATACTCCAGCTAATCTCATAAATTAAATCATGCGAACGAAACATCTGGAACCGAAGATGCATTTTACATTTAGGTAGAGGACACTGGTTCATGTTATTTTAAGCTTTATTTCATTCGAAATTCAAGCATATCAATTTTAATGGCTATGAAGAGTCAGTCCTTTCCAGTTAAACTTCGTGGATAACCAAACCAATCTCAGCCAATTTAAAGACAAAATCAACCGAAACTTCTGTTGTGAGATACACAACACCAAGAAGAGATGGAGGGAAATTTAAGCTGAATTTTCATCCTTTATTACTTAATCAGTCACAGAAGATTATACTTATTATCCTACTCCTCGAATAAGCGCCCGGGTGCTAATTTAAAAACTCCGCTTGAAGAAGGGGGGTAGGGGACGCATATTGGAGTTAGGGCGCTTAATCGAAGGGGTGATTATTTGATAGGGGAGCAGTAGGACAAAGATCAAAAAAAGAGATATCTCACATAAAGGAACTCTAAAAGTACATGGAGATAGAACTTACTGGAACGGAAAAGAAACTATTCTCCTGTACTGATTCCGCCGTAGTTGAAGCTTAAAAAGTTGCAAATAAAGTGGCAATAGAAACAAATTTTTTTGTATCCCTACTGCTTAAGAAAGTGTGGGAGGGGGGGGGGAGGCGGTTAATCGAGGGGGTGCTTATTTCAAATTATGGCCTAGGGGATTGGCACAGTGACGCTTTTCGGGGTAGGGCGCTTATTAGAGCATGGGCGTTTACTCGAGGAAATACGGTATCCGGACATTCCGATGAACATATATTATCTTAACTTCAGAGGGTGATACCTATTACTCAAAAGCAGTGACGGTCAATTACAAATTCGATTCATACAAATAATTGTCATTCATCTGATTAATCAAATTTAATTGCCATCGGGATCAGTAGGCGATGGGAAATGAGGCGGACACTCGGTACATGTGCGCATGTAGAAATCTTGAGGCTCTGTGTAGTGGCAATTGTTGGACGTTGCTTCAGTGCAGCGTGGTTTGGGGCGGCTCGGACACTGCCAGGGCGCGAAGGTCTTCGCTTTGTCAACATCTTGGGGATCTTTCATCCAAGCAATGATCTGAGATGGAGTTAAGATCCAAACATCTCCCAAATCCAGGGCATATTTGAGAAAACTGTTTAGCCGCCTTCATGTGATCGGTTGTTGGAGGACGAAGGAAAAACGATGGATGCATGTGCATTCCAAAGGGTGCTCTGTTCGTGTCGTAATGGTAATGGAAGTTTCTCGTCAAAATCTCTAACCAGACTGTAGCATTTCCATCAGGATCGCAAGCATCCATCATTGATCCGCATGTCGAGTGGTCTTTGTTCATAAGGTTGACGTTAGGCACCTCCCACAGTCCTGGGTAGGACAATTTGGGACATGGTTCTTCTTCCGAGGGACAGTTCTGACTTGACAAGTAGTCCAAAGTATAAGGGTATATGGGCCCCTTTCCATCAAATATGATGTTTGAGGGCCAGGAAAGGTCATAAGTAAATTTACCAAATTTACTCGTGTTCAACGCTTTGAACATGTTCTCTGTAAACATCAGGTATGGAGCTCGAAATCCGACTATTTTATCGTAAGGTACGTTGGCAAATCTGCGAATGAAAGTAACTTTGTTGACACTTTAACTCCTATTAGTGACCAAAACAGAATTTCTCCTTACAATATAAATACAGTATCAACCAGATAAGTGATGAGAATAAAAAAACCAATTTAGGGATAATTAGTTGATCAAATACTAAATTCTCTGAACTAACATTATAAGAATTGTACGGTTGACATAAAGGATTTGATCTGGGAGTCAAAGGGGTCAGTGACAAGTGATTGTCTATCGCTTGGGAGGTGGGGTGGGGATTTTGAGGGTGGATCAAATGCATGGTTTTCAGCAGAAATTTTATAATTACAGAAACTTTATCATTACACAAAAAAATTTTCCAACCTTCCCCCAACCTGTCCAGGCGCGTAATAATGACAAGTCCCAAGAAGCACTTGTGACTTCAGTAGTTTCAGTTCCCATTGTTAATAATTTAACAAACAGATTCCGAGTTGCCGTGCGTCTGTTCAGTAATAGATCACAGATGACCTCAAAATGTGGTAAGAACAAAAAGTGGCACGAGGCGCAGCCAATTGTGTCACTGATGTTCTTACCACATTTTGACGTCCTCTGTGATCTATTACTGACCACACGCACGGCAACTTGGAATCTATTTGTTTTATATAATAAAGAATTAAAATATAGGGAAAAAAGCTTTAATGATGACGTCATCTATACGTCTGTCCTCTAATAGATCATACGTGAGAACCAATCAGAATGCGTGCATAACTGAACTTATTATACAAAGTAAAATATATCATGACTACAAAACCGGGCAAAAATTTAAAAAAAAAAAAAAAACTGAAGAACGACGAGCGGGACAAAATTCTAGGAATTCTTATCGTCAGATCGTAATGGATGATATGGAGTACTCTTAAAAATTTGTTGAATTGAAATGGGACATAAACAACTGTGAAGATTAATATCGCAAACTGACTATGCAGGGAGAGTTTTCCGGAGGAATCAGTAGAGAAATAAACAAAGATCAGCGAAGATCAGAAATCTTGATGAGCCCCTTAACTTAGGAAGCAGTAACTTCCCGACGTATCAAGGTTTCTGCACGGGCATATATTTTTCCACAGGATACGTTTAAGCAAATCGTGTGGAACCGAAATATGTTCCATGGATTTTAATAAAAATTTGTCACGTAACATTTACACAAACTTTTTCCGGGAAATGAGAGTTGGCGTATTTGCTAATGCGCGGAGTATGGCAGAACTCGACCGACTAGATCGCGTGCGTACAAGGGCGATTCTTCAGTATAAAATGTATGGAAAGAAGGGAAAAATTGAAAAATTGCACATGGATCTGCCTCACTCTACAAGCAGCTGCATTCGCGTGGGAGCGTGTGTGACTCTAGAAAACTGCTCAACCTACTTACCGATGCAAAATCTCTTTTTGCCCATCAATCTCGTTCTTCCACTCCGTGTAATCTGCGTTTTCCCAGTACGTGGTGGGTTCTTGATGCGTCACTGTGTGATCAGAAATCTCATATCCTCTGGAATATGCAGTTTCCACTAAGAAGTAGTCGGTATAGTTGTGACAAACGAACAAGGTTCCTACAGCAGGGCAGTTGTTAGGATTATGTAGTTCGTCGAGGAGTTCATTATATAAGTCAAAATATTCTTTTTCGTAATCATCATCGAATGTGACCATGATAATCTGCGGTGTTTTCTCAGGAGTCAATCCTCCGGGAGGTCTGCGATCTTCGCTACATCGGCAGTTTGGTGGCAGGCACTTATCAGGATCGCAAGGCTGAGCGGGTTTGAATTGACCTCGAGTCAGTTGAAATGTAAATAACAAGAACAGCCACAGGGAGACTTGAAGATTCATCGCCAGTTAGCTTTCCCTGTCTTGAGGAGAAGCGGATATCCCAAAGTTTTCTTACAAAATCTGCTGGAGGTGGCGGCAGTTAAGCTTTATTGTTTACCACTTTTCGCAGAAACATCAAACTTCCTGGTGAAAATGACCAATAAGCTCCTATCAGTAGTTCTTAGAAATCACGTGAAATTCGTATGATGAAATGAGCATGACACCGCTGACCTCCTCTGAGCCTCGATGCGTGATATTGACCATTAGCCGCGAAACGGCTAAATAATTTAGCCGTCAGGCGTAAAAAATTGACAAACTTTCATCGTTAGTTGTAAAAAAGTTAACCGTGAAAATTTTAATTTACTTGAGAAGCTAACCTGTAGCCGTTCTATGGCCAAAATTTTAATCTGTTACTCGTAAAAGCCATAAAAATGGTCCAAAAAATGGTCCAAAAAATAGTCCAGTCCATATTTTACCCTATGCCTAAAAGCCATCACCCTTTTGAGACCTTCTACTTCACATATCATTTTTTCACACCACAGGTAACCCGAGGTCCTTACGCGGATACATCTTCGATCACCAAGAGATTATTGATAATTTCTTGTCTTCACTCAAATTGACGTCATTCAGCAGTAGGGAATGAAAAGGTACGTGTTATCGTATGGTTTTAGAGAAAACCACAAAATGCCTTCTCTGCCTCAGAAATATTCTTTGTCTTTGTTGCAGTTCTCAGCTGGATTTGTAACTTTTTGAGTGGTTTTTAGTTTTTTCCTTCTTCCAAATAAATAAGAAGACATGAAGGAGTTTTAAAAACCGGGCCAGATCTCTGATCACAGAGGCGAGGTCTCACTCAAACTTCTGACATGTTATTTTTATATTTCAGCCGTGATTTCTGATCCATCTATGATGAAAGGCAGGGACTGACCTCGAAAACTTTGGGAAATGAAGGCTATTACACATCTCAGATATACACTGAAATGGGAAATAAATGATGAAGAACTATTATCGTTTTAAAACGAAACTATCTTCAAATATTACTGGGTTCTAATTTCCGGCCTGCAAGGATGCCAACTTCCGGACCGCTGTAGTTGATCATGTGATCAATTGGTCTAGAGTGGAGCGCACGAATTTACGTCCCGTTTTCTCGCCTAATTACATCTCTACGGACTTCTGTGAGTCACCTTTGTCTTTGTCTTCGGTTCGCTTCAATTCATATTACAGCGGTTTCATTTGTGCATTAATTTCGTTCTAAAAATTTCGATCATGGGAATATTCCTCCTTCGTTTAACGACCTCGACGTGGGTTAGGTGGCGTGAAGTCCATATGTATAGATGCAGTTTTTAACTTCAAATACATTTGCTTCTCAGGATGGAAATAAGTTCCTTCTCAAAGCTCCCCTTTATTCAGAAGGCTGAGGTCATCTTCAGCTAGTATTCGTCTCGAAACTGGAAGTCACTGAAGGTAAATTAAACGCTTGCCGGAAGTCCGTCTTTGAATTCAATTTGATAAAGTACGGAAGGTACCTCGAATTTCCTACATCGCATTGAATCACGATCATTTTAGTGAGCAAGTATACTTATTATTTTAAATTGTTAGCTATTCAAAGCATGCCTTCGAAGTAAACCGCAGACAGGTCGTGGATTCTGTCGCTGCTGCTTGAAACTGACTTTGAATGGTGTGCATAATCTGTAGCTTCTTAAGTTTCATTTGAATAATATTATGATTTTTATAGGAAATATTTAAAACAGTCTTTTGAAGCACTTGTTTGGCCGTCTCCACTATTTGAGTCGTTAAGATTTGTTAGTATAAATGCAATTAAAGAATAGCTGTTTGTTTATTGTTTATGGTGAGATGTTTTACTTATGGATCATTAAATCACTAGCCAGTAGTTCTCAGATTAGCATATTAGTTGTTAATCAAAATGATGTAACATTGAAATCTTAATATTCAGTCAGTGGCAGTTGGTTTAATAATAAAGAATTCACTTCACTTCAATAAGTAAGGGCTTTAAATCGATTGTAATTAGCTAAAATTGACAAATGTGTCAATGTAGCTTATTTTATTTCAAGACAAAGGTCATGTCGTTGTCAAGTCCTACTTCAACAGCTGGCCAGCTGCACAAATTATGCCGTGAGGGGAATGTGACTGAAATCCGTCTATTGCTTCGAGAAATATCCGATGTCAGCAAATTGGATGAGCGTCTAGGTTTTCTGGGATACACTCCACTTCACGAGGCAACTAACTTGGGACAGACCAGTGTGGTTAGATTATTACTTCTTTTTGGTGCCAACCCAAATGCAAGAGCCAATGGATTTTATACACCTCTTCACATTGCAGCATCAATGGATAACTTGGACTGTGTGGAAGAACTTTTGAAATATAATGCTGATATTACCAGCAAGGATGAGTTTGAAAAAACTCCATATGAAACCGCTGTGATTAATAATTGCAAGAGGACAGCTCGTGTCCTCAAAACTGAAGGTAAGTGAAATTGGAGAGAGTTCAATTGGTTCATATTTCAAGGGTTTTTAAAGAATTATCCATGGGAACACCTCAAATCATTCCCAGGTTAATTTGATCAACTCTTTCAACTGATCACCCTCAAAAAGCATCCCCTTAATTTTGATACGCAATGAAGAGGACAGTCTATTAGAATAGAATATTAAAATCTGAATTTTTCTTATGTCAGCTATTTCATTTCTCCTTTCCATTTTAAAATGCTAATATTTAGATTTAGGCAAGCCTAAAAGCGGAGCTCGCCTTTTTTTTTTTTCCTGCACATCTCTTCAACAAAACTAAAGCCCTACTATGGATAAAGTGCGTGGTAATATTAGTGGATTTTCATTTGCAACTTCTCTGTGTCCATGTAGAGGACTGATTATAAGATAGTGCCTGTGGTACAGCTGGCCGCGCATGCTAAAAGTAGCACCTTGTATGTTCATACGGTCATACGGTCGTACAGTCATACGGTTGTACGTTCATATGGTTGTACATCCAAATTTTTTCGGCTTGATAGGTTACTCCTATTTTGTATAATTATGGGGCTACACTCTGTGAGCTCTGCTATTAGGGTTAAAGGTAATCAGAATTAAGAAAATTATCAACTAGATTACCTCTAGAGGTATCACACCAAATTCTTTAAACGAGCCAAAAGAAAAAAATACAGCCAACAGTGAGGAGTATCAGCTTTTTTATTTTGGATTGGAAAGGAAAAGATTTTCATACAATTCTGTAGTGATGTAACACAGGTGCTCTAACCCTTTGACTCCTGAGAGTGACTAACATCTAATTTCTCCTTACAATATCACCTCTGAATTGTTCTTTAATGTCATGAGAATAAAGGAAATGATCATCAACTAAAGAAGGTCTTGATTTTTAAACAAATTCTCCCTGTTAGCTCTTTAGGAAATGTATAGTGAACAGTATGGAGAATATGCTTAGTGATATTAGGGTGTAAAGAGCTAAACTCTATTTCAAAATTGTCAGCTACAATTCTGTGAAGATCAATCCCAGAATCTTTTTAAGAGATCCATGAAGATTTTTATAAAAGACCTAAGTGATTTTCCATCTCTTCAACACCGTTACTTTTTATTTAACAATCAATTTCATAAGATGCTGTTGATAAGGATCTATAAACCCCTCTACTAGGGGGCTTCAGAAATATTACTCCAGTAATAATAATAACAGTAAATCCCTGATGATCTTCCTTTGTAATCAGATTTGAAATCTTTCTGACTAGTTGCATGATTTGTTCTACATTTTTATTTCAAGAATAAGCATGATTCAGGCTTAATTTTGTGACTTTTCTTTTAGTCACCTTAAACGTTGGTTGTAAATAGGGTTTGATTCTTTTCTTTCCTAAGAGAATTGTCTTTCATTCTCCCCACAGAGGTCAAGAAAGCAGCTAGAGAGAACAGTCCCAAGTTACGTGCATTGCTGACGTTAATTTCTCCCCAAGATGTTTTACACTCATGCTTTAAGGAGGCTCTCCTTGAGGCATCAAGAGGAGGTCACCTCGACGCCATTTGTTCTTTAGTCCTCTCAGGAGGGAGACATTCCTTACACCTTAAAGACTGCATTGTGCAAGCATTACAGGGTCATTTCTGTGAGGCAGCAGCCATGCTGCTGGCATGTTATGCAGCAAAGCATGATAAAAAGAAGCTTCTAAAATATCTACTAAAGGAAGAAATGAGCAGAGAGGAAGAGCAGAAGGCTATTGCGGAATTGCCAGCTGCTGTGGTGCCAACCGAGGATGATTTTGCCCGAATAAGGTATTTGGAACAGGTCATTGTTGGCTACATCTCTAACAAACCAGTATTATCGGCAAACCCTGCCATCCTATCTATTTCTCCCTTCCCTTTTCCATTTTACTTATAGAAAAATGAAGGATTGTGGTGTCAAGGTGGCATCATCATTTATTTGGAAGGAGGAAATTCATTTCTATTTTTTTTCACCCACCAAGACCTCAGAAAAATCAAATGGCAGACTGAAATACCCTATTCCAGTTGAATAATAAAAAATGCCATACTTTTGTCTTTGCACATGTTCTTTGGGTCTGAATTTAGACCAAAAGCTTCCCAACACTAACAGTGTGCTTTAACCCTTTAACTCCCATGAGTGACCAAGACAGAATTTCTCTTTACAATATCAATACAATATCAAGCAGACAAGTGATGAGATTAAAGAAAAATAGAAATTAACGGAACATAAGTTGATCCAATACTAAATTCTCCAAACCAACATCACCAGAACTGTATAGCAGACAGTAAGGAGAATTACTATTGAGATCTTGGGAGTGAAAAGGTTAACTGCAATGCTACCAAGTGCGATAATAAGAAATATATACCTTTCCAGCAGGGGTTAGGCAAACTTTCAATCAATCCTGACATGTTTATAAACTAAGGTTAATTTGTTTTATCGGCAGGGCATGTATTGCTGACAAAGATTCATTTCATATTGCAATACCTATTGGACTAGGAATTCAACAACAACGAACAGAAGCTGTGGGAATCATTCTCTTCAATACAAACTGCAATGAGGCACAAAAAAGAATTGATTGGCCAAGACTTGCTCTTGGTGATGTCAATCCATCTTGGTTGGAGAAAGTCACATGGGTGGAAAAACTCTACTTAGCTTCAAATCTGCTTCTAAGTGTACCAAAAAATATAAAGATATTAAATAAACTGTACTGTTTGGACTTGAGAAGAAATCAATTAAGGAGTATACCTGCCAGTTTGCTTGAAATGCCAAATTTACGAGAACTTAAGCTCTGCTTCAACAAAATTGTCGAGCTGCCTAAGAGATGTAAATGGAGTCCATCACTCAAGATGCTCTATTTGAGTGATAATCAACTGCAAACATTACCTGGACGCATGGCAGAATCCAAGTTGTCAATATTGTACATAGCAAGGAATAATTTGTATGAAGTACCCCCATGTATTTGCAAAATTACAACACTACAATCACTGGACCTGTCTAGCAACCCAAGACTGACTCAGCTTCCACCACAAATGGGAAGACTCACCAATATTGAGATGCTCAAATTGGAGAATTTGGATCAGGTGAGAGAAATAAATAAGATATGATTATATGAGAACTGGCAATCAAAACTATAACAAAATTCTCTCGTCATTAGTTATCACCAGCCTAAATTGAGCACTGGTGGGACAGTGTATGCATTGTGCTAGTATTTGGACAGAATAATTGGACAGTTCATGCATCATACCTATGTAACTGGAGGGTACTGATCACGAGCGTGCACTTTTTTCCCACATCTTGCCAAGTTAATTGTTGCATTTCATGAAAATGTGTCATCAATGGCTAGTTTTTTTCTCAAATTTTGTCATAGTTTCGATTAATTTACGGTATGTTTGGATATCATGTTGTCCAATTCTGTTTGAAATCATACTCTTAATTAACAAATCAGACTCTTGCTTCACTGTCATCCAATTTTGTTTGTCCCTCACATGATAACAGACCGAATTGGACTCCAATCAAACCTATTACCCTTACTAACTAGGATAGGGACACTCAAGTTAACCAGCCTCTAGTAATTTGGAGCAGCACTTGAAGGCAAGAAGTTTTCCATGCAAGAGCGAGAGAGAACACTTGCTCAAGATTTTTCTAAAATTTGTTGTTTTCCCTCTTGGTAAAGAGCTGTCCAGCACAATAAAATCTGTTATTCAATGGAGCTGCAAGGGAGGAAATTTAGACTTTACACTGATGAATGTAATGGATCCACATGGTCAAAAAACTTTCTAATTTTCCATCATTTTTTAGAGGCCATTTTCTTGTGCTTAATAGCTCTTTTTTACATAATTTACTCACTCTATTGTCAAGTGCTTACTACAAGGTTAATTTTATTGAGAAAGTTAAAGTATGTAGCTTCACTATTAATCCTTTGACCCTTAAGAGTGACTAACATCTAATTTCTCCTTACAATATCACCCTTGAATCACACATTAAGGTCATGAGAATAAAGGAAATGATCATTAACTGAAGAAGCTCTTGATTGTTAAACAAATTCTCCTCATCAGCATCTTAGAAAATGTAGAGAGAACAGTATGGAGAATAAGCAAACTGAAGTTAGGGTGTAAAGAGACAAAGGGATATCTAGAGAATGGCTGCTCCCGGAAATTTTACAGTGTTTGCATGACAACCACTGTTTATAAAAGACTTTGTCTCCACTGACTTAGAGCCCAGAACATACTACAATTAAAAGGCTGTTTTTATTAGTTAAATAATACTTTCTATTAAACCCATTAAGCTGACAGATCCCCCAGAAGAGATCAAGAAAAATGGTATCAAAACCATAATGTATCTTCGGAACATCTTGCGCAGGTCAGAGGGGTATTACACTTTGAAGCTGATGTTGGTTGGTCGGGCTGAACAGGGAAAGACAACGTTGAAGCACCGACTGATGAGGGACTATAACTATAATGTCAACAACTCAACAAATGGTAGAGATTTTTTTTCTTGCTTTTATTTCTTTTCTGTAAGAAAGCCCCTCTTTTAACAAGACTCCTCTGATAAGCTTCTTCTTCATAATGAGTCCCCGTCTCAGATATCTTCCCCTTCCTTAAAGTCCTTGTTTCTGATAAGTTCCCGTTTCTGAAAGTCACTGTCCCTAATAAGCTCCACTCTCTCAAAAGCCCCGCCTCTAAAATGTTCTCCTCACTGAAATGCCCCTGTCTCTGATAAGATCCACTCTTTAAAAAGTACCGCCTCTGAAAAGTTCCCCTTCACTAAAATGCCCCCGTCTCTAATAAGCTCCGCTCTAAAAACCCCCATCTCTAAAAAGCTCAACTCTCTAAAAAGCCCTGCCTCTAGTTCCTTCCATCTCTAATAAGCTCCCTTCTCTAAAAGCCCCGCCTCTAAAAAGTTCCCCTCACTAAAATGCCCCCGTCGCTAATAAGCTCCACTCTTAAAAAACTCGTCTCTTTCTAGTGAGCTCCCCTCTGACACGCTCCCGAAATTAGAAACCGAAATAAGTTACGACAGAGAAAGGAAAAATAACAAATAATTTTGCTGAGAGAATTTTTCTTTCTCTGCTAGGGATTGCTATGGACGAATTCCGTTACAATCGCAAAGATTTTGGTCTCTTTTCGATCCATCCGGAATTTGTGTTTAAGATTTGGGATTTTGGTGGCCAGGAGGATTTTTATACCACGCATCAATGTTTTCTTTCAACTCTGGCTCTGTACCTTCTGGTATGGAATCTGGAGGAAGGTAATTATCATAAATTTGGGCGTTGAATGAACTTTTGCAAATTCCATACCTCTTGCTTATTAGAAAACAGAAGTTAGATTTTGAAAAGGGGGGGGGGGAAGAGAATTAACTTGGGAATTCGTGTGTAATACGGTAGAATAAATCCTTCCTTCCCGCCCCAAGCACCTCTGTTTTTTGTTCTTTAGCCGTTAAGGGATGGGATACAACTAAATTGTCTCCAGATTCCCTCCGACAGCGGAGGTCGATAAAGCAATTGAGAAAATCGTTTGGTTTTTCAGGTCAAAATTCATAAAGGAGTTTACCCCCTTAAGGAATTTTGGAAAGCTGACGCAATGAAAATAAGCCTTCCCTGGCCGAATCGCTAGGTTTTTGAAAATCTGCCGAGCTGGTCGACCTTCCTTTTTCAATTTACAATTGATAACCATCTCATTATTTCACTCGCTCACCGACGCAGCACAACAATTTCTCCAGAAACTACTGAATAATCTGGTTTTGAAATGATGAGCAATTCAAGTTTGCGTTTGACCCTTTAACTCCGATGAGTGACCAAGACAGAATTTCTCCTTACAATATCAACAGCATATCGAGCAGACAAGTGATGAGAATAAATGAAAGTATCAATTTGGATATTATTCGTTAATCCAATACCAAATCTTCTAAACTCGCATCATAAGAATTGTATGGCAGACAGCAAAGAGAATTACTAATGAGATCCTAGGAATAAGAGGGTCAAGGGAAGTAACTCAAACGGACATTTCTGAAAGCCTTTCCAATTTTCGGCAGGTGAAAGAGGAATCGAGATGCTTACGAGCTGGTTGGACACAATTGCTGCCAGCGCTGCCAACACCAACCTCGTCATTGTGGGAACACACCTGGATAAGGTACGGAAAGAGAAGGAAAAGGGGTTCCCAGAGCGCATGCGTGAACTAGTATGGAAGCTGGTTTCTTTACCGAAGTACAATCGAATAAATGTCAAGGGAATAAAGGAAGTCAGCTGTGCTTTGAACAACAGAGAAGGTATCTTTGCTGAAGTGATTTTCGAATTACATCTTTATTTCCTTCCCTCCATTTTTGATCCCCTTGTGTCCATTCGTTACGATTTAACGTAAGCGGTTTATTTTGTTTTCAAAATATAGGCATTGATGACCTCAGAGTCACCATTTACGATGTTGCTAGGAGCCTTGAGAAGAGCGGCAGAGGACAGGTATTCGTCATGGGGGAAAAAATCCCACATAGTTTTCTGTCAGTGGCAGATGTCATTCAAACCAAGCGACAGGAGCTGCGGGATAATGGCCGCATGCCAATCTTGCACAAATCCGAGTACGAGGCGCTTGTCCTGGACACCATAAAGAACGACGATCTGGATATTGAGGACACTAACGATTTGACGGAAGTCACGCAGTTTATGCACGAAAGAGGTAGGCATGAGCTCGCGGATTGGCCAAAACCTGCACGTAGAGCAAGGTATTTGGACGTTTGTTACCTGGCAACACGTGGTTTTGCAATCATGCTTTGGTTTAAGTATATGAATGTCCGCTTATCACGGGCTGTATGTTTCCTCCTCTGGAGAGCATTGCAGCCATAGACACGGGTCGTCTGATTTTCCTGCGTTTCTTACTGGTGACTCACCAGCTCCCCGGTTTCCTGTACATAGTACTGGTAATGAGTCAGTTTCTCGCGCTAACTCAACCTTCCACTAACGCTGAATAGATTTTGCCTTGAAAAGTAAGAGAGGTGTGTGAATTAGTCCTAACTCAACAAATTGTCGAGATTAATACGATATAGAAGTATCAGCTTTACCCCTTTCAATCTTCATGCTAATTCTTCCAGCTAATGACCTTGAATTTCGTAATAGGCAATTTTGAGAATTTGGCCTGAAATGATCTCCCCTTGTCAGTATATATTCCTTATTCTCTATACCTGTTGAATTTATAGTGTAGTGAAGGTAAAGTAAAGGATTTCAGTTTGTAAATATCATCAATTGATCCTTTAACAGGAATTTTGATGCACTACAATGACCCAAATCAAGATCTTCAGGATCTTTTCTTCATTGATCCCCAGTGGCTTTGCGAGTTGATGGCACAAGTCGTGACGCTACCTGTAGTTAATCCGTTCATTCATAACGGCGTCTTGAAGCTTGAAGATCTACCTCAGATTTTTAGAGGTGAGCAGTTTCCGCACGAAAACTCCCCGCAGTTCATTCGCCTGTTGAATCGTTTTCAGATCGCTTGCTCCTTGGACGAAGGTCGCGTCCTCATCCCTTCCAGATTATCGGCCCAACAACCGGATGAAGCGACGAATGATGATTTACCGTTCATTACACTGAAGCGGCTCCATTCGTTGCCATACATTCCACATGGGTTTTGGTGTCGGCTCATTTCGCGCCTGTTATATTACATGAAAGACATGCTGTCTAGCGGAGAAAACTTCAACCGCCAGGAATACAACACCATCCCGTTTCAGCTGGACCCCTTCTGCTGTCGGTGTCCTTTGACCGTGTATGGTGTCCCAGATGGTGGCCTGGTGGAAAGCGACTATGAGGGGCATACCTCCCCTTCTATAAATCCCGCACTCGGTGGATCGCTCGAGAATCTGCAAGGATCTCTCAACGATTTTCCCGGTATCGTTCGATTCTTTAGTGGTCAACGCCACGGAAATTACATCAACGGCAGATTTTTCGCTTATCCCGACTTGGATGGCGGTAGCTCTCGGAGTGATTCGGGGTTCGAATACAGTTCGGAAGACGACGACGACGAAGCTCGCACCAAGTCGGCAGGTACTACTGATCGGACATTTCCTGGATCAAGTTCCAGGGCTGGCCCAAGAAGAAACAGAAGAATATTTAAACATGGCACTGATCCAGGGAGACGAGGTCAAGAAGATAAAATTGCTGATTTGGATAGTGGAACTCCTAAAAGTGATTCAAATGTACCTATCTTACGCCAAAATTTTCGTTTAAGCACTTCATGTCCGAGCTACGAAGACGGGTCTTGTGATACGCTTACTTCCGAAGTTTCGTACACCAGCCCTGGAGTGCCGCAAGGTTCTTCCCCGGCTGACCACCGGCCATCTGCCAACTGCATGGCTGAAAATGATGATGCGGAAAATTTATCTCGACGAGGGGAACCTACCGATATCGAAGCTAGTCAAGATCTGAAGGATATCAGCAAGAGAGAAAGTCCCTCTGTAAAAATCGACGGTTTTCTAGACGACAAAACAACTCAGCATAGCAACAGTGATGATAGCGATAGTGTTCCTTACCTCTCCGCTGGATCCAGATCGTGCACTCCAGACCATACTCCTCGTGACCAAACCGACAACCATCAGAACAGCTCCGAATCAGAAGCGGCTGGGGAAAATCCTGACCTAGGTCTTCATCCTGTAGGTCGTACCCCTGATGGCTTCAATCAGAACTGTTCCTTGGCGACACCCGATAAGAAATCTAACAATCCTTCCTCAACGGATACTTGTGAAGTCCCTGAAATAGGCCAACCCGACGATCGCCTTGTTGCTGATAACCCTGAACGGTTTCCGCAATCGACAGAAAGTTATTCAGAAGGACCACATGATCAGCAAGTTACTGTAGAGAAGGAATTCGACGGAGAGATCTCTTCCGCGTTAAACGGCCGTACATCTGATAAAGAATCCATCCTGGAGTCTTTTCATAGGGGTTCAAGCCGAGGTTCTGGTGAAACTGGAGACGTATCCATGGAGATACGGACTGTTGATGACGACAAGGAGACAAGAGGTGAAGGAAAATATAATTTGTAGATTAATCTTTGTTACTGAATTTCTCCTCAATAATCACATCACGAGATCGAGATTTTAAACATGAAGGAAAACTCGGGTCTGAATTACCAACTATCGCGCGAAAAAACATGAGCGAATACTCCAATTGTTTTGGGAGGAGAGAGTAAATATTTGTGCCCAAGAACACGACACATTGACCCGGCCAGTTCTCGAACCCACACCTCTCGGTCCGGAGGCCACTCCATTTACCATTAAGCTACTGTGTCTCTTTTTTCTCTACAATATCACCCCTGGATCACACGTTAAGGTCATGAGAATAAAGGAAATGATCACCAACTGAAGAAGCTCTTGAACCCTTTGACACTTAAGAGTGACCAGCATCTAATTTCTCCTTACAATATCGTCCCTGGATCACACGTTAAGGTCATGAGAATAAAGGAAATGATCACCAACGAAAGAAGCTCATGATTGGTAAACAAATTCTCCTTGTCGGCACTTTAGGAAATGTATAAAGAGCAGTATAGAGAATATGTATTCTGATTTTAGGGTGTAAAGGGCTGAGCAAGTAAACGTTTTTCTTCTTTCCGAATGAGATACCAGTCAAAAACAAGTAACCTTTCTTCATTTTCTTGCATTTAATTGTGTTGTTGAACAAGAAATTGAGTCTTTAGGTGCTACTTCTGGGAAAGAGGTAGAAGTGATAAGTAAAAAGAATGTTTTACTAATAGTTTTTTCTCTTTATTGTCCACATATTAAAATAGCTGAACCCTTCTTGTTCTTCTTCTTCTTTGTCATTTGATAAACAAATCTTGTTTTTATTTTCGTTTCGTTTACTATCAGCCGGGAACCATTTGTCTGACAGCACCGCCTGTGGTATTCAGATTGAAGCGTTTGAAAACGAGTTCGTGTCGCACTTATCGTCGTACAGTTCTCCAAGTACAAGTTTTCAATCCGCTGATATCGCGATAGGAACACCACAAAGGACTTCATCTTTTGCTGCTTCTACACCTAAACATCCTACGGACGGCACCTCCGCAGAGGGCAGGAGTGACAAACCACGGAGTGAAACACCACACCTTCCCAACTGCCCGTTTGTGGAGGAGTTCCCCGTCGATTGTCTACCGGAGTTACCGACAGATCTGGCGACGCTGATAGACGACAATTTCCTTCACTGCTGGAAATCTGGCGTTTGCCTTCGTCACCCACGGTTGTTCCTCCTGCTGCACTGTGTCCCTGACACCGGATCTGATCGACAGTTGATTCGAACGGAAGTAAGCCCTTGCCGTCAAGGTCGGAGGGTTTTGAGTTTCGCGGTTGACCACATCGACACGCTCATTCGCGAATGGTACCAAGAATTATCGACGACGGACGGACAGCAACCCAAAGTCAGGCAGCTTATTCCCTGTATGATGTGTGAAAAACTCGGCCTTGCACCCTACAAGTTCACGTTTGCCGAATGTCAGCGTCAAAGTGCAAAGTCAGACTTAATCCGTTGTCCCAATCACCCGAGCTGGGAAGTTGATCTTCACCAGGTTGCACCTGATATAATGTTACATGACGTAGATCCTGATTTATTGTTGTCGCACGAAGACGTTACATATGAGGACGCCGACTCGAGTATTCTGGGAAGTGGAGGCTTTGGAAAGGTATCTGTTTCTTCATTACGTTGCACCGGTCTTTTTGTAACCGGTGTGAAATTTGCGTGTTAATGCAATTTATTATGGTTTCGTTAGAAAAGAAGCTTTTTTGCCGCAATGAATTAAGTTGAAAATTTAGGATCAAGCTGATGTGGATGGGGGTGAACTTATTATCTTCTGTCTTTTTAGATAATTTATCGTGATAAGGGCGAACAGAGATTACAAATGCTCTGCTGTAAACTTTCCTTTTTCTCATGAACCTTGGTGTCCGAGCTATTTTTTCACCGCTTATTCTCGTTTTATTTTTATTTTGTTTCGTTTTGTTTTTTTTGCTGTTTGTTCCGCCTTGGCTCGCTAGTAGCAGGCTCGTTGTTGATTTCCTCGCAGTTAAAGATTTTTTCTCAGTAGGAAGGGACCTTAATGAATTTTCCATAACTGACTGTCGATGGTGTAATAGGCGTCTGCGCCCGAAAGAGAGGCTGTAAGACCCCTCTATTGTATGGCAACGTAGTCCTGTGCTAAATCCAAGCGTCCTGATTGGCTCTTGCTTGTCGGGATTTTGCCATACGGACCGTGAAATCCTCAGCTAAGGATATACCTTCAAGCTCCCTCAGCTAGTATCGCAAGAAAAACGCAAACAGGAAATGTAAAACAAAGGCCAAAATTGTTGATATAGTCTTCTGATTTCTCAGGTCGTTCGCGGGGAATGCCGAGGACAGGCAGTCGCCATCAAGTTCTACATTCAAAGCGATGAATCCGAACCCTTAAGGCATTACCGCGAGGCGCGCAAGGAACTGAACGTGCTGCGTCGTGTACGACAGCATCCTTTCCTTATCAACATCATCGGTGTGTCTTTGCGCCCCTTGTGCCTTGTGCTGGAACTAGCAGAGCGCGGGGCTCTCACCGAAATCTTATCCAGCCCAAAGTTGATTGATCGCATTGTTCTCTTTCGGATTGCATATCAAGTTGCAGACGCACTGAGATTCCTTCATGACATGGGTGTCATCTATAGAGACTTAAAACCCGAAAACGTCCTTGTTTGGTCCTTGGAGGAACACGCTGATCTTCACGTCAAGCTCATTGATTTTGGTACGGCGAACTTCGCGACTTCGACTGGTTTGATTTCATGCGCTGGATCTCCCGGTAACCATGCACCTGAGATGTTGGAATCAGCAAATAAAGAGGAATACACCTTTCAAGTAGACGTATATTCGTATGCGATCCTCCTTTACCGAATTATCACCCGGTTAATGCCGTTCATCGGGTACGATTCCGGTGCAAAAATCAACGCGGCTGTAATTGCTGGAGAGCGTCCGCAGTGGCAGCACGTTCCAGTAGCGACTTTCGGCTTGCCGACGCTTACCGAACTTATGCTTCGATGCTGGTTGGGTAGGCCGACCAAGAGACCGACGACCGCTAAAATAACCGAGCAAGTCTGTCATCCCGCGTTCCAGTGTTTGATAGCCAAGCAGCTCATCCCTTCAGATCAACAGTCTGTGCGTCATGCTTGTCTCGTGCAAGATTCCCTTGATCTGTGGATAGCTTGCGATGACCACACGGGCAACCGAATTTTTGTCTACGATGGTCGCACACTCAGCATGAAGTTTTCTTTTTCAATTGAAACCTATCAAGAGCAGCGTCTCTTGTTTCAGATCCAGTACATGCATGTTATGGCACCTTTCGTCTTAATCGCTGTTCGTGGAGAGTTTGCCTTGGTCAACGCTTACTCCACTTCGTTTGAGTCGCGTTACAAGTACGTGGCATCCATGAGATTCGACCAACCAGTTAGCTGCGTTGCATCAAACGATGAGTACGTGTTTGTTGGGCTTTACGATGGAAACGTGCATTGTATCTTGAAAACAGATATGAAAAAGAGCTTCAGGAAACGTGCTTTTCACAGCTTCAATGTTGGACGCCACCGAATTCTGTCACTCACAGTGGCACAGGATAAACTCTGGGTATCCACGAGCCGATACATTTACAGATATTTAACAAAACCAGGCGAAGTGGAGGCTTTCGATATCGACGCCGTGTGGTACGGTGGCCCTGAGGGACTGGAGAACAACCCACAAACGCAAATCTCCTTTCTAAAGGTTTCTCGTGACGAAAAAAGCGTTTTGTCCGTGTGCAGGTCCGTACTCAGCAAATGGGATTCAGAAAACAGGCAGAACCACTTCAGCGTTGACTGCGCAGTTGTTCTTAGGAGTCTCTCTGCGGAATCCGAGTCACACAAAGATCACGATGACGCGATTGCGTGTATTACCTGCGTGGAGCCCACGAGTGACTCTATTTGGGTGGGCATTGCGAGTGGCCACATCATGATATTTGATTCGGAAACAGGACTTCTACTCACTTGGTTTCGTCCTTTTGACGAAACACGTAGTCTGACCGTTATCAATTCTCCTGGTCCCTGCGGCACTGAGCAAGGATACGTCGTAAGTACCGGGAAAGGGTTAAGACCGGACGGATTAGGCCCGGTATGCGAACTTTCGGCGGAACGGGTGACAGAAATCCCGAGGGAAGATACAAATCGTAAAGTGAGTGAACCGGAACGAAAGAAGATTCACAGAAGAAATTCAACAGGAAGAAAACTCAGGACTCCTACTCCGCCCATAGACGAGCAGGAAAACGATACCGTTGACGCAAACCCTACTTTGCGGCCGAAATGTTCCATGATGATGTGGGAACTGTTGTCCAAGAATGGCTTCGCAAGAGTAGAAGCCAAAAGCGGCCGAGAACGCTCTTCGTGCAGTCATGGTACCAAAGCAAAAAGTAGTGATCAGCCCTTGCAGAACGGCGATGAAAATAATCAACAGTGAAAGTTACAGAGAGCTCATTGTCATGGTCTCATTCTTTGAAGATCAGGTAAAAATGCCCTGAAGAGATTGGCAAGCATATGACGGGTGTCGGGGCAAGCGCTAGCTCGACCATTTAAACCAGAGTGGTTTCTGATTCTTATTTCTATTCATTACATGGAATAAAATAACAGAGAACTGCTGGCTTGGTCAGTTTTCTATAAATACAATCTTTCCAACCTTGTTCTCAGGGACTGTCTTCTCTCCGTCAGCTGAGGCAGAAGAGAGAGACGGAGACAGGTCAGAAGTGGGAAGAATAGAAAGCATGGAAACGTCTCATCTGTTTTGGTGTAGAGAAAATTCAATTAAGGTGCCTTGATGTTGCCTGTGTACAATGTGGGTCAAATTCAATGTTGTAAGAAGTTGAGATTTATTTTATCTAAAAAAACCGACCAAATGGGTACTATTTTATTGCGGTTAAAATTTTTTGTAATTGAATAAATTCGCACGAAGGCTCTGCGATTACGTCAATTACGTCTTTTTTTCCATGGAATAAGAAGAGAAGAAAAACGAAACATCTCTAAATGCATCACTTGTGAACAGCTTTTTTATTTATCTCGTCAATCCGCTGAAATCATTCTTCTCTTTTAGCAATTGTTTATTCAATATTGAAGACTTGATTTAATTTTTTAACCAAATCCATATTTGTTTTAACTTTCACCGACGCTAACAGTTTAGAGTAAGTTAAGTTGATAATACATACAATGGCTCAGAGAAGGTGCACCTCCAATCACTACTGCAGAGCGTACATCTCCCGGACAGAAAAACAGAAATCAAGAGAGTGTTTTCAGCATGAGTGAAAACACGCACTATCCTTATTGTCTGTTGTAATATGGTGTTTTCATTAACTTTGAGAAAAGTTGTTTATTTGATGTAAAATCTAGTTTTTTTCACGGCTCTTGTTTGGTCTTGACACACAACCCTCAAGGTCGTTGACGTGTTGTGAGACGAAACCAAGCAACGGTTACAAAGGAGGCCAACTTGGAAGACAAAACAGAACAAAAATTTCAGCGTCTAATTGTTATCTTTATCATCATACATGTTCTGCTTCTTTGTTGACGTTCAAATCAACTCGCGGCCAAAAAGGGACTTAAATTTTGCGAACTGGCCTGAGCTAGAAGGACCGAGAAGAAATTCGACTTCAGTGAGTATCGCATGTTGTGGCGGCCGGCGGTCGGGTGGCGGGGGGGGGGGAGGGGTGCTTTTTCTCCTTCTCCCGCCTTCCTAGCCAATATTTTCCTTCCTCACTCTTTCTTTTCGTGCTCTCCCCTTTGTTTGGTTACAGGCACATTCATTATGGAATAAAATCTCTATATGACTATGTTAAAACAAGGAACACCTCACAGACCTCTTTGCACTGAATACACCTCAGACACGAGTGCAACTTTGAAACTGTTGAATTATGCAAATTTTGCCTTCACTACACAACCGAACACAGTCAAAGGTTGAGGCATGGGCGCGTTGGTCAGCTAGGCCCAAGATATATTTTAATTGCGACAATGAGTTTACAACAAAGTGGATAAGAGATACATCAAGTAACGTCCTACATGCGCCAAAGCCGGACACGTAAACCCCAAAAACCTCTTGTAAGGTAAATAGGGACCGTGTACTCCCGACCAACTGCAGTGGCGCCACCTTTGGGGTTTTAAGGTTGATCTATAAACAATGAAGAGAATGAAGAAAACAAATCATATCAGGCTAATTACACAATAAAAATAAACCTTATGGGAAAGTGCTAGTGGCAAGGCTGACCGTAGAATGCCACAAGTTTCTCAACGGTCTCTTCTTACAAACGTACTACCCATGAGCCTTCGCGTACTACGCTCGCACCCAGTTCTCTGTTCCGTGTCGGCAAAATATTAATTTGTGTCAATACCGATTATCACAAATTACATTTCTTATTAATAGCCTGTTATTGGAGTATTTTGCATATGGTTGGGTAAGAACAGAGTAAGACAGAAGATCGACTGCCAGCATTTCACCTCCTTACACTAAATAAGACCATAAAGCGTTGATCCCGTACTCGTGATTATTCATCTCAAAGACTTTCGAAGCTCTCTTTCCGACCCCGCGTAACCTTTGTCTTGGAAACTTTCATACCGTGAGTTAACTCCTTTTACTCGAATCGCGTTTCCTGACAAGTCGAAGCGAAAAATTATGTGGTCCGAAACACTGAAAGACTTTAGGACTTTTTTATATTGTTGTTGTGATGGGAGGGCAGAGAGCTTCGCAGTTTAGTCCTCTTCAGGTTTCGCTAGTTAAGGGTCGTTTAGGTACATTTCCCAACTACAGGGCTTTGTATCTCAAAAAAAAAAATTGTTGATGAAACGGTTTCTTCACGGCCATTGGCGTCTTCGCAGAACACAATCAAATGTTTTGAGAGATCATAGATGTTCTTTTTGAGATGAACCCATAAAACAATTAAATATTTATCGTTGACACCGAGAATATTCTTTGTATTTCCAATGCCCTATCAACAAAATTATACCAGAAGCCGGAATTTCACAAAAAGAAGGCTTTTGTAATTGATGAATATCGTGATCGGGAAAGAGGTAAATGTTGAGAATATTTGATCAAAAATTGCACTCAAAAATAGTTTCTGTATTTCTAGGAGTTCACCGGAATATTCCATGGTTATAAATCAGTAGACACACATTTAACTAGGGAGGTTCTCGCCTTAATATTACTTTAAATGTAATTCTTCATGAATTTCTGTTTCTAGCGCGCGCTTAAAAGAAAAAGCTGCTATTATGACGCACTCTGATCATAAAACAGACTCGGGGAAAACATTACAAAGGCCAAGATGGTTTTTGTAACGTCTTGGATAAGTTTTTTTACATTCGCATGTTTCAGGGACTATTTTTGGCAGAGGTCAGAAACTGAATGCAAAGAAAGGTAGGTCTTTAATCATTCAGTCCAATTTCGATAAAAGTTTTAAGTTTGTAAATAAACAACGGAAAACTTTTACAGACCGATTGTGCGGCTTGATTTATCAAACTATTAAATTGCTTCACTAGCTAGCTACCCGACATTAATGTGAACATTCAAGAGTTTAAGTTCAAAATATGTGTTTGAGGCAGGCTCAAGGTATTTAACATCTTAATGCACTAAATAACTGGAAAGAACAAGGCTTTATTTTTGCAAAACTTGTGTTGCGACCAAGTATTAATGGTAGTCGTCATTGTGACGCTAACATTTCTTTTTTTCAGTTTTGAAGAGGAAGCCCGCAAGAAAGATAGAGAACAGAAAAGACAGGTATTCTGATTTCTTTGTAATGCCGTGTCAACGTAGCAGATTGATTATTATTATTATTATTATTATTTTTTAAAGCTTCTGATGAGGAAGGATTACATGCTAACAACTGAACTGCGTAGAGCGGGCCCGGCATAATTATCGAAAACTCCAAACCCCAACAAAACAAAATTTAAAAGTTTCATCAGAACTATTTATTTGGGCCATATTCAATTTCAGAGGTACTAATGCAAAAAGATTTTCTTTAATTGTATTTTTCAAAGAAGAAAATAAACTATGAAAATTGTCAAGAGAAGATAAGAATCACACCATGATGGGAAAAAAAACAAACAAATCGAATGGGAAAAAAAAAAACAAATCGAGCAAGTCTTTAGTTTACTTTTTTTTTCAGTTGTCAAGGTTTCGACAACACCCATTATAAAAAGGAGAGGACATTTCTGAAAGTAGAACGCATAATAAATAGCAAGTACATGATTCCGTTTCTCTCCTGACAAATTAGAGCTGCAACGTTAATTCAACGGGTTCGAAGCCTATATGGTTGACTTTAGAGCTCTAATATTTCAGACTCTTTGAAAATCTAATCAATCTTTGTCCAATATATCACAAATGAAAAAACTTTGAATGATAAAACCTTTGTTTTACTCACCCACCGAAGCGGCGCAGCAGTGTTTTTAAAAGCTGCTAACTTGTTAACTAGTGTCATATGCTTTAAACATTTTTAAATGGAATATCTTCCTTGAAGAAATTAAGATGTAGTTTACTTGTAACTTTCTAAATTTTACTTTGTAGAAAGTGGAAAGTGGCGGATTGTTATAAAGGTAGCCATTAGGGGGGAATGATTTTCCGTCTCTGTCTTTTCTTTGAGGGGCTATTGGAGAATATTTTCCATTTTTGAAATTCCATTACAGCATTGCAGCATGCAAAACAAAAATTTATATTCACAGAAAACTTTTAAACTAAACTGAGCAAGCAGCGTAACATATTGATTAATTGCTTCAGATTTCTCAATTTAATTTCTTCTAAGTGAAATAAAGCTGTCAGGGACTGTCTATTTGCTCGAGTTGTCACACATCTTGTTACACCCTCCGTCAGTCGGGTTTTTGAATCGGCTGTTTGGACGCACTCAAGTTACCGAAACGTTGTGAAAAGGTTGCCGTCATAAGGAGGTGGGCGTTGGGAGGTGGAAGTTACTCTTGAGAGAAAGACATTGTTGGAATGTGGCGTTTGTTAAAAGTTAATCGTTGTTGAGAAAGTTCCCGTTGTAGGGAGAAGACCGTTTTCAAAACGTTGGGCGCAGCAGTTCCACAGAAAAAAATAGACCGTTGATATCAACATCAACAGAATATGAAGTTTTTAAGATGATGAAACTGGAAGTTTATGCGATGATCATGGATATTTTGGATGCTGATATTAACTATTAATATCAAAATGTTTGTCCTCTTTGCAGAATGAATGCGCCTCCATAATTCAACGGGCTTGGCGTCGACTAATATCAAAAAGACTTGAATTTCAGGTAATTGATATAGTAATGACAGTATAATAACTGTTATACATGGTAAATTAAATCATTTTGTTTTATGGAGCGATTTTAGTTGTATAAAATGATGGGATTATTTAAAAATAAAACAGGAAGGGGGTTCCAAAGATTAGCATTAAAACATTTATTTCAAGATGTTTACAATGAGTTCGCCTTAAAGGAAATCCAAATAGAGAGTGGAATATTTCACTCCATGTACACTGGGCTTCAACTTTCCAACTCTTCAAAGATGCTTATGGTGACATCTTATTACAATCACAATGAAAATAAATAGATTAGAAAAAACAAAACAAAACAAAACAAACAAACAAACAAACGTGATGCTTGTGAAAAACATCCTAACCGAGACTGAACCAGCAATATGTCATTGTGAGGGGGTGGCTGTTGTAAAAAAGAGGCAGTTCATGGGAAGGTGTCCTGTGTACAGAGGTGAACCTTTGAGGAGGTGGTCATTTCTAGGAAGGCAGCCGGTGTACGGAGGTGACCGTTGTAGGTGGATGACTGCAGAAGAGACTTTTCGTAGACAGTAGACCTCTATTATGTAATTCAACATGGCATGACGACTTTAAGATGCTGATATTCTATGCTGACATTATCAAAATTGTTGTTTACTTTGCAGAATAAATGTGCCGTTAAGATTCAAAAGGCGTCACGTCTTATAAATCTTAAATGCAAGTTTCACTATTAAAACTTTCTCGGCGATTTTAGTCGTAGTCTGATCCAACAAGATGAGATTCTTTCTAAAAGGCATTATTTGTTCCCTTTCGACTCCATGGCCTTATCAGGGAAATGGATTCACAATTATCATCAATATATAACTACTTATCAGTTTGTAATTACTGCTTTTCTCCTGACAGAACAAGGCTGTCAAATTAATACAGAGAGCTTGGAGAAAGCATCGAAGAACGAGGAGGGTAATAATTTTTAGCCATAGTATTCTGTATTTTTCATATTTTATCTGTAGTCCGTGTTCAACTTCTACATTTTTAATCCTCCACATAGACCAAAAAAATTGACTGTAAGGGGAGAGAATTTTTTTGTCTTTGAAAACACATCTTGTTGCCCCCCCGTCAGTCGGGTTTTTGAATCGGCTGTTTGGACGCACTCAAGTTACCGAAACGTTGTGAAAAGGTTGCCGTCATAAGGAGGTGGGCGTTGTGAGGTGGTTGTTGTTCTTGAGACGAGGGCATTGTTGGAATGTGGCGTTTGTTGAAAGTTAATCGTTGTTGAGAAAGTTCCCGTTGTAAGGGGAAGACCATTTTCAAAACGTTGGCCGCAGCGGTTCCACAGAAAAAAATAGACCGTTGATATCAACATGAACAGAATATGAAGTTTTTAAGATGATGACACTGGACGTTTATGCGATGATCATGGATATTTTAGTTGCTCATATTAACTGTTGATATCATAATGTTTGTTCTCTTTGCAGAATGAATGCGCGTCCATAATTCAACGGACTTGGCGTCGACTAAAGTTAAAAAGACTTGAATTTCAGGTAATTTGATATAGTAATAACAGTATGATCACAGTATACACGGTAAATGCAATCATTTAATTTTATGGAGCGATTTCAGTTGTATAAAATGGTGGGATTATTTTAAAATAGAAAGGGAAGGGGGTTCCAAAAGTTAACATCAAAAATTTTCTTTCAAGTAGTTTACAATGAATTCGCTTTTTTAAAGGAAATCCAAATCGAGAGTGGGATATTTCACTCCATGTACATTGGGCTTCAACTTTCCAACTCTTCAAACGTGCTTATGGTGACACCTTATTACAATCACAATGAAAATAAATAGATTAGAAAAAACTAACCAAAACAAACAAACAAACAAACAAACAGTGATGCTTGTGAAAAACGTCCTAATCGAGACTAAACCAGCAAGGTACAGAAGTTAAATCATATTTCATAGCCTCCCTTAATTAAGTATTGTAGACATTTCATCCACTCTTTAGTGATGTAAAGCCGACAGGGTTCTCAGTAACAAATATTTTTCTAAATTGGCCTTGACGAAAGAAGAGTTTCGTTGCAGTTGGGAGGCGCTTTAGTTGCTGTGTCATTGTGAGGGGGTGGCTGTTGTAAGAAAGAGGCAGTTCATGGGAAGGTGTTCTGTGTAGAGAGGTGGCCCTTCTGAGGAAGTGGTCATTTCTAGGAAGACAGCCAGTGTACAGAGGTGACCGTTGTAGGCGGATGACTGCAGAAGGGACTTTTCGTAGAAAGTTGACCTCTATTATGTACTTGAACATGGCCTGACGACTTTAAGATGCTGATGTTTTCCACCGACATTATCAAAATTGTTGTTTACTTTGCAAAATAAATGTGCCGTTAAGATTCAAAAGGCGTCACTTCTTGTTCATCTTCATTGACCTTTTATTCTGCAAATTCGTTGCCATAAATTGAGAAAATTAAAATGAGAAGAGCTCAAACTCAAGGTACTAGAAGACAGTAATGGCGGTTGGTACAGAGTTAGATGGCAAGTTTCATCATTCAACTTTCTCGGCGATTTTACGGTTGTAATCTGATCCAATAAGATGAGATTCTTTCTAAAAGGCATTATTTGTTCCCTTTCGACTCCATGGCCTTATCAGGGAAATGGATTTACAATTATCATCAGTATATAATTACTTATCAGTTTGTAATTACTGCTTTTCTCCTGACAGAATAAGACTGTCAAATTAATACAGAGAGCTTGGAGAAAGCATCGAAGAACGAGGAGGGTAATAATTTTTAGCCATAATATTCTGTATTTTTCATATTTTATCTGTAGTCCGTGTTCAACTTCTACGTTTTAATCCTCCACATAGACCAAAAAAATTGACTGTAAGGGGAGAGAATTTTTTTGTCTTTGAAAACACATCTTGTTACATCCCCCGTCAGTCGGGTTTTTGAGTCGGCTGTTTGGACGCACTCAAGTTACCGAAACGTTGTGAAAAGGTTGCCGTCATAAGGAGGCGGGCGTTGTGAGGTGGTTGTTGTTCTTGAGACGAGGGCATTGTTGGAATGTGGCGTTTGTTGAAAGTTAATCGTTGTTGAGAAAGTTCCCGTTGTAAGGGGAAGACCATTTTCAAAACGTTGGCCGCAGCGGTTCCACAGAAAAAAATAGACCGTTGATATCAACATGAACAGAATATGAAGTTTTTAAGATGATGACACTGGACGTTTATGCGATGATCATGGATATTTTAGTTGCTCATATTAACTGTTGATATCATAATGTTTGTTCTCTTTGCAGAATGAATGCGCGTCCATAATTCAACGGACTTGGCGTCGACTAAAGTTAAAAAGACTTGAATTTCAGGTAATTTGATATAGTAATAACAGTATGATCACAGTATACACGGTAAATTCAATCATTTAATTTTATGGAGCGATTTCAGTTGTATAAAATGGTGGGATTATTTTAAAATAAAAGGGAAGGGGGTTCCAAAAGTTAACATCAAAAATTTTCTTTCAAGTAGTTTACAATGAATTCGCTTTTTTAAAGGAAATCCAAATCGAGAGTGGGATATTTCACATACATTAGGCTTCAACTTTCCAACTCTTCAAACGTGCTTATGCTGACATCTAATTACAATCACAATGAAAATAAATAGATTAGAAAAAACTAAACAAAACAAACAAACAAACAGTGATGCTTGTGAAAAACATCCTAACCAAGACTGAACCAGCAAGGTGCAGAAGTTAAATCATTTTTCATAGTAACCCTTGATTAGGTATTGTAAACATTTCATCCACTCTTTAGTGATATAAAGCTGACAGGGTTTTCAGCAACAAATATTTTTCTAAATTGGGCCTTGACGAAAGAAGAGTCTCGTTGCAGTTGGGACGCGCTTTAGTTGCTGTGTCATTGTGAGGGGATGGCTATTGTAAAAAAGAGGCGGTTCATGGGAAGGTGTTCTGTGTCGAGAGGTGGCCCTTCTGAGGAGGTGGTCATTTCTAGGAAGGCAGCCGGTGTACGGAGGTGACCGTTGTAGGCGGATGACTGCAGAAGAGACTATTCGTAGAAAGTAGACCTCTATTATGTAGTTCAACATGGTGTGACGACTTTAAGACGCTGATATTTTATGCTGACATTATCAAAAGTGTTGTTTACTTTGCAGAATAAATGTGCCGTTAAGATTCAAAAGGCGTCACGTCTTTTAAATCTTAACTGCAAGTCTCATTATTCAACTTTCTCGGCGATTTTAGTTGTAATCCGATCCAATAAGATGAGATTCTTTTTAAAAGGCATTATTTGCTCCCTTTCGACTCCATAGCCTTATCAGGGAAATGAATTCACAATTATCATCAGTATTTAATTACTTATCAGTTTGTAATTACTGCTTTTCTCCTGACAGATTGAGGCCGTCAAATTAATACAGAGAGCTTGGAGAAAGCATCGAAGAACGAGGAGGGTAATAATTTTTAGCCATAATATTCTGTATTTTTCATCCTTTATCTGTAGTCCATGTCCAACTTCTACATTTTTAATCCTCCACATAGACCAAAAAAATTGACTGTATGGGGAGAGAATTTTTTGTCTTTGAAAACACATCTTGTTACACCCCCCGTCAGTCGGGTTTTTGAGTCGGTTGTGTGGACGCACTCAAGTTACCGAAACGTTGTGAAAAGGTTGCCGTCATAAGGAGGTGGGCGTTGTGAGGTGGATGTTCCTCTTGAGACGAGGGCATTGTTGGAATGTGGCGTTTGTTAAAAGGTAATCGTTGTTGAGAGAATTCCCGTTATAAGGAGAAGACCATTTTCAAAAGTTGGCCGCAGCGGTTCTACAGAAAAAAAAATAGACCTTTGATATATACATAAACAGAATATGAAGTCTTAAGATGATGAAACTGGAAATTTGATGCAATAATCACGGATATTTTGGATGCTTATATTAACTGTTGATATCATAATATTTGTTCTCTTTGCAGAATGAATGCGCGTCCATAATTCAACGGGCTTGGCGTCGACTAAAATTAAAAAGACTTGAATTTCAGGTAATTTGATATAGTAATAACAGCATGATCATAGTTATACATGGTAAATTCAATCATTTAATTTTATGGAGTGATTTCAGTTATATAAAATGTTGGGATTATTTTAAAATAAAAAGGGAAGGGGGTTCCAAAAGTTAACATCAAAAATTTTCTTTCATGTGGTTTACAATAAATTCGCTTTTTTAAAGGAAATCCAAATCGAGAGTGAGATATTTCACTCCATGTACACTGGGCTTCAACTTTACAACTCTTCAAACGTGCTTATGGTGACATCATCTCATTACAATTACAATGAAAATAAATAGATTAGAAAAAACAAAACAAAACAAAACAAACTAACAAACAAACAAACAGTGATGCTTGTGAAAAACATCCTAACCGTGACTGAACCAGCAAGGAACAGAAGTTAAATCATTTTTCATAGCGTCCCTTAATTAGGTATTGCAAAAATTTCACCCACTCTTTAGTGATATAAAGCTGACAGGGTTCTCAGCAACAAAAAATTTTTCTGGCCCTTGAACTGGCCCTTGACGAAAGATGAGTCTCGTTGCAGTTGGGACGCGCTTTAGTTGCTGTGTCATTGTGAGGGGATGGCTGTTGTAAGAAAGAGGCGGTTCATGGGTAGGTGTCCTGTGTAGAGAGGTGGCCCTTCTGAGGATGTGGTCATTTCTAGGAAGGCAGCCGGTGTACGGAGGTGACCGTTGTAGGCGGATGACTGCAGAAGAGACTTTTCGTATAAAGTAGACCTCTATTATGTAGTTCAACATGGCGTGACGACTTTAAGACGCTGATATTTTATGCTGACATTATCAAAATTGTTATTTACTTTGCAGAATAAATGTGCCGTTAAGATTCAAAAGGCGTCACGTCTTTTAAATCTTAACTGCAAGTTTCATTATTTTTAAGACTTTCTCGACGATTTTAGCTGTAATCCGATCCAATAAGATGAGATTCTTTCTAAAAGACATTATTTGTTCCCTTTCGACTCCATGGCCTTATATTCACAATTATCATCAATATATAATTACTTATCAGTATATAAATAATGCTTTTCTCCTGACAGATTGAGGCCGTCAAATTAATTCAGAAAGCTTGGAGAAAGCATCGAAGAACGAGGAGGGTAATAATTTTTAGCCATAGTATTCTGTATTTTTCATATTTTATCTGTAGTCCGTGTTCAACTTCTACATTTTTAATCACAAAGACACAAAAAATTGACTGTAAGGGGAGAGAATTTTTTGTCTTTGAAAAAATTACTAGTGCTTATTTATTCCAGAATGGACAAGAAAAAAAATAAATGATTTTATTACTAAAAAATGACAAACGTGAATTGAGATCATCCTGGATTATCTACACAATTACACTTTATCACTATATAAGTACTGCTTTTCTCCTAACAGATCAAAGCAACCAAATTAACACAGCAAGCTTGGAGAGACTACCAAACTGGACGAAGGGTAATAATTTTTAGCCTCGGTGATCTAAAGTTTACTTATTTAATCTGTAGTCCGTTTTCAACTTTTACATTTTTAAACATTCCAAAGACCAAAAAATATTGACCGTAAAGGGAGTGAATTTTTTGTCTTTAAAAAAATTACAAGTGCTTATTTATTCCAGATTGAAGAAGAAAAAAATGATTGATTTTGTTACTAATAAATAACAAACGTGAAAAAAAAAATACAGTATTGAGATCATACTGGTTTATCTACACAATTAAACTTTATCAGTATATAATTACTTCTTTTCTCCTGACAGCTCAAAGCAACCAAACTAATACCGAAAGCTTGGAGAGAGTACAGAACTAGACGAAGGGTAATAATTTTTAGCCTTAGTGATCTAAATTTTTACTTATTTCATCTGTAGTCCGTGTTCAACTTCTGCATTTTTAAACATCCCAAAGACCAAAAAATATTGACCGCAAAGGGAGTGAATATTTTGTCTTTGAAAAAATAACGAGTGCTCGTTTATTCCAAATTGAACAAGCAATCATTTGATTACTTATAAATGAAAAGCGTGAAAAAATGTAATTTCTGACGTTTGAGTGACATGGGAACGTGCCATCAGAAATTAATATTCTGCTGGCACCTTGAAGAGGTTCGCGTGGCATCATGGAAGTTTCGGATTATTTAAGCGTTTCATGGGAAAATGAAGTCACTGTTGGTCGGTCAGTATTATGTTTGACCACTTTCTTTTTTTTTTCCTTTTGTATTAATATGCTTTTCTTTTTTCAAAGCCCTTTAAACTATTACGACATTCATTAACTTTTCTTTCTGATTAGCAGCGTAACCAGGTTAGTTTACCCTTTCCTCGGGGTATTGTGCTGCTGTTTGTCGTATCTGGCGTGGCACAGGTTCTTTTTGTAGAACCCTTGGCTTTCAGTGTACAAATGTTAAAATCATTTTAGGATGCTTATACTACAAGACTGGCTGACTCATCCTAAATAAACTTTTCACATTAATTGAATAACTCGTCTGAGTGAAGTCAGAATATAATAATTCAGACAACTTTTCATAATAATGCTTATGCAAAGCAAGTGACTACATTATACAATGCTACAATTAGTTTTAAATTCAATATTTCAAACTTCAATCTTCTCCTCCCCCCTTAATTTCTTATTTCGTAATCACGTGCGGCTCACGTGTGATATAATCTAACGAGATTTGAAGTTGGCATTGCCAGCTGACGCGGACACTTCCGTGTACTCTTTATTTTTGTCTCATTTTCTCAGACTATATAAAATAATTAAGCACCTTTCTAGCCATCTGATTGGCTGTGTTTCTGTAACATTTGATAAATTTATCAGTATTAAAGGCTAAGGGTTTAGCCATGAATGCAGAGCGTTCCCATGCAAAACTTAAGCCACCGGTATCACCATTCCTTGCAATGCACCAATGAAATCAATTAATTTTTTCCATTTTGCTCTGTGCAAAGATCCGTAGAAAAAGAAAAAGTCAGGAGATGTCCCATTATCCTAACAAAATGCGAAGAGTGGAAGATTTGGACAACGTTGATTTCCAGGACCTATTTGAAGTTAAGAAACTTGGGGAAGGAGGCTTTGGCGAGGTAGGAGATTCTGTTATATAAGTAATATAAATATAAATATATATATATATATATATTTATATATATATTTATATATTATGAGAGGGAAAAAGGGACGCACGAAACAGGCTTGTCGGGAAATGTAGTTGCGTCCCTTTTTCCCTCTCATAATATTTATTCTGCTCTGCTTCAACGTATTGTGCACTGTTCCACGCGAAAATCGACTTGCAGACTTCCTATACATATACATATATATATATATATATATATATATATATATATATATATTGTGGGAGGAAGAAGACAAATAAGCTAAAAGTTCATCCTTACAGGCCTGTTTCGTGGTTGCCCACCCATCAGGGGATTTAGGAAAATTAAAGACTTAAATTAGAGATAGTTATGACTTGTTTAGTCTCAAGGATTGATTATTTTCAAATTTGATCCATGGTTCAGTCTATCTTCAATTCTTATAAATTTCTTGGGGAAAGAGGGCTGCTGCAACGCGGAGTCGTTCGGCGTTTATAAGACTGGGGAAAACCAAAACTAAAGGTTGCGTCAATTAATGTCACTACAAATTGCTCAAAGTACTGTTAAGCAGATTCTTTAATGCTTGGCTATTCTATTCCTACTTCAGGTAGCGCAATTTTATTGCCGAAAAACCCATGGATATTACGCAGTAAAAACCTTTAAGGAGAATGAAGCAAACAAATCGATGGTGTTGAAAGAAACATTCATCCTCCTCCACTTGGCCGGGAGTTCCAGGGTTACCCAGTTATGCCGGGCGTTTACCATCAAAGTATGTACCTAAGAAACGGCTTTTGAATACATACAGAAAGGTTGGCTACAGGAACAGATAAAACACGTCCATATTTAGGAATCTTTTACTAGCGTGGCCATGGAACTTTGCACATCGTAGCAGTAGAGTGATCATTCCTTCAGGAGGCAACAATAAGCGTGCTGAGGAATTCATTGTTTTAAACTGAACGCAAGTTGAGCCTGCCACTATCTCAGTCAGTTTTTTTTTTTATTAACGAATAGTTAGTTATTGTCTACGATCCAATCTTGGGGTCCAAAGAATTTGGGGGGGGTCTACTTGATTTTAAGGGGGAAGGGAAGAGGGATTAGTCGTCGTTAACAGAGCATAAGGGTGGAGCTTGAGGAATTTGATTGTCAATGAAATTCCAATGAGGAAGAGTCACAAAGCCTTAGGGAGGGATTAAATGAATTTTAATGAACGATTCATTAACGCCAGTTTGTTGAAAAAAGAAACAAAGCATTAATCAACACAGCCGTGATGCTGATGTCAATAAACTAAACAGAATGTTTTTGTTTCAGCTCACAAAAACAGCCTTAGCGCTTGAGTATTTGCCCGGTGGGGACTTTGCTGGAGTTCTGCGAGCCCAGGGAGGAAAACTGAGTGAGGAACGCGCCAGGTACGATTTAAATGAAAAGAAGTTTCAACGCCTTGTGAAGGAAAACAGCTGATCATCCCGGAAGTGTTTAAAATTGTTATCCTAATCGTCACTCATGCTCATTATATCTTTACCAACATACAGGCTTTTTCTATGCCGCTGTCAACGCATTCAGTTTTAAGTTTGCAGACTTGCAGTTGCTTATTTTCTTCTGAATAAGACCCAGGTTACAACTTAGAAAGTCAATTAAAAGTATTCATACGACAACGTCTGGTATTTCAGGTTTTACGCCGTCGATATCGGCCTGGGATTGAAATATTTGAATTCGAAAAGAGTCATCCACAGGTATGTTTGTGGCATAACGTACTCTGGAATGTCTCATTCTGAAGAAAGATTTGTTTTTTCCCCGGTGTTTTGGAACCCTTTATAAAACAACACAGACGATATTGATAACCATAACAGTAACGACAGAGAAAATGACAACAACAACGATAACAATAACACTGACGACAAGAATAACAGGAACTAGAGGGATTATGGGAATGATAAAGAGAAATGTTTGAAAAATAACGCAGCCAGTATGCACCCATTTCTTTCCGATTGCTACAAGGATACAAAAAATTTTCTCGTTCATTCCGGCTTAATTCCAATGTCGACTAACTTACCTTCCCTGTCTAACCAGCTTTCTTGATGCAAATTGGCTGAAACATAATGCACCACTAGCGGTCGAGAAAAAGAAAAAAAAACTTGTTTTTTGAAATCGAGGAGCCACAATTGACATGAGCGGTATGGGATTGGAATCGAGAAGGAACGGGTAGAAGATTTTCCATTGTAACAGAAAAATTGATGCAAATCTGTTTTGCCCTGTAATGTACACTAAAAATGAGTGAAAGAAGTTTTTGCCAACTTATTTCATCAGAGATCTAAAACCGGAAAATATTCTGGTAACCTCAAATGGCCACCTGAAGCTGTCAGACTTCGGTCTGAGCGAATTTGTCGGCTTTGCAGTCACTGGAGTATGTGGAACTTATCCATATATGGCGCCTGAGGTATAAGGCTTGTAGCAGATTACCCTGAAAAGTCTTTGTTCAAATCGCTACTGTTTTTTTCTCACTAATTATTTATCTTCTCTATAGGTTTTTAAGAAAGTTCTTCTTTCTTCTCCTCCTTCTCTGAGGGTAAAATGTATTCCTATAATCTTCCGCTATGGTCAATCTTAAATCAAGGCATTGTCAAACGAGACCCAACAATTTTCTCGACAATAAAGGGGTGGGTAACCTCTCTGCTTGTCATGAGAATCTGAAAAATTACGATAAAAAACATTTTTTATGCCTCTCCGCCCTCAGTTTCGGACAACAAATAAAGTAGAAAGACCCCCCTACTACACGATCCTGACCGCGCCCTTGTTAATACACTGATGTTTCAACCAAGCTCACGCAGTTGAATTTGTTAATACACTTTTTGCAATGCCAATAACCTCCACTTAATCTGTTACAGATGATCATGGGAGAGTCTTATACTTACTCTGTGGACTGGTGGTCCTTTGGCGTGACTTTATTCCTGATGCTGACCGGCAAGGTTTGTACAAATAATATTGCAACAACTCACACATTGCAAATATGTTTACATTTGTACACAATAACTCGCCCTTCGGAAGGACACAAATGCTTATGAATCAAACTTTTGACAATGAAGTAATCATTAATTGCCATTACCTTTCGTCCCGTGGGAATAGGACACCCGCCTATGGCAAACGTGGTAAGGGGAGACTCCATCCGAAAAGGGGATCTGTTTTAGTCTTCAGATATCCTAAAGGTCACAGAACAAATTACATCAAAGGGACAATCAAAGAGTTTGGAAATATTTTACCACCGAGAGATTTGGAAGACAATTAAACTTCCACTCTGATATAAATCATCAGCCCATTTCAATAGTTTAGAAAGACGTTGAGTGATAAATTAAATATTTTCATTTTTCTGCTTATCAGCTACCATTTTATGGTAAAGACAAGAGACAACTTTTCGAAAACATCGTATACACAACGCCTGATATCCCCAATTGGCTTGGGAGAGAGACCAGAGATTGCCTTTTCAAGGTCAGCCAACGAAATCCAAAGTTATTCGATTTAAGTAAATAATTTTCTTCTAAGACAAGTGAGGATGTCCTCTTTTGTTTTAAATGATACCGATTTTCTCAAAACTATCATACATAACCTCTGACAATTGATCTCCTTCTGCCCCACTGCAAAATTAAGTTTGATTAAAAACATTGGCATTTAACATGCACACGTGGCGCGAGGAATCATAGAATTGCTTCGGTAAATTTGACGCAAAAATCACCAAGATTCCGGTTCAAGAGGAACTACAAGAAATTTACAGATCAATATTTTCAAATTTTTCAAGCTGTAACTGACACCCTGAGGTGTGTACTCAACAAAATTTAAAATAAACGTTATGAACGAACCAAAATTAATTGAAATCAAAATAAAAAATTAGATCATTGAGGTTTGCGGATCACAAACTTTTGTGATGAACTAAAAGGACCCACTGTAATTTGCAGAAAAAAGTTTAAACAACTCTCTTTTAAAAGTATTTCTAAATTAATATTTTTGGCAAACACTGTAGAGGAAATAGTGCACTTCATTTTTTAAGTCAGATATTTCAATTTTAACGAAACAAATCTTTTATTTCTGTATAAGCAGCTTCTCCAAAAATGCCCGGATGTGAGGCTTGGCGTTGACAATTTCCAATACCATCCGTTCTTCAGCTGTCTTCAGTCTTCAGAACCTCTCGCAATTGCATGTGGTCCATCCGCGGTAAATACGACAGCAGAGAATGAGGTATGCTGATATAAGTGTCAATAGATCCAAAGTCAGTCCATTTGACTGTAAGGGTTTCATGGCAGACAGTGCTTCCTGAAAATTGCATCTTCTCTACTTCTTTGTAGATTAACTACATCTCTGGATTTTCATCTTTACTGTCAGACGATGCAAATATCATCATTGCGGTAAGTGTAAAATTCTCTTATTAAAAGATAAAACAAAAATATATTCAAAGCCGGGCCCCTTTTTTTTACCTCTTTGGAAACGATAATTAGCCTTAATAATTGTTTCGCTGCTCAACTTGACTCAACTTGACGCCACAAGTGTTACAAAAAACACTTTTCGACAAAGCTTCAAAAGAAAAATAGATAAGGTAATGAGCACCAATGAAAATATCAAACGAAAACAAATGAGAACCAAAAGTAAAGTGATAAATGTTACGGGTCAGAAGCGCGGAAAAACAACGATGATCAAGTCACATGCAATAACTTTAAGTATTTTATTTGATTGGTTGAGAAAGTAGGGCAAGTTTCCTTGGCAACAAACCTTGTGCAACTTTGAACTGCCGATCACCACTTTGAAGTAGAAGTGGTAAATATCCAGTTTAAAGTGGCTATTGCCAATTTAAAGTCGCGATCGCCAGTTCCAAAAAATGTGTCTATAGCAAAGCTCTAAATAAGCATTGTATTTTTCGGTTGCGAAAGTGGCCACCTACTCTTTTCCCTGGCTTACACGCTCTGCCCACCGACGAACACCTAAAAACAAAAAAACTAACAATGACAAGTCTACATTTCACCATAAGACAATATGCAACAAATACAAACGAACCGAAACAAACATTCGCCACGTTCTACAGAAATACCATGCAACAAGCGTACCAAAGTTCACAAAGAACTACAACGTTCGAGCTGTGGTTGGAATATTTGCCTTTGAGTTAAATCACACACTCATAGTTCATCAACCCATCCAATAACTCATTTTTTTATCTCGTTATTAAATCAGTTCGGTTTTCGAATTTGTCTTTTTATCATGTTCTAGGATGACCCTCTTTCAAATTAATTACCACTGAGTTTGGAGGTTTTTCAAATCTACGTCAAAAAAGATGTGAGCTTAACAATGTAAGTGAATAAGCAATTTTATTGAAACAAATGCATCTTCACTGGTTCTGTATGGATGCAAAAATAGTCTTATATCGTACATAAACCGACCTGTTTTCCAATGAGTAGCTCAAGTGTTTCACCTCTCACACCCTAACTGAGTCAGTTTGTATATTTTCCACATCGTTCTCTATAAGTTTCCTATTGCACTGGCAAGGAAAATTTTTAATGAAAATCGACTGACTGAGTGCAGTTTGTTGTGAAATCACACGCGTGATTTCAAAATTGAACGAGCGACGACTGATGAATGAGTGAAATACGAATGAAATAATAATAATGTTCGTAACAAAAACTGCATTGATTATTAAAAGCTAACCGTAGCTTTAGGTTGTGGTAACTTATAGAAAGTTTTTTTCTTCTTTTCAGATGTTCAATTGCACTTAATAAAAGATATTTTCGATCGAACTTATCAATGTGTCTCTTGTTTGTTTGTCACACCGATAACTATCCATTACGTGAGATCCTCCTTCTCCAAAAACTTATGGCAAATAACAACCGTCTTGAGAAACTTTAAAAACAGGGAGCCTCGGAACGTAGAGTAAAATCAAGTTGCTGCCAATAACAGGGACTTTTTCTTATACAGCGTATGGCAAGCTGCCGATCAGTTGAGGCAAGCAAATAGTGGGCAGGCGAAATTGGCGAAAGTATAACGACATCTTCACCCAAAAACAGCTACGCGTCTTGCTTGAGGTACTTGAGAACGAGGTGCCTGAGGTGCTTGAGAGTGAGTTGTGTGCCATGAATCAGCGGTTATTGCGCGTAATGGCTAACGTAAAATTAGACTTCTCTTCGTTCGAGCGTTTCCTTGCGAGAATTCATAGACTAGAAAATATGTATTTGTCTCTGCGAGAATAGTTGGAAAATGAGATGGCTACTTGCCACCGACCCCGCGACATACACTGTGGTCCAACAAGAAGAAACGAGGAACTTAAATTCCACGAAAATCGAAAGCTTGTATTTGCCACCACGCAATTATTTTGCATTCGCAAAAGTGGATTTCAAAGAATTTCAAACGTTTTCTCAGACCCATTTACGCTCAGGTAAATGGGTCTGAGGGTTGATTTTAATAAATGAGGATAAACTTGTCAGTATTAATTTCGGACAATTTTACCCTTCACTCGAATCAACCCTAACCAATACAGGTTACTAGCAAATCAAACCAAAAAAAACCTGGAGCCTTAAACACTGAAATATTTTTTGTTTTGTTGTTGTTGTGATGGACAATTTTACTGTTTGGTCTATTTCAGGTTTCGCTGGTTAAAGGTACATTCAACTACAGTGCGTAGTATCTTCAACCTTTGCTTATAAAAATCTTTTTCACGACTATCGGTGTTTTGCCTCGCTAAAAGGATTTAGGATAAAATTCCTTGAAAGATCTGAGGTGTTCTTTTTGAGATGAGCCTATAAATCGGTTAAATATTTATCGTTGAAAAAGACTATTATTCCTATTTCCAATTTTCGGTGATACATTCATGATTTCCGTCACGAATATAGAACAGGGTTCCACACCATCTTAAAAAAAATTAACACTTATTCCTTAATAGAATCGAGAGATTCGTGTAGTAGGTGTGGTAGGAGTAATTTGTAGTACTAGAGGAAGTTAGGTGTAGCAGGTGAGGTAGGTGCAGTTTTGTGTTGTAGGTTTAGTTTGGTATTGCAGGTGTACTTTGTTGAAGAAATGTAAAATGGTTTCCTTGTTTACATAGCCTGATGTAAACACGCGGGAGGTTGTACCAAGTGTTTACATCAGGCTATGTAAACACGGAAACCATTTTACATTTCTTTTATAAAATAACTAATGAAAGAGGAACGAAAACCGTGTTTATATACGCTCGTGTAAAATGGTTTTATGGCCAATCAGAGCGCGCGTACTATTTGAATTATTTTATAAAGTAGTTTGGTGTAGAGCATGCAGTTTGATTTAGTAGGTGTAGTTGGGTATTAGTTGTTGTAAGTGGTTTGGTGTAGTATGTGTAGAAGGTTTAGTTTGGTGTAAGTGCGTGTAGTTTGGTGTAGCAGATGTAGTTTAGTGTAGTAGATGTAGTCTGGTGTAGTAGATATTGTTTGGTGGACTTCGGTGTAGTAGATTTAGTTTAGGGTAGTAGGTGAAGTTTTGTGAAGTTTGGTGTAATACGTGCAGGTTGATGTAGTTTCGTGTAGTTTCGTGCAATAGGTGTAGCAAGAGAAGACTACTGTGGTGGGTGTCGTAGATGTAGTTCGGTGTTACCTACTACAAGTAAGGAGAGTTTGGCGCAATCAATAAAGCGCACGGTATTGCCAAGTGTCTTTACATGCGCCTTTACAAGCGTGCGAAACAAAATCCTCCATCTCCAACGAGAAGAAACATCTGTCATCTGTTATTGTTACTGATGGTTTTTCTTCCTCTTCCATGCAGAGTAACAAAAACTACGACACAAACCGCCATTACTGAACCCCCCACCGAGTTCAGATCCACCGCAGACCTGCCCTACGTCAAAGGCCTCTCTGAACAACTTCGCCTCTGTTAACAACAACTGTTTCCAAGCCAGCTACGATAACACCTAGTACGCCCGAAGGATAACGTCGACGCTGCTAAACAGGATGGCGTAGTCTACAGGATTCCCTGTGAGTGCGCAAAGGTTTACAACGGCCAAACAGGTAGACCTATGCAGGAGAGAATCAAGGAACACGACAGGGATATCCTACTCCCTAAGACGCTGACCTTTGCCGTTTCAGAGCACAACCTTAAAACCGAACACGCCTGCTCTGTAAAGACTAAAGTTAATTGATCGTGATGCCCATTTCTACACACGCAGGATAAAAGAGGCAATTCACGTCAGACTTCACCTTAACAACATTAACAGGGACAAGGGAATTGAGTCTCAGAAGCCAGAAGCCCGATCAAAAAACACAACAGCAGGAGGGCCGTGCGGCAGCTGACCATAGAGAGAAACTGATCCAAAAATTGCACCAATCACTGCCATCGAATTCCATCCAAACTCGTTACCCAACATGTTAACAGTATTACAAGCTTCTGGACTAACGGTATTTTTCAGGGATCTTAAAACACCTAAAACTGAGTTAATTAAATGGCGCGTTTCCCTCTCTTTAATTTTTCGACGAAATTTACATTCAAAACAAAAAACAAGAGTTTCAAATTTGTTTTACAATAAAAAAAGATACAACAATGAGAGAGCAAAGGAAGCCCAGGCATTAAAAACTTGCTCTTTTTCAGCCTCGTTTCCATGTCCTAGAGGGGCTCCCAATAGCTGTTAGCCGTAATTTCCTACGCAAAACAAATTTCAATCCTGAAATATTCATTTCGTGATAAAAACCCTGAACCAAGTTTACAAGCAAAATTTGAGCCAAATCTGTGAACGAGCCTGTCTCATTAGCCTCTCGTTTTACAATTGGGTAATTGGTTTAAACAGTGCCCTCAAAATATGTCGCAATGCCAGTACATGAACACTCTATCGCGTTCAAAGGCATAAGAAAAATCTGTCGCAGTATTGGTAATACTAGGATTAAATACTGACCATAAAAAATCTGCCATTTTAATTCCAACAAATCTTATGATCATGACACAATAACTAATTATAACTAAGTATTAAAATTCCTCCGAAAGTTAATCAAAATTTCCATTCGACTAAAATAATCAAACAATCAAACGACTGATTATTTTTCAAGTTCTATGGAAATCTTTATACATGCATATGGCTGTAATAGCTTTATATAAACCTTAAGGCAAAAACCGATTAAGAAAAAAAATTGTAAAAACATTGTGGGAAAACGTTTTCTAGGTGTTTCAACTTGAATGTAAATGCAACACCTAAAACTTGTTTGTAGATAACAACCTCATTCGTGTTAAATAAAAAAATTTGATGATGATTTCAAGACATCACGAATTAAAAATATTACTTTTAACCTAGTTCGAACAATTCATTAAAGATCAAAACACTGCAAAGTCCTTTTCCTTTTGCGTGTCCAAATCCTTACAGCTCATAAGAGCATTCAAGACAAGTGGAGAATCAACTTTTGAAAAAACAGAGATCAGTATGGGCTCTTGAGGGCTCGTTCGGTTGTCCCTGCTCTCAATAGAGGACTCTTACAGATATTTTGTAGGTAGCCGTGTGGTTTCTGCTCCAAATATCAACGCTTGCGGGCAACTTTTTACTTTGTTGGGTTTCGTCTTTTCTATGATACAGCTCCTATGCTAACTCAATTAGCATTGGTAATTAGTCCCTAGGGATTTTGGATATAGTAGATTGTTTTTTATCACTCCTTGTCACTTCACTTGAGGCCTTGGGCTGTGTACTGCTTGAAGCGTTCTATAACTTTTTTCGACGGATCAATCCGACATGGCGGAACAAGTTCCCCAAGCCGTTGCCGGTGGAGCGATAGCTCAAGTTGTTCAAATCCTCAACCTGCTCAAGGCGAACCTGCCGTGGCGCAGCAAGCTCAGGACCAACCTTTGGCACAACAAGCTCAGAATCGAGAGGTATGCATCTTTTTCTGTTTCGGATACCATGTGGTTGATTATATTTCAGTGGCTAATTTTTATCGGTAGAGTTTAGATTTGGTTTACTTTCTGTAGATGTGAAATTGTGTCAGGCCTGCGGGGCCGTGAAAGTTTTTTCTTTGCCTGCGGGGCCGTTAAAGTTACTTGCCTGCGAGGCCGTGAAAGTTTTCTTTGCCTGCGGGGCCGTGAAAGTTTTTTCTTTGCCTGCGAGGCCGTGAGAGTTTTCTTTGCCTGCGGGGCTGTGAAAGTTTTTCTTTGCCTGCGGGGTTGTGAAGTTTTCTTTGCCTGCGGGGCCGTGAAAGTTTTCTTTGTCTGCGTGGCCGTGAAAGTTTCTTTGCTTGTGGGGCTGTGCTGAAAGTTTTCCTTTGCCTGCGAGGCCGTTTGGATTTATTTGCCTGCGGGGCCGTGGAAGTTTCCTTTGCTTAGGAGGCCGAGAAATTTTCTTTGTCTTCGTAGCCGCGAAAGTTGTTTTGTCTGCGGGGCTGTTAAAGTTTTCTTTGTCTGCGGGGATCAAAGTTTTTTTTTTCTTTGCTTGCGAGGCCGTGAAAGTTTCTTTGTCTGTACTGTCATTTAAATTTTTTGTTTGTGCTTCTGGGGTCGAAAATAGTTTCGGTGTTTTGCTTTTTGGAATGAAATGCTTTATGTTCACCTTCGGTTGAGGTAGTGTGATGCTGGCGCGCAAGAATAAATTTTTTCTCCTTTAGCCTTTTTTGTTTTTGTGGCTTGAATTTTACTTTGTAGCCCCTCGTTTAAGAAATTGCTTGCTGATGTAGAAAGTTCTGTTGCCGTGCTTTGCTTCGTTGGAGTGTGATGCCTGAGCATCAGTCGCCGTTCATTTGCTTGTGCAAGCTTACGTGTAGTAGCTTTTAGTTGTACGGTATGTAAAAAAGAAAAAAAAAAACGAAAGACTGCTCTGCCGTTGTGTGTTTTTAAAACAGTTTTTGGCCTGTGAGGCTAGGAGCGTTCATCGTTTTTGCTGGAAGTTTGAGGTTTTGATAATTTAATTTAATTTTTATTTAATTTAATCTAACCTAATGTAATGTAATATTTCATAACTTGTAATCTAATCGGTGTTGTTCTTTTTCAGCCTGTATTATACTGTGCTCGATCAGTTATGAGATTGAGTAATGGAAAGAAAGGGAATGAATGGATCAGTGATTTTTTATCTTACCTTTTGAAATCTGTTATATAGGAGGAGGGTGATCTTGCTCGTGTCTTAGAGAGATTTAAGAAGTTGGAAGATTCCCAAAAGCAATCTGTTGAATCAGTGTTAGAGGATTTACAGCACCTAATACGTTCTCCGTTGTTCTAGAAGGACCAGGCAATTGATTACCTAGTGAATCTGAAGATTGTGGCCAAGGAAACAAAACACGCGAAAGCTGGATTTTATTCTGCAGTGCTAACGGCAATGCAAAATAAAATGTGGGCCTCAATCATGCAATTTAAGCGCTATCTTGAAGCCCTCTTAGGGGATAAAGAGGATGAAGTGGTACTCAAGCGGATTGCTGCCGTAGATAAAGCGTTGCGAGTGCCTGGAGTTGGTGCAAATCGTTTCATGCCAAGGGGGAGAGGCAGGGATAGATCACAAGTCCAGGGTTTCAGTGTGGCCTATATGGGCATTATCAGAGGTTCTGTCCCTCGCGTCCACAGCCAGGTCCTCAGTCTAAGAGGCCTCGCCTTTATAATCAAGGAGTTGAGGCACCTCAAAAACAATGAATGTATTGACAGGATTAAGGCGTTTTCCCAATGTTTTTGATCAGTTTCCAGTATTTATGCCGTGTGTTTCCCGGCATTAAAGGCTCCCTTTTCATTGTGTCAATCGGTGTCTGTTGTTGTTTCAATTTTAATTCACTCTTGTAAGTTCTGGATCGGGGTGGAGTAGCTCCTGCTGGTTCATCACATATGGTGACCACCAGACGACCTGTTTTCAGGCGAATTGAGGCTGCTCCCTCCTGATCGGGAACCCCAGGTCTTCCCATAGGTGATCTCTCTTTTTGCCATCTTTTCCTTAGATTTTGGGTGGTACTAAGCGTAAAGCTGCTGTGGATAACTTTTACGTTCTTACGGAATTTCAACTACAGACAACGGCAATTAAACCAAGAAACGAGACCCTATGGGTGGATATGACTGGGGTTCCCGTTCAGGGGGGTGCAGCTGCGTGTTGGGAAAGTGTTATCTCATCTGGTAAGGTTCCGGATCTGGGGACTTTACATTTAAGGGATCCGGATTCCTTTGTGGCAGGTGGTCTTCACCGTAATTCAGCCGCATGGGAGCTGGTACTTGAGGGTCATCCGTTGAGGAACTGTATTCTAGATTGGATTAGAAATAAAGTCGACATCTTAAGTTTTTCAAGACCTTTTGCGGGAGTTTTTAAGAGAGCTAAATATTCGTCTGCTGTTCCACCTAAGAAGATTTTCCCGAATCATGTAAACTGTAAAAATTTTACGGAATTTATATCCAAGGAGATTCGGAATCGTGTTTTAACCGGCGCGGTTAGAGTCTGGGGGGTAGTGGGTGTCGATGATCCCCCCCATCTTGTGTTGCCACTCACGGTTGAACCTACGAAGCCTCGACTTTGTATTGACGCGAGGTTTCTAAACCTTTGGATGAAAGATATGCCGTTTTCCCTGGATAAACTGAGTGAAGTGACTAGGTATGTTTATCCCGGATCGTTCATGACCAAGTGCGACGACAAGTCCGGGTATGATCACGTGATGTTGACAGAGTCCTCGCAATCATACTTTGGGTTTAGTTTTGGTGGCCTGTGGTTTGTTTGTACGACTCTTCCGTTCGGATGGAAAATCTCCCCTTATGTTTATCATACCATTGGTCTGGCCGCCACAGGTTTCTTGAGAGCTCAAGGGATTCCTTGTTCTCTCTATATAGACGATCGCTTAAATGGAGAGCTTTTGCGACCGACTGGGTCTTGGTCCATATTACCAGCGGACAGATCTTTGCAGTTCAGGTTGCTGGCAGCTACAGGTGCCATATTCGTTGTCCTTTCTGTGTTGGTTGATCTCGGTTATACCATTGGTATCAAGAAGTCGGTTCTTGTGCCGGTCACATCCCTGGGGTATTTGGGTCTGATCGTGGATTCCGTTCGACAATCGTTTTTGGTGCCGCGCCGTAAGATTGAGTCCTGGGCCTTAATTAGGGAGAAAATTCTTGCCTGCAAGAAAACTGTTTGGATCAAAACTTTACAACGATTTCAGGGGAAATGCATATCTTTCTCTTTGGCTGTTCCAGCCGCGAAATTGTTCATTAGAGAAATGAGTAGAGCGATCGCTTCTGGCTTGGATGATGGGCAAGTGTCTATGACCGACGCTTTGAGGGAGGAAATTTCGCATTGGCGTTACCTTGACGACTGGAAGGACACTCTTCCGTGGAGAGACGAGAAGCATGTGCGTATTGCGATTTCTACCGATGCGTCCGGTTATGGGTGGGGTTGTGCGGTTCATTCACCTTCGGATGATCAGATTTTTCGAGATTATTGGAGTCAAGAGGAACTGTGTCTCGATATTTCTACAAAGGAAATGTTAGCTTTGTTGTATGCTATTAAAGCTCTTCCTGACGGAATTAAGGATTGCCGAATTGATGCTTCTATTGACAGTATGGCAGTATTAGGTGCGTGGCAGGGGTCTGGCAGTAGGAGATCCCCCCAGTTAACGTCAGCTACAAAACGACTTTATTTTGCTCTATCTTCTCGTAATGTTCAGTTGAACTTATCCTATGTACCGTCTAAGGAAAATGTGGCCGATTTTCCGTCTAGGACAATGTCACGTGTGGATTCCAAATTGTCAATGTCAGCTTTTGAGAGGGTCGATAAAGAGTTTGGTGGAGTTGAAGGTCATTCGTTTGTCTTGATGTCTTTGGACTCAAATGTAATGAAGAACAAAGATGGGTTTTCCTTGCCGCATTTTACTCCTTTTCCAAGCCCAGACTCCAACGGTGTGAATGTCTTCAGTCAAGACTTGCGGGTTTTTCCGTCCATGTCCAATCCTTATGTCTTCCCGCCATTTTCTTTGATTGGTCCATTGTTGAAGTTTCTCTTGAATTTTAAGATCCCGTTCACTATTGTGGTTCCAGAGTTTGTTCCTCATCGCTATTGGTGGGTTGAATTGAACGCAAGGTGTTCTGGGAAAATTTGTCTTGGTACACAGGGTGACTTGAGTGTTCTGCTATCCCCATCAAAGTCGGGTTATAGTCCAACACCTTGTCCCTTTTCTATGTGGGCGTTTCGCGTGTCTCGGTTCTAGGTGTAGAGTCGGGCTCATTGTTTGTTTCGTTTTTGTTCCCTACAGACATTGCCTAGAGTTCCGAAGTTATTCACTCCCTGCGTTGCGTGCCCACGATGCTCACATTCGAACGATGAGGATTTCAATTTCTGTCAGAAATGTGGTTATGTTAGACGTGCTACAATCCAAGGACCACTAAAGAAATTGGATATTGATGAAGGCAGCATTGCCCAACGAGTACGCGAGTTGAATGAGCAACGTAGTTCGTCTCGTTATTCTAAACAGAAATCAGCTCTGGAATTGGAGTTTATAAATTTTCTGGGAAACTTGTCAGTCCCCAAGTCTTTGTCGTCAGCGCTTCCTTCGGATGTTATTGCGTTCCTTGTGTGGAAGGATGGAAAGGGAAGGACACGAGTTCATAGACAGGATTGTCACACCTGGGGAGGTAATGCGGGGCTAGATTGTGAATGCCCTAAACGTTTGGCATTTGGGACTATAGATTCACTGATTGGCAAGTTGCGTGCTATATTTGCAGAGAGTGGTCGAGGCGCAGAATGGCAGTCTTTGTTAGGTGTAGGTAATCCAGCTTCTTGTAGGTCAGTTAAGACTTATTTGAGTAATGTGCGGGAAGAACAACTAAAGGCTAGGGTAACTCCACGCCAGGCAGAGCCTATCTTAGTGAACGATTTGTTGGTTATCTCTGAATACATTAGAGCCCTTTTGTTGCATTCTTCGACTTTGCGCGCAATTCAGATTTTTATGTATGCCCGCGATCAGGCTTTATTTAAGGCATTATTTTTTGCTGGTGATAGAGCAGCTGATTTGTTACAAGTAAAAGTATCTGATGTTTTACGTTTCTCGGATAATTCTGGTTTGTTGTTCAATCATGTTTGGACAAAGTCTCTCAGGTCAGGTGACGCAAATGTGTTTGCCTTTAAGCGGGGATCTAATCCTTTGATTTGTCCTGTCCGGGGTTTGGAAATGTATTTTGATGTGTGTAAGCTGTTACGTATTAACCTTGCGCCAGGTTTCCTTTTTCGCTCTATTTCAAAATCTGGCGGAGTTTGTTTCAGCCATTTGGGGTCTTCGGCGGCTCAAGCGCGATTGAGTATTTATGTTTCCGCGCTAGTTGGGAAGTTATCTAGTAGTCATTTAACAGTTCATGGGTTTCGCAGTGGGGCGGCTGTATCTTTAGCATTGCGAAGCGTAAGTCTCAGTGAAATCATGGACCACATTGGCTGGAAATCTAGTAAGACGGCGCTTCACTATATCAAGCTTAAACAAGTAGTGAATCCAGCAGGCGCGGCGGCTAAACTAGCGGATCTCCCTTTACAAGCGGGGCAGGACTACAAACATCAGGATCATCTTGTGGGATTCTCCCAAGCTTTTTCATGAATTTATTTTATTGAAGTTTTGAACTATTATAGTATAGGTTATTGTTAATGATTAGATATAGTATGTATTAAGTAAGGATTGGAAAGAGGATTAAAGAGTTCTTTGTGTTTCTTTTCTTAGGGTGTGTGATTGTTCATTTCATATGAGTGTGGGTGTAGGCTAGGGAAGGCCAGAGCGATTCTCCATACCTTATTACCATCTCATGAATAACAATTCCTAGGGAGGAATATTACACTATGCTAACTCAATTAGCATTGGTAATTAGTCCCTAGGGATTTTGGATATAGTAGATTGTTTTTTATCACTCCTTGTCACTTCACTTGAGGCCTTGGGCTGTGTTCTGCGCATCGAAGCGTTTTCCCACCCACCCACCACCGGTCGGATTGATCCGTCTCACCATCACCCCTTCGCCTGGCTTGGGCTTTCCCGGCCAGAGCGATTCTCCATACCTTATTACCATCTCATGAATAACAATTCCTAGGGAGGAATATTACACAATTCTCACTGCCTTAACTGAAAAGTAAAAAAAGTCATAATTCAGGGAGAACCGTTGAGATCATAGAAAATTTTTCGTTCGGTCTTGCGACATGAAACGATAAACTGCCCAACAATTATTATAGCAGAAAACTGTTTTTTACTCCTATCAAATTATCTATGAAAAAGTCTGTGTTCACTCAATTTAAAAGCATCTCAATTTCCTCGGGAAAAAAAGAAACTCCTAAAATCTACACAGCAAGAAAACAAAAACAGCATTTATGATCAAATATGTATCTCTAATTTGGATTTAAAGTTACTTTTTAGTGCATAAATGTTATGAAAAGAATAATTACATGGATCAGCAACTAAATGTCGCTGAAATCAAGTGTGACGTCATCACTAATGAGTACAAATGGTGCCCAGTACTTCACCTCCTTGAAGGTTTCGGATTCTCTCAGACACTTCATGGCCTGATTGAGAGCTTCACTTGCCTTCTTGCCTTTAGCAAGTGCATCGTAGAAGAAACTCATGAACTCTAGGGTTCCCTCGTCTGCAATCGCCCACAAGGTTACCACAACAGATCTGGCGCCAGCACCCAAGAATGCTCGGGCGATGCCAACCACACCCTCGGCCATGACCTCCCCACGAGCACTGTGACAACAGCTTAGAACAACCAGTCGCGCCCGCAGTCCAGCCTCCATAACATCTTTCATCGTCAGTAGATAGTCCTTCTCTTGAGGCTGAGGGGTTTCTCTTGTGGTGTTTGGTGCCAGGATAACTTCACCAGCTTCCATTTTACCATGTGCTTCTATGTGTACTAAAGCCACTGATGAGAGTCGTTTTAACACTTCATCTTTTGTTGCAATTTCTCCAATGAGGGGGGAAATACTGAGGATTCGTCCAATCATCTCCGCCTCTTTCCTTGCTCCCGGAAGTTGCACCAACCGTCTTCCTTGATAGATGATCTCTTCGAAACATGGGTCGTCAACAAGCAATGCACCGCTCTTCAGGTGAAATTCAGCTGGGCAATCATTGATTAGTTGTAAGGTCGTCAGGGACGGAAGCACGCGAATTCTGAATAAATCACTGAGATAAGTTGACTTCGAGTCCTCCAATGCTGCATAAGGCACAAGACAAAATGGCCCCTCAGCAACAACTGTAAGCTCGTTTCCTTCGATCAGATCCGCAATAGGAATAACGATGATGTCATAAAGCTTTTCATAAGTCCTCTTTCCTCAGCGAGAAGGGCGTTGACAAATTCATTTTGAATTAGTTTTATACGCCACAATCCTGTATATGCACTTTTATGCTGATTACGATACCAAATCTTCCACTGATCGTTAAATCTCAGACCGGCCCTGATACTATCATACGCCTCTACACAAGAGTGAAAGCAGTCAAAGGCCCTCTTGAGATTTCCTTCGCACTCAAAATTTTTTCCAAGAGAGCAGAGTGAGAATGCCTCTCCGGCCTTGTCCCCCACTTCTTTAGCAATTTCTAGACCCCGTTGATGGTAATGGATTCCTCTTTTGAACTGTCCTAGACCAAAATAAGCGCAGCCGAGATTGGCATAACTCCCTCCCTCTTCGGCCTTTGTTCCCACTTCTTTAGCAATTTCTAGATGACGTTGATGGTAATCGACTGCTGTATTGAACTGTCCTACACTATCATAAGCGCGGCCGAGATTGCCATGACTTCTTCCCTCTCCGGCCTTGTCTCCCACTTCTTTAGCAATTTCTAGATGACGTTGATGGTAATCGATTGCTGTTTTGAACTGTCCTAGACCAAAATAAGCGCAGCCGAGATTGGCATAACTTCTTCTTTCTCCGGCCTTGTCTCCCACTTCTTTAGCAATTTCTAGATTACGTTGATGGTAATCGATTGCTGTTTTGAACTTTCCTAGACTATCATAAGCGCAGCCGAGATTGACATAACTTCTTCCCTCTCCGGCCTTGTCTCCCACTTCTTTAGCAATTTCTAGATGACGTTGATGGTAATCGATTGCTGTTTTGAACTGTCCTAGACTATCATAAGTGCAGCCGAGATTGCCATAAGTGATTCCCTCTCGGCCTTGTCTCCCACTTCTTTAGCAATTTCTAGATGACATTGATGGTAATCGATTGCTGTTTTGAACTGTCCTCGATTATGATGAGCTATTCCTAGAAGGCTACAACGGATTCCCTCCTCGATCTTTTCTCTGTCTACTTTGGCATTTCCCATAATACGCTCTTGGCTCTCTATTATTGTTTGAGATTTGCTCGGTAAGTGAAGCAGAGGTTTCTTATCCTTCTCAATCTTAAAACGGGTTAAGAATAAATAACTGATGAGTGGATGTGTACAAATTTCAATAAAAATAAAAATATTAAAGGTATTATTCCATAAGTTGAGAAATCCTAAAACCTTACATCTAAAATTTGCATTTTTACACTAACTGAAATGATATTGATTCTAATTTTGAAACAATGGCTGAAATATTTCCAGATTGTGAAACGAAATAGCTTCAAGAATTTATCGAAAATGCGGCAAATGTAAACACCAAGAAAATTATGAAGACCTTTATGTGGCCAACAGTTCTGACGACGTGGGCTGAAGAAAAACGGATCCGTCCGTATATTATTAGCTTCGAAGCCAAGGAAATTGATGTGAATCTGAAGAAGTTTTTATCTCAGAAAGAATGACGACTCGGACTATGAGTCAGACAGTTTGGGTTAGCGTCACCGGACGTTCTTTTAATGGAAGCTCGTGGTATTTTGCAGAATTTTGAAACATCGCTCTCGCGGTGTTTTTCTCAAACACCCCTAAAAAACATGCGCTATTCCCTAAACAAACCTTAGAAAAGGACATAACTGTCGAAAGTGGATTTCTTTTTACGATTTCCTATTTTAAATATTTCTTACCAGAGTGAATATTAATATAAGTGTTAACAAGCTCACTAGGCGTAATCATTGTTTGGTTTGGGCGTCCTGCTGATATTCTTAGAGAGACACTGATGAGGGGCGTTCTGCGAATTAGATAAAATGCCCCTTCTGTCAAATGAAATGTTTTGGAATAATTGAAAATATTTTAGTTTCTTTTAACTGCTCAGCTTGGTGTTAGTGAACACTGCTTGCATTTCTTTGCGTATAACGTTTGAAACACTCGTCAAAGGATACCGCCAATCCCATATGTAGCCAGCTCCTTGCTTCTTTGTACAAGCAAAGCTCCATGCAAGCACTGGCGGCTGAGAAGGTAATGACGTGAGGTATCTAATTAATTACTATCCACATATAAAAGTAGCCAGAAAATCGTCTCACACCCCATTCACATCAGCAAAACATTTTTAGTCAAACTGGGTTTAACTGAATGGAAACCAGAAAGAGAGGACTGAAAAACTGAATTTTCCATAGAATTCATACAATCGCTCATTTGCATTTTCAATATGTTATATTTGAAGTCGACTAACGTCGGTTTATACTAATTCTAGGAAGAAAAAATTTAAACTTTGTTTAACAAACGACTTCAAACATTTAACATTTAATCTTTGGTGTAAATGAACCATTACTGGTTTAATTTTCATTTATAGCTCACTGACCTCAACTTGCACTTTTTATCTACGTAGCAAACATCCACGGGCCAGTTATTGTTGACACCCGAGGTATAGTCAGCTGCCGTAATCCATACAATTCTCTTGAAGAAATCACAGCAAAGTGGTTTAATGAATTTTGACTGCAACACCCACCTTTCTTAATAGCTTTGATTAAATTGGGTTCCAACTGAACAGAAACTGTTGCATCATTGAGACATTCTTCGTAGCTTCCTAAGGAATTCAGGAAGTAAGTATCAGTCGTCATCACTTGCCAATTTACGTATCCGTCTTTATACCTGGCCCAGACTTGGCCTTAGTTAAAACCAGGAGAAAATCATTTTATCGGGTAAAATTGGGGGAGATAAGGTTCACATTTTGACCCAGATTTGACCCAGATTTAAGAGAATGTGGTCAAACACCTTCGTTTTTCGCCTCTTGTCCTTTAGATATTTCAAACTTGGCAACTGGGTATGATCACAAGAAACTCACAGAGTTCATCTCAGGGCAATTCTCCTCATATTGATTTTTAGTTGGTGGTTTACTTATCAAAGAAGCAGCTCTACGCTTCCTTGGTATCATATTAGTCCATCGCTGGAGTTGCCTTCTTATGCTAAATAAGCCGACGCATACCCGAATTTCCTGAGTGCTGTATTACAAATTATTTCAATTCTCCTTAGGGAACGATGTGTTTCGGAAAAAGTATTGTTCTTTGCAACCTTGAAGACCATGAAAAAAAAAAATTACTCGGATCTGGAATTTCGGTTTTTCTATAGCTTTTCTTCGCTTTAGACTATATGACCCTGCAAGTGCTTTGACCATATTTGATTGCTTTTCCGGGCATCTTTTGAGAAGATTCCTTGCTTTTTTTCTCCATAAAATTCGTCTTTTAAAAAATTCATTGATTCCTAAGTTAGCAGATAGCCGAGCCATTATTTCGGTAGTCGAGTCAGCAGAATATGAGTCACAACGACTGGCTAGGGAGGACATGACGTCACGTAAGAGGATTACCACCTTGATTTAAGGATACGCACTTTTTGAGGTGTGACAACCATAAACTAAGTTGTTCCTTTTTAGCTTGATATAATCGTAAGCCGGCTGAGACGCAACAATTCGAAATGGAAGATGTTATACTGAGTGAATTGGACGCGTAATTAATTTTAACCACAGAACGGATAAACCTCCGCACAACAACAGTCCTGAGATTCTGGTCTTCGAATCTGTGTGGGAATTTCGATATTCTTATTAGTTGCTTTGCAATTTATTTGGCAAGTATACTTTTCATAATTTACGGTAAGAATATCTCACAATTGCGATGAAACTTTGCATGAGAATTTCATCCTAATGCTCTGTTGCTACAAAGCTTGGCGTTCAGCCGTATATCTTCGCAGTTCACTTGAAGACCTTCCGAGTAGGAGTTTATCGCGTTTTGATGTTCTCCCTGTCTGTCTTCTTTGTTACCTTCCTCGAGACATACTCTTGCTATATCTGAAAACACACCGGTTTAACATTAATGATTTCGTTTTAACAAAGTTTCGTTTTCATGTCGTTAGATCCCCTTTCTAATTCCTATCCTTTACAGGCCTTTCGTTCTTTTTGAACAGTCGGTTACTGTATACATGGGCCCGCCGACCATAAACCCTCACCCCACTGATATCTGTAAGTTTTACAAACCGTTAACTCTAAGATGATGTTTTGAATCACTTCTAAATGGTCTCCAGACCAATGAAATTCGGAAACTCTGGCCATATACGGTGTGGTGTGTTTGAAGGAACGCAGAATCAGATAAAACTTTTTGTAAACGTTATTGCCCATTTGATTTCCACGATAAGTCTCCTCTCGACTTTAGTTACAAATGTTTTACCACAAATGTTTTTTAATTGTATCAGGATATATTTAGCAATAGTAGTGATTCATAATTTATAAAGCAACTGCAAAAGTGCACGTGGCGTAAATGAGAATCATTCTCGACATTTTCTTTGATTTTGATTCAAATCTATCCCTGATACTGAGTACGATACTAATTTTTTCATTACATTTTTCTTGTATTTCTAGCGGTAATAAATTTAATGATGATTTTCATTCCATGTATATGTATACAATTGTACACCTCACACCTACAGCTTGTTCGTGACCCACGCAGCAATAAAACTCAGTGTTTCTCTGTTGATAAAGTTTAAATTCGAACATATAGTTTCTGTTTCAAAAGTTATTCAAAGAATAGGTAAAAAACTTAAAGGAAATGTGCCTAGTTTAAAACCACACCGAGGCGTCTTTTAAAGAATCTAATATCTCACCTCTTAATGGATCATCGTATACCTCCAGTTTGGTGTCATTTGATGTCACTTGACTTTCGTTTGTCCCTGAAATTCAATCATTTGATAAACATTATTACTATTGCCAGAGAAAACGGCAAAAATATGAAAAATAAAACTTTATTAAAATGAATTATTATTCATTATTATTACCGAAATAAAGCTGAAAAATCCTTTAGATATCACAAAACTATGGAGAAATTAAAAAATATCTTTAAATGCATTGCTGACATAAAAGAATCTGTTGCTGTATAATTTGAAAGGGGATATATGGAAATTTCTCTTGTTAGACAGGCGTGGTATTCTCCGCGTCCTTCAGAGCAGGATTCTACGCAACCATTAGCATTTTCTGAGCCTAAATGTTTACCTTCCGAAGTAAACACATTAGCTAATGTCGTTTGCATTGCGCAAAGAGCATTCCCGCCAAAACTGAATTCCGACCGAACCGCGAAATACGACAAATCACCTTTTGGATGAGTAGTTTAAATTGATGAAAAAAAAAATCTTTTTTGAAGAAGTCGAACGATATTTGCAAAGCTTCCAAAAAAATAAATAAATAAATGGTAACGCTGGCGAAGTTTCATTTTCATACATGATCAAGAATTCGTAATAATTAAAATTTTTGGGGTTAAATTTTTAATTTTTATGTCACCTCGCTCTTTATCACGTTACTCCAATTTCTCGTCCTTTTTTTTTCTTTTCATGTGGTGTAACCCACGAGCGAACAAGATTAAGGCGAATCCAGCTGTGTGTGAATCAGCCACCCGAGAGGGTGTGATGTGCTCTCTCAGGATTTCCCACATTGAAGTCGAAAAAAAGAAATGATGTGCTTGTAGCCGGTCCATCACTTTGTAATTTCTTAACCAGACATATTTTTGTTTCACAAACATAGAACGTTTTCCAGCAGTTTTAAATACAAAGGAGCCACGAGTATATCTCCTTATAAGTCAAAATAAAGAAAACTGCAACGACTCTCGCAGTTTCATTCATTTTGGTAACCTCTTGGTTTATATAAATAATTTTTCTGTATAATATATCCCTTATTGACGAAACCATCGTCGCGGTCCTTAACAATCCTGAGAAGGAACTTGGGCGAATTTACGGCTGCTTAAGCTCATGATCAAGCTTGTCCAGTTGCGGGGTATTACGTGTCATGATTAACAATTACTCGCCGCAGGCTCAGTGAATATTGTTGAATAATCCCCGAGACTAATCATCGGAACAATTACACTATATTAATTTATAATATTAAAATTTTTTAGTACCTGTTAAACCGCCATCCTCTGCAACGGCTTATCCTCCAAAAGTTGTCATTATTATTTCTACATGCCTGAAAATATCAAGAATAATACGTTTAAAATTTCGATAAAACCATGAAAGATTTCATATTAACGAGCAATAGATCAGTCTACAATCCCTTGTCACGAGTAAATAACAAATCGCTTCAAATGTCCAGTTTAGAAATTAAAATTGTTCTTTTACTTCATGAAAGTTCTCGTGCTTGTCTTTTTCTTTGTTTTTGTTCTTGCTCTCCAATGTTGTGTATATTTTTAATGTTTCTGTATTCCTATTACTTCATCCTGCGATTGAGACTTAGGCTCAGTCATTTTCTTTTCAATATAGGACACAAACTATCCGCAATTCAAAATCCTTTTTTCAGTTCCCCGGAGAAGGACAGTCTCCTTCATATAAAACTGAATTGACAAGGATGAAGACAACCTCCGAGTTATACTGTTCTTGTACCAAGAGCTCAAGCGGAGCACATAACACTGGAATCCGCCATGCTGTAGTTTCATAAATCTCTCTTGGGCAGATAAATCAGCTACTTCGATGTTTATTATGTTTATTTTAGTGTCAGCATTGAGAAATAATTCCTTCATCGAATTCAAACTAATAAAGAGAGAGGAGAATTTTTTTTCTCGGGGGTCGAATAAAGAAAAATCTTTTTATCCGTCACGAGTGTGTAATTAAGAGAATCTAAGCATCTTCGAGGATTCAATCTCTAAACCCGTAGATCTCGATGTTTTTAATTTCTTCAATCGACGATGGAGCTTGAACTTTACTCTCTTTCCAGAGTAAAGATTATTTTCAGACATGACGCTTTCGACGATTCAGATCCCAGGAGAATGCGGGAAGTCTTGTCAAATATGAACCCAGCGTATGTCATGACTCACTAACGAGGTCTTTTGTAACTTTGGACTGGAGATTTAGATCATAAAATTTGAATTTCAAGGTTCGAATCCTCGAGGGAAACTAGAGATTTTTCTTTCTCCCTCGCTTACGACGAATTTTCTTTCGTCGTAAGTTTAAATTTTTTTTCATATGTGTATTTAGTCATTAATCCAGTACTCACCTGTAACTCTTGTGAAATTTTGATTTTCCCCGCAAGCGTATAACAAAACGGTTTACTTGGTAACACGAGCAGTTTCGAAGAAGCTGAATACAATTATGAGCTTATTGAACTCAAAACAAAAAATGGTGTATCATTTGTTAAATTTGTAAGTCACGAATCTATTTTTTGGTCGTGCATGCTATTTTACTTTTCAATCGTCATGCTGGAACTGAACGTCAGATAAATTTATAGCTTTTCTTTTTCGTTTTAAGGAGCGGAGTAGGTCACAAATATGAATGTAACGCAGAGTCTAACTTCCCAGCGGCCAGGGACAGTCTCATGGACTAAATGTCCAGTAGTCAGGAATTTTCACAGAAATTCTACCGAGAGGTTCTTTCAAACTTCTTAAGAGTGTTGAATGCTTGTTAAGAAATTTCATACGATTCCAAAGTTTAGTAAGTGTTTTTGTTGACGAGTTATTGCCTAGTGTCATGTAAAGAGCGTTTGATCCGATCATGAAGTCATTTCCCATGCACCCGTTTCCTGTCACGCTCTCGTCGCCTTCGCGGTCACACAACAAGCAAAAGCTGGCACTAATTAGTGTTAAGAATTACTAACAGAAATATAATTCCTTGAGTGAGGCTTAAGCGTATAACACGGCGTTTATAGGTTAAATTTGGACTGACCAAAAATCACTGTAAATTTTTCAGGTGCACCTGATGGCCGGCAAACTTAAAACTCAACTGACATCATTAGAAACTAAAACCTTACCGTAGCTTGAATTTATCTAACACTTTTAAAATGTAACAGAAAATTTTCTTTTATATCGACAATGAAACATTTATCAAAGAGACTAAATTTTGATCGCAATCTAAGGATTCAACACCAACGGATTCATTTGCGACTTTGATCACCGCTCGTGTCATTAGAGAAAATCGAGAGAAAATTTCCCTATTGATTAGCGCTGGTGCACACACAGAGTCATCTGCAACCCACCTTCGGATACTTCGGTGGCTGGGATGCATGCGGGCACTGGCCTGGACGTTAAGCCCTCAGCATTTTCTTCGGCAAAGCTGGCTTGGGGGCGGGCCATACCCGCCTTCATAAACAGTAATGCCGCCACAAGATAAATATACCCTCAAAGATGGTTATGAAAAAATTTTAAAATTTGCTTCTCAGCAACTGCTGGTAAGGACCACCTTTAAATAAACAAAGATAGAAGACCTCTTTGGAATAGATACACTGAAGACACTACTGCAACTTTGAAGATCTGTTGAATTATGCAATTCTTTTTAGTCAGCCTGTTATTAGAGTATTTTGCATATGGTTGGGTTCGAACAGAGTAAGAAAGAAGTTGGAAAGAAGGTTTATTCCCCAACTACAATGTTTTGTATCTCCAAGACACTTCGCTGATCAAAACTTTCTTCACGGCCATCGGCGTTTTGACTCGCTGAACAGGAGTTGAAATCAAATGCTTTGAGGGACCTGAGATGTTCTTTATATAATCAGCTCGTAAATCGGTTAAATATTTGTCGCTAAAACCGATAATATTTTCAATTTTCCAAATCAACAAAATTGTGCCAAAAGCAGGAATTTCAGATAAAGAACGCTTAGAATTTTGTAATTGATGAGTATTGGGAAAAGGCCGTTTTTGAGTATTTCTTTCGTAGGAGCTAAATGTTTGGAATATTTTATCGAAAATTCCACTCAAGGCCAATTTTGTATTGCAAGGAGCCCCACTGAATTATTCCACGGTTGTAGGTCAGCGGACAAATCTTGCATTTCTGTTCCTGGCGCGCTTATAGAAAATGCTGCTATAATGACGCAGTCTAATTGTGAATCAGACTCAAGAAACCATTACGAAGGCCAAGATGGTTTTTGTAACGTCTTGGATAAGTTTTTTTACATTCCCATGTTTAAGGGAATATTTTTCGCAGAAGTCAGAAACAGAATGCAAAGAAAGGTAGGTCTTTAATCATTTAGTCCAATTTCGATAAAAGTTTTTAGTTGGTGTGTAAACAACGGAAAACTTTTACAGACCGATTGTGCGGCTACCTTTATCAAACCATTAAAATACTTTACTGGCTACCGAACATAAATGTGAATATCCAAGAGTTTAAGTAGAAAAAATTGTGTTTTAGGCGAGCTCAAGGTATTGAACATCTAAATGCACTCAATAAACGGAAGGAACGAGGCTCTCTTTTTGCCAAACTTGATTTAAAACAAAGTATCATAAGTGGTCGTTATTGTGACGCTATCATTTCTATATTTCAGTTTTGAAAACGACTCCCGCAAAAAGATGGAGAAGCACAAAGACAAGTAACCTGATTTTTATGCCGTGTAAACGTAGCTGATTTCTTCTTATCATTTCTTTTTTTAAAGCTTCCGAACTGGAAGGACTACTTGCTAATATATAGCTGAACTGCGTAGAGCGGGCCCGGCATATTCCAAATTCCAAACCCTATCAAACCTTGAAGTTTGAAAGTTTCATCAGAACTGTTGGTATATTTAGGTCACCTTCAAATCCTGCGATAACATTTTCGTTTAATTTAAGCCAGAGAAGATAAAAATCACGCTGTGGCAAAAAAACAAACAAAAACAAACAAACAAACTGAGCAAGTCTTTAGTTTAAATTTTTTTTTTAATTGTCAAGGTTTCAACTACACCTAATACAGCAAGCTTGGAAAGAGTACAGAACTAGACGAAGAGTAATAATTTTTAGCCTAAGTGATCTAAATTTTACTTATTTCATCAGTAGTCCGTGTTCAACTTCTACATTTTTAAACATCCCAAAGACCAAAACAATTGACCGTAAAGAGAGTGAATTTTTTGTCTTTCAAAAATTACGATTGCTCGTTTATTCCAGACTGAACAAGAAGACAAGCAATCATTTGATTACTTATAAACGACAAACGTGAGAAATAATAATTCAGACAGCTTTTCATATTAATGCTTATGCAAAGCACGTGAATATTATACAATGTTACAATTAGTTTTTAATTCAATATTTCAAACTACAATCTTCTCCTCCTCCTTAATTTCTTATTTCGTATTCACATGCGGCTCACGTGTGATATAATCTAACGAGATTTGAACTTGGCATTGGCAGTTGATCCAGACACTTCCGTGTACTCTTTATTTTTGTCTTGTTTCGTTTTGTTGTTTTTTTCTTCAAACTATATAGAATAATCTAGCACCTCTCTGGCCTTCTGATTGGCGGTGTTTCTGTAACATCTAGAAAATTTATCAGTATTAAAGGCTAAGGGTTTAGTCACGGATGCAGAAGGTTCCTATGCAAAACTTAAGCCATCGGCATCACTATTCCTTGCAATGGACCAATAAAAACAATTAATTTTTTTCCATATTGCTCTGTGCAAAGATCCATAGAAAAAGAAAAAGTCAGGAGATGTCCAATTATCTTACCAAAATGCAAAGAGTGGAAGATTTGGACAGCGTTGATTTCCAGGGCCTAATTGAAGTTAAGAAACTTTGGAAAGGAGGCTTTGGCGAGGTAGGAGTTTCTGTAATATGTATATTATAAATATTAAGACACATGCGGCTACTAAGAACCCCACTTCGATCGACGAGTTAAAGGAATTTGAAGACGACATGCTAAAAATGATACAATCGACGAAACTCAAACAAGTAAACAACCCTTTTCTCAAGACGACGAAGACGACACCAAACGCATAAAAAAACGAAACCAAGCTACTCATCGCCGCTGTCAAAACAACGAACCTTTACAAACTAGAACCGTCAACATACAACGATCTACTAAAGCAAAATAACACAAAGTCCTACAAAAAAGCACAACCTAATACCACACGAGCCATCCATTCAGAAAACAAAAACATCGCAACGAAACGAGGCATCGATGACAGAGTGGACATGACAGCTAACAAAGACGCTTTCATAACACTGAAAGACCACAAACCGAACTTCGCTAACAAACCGACCTGCCGACTAATTCACCCCAACAAATCCGAGATAGGCAGAATCAGCAAAACAATCCTCGACAGAATCAACAGCAAAATCACGAGAGCATCCGAATTCAATCAATGGAAAAACACAGCATCCGTGATCGAGTGGTTTAAAGCCATTAAAAACAAACAACACCACAGTTTTATTTGGTTTAACATCGAATAATTCAACCCCTCCATCAGCCAAGACCTCCTGAACAGAGCACTCGACTTCGCCTCAGCCTACGACAACATCACCGACAACGAAAGAAACATAACCCATGCAAAGCATTCGATCCTAATGCCCAAACAAAAACCCATGCAAAAGAAGGCCGATACAACATTTGAAGTCACAATGGGCGGCTACGACGGTGCCGAAACATGCGAGCTAGTAGGAAGTTCCCTCTTTTCCCAACTGCGGAAACTCAACATCAACATCGGACTTTACAGATACGACGGACTGGCCATTTCAAACACCACACCGAGAGACACAGAAAACATCAAAAAAGAAATATGCCGCATCTTTAATCACAATGGACTACGAATCACCATCAAAGCCAACAAACAGACCATCAATTTCTTAGACGTCACTTTCAACCTGAAAAAACACCTACCAGCCCTTCACAAAGCCTAACACCACACTACAAGACGTCCACCGCGAAAGCAACCACCCACCAACCACCACAAAGAACATACCCGCCGGCATTAACGAAAGACTGTCATCCCTTACATCTGACAAAGCATCCTTCAACCAAGCCGCTCCTCCATACAAAAACGCACTCGACGAATGCGGATACCGGTACACTCTACACTACGAACCAGCCACGACTAACAACCGAAAAAACAATGGAACAACATACTCTGGTACAACCCCCCATTCAGCAAAAACGTCAGCACCAATACCGGACACAGATTCCTTGCCCTAGTAGACAAGCACAAACTTAGAAAAATCTTTAATCGTAACACAATCAAGATCAGTTACAGTTGCATGAATAACACTAAACAGGTCATCGACAACCACAACAAACGCATTTAACTTCATACAAACACATCAATGACACCGCAGATAACACAAACACAATAGACACCAAAACTTGCAAATTAGTACAATCATTGTAACGGATTGTAACATGGTACAATTTGACGCTTAAAGTCACCGCCTCTAAGCTGGCATCAAGTGCAGTAGCAGTAGTTACTTGTGTTTTATCATAGCAAGTATGTTTAATTCAAGATAAAGAAGATATCAAGCTTTATTAACAATTACAAAATAATTTGGTCTTCTTTTCACGAGGTACAGACCTCGCTGCACTCAGTCCCGAAGTCATGACCACGAGCCAAATATTTTTCCATCCCACCCACTGTAGTGTCTAAAAATGAAGAAGTATGCCACAAAAGGCAGCCACGAAGGCGAACAACAACAGTACACACAGTACACGTTTCTTTTATAATCTTCCCGCGCTCACACTTTCCCGGATGTATACTTTTACATAAACAACCGCTGTCCTAGTATACTACATTCCCTCTCTTTATTCGCTCAGATGGTTGACCTCGAAAGACAGAAACATAACAAACTTCCACTTTGTTTAGATACCGTAAAAGTTCAATTCGATTCCAAATGTTCAAGACAAAAATCACGCTAAACATAAACATAGCCTTGGCCGTTCAGCTTATAAAACAACGTTTCAATGTCACTCATGTAATAACAACGAACAGTAATATGAAAATGCCAATGTCACTAGTTTTAGTACAGAACGTAGTCACTCAGAGCCTTTGGACGGCTCGTAATTCTGCCGGATCTTCTCACATGCGGCTCAGCTGTAGGTACAGTAGAAGGTACATCTTCTGGTGGTGATTCAGCCATTGGTACTTGATCGTCTGCCACAGGTGGCGTCTCAAATGACTTAGGTTCAGTCCGTGGTTTAGCGTCCTGTTGTGGCGTTTCCTGTTCTTCTGGATCTGGCATATTAAAGGACTTAATATGCTGAAGGCTGCGTTTGTACTGGACACCTTGAGGCGATCGCAACACCACCTGGTCCCCATAACGAGATATCACCTGATATGGTTCCTTCTCATAGCAAGGTGACAGCTTATTTTCTTTCTTCTTCTCAAGCAGAACACTGTCTCCTTCTTTCACATTTCGATCTCTGGCATGGAACTTCTTGTCCACATAGTCCTTGTTAAACTGCTTTCTCTGATTGTCCCGATCACGAACGGCTTGGTCGCTCACTTCTAGCTCCTCCTCTTCAACGTTGACTAGCTCAGGCATTTTAGTTGTTAGCTTTCTCCTAAACAATAACTCGGCGGGACTCTTTCCTGTGGTTGAATGTGGCGTGGACCTGTACGCCAAAAGAAACCTGTTTAGTTCCTCTCTCCAATTCTGTCCTTCTGCATGGGCTGCTCTCATGGACTTAAGAAGCGACCTGTTTTGCCTCTCTACCTCGCCATTAGCTCTTGGCCATAGAGGTGTTGTGTAACGGTGTTCAATCCCCATTTCATTCAGGTAATCTTCTACTTCTTTGGATACAAGATTTGAGCCATTGTCGGTACGCAGACCTTTAGGCAACCCATGTCTTGCAAATTGGGCATCCAAGCAATGAATGATGGTTTTGCTGGAAGTTGTTCGGATAACATCAACTTCTATCCACCGGCTGTAATAATCAACGAGAACTAACAAGTGTTCTCCAGAAGGTAACGGACCCATTAGATCCACAGCTACTTCTTCCCATGGTTTGTTGGGTAACGGTGTTGACTTCAATGGTGGGGGTGGAACGTTCTTTGTAACCATCTGGCACCCGTAACACTCTGCACATCTTTTCTCGGCATCACGATCCATAGCAGGCCACCAGACTTTTGTTCTAAGTCTCTCCTTTGTCTTTGTGACTCCTTGGTGCCCCTCGTGTGCCAAACTAACGACTCTCTTACGAAGTGCTTGGGGTATAACAATTCTTGTCCCCCGGAGAATTACATGGCCAATAAAAGTCAACTCATTGCGCACTGGTAAATACTGCTTTGGGGCATTGTCCCATTTCCCTTCGATGAGACAATTTCTGAGTGCTTGCAACTCAGAGTCTTGTGCTGAGACTTGTTCAATCTCTTTGATTCTCAATGCAGCGGGGACAGCATGTAGAGCTATCGCGCGTACATATCCATCATCTTCCGCGGAATTGTCTGACGCCGGTATCTTCGTCAGTCGGGAAAGGGCATCTGCGATGTTTTTTCTTGAAGGCACATAGCAAACTTGATAGTTGTACGGTTGTAAACGCAGAACCCAGCGCTCAATTCTGGCTGAAGGTTTAGACTTCCTGGAATAGATGACTTTAAGTGCTTCATGGTCTGTCACCAGATCAAACTGTGGAAGCCCGTACAAGTAGAGGTGGAAGCGTTCACAAGCCCAGACTAAGGCTAGTGCTTCCTTTTCTGTCTGACTATAACGACGCTCCACTTGACTCAAACTACGACTAGCATAACAGATGGCACGGCTTTCCCCATTCTTTTCTTGCACCAGCACGGCGCCAAGTCCAACAGGACTTGCATCAGCAATAACACGGGTGGGTGTGTCCTTATCGAAGTAAGCTAGGACTGGTGCACTTGCAACTTGACTCTTCAATCTCTGAAACGACTGCTCCTGCTCCTTGCCCCAAACGAACGGTTCCCCTTTTCTTGCAAGTTTTCTGAGGGGATCAGCAGTGGTAGCAAAATCGGGTATAAACCTGGCACTGAATCCAACGAGCCCCAAGAAGCTACGGACTTCTGAGGGTGTCTGAGGCTGACTTGCCTCTGCAACTGCTCTGACTTTTTCCTCCGTTGGGCCGATGCCATGCTTACTCAGCAAAAGACCCATGAATACCACTTTAGTCATTCGGAAAGTGCATTTTTCAGCATTCAAAGTCAGCTGCTTCTCACTAAGACGTTGCAACACACTGTGTAAGTTCTTATCATGTTCTTCAGTGTCTCGACCATGAACGATAAGATCATCTGCTATGTTTGACACCCCTTGTAGACCTGCCATTGACTGGGTGATGATATGCTGGTACTTCTCTGGTGCGGCATTTACACCGAAACTCAAACGTTTGTAGCGGAATATACCATCATGGGTGGCAAAAGCATTGATATCCCTTGAATCAGGATCCAGCTCAATTTGGTGAAAACCCCACCTTAAATCTAACTTCGAGAAAACACCACTCCCATTAAGACTTTCAAGGACTTCATCTATGGTTGGTATGGGCAATCTTTCCCGAATAATGGCCTCGTTGGCTCTCCGCATGTCGACACACAACCTTATGTCCCCGGACGGTTTAGGAGCAACAACGACTGGGCTTACCCACACCGTAGGCCCCTCGACTTTCTCAATTATGTCCTTTTCAAGGAGTTCGTTAACCTTGGCAGTTACTTTGTCCTTTACAGAAAAAGGTACTCGTCGCATTTTTTGAACGACTGGAGTTACACTGGGGTCAATGTGTAGCTTCAACTGATAATCTTTAAGCTTTCCAATTCCCTGGAATACACTGGGGTATTTTGCTTTGAGTCCTCCCACGAAGGTACCATCAACAGTGTTACAGTCTCCTGTCCCAAGAGTTTCCGAGAGATCCACACGAAGGATTCCAAGATCTGTGGCGGACGAATATCCCAGCAAACAACGCCCGGATTCAACAACAATGAAATCTGCCACAACCTTTGCTTTGGGTACGGAAACTTCTGTCTGAAACTGGCCCTCAATTTTAAGCTCTCGACCCCCATAAGCATACAATCTCTTCAGACAAGGTTTTAATTCAATCTTGAGCCCCTGATACTTAAGTTCCTGCAGTGTATCTTTACTAATAAGGTTACTTGCAGAACCTGAATCAATCAACACATCTCTGCTGATTCCACCAATCTTCACTGAGATAACGGGTTCAGAGGAATTTGACATAGCACATGTCTGTTCTTCTATAGTAAAAGCAAAACTGTCATCCTCACCTGACTCGTTACAATGACCCTCAACATGATTTGCCTGTCTCCCCTTACCATGACGCTGCTGTCTGCCTCCCCGTTGTTGGTTGTTACCTTGTTTTCCAGGCTTCGAGTTCCTTCCCCCTTTGCAACAGCTGGCATAATGACCATATTTACCACACTTGCTGCACTTGCGACCTCGGGCGGGACAATTTGTACTTTGGGCAAAATGACCTTCTTTACCACAGTTGAAGCAAACGCTTTTCCCTTTGTCTCCACGCCCAGGACGTTCTTCAACTGCATGAGTACCTGCTCCAGGTTCTTGGTTTGGCATGACCATTTGACCTGCCTGCTCGTGTGAGGCTTCCCACTTTCGAACTTTATCCATTGCTGCTTGCAGAGTAATATTAACGACTTCCAATAGCTTCTTCTTTAGCTCAACATTAGGCAACTTTTCAATCAATTGATCCCGTAAATTTTCTTCCAAAGTTGGACCAAAATTACAATGACGAGCTTGTTTACGTAAACGAACCATGAACTTATCGGCGGTCTCTCCCTTTGTCGGCGTAAGTTGACGAAAGACATGACGCTCGTACGGTACATTGTCCTCGGCTCGGAAATGAGCATCCAACTTTCGCAGACACACCACATACTCATTATCCTCGTTAGCATTCAGTGGTCCAGGATCTGGAATATCTTCGTAAATATCTTGTACTTCCATACCTGCTAAATGAAGTAACTGAGCTGTTTTCCGAGAAGGATTCGTAATTCCCTTGCCATCGATGTAATACTGATACGATCGTTTCCACTGTCGCCATCGTTCCGCGACCTGAGAGGAAGACCCTGTTAAATCTAGAGGTGGAAGCGCCCTTTCTACTGAATTCGCCATCCTCGTCGCCAATTTGTAGTGTCTAAAAATGAAGAAGTATGCCACAAAAGGCAGCCACGAAGGCGAACAACAACAGTACACACAGTACACGTTTCTTTTATAATCTTCCCGCGCTCACACTTTCCCGGATGTATACTTTTACATAAACAACCGCTGTCCTAGTATACTACACCCACCGACTCAGTCTATAAGTACATAATCTGATACCTTGAGGAACAACTCAAAACAACGAGACAAATGTTTAAAAAAAAAATTGCATAAAAATTTCCCCGTTCACCGGAAGACCAGCTGCCAATTTACAGAATGCAGCCAAGGAGTTGCCTAACCGTGGTTGAATTAACAGTTACATTAACGGTTGAATTAATGTCGCAACAAACTGTTCAAAGTATTGTTAAATAGACTCTTTAACGCTTGGCTATCCTCCTCATACTTCAGGTCTCGCAATATTATTGCCGAAAAACCCATGGATATTACGCAGTAAAAACCTTTAAGAAGAATGAAGCAAAAAAATTGATGGTGTTGAAAGAAACACTCATCCTCCTCCGCTTGGCTGGGAGCTCCTGCGTTACGCAGTTATGCTGGGCATTTACCATCAAAGTATGTATTTAAGAGGTAATTTAGTGTTAACAACTTAAATTAGCCACCGTAAAGGGTAAAAAAGCTAGACTAAAGCTGACACTTCGAGCGTTAGCCCTTCGTCAGAGCGATGCATGTATTTAAGAAACGTTTTTTATGTAACTTTGCACATCGTACCAGTGGAGCGTGGTGAGGACTTCTTTGTTTCAGACTCAACGCAAGTTGAGCCTGCCACTGTTGCAGTCAGTTTTTGTTTATTAACAAATAGCTAGTTATTGTTAAGGAGCCGGTTTTTTTTAAGGGGGGGGGGGGCAAAAGATTTAAGGGAGGGGGGAATCAGTCGTCGTCAACAAAGTATAAGGGAGGAGTTAGGGTAAATTGATTTCAATTAACATCCAGTGAGAAAGAATCATAAAACATAAAGCATTAATTGAAACAGCTGTAATGCTGAGTCAATACACTAAGTAGAATATGTTTTTTTCACAGCTCACACAAACAGCATTAGCGCTGGAGTTTTTGCCCGGCAGGGACTTCGCTGGAGTTCTTCGAGGGGAGGGAGGAAAACTGAGTGAAGAACGCGCCAGGTAAGTTTTGAATGAACATAAATTTTACGCCTTGTGAAGGAAAAAAAGCTAAGCATCCCAGGAGTATTTAAGGTTGTTTTCCTAATTGTCACTCATGCTCATTAATTCTTTACCAAAATGTAGGCTTTTTCTATGCCGCTGTCAATGCATTCAGTCTTAAGTTTGCAGACTTGCAGTTGCTTATTTTCTTTCGACTAAGACCGAGATTACAACGTAGAAAGTCAATTAAATGTATTCATACGACAGCGTCTGGTATTTCAGGTTTTACGCCGTCGACATCGGCCTAAGATTAAAATATTTGAATTCAAAAAAAGTCATCCACAGGTATGTTTGTGGCATAACGCACTCAGTAATGTCTCATTTCGAAGGAAAAATTTGCTTTTTACCCAGTGTCTTGGAGACCTTTGTCAAACAACACAGACGATATTGATAACGATACCAGTAACGATAGAGAAAATGACAGCGACAACGATAACAATAAGACTGACGACAAGAATTATAGGAACGAGAAGGATTATGGGAATGATAAAGATACTTCATAGTTTAGAGAAGATAAAACAGCCGGCATACACCCATTTCTTTTCAATTGTTTCTAGGATACAAAAATATCTTCTCGTTCATTCCGGCTTAATTCCAATGTCGATTAACTTACCTTCCCTGTCAAACAAGCTAACTTGGTGCAAATTGGCTAAAATATAATGCACCAGTGGTGGACGACGAATCTTAGTGAGAAAACGAGAAAGGGCTTGTTTTTGAAATCGTGGCGCCACAATTGACATGAGCTGTATTGGATTGGAATCTAGAGAGAACAGGTAGAAGATTTTCCATTATAACAGAAAAATTGATGTAAGTCTGGTTTGCCCTGATGTAAAGTGATGTACACTAAAAATGAGTGAAAGAAGTTTTTTCCAACCTATTTCATCCGAGATCCAAAACCGGAAAATATTCTGGTAAACTCAAATGGCCACCTGAAGTTGTCAGACTTCGGTCTGAGCGAAGTTGTCGCCTTTACAATCACTGAAGAATGTGGAACTTATTCATATATGGCGCCTGAGGTATAAGGCATTGTAGCAGATTATACTGAAAAGTCTTTGTTCAAATTTCTGGTGTTTTTCCTCACTATTTATTTACCTTCTCGTTAGATTTTTAAGAAAGTTCTTCTTTCTTGAAAAGTCTTTGTTCAAATTTCTGGTGTTTTTCCTCACTATTTATTTACCTTCTCGTTAGATTTTTAAGAAAGTTCTTCTTTCTTTTCCTCTTACGCTGAGGGTAAAATGTATTCCTATAATCTTCCACTAAGGCCAATCTTAAGTCAAGGCATTGTCAAACGAGATCCAACAATTTTCTCAGCAACAAAGGGGTATGTAACCTCTCTATTTTTCACAAAAATTTGACAAATTATGATAGTAATATTTTGTAATGCCTCTCCGCCCTCAGTTCCGACAAAAAGAGAGTAGAAGGACCCCCTGCCAGAAGACCCTGACCACGCCCTTGTTAATACATTGATATTTCAAATCAGGCTCATGCAGTTGAATTGTTAAAACACTTTTTGCAATGCTAATGAACTGCACTCAATCTGTGTTACAGATGATCATGGGAGAGTCTTATACTTACTCTGTGGACTGTTGGTCCTTTGGCGTGACTTTATTCCTGATGCTAACCGGCAAGGTTTGTTCAAATAATGTTGCCACAACTCACTCATATAAAACATGTTTGCAGTGTCAATTTAATGATAACGACAATGATATTGAACTTGGATCAATACACTCTCAACATCTGTAAATAATAACTGGCCCTTGGGAAGGACGCAAATGCTTACGAATCAAACCTTTAACAGTGAAGTAATCATGAATTGCCATTACCTTTCGTCCCATGGGAAGAGGACACCCTCCTGTGGCAAACATGGTAAGGGGACATACCACCCGAAAAGGGGATTTGTTTTAGGCTTCAGGTGTCCTAAAGGTTACAGAACAGATAACATTAAATGGACAGTAAAGGAGGTTGGAAATAGTTCACCGAGGGATTTGGAAGAGAATAAAAGTTCAACGCTGATTAAAATCATGAGCCCATTTCAATAGTTTAGAAAGACATTGTAGTCCTTTGTGTGTTTGTGGAATGATTGAAAGTTGTACATGACAGCGGCATCTTTTCTGCAAAATATGGCGAAAGAAAAGACTGAGAAGGGCTTGGATATGACTGAGGACCGAAAAAGAAAAAACAATAAATGTTCCTACCCCCCATGGGGTATGCTATACAAAACTTACCAAGAGATATACATACATGTACATGTTTATAACTTAAAAATCATGAAATTTATTATTCAAAGTAAGTTTTATTAAATCTTTACATTAATATGGATTTTCTGATGAACCAGCTGTCAGTTATGTTAAATGGAAATTGCCAACTTCCACAATAATTAACAATAATTACATTGTTATCTTACTTCCCTAACCTACATTACTGGTTTTCTTTGTTAGAAAACCTTGGAACAGTCAAGCTCAGTTGCCTCAAATGCTGTCAGAGACTTTTTGTTGACAATACTTTTAGTAGAAATTTCATGCCTTAGACAAACAAATTCAACACCTAATTAATCTTTCTTTTTTCATGATTATTGTTGCCTTTTTTTTTCAGTTTTTTGCTCTATTTTCATGACTAATTGCTGTAATTTGTTTTGCTGTTTTTATTCTTACAAAACATTTTTGTAAGAGTTCCAATACTTGTGGATCATCCACACACTTTGCAAACATTTGGCATGCAGACAAGACAGAGGTAGTCAATGTTCCCTTTGAGAAAAAACACCTTTTAAATGACGTCTTCAATTTACTTTATTTGAAACTCTGATCTGAAAATATTTGTCAACAAGACTTGTTAGTAGTGAGAAGTACCAACCAAGTTTCCTTTCATAACTTAATTTCTTAAATGTCCCAATCACTGGATCTCCCAAAAAATATTACATCTTTTATTTTTGGTGCATATTACAAGTCCTTCTTTATATAAAAATGAAAAGTGCTTGTCACACTTCAATAATAACAGCTCTTAAGTTTACTTGTTGTTCTTCTCTGTCTGTCAGCTATCAACAAAATTGTTTTATACTTCGGGCAGTGCATAACTATTTGTGGACCAGAGTTCCAACGCACCTCTGTAATCGCATATAGCTACTTCTGTCTCTTGTACAAATGTTTCTCCTTTGTAAGACGCACTCAACTCTGTTGTCAATACTGCTTTAAGTTCAGTGGAAACGACTGACTGAGGAATCGAGATGGCGGTGTTGGAACGTGTTGCTGAACGCTTGCTACGGTCAAGCTTTGTAGATTTAGGTACTGGTACACTGGGATCATCTATGTATCTCTTATACTTCCGAATGTGGTATCCTTCTTTTATAAATATGAGGGTAAAAGACGATTTGTAGTCGCATTCAAAACTGTGATTGGCTTGTGTTATTTCTCACCTTTGCCATTAACACAACTCAAGTGAGTTTCGAGTCTTTGTTTCCTCAACAACTTTCGGCCACAAATCGTGCATTTGTAATACGATCGATTCTTGTCGATTATTTCTACATAGAGTGAGCTCACATCATTATTTATATCACCAAGGTACCATCTTTTAGAAGCAGAGAACCGGTCGGAGAAGTCAGATTAAAGTTGTGCGCTTCTCTTAACACTGCAATCGCCAATCCAGCGGATTCACTTTGCTAGCCAATTACAAGTCCTAAAAGATCCACGTGATCATGCCCGTGATCGGAAACAAAGAAGACTCCATTTGGCGCTCATCTTTGAATGTACTTTTCATCGGTTGATCGCTTTTCTCAACTGTTTTGCTTTATATAACATTTCTAAAGATAGCTTTTATTGTGGTTCAGTGGGAAAACGAGAATAGCGTGAGTGTTGTAAAAGAAAAGAAAGTCGTTGGCGCCGTGGAGTTAAAAGAAGGGACAACAGTTGACATATTGACTGGTACAAACAAGGACCGAGTGGCCATCTGTAAAGCTACGATTTTGAAAGTTTGTGGTGAGTAAAAATTGCGATATTCGTTACGTGATTAAAATCTTATAAAAGAATAGATGTAGTGGGTTGAATTAAGCTTACATAACGCTCGGCGCAACTGAAACTAGAATAATTCTGAGAATCGAATCGGTCACTTGCATGCCGCAGTTTCTTAAGCTTGTGAATTACAATGAAAGAAACCTATCTGTAAGGTTTCAAGATTCCTTTAGTCACGTTTGGGAACATTCAAGATTCATAATAGGAACTGTTATTAAACAAACCTTAGTACATAAAGAAGCCCTCCTTGGTAAAAACAAAATAATGTATTCAGCCCTTTTTTAGTAAAATCCATGAGAGAGATGTACTAACTCCAAAATAAAAGTCACTCAATAAAACAGAGATTTCTCAATTTGAGAATCCAATGAATGCCCTTTTCCTCATAGCCATCTTAAAAGCCTGGTCTGAGCTTTAAATATACATATTTTAATACATTATTTTTTTTTCAAATTCAGATGTCAAGGAATCCAGATACAAAATGGTCAAGGTTCTTGTAGACAACCTCATTCAAGGCCAACCCATTGTGAGCCCAGGAAAAAAAATACAAACAGTACAAACAGCAGCTAAGTTTTCAGTTTAGGATAACTTCATTCTAATTTATTGTTACAGTTACAACAAGATTTTAATCAAAAAATCAATTTTATTTGTCTGTAATTAGCCCCTTCACTCCCAAGAGTGCTTGGTTTTCAAATATAACTTAAGATATTGTATTTTATGGAAAAGAATCAACAGATTTTATTCACAATTTGTGTCAAACCAAATTTAATGATTGATTAGATCTATTTTATATGAATAGCTGTAATTGAGGATTAATCCGTATGAAGTTTTCAAGAAAAGAAAAATAAATCAAATTTCATCCTAATATTACCACACATTGATGTTAATAATTAATCAAAAATATTTTACATGAAAGCCTTAATTAAGCTTCTAAATAAATTTCATTAAATACTTGAACTCTAGCTGGGTTTTTTTAATTTAAAGTATTTATTTTATATCATTAGCCTCAAATTTTTGCTTAAAATTCCCAGTAATTCTTAAACATTCCTAAAAATTCCCAGAAATTCCTAGGAATTTTTTAGATTTACAGCTTTTCAGGGAAAGTCATTGGTTCTCTGAGTTGCAGTTCCTAGGAATTCCAAGTCCTGTTGGCTTTAAACTTGGAATTTCTGGGAATTTCTGTGAATTTCTAGGAATTTCTAGGTTTTTAGAACCAGAGTTGTTATGGTTGGGAATTCCTAGGAATTCCTAGGAATTCCCAGTCCAAATTTACCGTGAAAATTCACACCTTTATTCCTAGGAATTCCTAGGAATTCCAAAAGCCATTTTGCAAGGGATTGCCTTTTAAAGATACCTATTAAAGCTGTATTCAGAAGCAAAGACACGTAGGTAGTATACTTCTGCCTTACTTTTATATTAAGGGATTTCTTTTTATGTAACATATATCCATTTCTTTAATTTCCTCCTTAACCTGCCTGCAAATAATTAAATTTTATGTTTTAATTCAAGTGTGAGTAGATAAAACAGAAGTGTTGCAGAGTTCTCCTTCCAGACTGAATTCAGGTGAGAACATCAGTAAACTAGTTGATGTCATATGCTTCTCCTGAATCTTTAATTTTATTGCTCTGTGTTTTTTTTACAAAGGGTCTTTTATATCTTTGTGTGCCAGCTAATGAGTAAAATCTCGTTGAATAGATAATAAATAAATCCATCTTAAAGTTTTTGGCATTTACTATTTTAAAATTCATAAATGGCATTCTCTTTTAACCCATGTAAAGAGATATTACACATTTCTTAAACTAAAATCTGAATCTTTAAGTCAACTTAACTTTAATGAGTTTGAAACTTCATTGTAAATAAGAACACTTTACTGGAGTATGTTACATTTATTTGCTGCCTTTCTGGTGCATATGATTACATAACCCTTTAACTCTGAAGATCTCATCAGTAATTCTCCTTACTGTCTGCCAAACAATTTATGTGCTGTTAGGTTGGAGGATTTGGAATTGGATCAACCGATTATCCCCTAATTGATATTTTTCCTTATTCTCATTACTTGTCTGTTTGATAATGTACTGATGGTGTAAGGAGAAATTCTCTCTAGATCACTAGTGGGACTAAAAGGGTTAAAATGGGGGATTTCATTATATTGTAATGATTAAAATTGTTCAAAATGTAGCAAAAAAAGGAATGTTATGTTATGTTTCATTTCTCCCTGCTCCCAATATAGTGGAAAAACCTGTTGCTGGTTGCTTATGTCTTTAATGTTTAAATGTTCATGGGAAATGCTTTTTTTTTTTTTTAATTGAAGATAGAGAAGTTTTCAAAGCTGATAGAAATAAGCTGTTTGCTAGTAATGAAAAGCAAACTGACAATCATACCTCAATGCTTGACATGCTTCTCTCAAATATGTCAGTTATGTGTATCTACTATTGAAGTGGTGTCTTTCTTGTGCTATGGTTCATGAGCTGTCACCTCTCATCAAGTCCAGCTTTGTTCACCCCCATTGCACTTGCCTTAAACCAACATCTACCAGAATCCTTTAAATAGTTGATACTAAGATAGGAAAGGGCCCTGGTGGTCAGCATTGAGTTTGGTCTTTTCTCATGATAAATTTTGTAAACAAATACGGGGTTTCTCTCATTGAAAACCCAGTACTTCTGACAGGTTCTTTGTGATTGGACAAAACGTTTTCTCCACACGTGAAAATGTCATTTCTCTGATTTGATTGGCTGTAAACAGCTGTGAATGGCAAAAATATTTGACAGATCATAATACTTACTTAATGACTGAGTGGGAAGTCCGTGCATCATGATTGAGAGCCAATATTTTCCATCCGATGAGTACGGGAAAGAGCCAGTTTGAATGTGTCTCAAAAGGATAATTTTTAGAATATCCTCTCAAAAATCCCACTCAAAACTTACTTTTGTCTCCTTGGAGTCCCCTAAAATCTTGCATGGTTGTAGGTCAGTGGACACGCATTAGGAACCAAGGAAGGTTCACACATTACTGTTACATTACATGCAATAATAAGATACATGAAAAAGTTACTCAGTTGCGATTGGTTAAGGTAAATGCAGCCTATAGGTGATTCAATGCAGAAGAGGGTTAATTCGGTGCAAAGAAGTAACAAACCAGACTAAACAATTCCTTGAAATGTTTAGCTGGACTTTGAATTTTTTTTGCGCCTTAAAGATGGGAAAATACCATTGCATATTATTGTTTTGATTGTATGTGGTTGTTTTTACCAAACGTACAATGTCATTTGCAGGCTTTGAATAAATTATTTTTGCACTTGATGTGCATGCTTTGCTTCTGCATAATTATTATAAGCTTTCTCGTATTTTTTCATGTATATTATTAATATGTAATCACAATTTTTCTCCTGCAGTTTGGAATAAATAAGCATGAGTAAATTTTTTTCAAAGACCACAGACACATGGTTTAAATGTTGTAAAAGGGTTAAGATTCCCTCTGCTATGCTTCAGCACGTTGATAATTTTGTTTCAAGAAAACATTTTGTTACGCTGTAAACAATCATGTCTTAGATTGGTCAAAAAACTGACAGGTGAATTCATGCGTGTAAATGAACTTTATTTTCTGATTGAATACAAAATTCTCTGAGGGATTTGTTTGCTGACGTCACGAGCGTGCACAATAGGAATATGAAGCAAACTCATGCAATTGAATTTGATCAGACAAATTTACTAGCTATGTTGTAAAATGAATTAGTTGCATGACAGTGAGGAAGGGAAATTCACTTTTTCGTGTTGGTTTGATTCTTGGCTGGTTTAAAAGGCCCAGTGAGATAAACTATATACCAGGCATAAATTGACTTCACTAATTTAACAGCAGTATGTTTCACTTAATTTTCAACAGTGTCACACTTAATATTGTGAACTTTTACTCCTTTTTTTGTTGAATAGACTTCTGTCAAACATGCATTACAGACAGGGTCTTGTTTATGCTTGCATGGTTCATTTACAGGGTATTTAAAGATATTTATCAAAGACGAGGGAAATAATTTAATGCAATGTTTCGTCCTGAACTCCTTGTGAGAAAATGGTTTCCTCAGGTAACATGACTTGTAAACCAATTATAATGAAGAAATTGAACTCAATCAGCGGATACAGAATTTTTAAAATTTTTTCCATTCATAACCCAAAATTAGTTAATTTGAATTAGCTGCAAGAGAAAGGTAACAACTTGAAAAGGTTTCCTTCAAACTTGAGTTGTGTTGATTTGGTCTGTGTGTTTAAATTTATGTGATTTTTAGGGTACTCTGAGGGACGGGACACAATTTGACAGCAGTATCCCTTGAGGAGAACCATTCGTGTTTACATTAGGAGTGGGACAAGTTATCAAAGGTGGATACTTGTGATATAGCATACATGACTATGTGCAAAACGGGCTGATATTTGTAGTTTGCCATGATATTATGCATTTAAGCAAGTGATTGCACTTTCTACTGGTTTACCAATTAATTGCCCCATGTGGGAAGTGGGGAGAAGGCAAGAAACATTTGAACATCACAAGCTTATGGGGATCTATTACTTTAATTTATTAACAAGCATTGGGTTTAATGGTTTGATAAACTTTAGGTTTCAGAATGTTTATAGTTAACTTAGTTCCTCAAACATCTCATATGTTTTTTTTTACCCAACTGTTTTATTTTATAGTCATTTGTTATAAGGCAGGGAAAACAAAGCAAATAGAGGAGTGGTTTGGGACAGGTCTTGTAATGTTCTTGTTGGATTACATTTTAAAATAACCAACTGTCCAAACAGCTGTGCAATTTCACATGATATTTGTACTCAATTTGTGCATTATTTGTACTCTCTGAGAGCAGTTGAATAATAATGTAAGATATTTGGTTATATTAGAAGTGTTTTTACTATTTAATAAGTCATGATTTAATTTTTGTTACAGGATGGGATCAAGGACTATTAAAGTAAGTTACAACTATAGACCATTCATCATTTGTTTTTAAGTCTTATTTATACACAATAAATTCCTCTCTCCACATTACTTACATTTTCAAACTACTTCCTCAAACTTTTCCAGAACTGTACCGAACTATACAAGAAAAGTAAACTGTGAAAAGCAAGCTTTTGAACCTTGTTGTTCCTTATCTTAATTTTGTTAAAGCTGGGGTGAATTTTGTAGTAAAAGTGCTAGTGCATATGAGTTATGGATAAGTGGTCTGGATTTAGTAGTCTGGTGTAAGAGAATTTCTGGCTAGTGATTCAATGTTCAGTGTGCAAGCATGAAGTGTCAAGCATAGTCCACACAACATGGCAGGTATAGATGCATTGGGGGTCTATAAAATTGACATTTTTTTGCTCTCTCTTCCTAAGGCTAAGGCTGAAGAGAACCTGAACAGTTATTGATAAACTGGCTTCAAACCATTCAGCAAATGTGGAACTAGCAGCAACATAAAATTCTATTTACACTTGCGGTCTAACCTGTTTAATTACTTATGGACATTAAATTACAAAACATGAAAACCAACCTCTTTGGAAGTATTTTTTATGCAATCTTGAAAAGCATCAGTTGATTAGTTGACAACTTGAAAATACAGTTATTGCAAAAATTTCAATAACTATGAAAAAAATGAAATATTTCTAGTCAGTAGAGTTAAACCAAAGGGTTGTCATTTGATTTGGTATTGTTTTAGCCTACAAAGTATAATCTTACACTGTTAAATGGGCACTTGATTAGTACAGCAACTAACAATGGCCAATGAAAAAAAAGATTCAAGAGAATAGGGTGAGCTGTGAAGAGCTGAGGAGGAAAGGGAAGAATAGGCAACAGTGACGTTCTCTTGTTATGATCATATGTGTCTTAGGGTATGACGAGAACAGGCTGACTGACATATGGTATAGTTACTTTAGTTATTTTTGGTGTCCAGCTACCAGCTTTTCTGTTTTAACATTTTGCTGTTACTTACTCAAGGTATAAATAAACTTGTTGTTGTTATTGTTGATTGAAACTTTTTTTTTTCGTGTTGTTTTTAGTATGTGTGAAGGAGAAAAGAGGAAACTTGTAATCCCATCAGACCTTGGTAAGTCCCTGCTCTGATATTTAAGTATATAATTTACGTCCAATGCAGTGAGTAAGAATTGTTGCCAGTAGATACTAGTAGGATTGATAATGGGGCAACTTACCTTGCTTGAAATGCAAGCTTATGTAGATATAATTTATCTGTTACATACGAGCAAGCTGAATTATGCAAGAATTCTACCAGTCATATTCTTATTAAAATAATTTTCAGCTGTTTTTACTATACTAAGAGGAATTTTCTTTCTTTTGTGCAGGTTATGGGGACAGAGGAGCTCCCCCTAAGATCCCAGGTGAGTAAACAGCTTGTGGTCAACAGAGACAATGCTGAGTCAGAGCATTACATGAACACCGAAGATATTGATACCAACCTCTGAAATTGTGAAATCTGGAAAGATTTGATTTTGAAGCATGGCGTCAAAGCCACCCCACCCACTTCCCCCACAGATTTGTTCATCAACACTCTGCTAGTCTCTCCTCACAGCCTGCAAGTTTGCACATAATCTGACAAAAAAGGAAAAACCACAAAACTACAACTATCTTATTTAAGGAATTATTTTGAAGTATTAATTGCTCATAATTCATTTTGTCTCATTACACTCTTAAACTATGTATTTAACCTAAGGTCACCAGAGAAATTTGAAGTAGCCATGACAATGCAAAACAGTCAGGGCAACAAACCAAGTGGTCTATGAGCAATTGTAAAGTGGCAAATAAAAATCCCTTAACACTTTGACCCCTAGAAGTTACCAGCAGCTAATATCTCCCTTTAGTATATACCACACAGGTGAATAGTACTTTTCACACGCACTGATTGGCTATTTGGAAGTGAATAGCAAGTACTAATCACCTTCCAGCAGCTGATGACACAGCACGTCAAGAGTTTAATTTCTGACCATTTTTTGGTTTATTGAAAGAAACAAACTAAATGTTTGGTATCTGTGCGGTACCTGCTAAAACAATTATTTGCATCCACTTTTGTGAATAATTGTTAAATAATATCAGCCCTGAGTCAGACATTAAGGTCACAAGAATAAAGGAAATCACCAACTAAAGAAGCTTTTGATTGTTAAACAAAATTTTTCCTTTTAACACCCTAGGAAATGTCGAGTGAACAGTGTCGAAAATACCCATACTGATGTTAGGCCAGTTAAAGTGTAAGGGGTTCTTTCCTTGTGGGATACATGAAGGGCTTCTTCAATCATATTCCGGCATGAACTTTTTTCCTCAAAACGCAACTTAAAATGAATGTACGCCAATTATTTTATCTTTTCAGGGGGCGCTACATTGGTATTTGAGGTTGAGCTGTTGAAGATAGAGCGAAAAACAGAATTGTAATCAGATCTTGAACACCATATAGCGTGAAGGAAATCTTCTGATGTCAGAACTTTTTGAAAATAAAACTGTCTGTAAGAAAATCATAGAATACTTTCTGTTCATGTTATTTACGCTTCATATTTATTTTTTTTTTATTTAGATTTTCGGGAAAGGACGGTTTTTGATTGACGAGAAAAGTGTTCTTTGGTTTTGTGGGTAGAAAGTTATCGGTTTTTGGGTATATCTCTAGCACAGAAGATGTCCCCACATTTCAAACTTGAATTTCTCCCACGTGTTCCTCAAATAGACTTCCTGTTGACTTTTTTGAGTCATGGGTTTGGATTGCCATGAGTTTTCTTAAAGGAACCAATCACACCCGAAGACTTCCTACTACAAGTAATGAGAATTGGTGCATTCATTAAAGTGTGGTGTTGTCAAGTGCCTTAACAAGCGCCTTTGCAAGCGTCTTGACCAGCGCCTTTACAACCGTGTCCTGGAGGGGCTCCTAATGACCGTTCAATCTTAAAATATCCATTTAGCGTTAGAACCCCTAGCCGAGTCTACATGCAAAATTTGAGCCAAATCAGTGAACCTGCTTGTCCGACCAGCCTCTCGGTTTGCAATTGGAAAATTCGCTTAAACAGAGTGTTTATGAACACTTTATAGCATTCAAACGCGTAGGAAAAATCTGTCGTAGTATCGGTAATACTAGGATTAAATACAGGTCTTAAAAAATTGTGCCATTTTAATTCCAACAAATCTGATGTTCTTGACACGAACTAATTATAACTAGGTCTAATTCCTCCAAAAGTTAATTAAAATTTCCATTGGACTGAAACTAAGATAATCGAACAATCAAACGACCAATTATTTTTCAAGTTCTATGGAAATCTTTACAAAAACATATGGCTTTAATAGCTTTATGTAAACCTTAGGGCAAAAACCGATTGAAAAAATCTGATGTTCGTGACACAAAAACTAATTAAAACTAGAAAAAATTCCTCCAAAAGTTAATTGAAATTTCCATTCGACTGTAACTAAGCTAATTTAACAATCAAACGACCAATTATTTTTCAACGTTTATGGAAATATTTACACACGCATGTGGCTGCAATACTTTATATAAACCTTAAGGCAAAAACCGATTGTGAAAAAAAAATTGCAAAAACATTTTGGGAATACGTTTTCAAGGTGTTTCAACTTGAACGTAAATATAACACCTAAAACTTGTTTACAGATAACAACCTCGTTCATTTTAGATAAAAAAATGTGATGATGATTTCAATACATCACTAATTTAAAAAAATTACTTTTAAGCTAGTTCGAACAGTTCATTAAAAATAAAAAAATGCAAAGTCTTTTTTCTTCTGCGTGTCCAAAATCCTTATAGCTCATAAGAGCATTTAAGACGTGGAGAATCAACTTTTGCAAAAACAGAGATCCATATGGGCTCTTGAAGGCTCTTTCGCTTCTCCTGCTCTCAGTAGAGGACTCTTACAGAGATTTTATAGGTAGCCTTGTGGTTTCTGCTCCAAATATGAACGCTTGCGGGCAACTTTTTACTTTCTTGGGTTCTGTCTTTTCTATGATACAGCTCCAATTCTCACTGCCTCAACTGAAAAGTAAAAAAAATTATAATTCAGGGAGAATCGTTGAGATCATCTAAAATTTTTCATTCGGCCTTACGACATGAAACGATAAACTGCCCAACGATTAGTATAGCAGAAAACTGTTTTTCATTCCTATCAAATTATCTAAGAAAAAGTCTGTGCCCACTCAATTTAAAAGCATTTCAATTTCTTCGGGAAGAAAAGAAACTCCCAAACTTTACACAGCAAGATAACAAAAAAAGCATTTATGATCAAATATGTATCTCTAATTTGGATTTAAAGTTACTTTGCAATGCATAAATGTTATGAAAAGAATAATTACATGGATCAGCAACTAGATGTCGTTGAAATCAAGTGTGACGTCATCACCAATGAGTACAAATGGTGCCCAGTACTTCACCTCCTTGAAGGTTTCGGATTTTCTCAAACACTTCATGGCCTGATTGAGAGCTTCACTTGCCTTCTTGCCTTTAGCAAGTGCATCGTAGAAGAAACTCATGAACTCCAGGGTTCCTTCGTCTGCAATCGCCCACAGGGTTACCACAACAGCTCTAGCGCCAGCACCCAAGAATGCTCGGGCGACGCCAACCACACCCTCGGCCATGACCTCCCCACGAGCACTGTGACAACAGCTTAGAACAACCAGTCGCGCCCGCAGCCCAGCCTCCATGACATCTTTCATCGTCAGTAGATAGTCCTTCTCTTGAGGTTGAGGGGTTTCTCTTGTGGTGTTTGGTGCCAGTATAACTTCACCAGTTTCCATTTTACCATGTGCTGCTATGTGTACTAAAGCCACTGATGAGAGTCGTTTTAACACTTCATCTTTTGTTGCCATTTCTCCAATGAGAGGGGAAATACTGAGGATTCGTCCAATCATCTCCGCCTCTTTCCTTGCTCCCGGAAGTTGTACCAACCGCCTTCCTTGATAGATGATCTCTTCAAAACATGGGTCGCCAACAAGCAATGCACCGCTCTTCAGGTGAAATTCAGCTGGGCAATCATTGATTAGTTGTAAGGTCGTCAGGGACGGAAGCACGCGGATTCTGAATAAATCACTCAGATAAGTTGACTTCGAGTCCTCCAATGCTGCGTAAGGCACAAGACAAAATGGTCCCTCAGGAACAACCGTAAGCTCGTTTCCTTCGATCAGATCAGCAATAGGAGTAACGATGATGTCATAAAGCTTCTGTAGAGCACTTAACTGCGAGTTCCTTACATCAATTTGAATCATATCATTCGCTGCTTCCTCCGCTTTCAGCGAGTCATGGGAAGGATTTTCGTATTTAACAGCATCTCTTGAATCGATCTCCTTCAAGGCAGTTCTGCTCAGTTGCTGGATGAAAACTTCCAATTCCCTCTGATACTTATAATTGTTGACATGTACCTTTCTCAACTGGACATTATCGTCGCTAACGAAAACCCAGTAGTAAACGCACGGTCCACTGATAGCTATGAAAACCGTACCTAATGGAACAAAACTCAGGGTAAGGAACGAGACGCTGTTCCTTGAAGAATATCGGGGCTGATATTTTGCTTCTAGCAGATCTTTTAGAGCTTGAGCACGTCCTTTTTCTGCGGCAAGAAGAGCGTTGACAAATTCATTTTGAATTAGGTTTATACGCCACAAGCCTGTGTATGCACTTTTATGCTGATTACGATAAGAAATCTTCCACTGATCGTTGAATCGCAGACCGCTCCTGATACTATCAAACCCCTCTACAGAAGAGTGAAAGCAGTCAGAAGCCCTCTTGAGATTTCCTTGGCACTCAAAATAACTTCCAAGAGAACAGAGTGAGGATGCCTCTCCGGCCTTGTCTCCCACTTCCTTCGCAATTTCTAGATGACGTTCATGGTAATCGATTGCTGTTCTGAACTGTCCCAGAAGACCATAAGAGCAGCCGAGATTGCCATAACTGTTTCCCTCTCCGGCCTTGTCTCCCACTTCTTTAGCAATTTCTAGATGACGTTGATGGTAATCGATTGCTGTTTTGAACTGTCCTAGACTACCATAAGCGCAGCCGAGATTGGCATAACTCTTTCCCTCTCCGGCCTTGTCTCCCACTTCTTTAGCAATTTCTAGATGACGTTGATGGTAATCGATTGCTGTTTTGAACTGTCCTAGACCACGATAAGCGCAGCCGAGATTGGCATAACTCTTTCCCTCTCCGGCCTTGTCTCCCACTTCTTTAGCAATTTCTAGATGACGTTGATGGTAATCGATTGCTGTTTTGAACTGTCCTAGACTACCATAAGCGCAGCCGAGATTGGCATAACTCTTTCCCTCTCCGGCCTTGTCTCCCACTTCTTTAGCAATTTCTAGATGACGTTGATGGTAATCGATTGCTGTTTTGAACTGTCCTAGACTACCATAAGCGCAGCCGAGATTGGCATAACTCTTTCCCTCTCCGGCCTTGTCTCCCACTTCTTTAGCAATTTCTAGATGACGTTGATGGTAATCGATTGCTGTTTTGAACTGTCCTAGACTATCATAAGCGCAGCCGAGATTGCCATAACTGTATCCCTCTCCGGCCTTGTCTCCCACTTCTTTAGCAATTTCTAGATGACGTTGATGGTAATCGATTGCTGTTTTGAACTGTCCTAGACCAAGATAAGCGCAGCCGAGATTGGCATAACTCTTTCCCTCTCCGGCCTTGTCTCCCACTTCTTTAGCAATTTCTAGATGACGTTGATGGTAATCGATTGCTGTTTTGAACTGTCCTAGACTATCATAAGCGCAGCCGAGATTGCCATAACTGTATCCCTCTCCGGCCTTGTCTCCCACTTCTTTAGCAATTTCTAGATGACGTTGATGGTAATCGATTGCTGTTTTGAACTGTCCTAGACCAAGATAAGCGCAGCCGAGATTGGCATAACTCTTTCCCTCTCCGGCCTTGTCTCCCACTTCTTTAGCAATTTCTAGATCACGTCGATGGTAATCGATTGCTGTTTTGAACTGTCCTAGACCAAGATAAGCGCAGCCGAGATTGGCATAACTGTATCCCTCTCCGGCCTTGTCTCCCACTTCTTTAGCAATTTCTAGACGACGTTGATGGTAATCGATTGCTGTTTTGAACTGTCCTAGACTACCATAAGCGCAGCCGAGATTGGCATAACTCTTTCCCTCTCCGGCCTTGTCTCCCACTTCTTTAGCAATTTCTAGATGACGTTGATGGTAATCGATTGCTGTTTTGAACTGTCCTAGACTATCATAAGCGCAGCCGAGATTGGCATAACTCTTTCTCTCTCTGGCCTTGTCTCCCACTTCTTTAGCAATTTCTAGATGACGTTGATGGTAATCGATTGCTGTTTTGAACTGTCCTAGACCACGATAAGCGCAGCCGAGATTGGCATAACTCTTTCCCTCTCCGGCCTTGTCTCCCACTTCTTTAGCAATTTCTAGATCACGTTGATGGTAATCGATTGCTGTTTTGAACTGTCCTAGACCAAGATAAGTGCAGCCGAGATTGCCATAACTGTATCCCTCTCCGGCCTTGTCTCCCACTTCTTTAGCAATTTCTAGATGACGTTGATGGTAATCGATTGCTGTTTTGAACTGTCCTAGACTATCATAAGCGCAGCCGAGATTGGCATAACTCTTTCCCTCTCCGGCCTTGTCTCCCACTTCTTTAGCAATTTCTAGATGACGTTGATGGTAATCGATTGCTGTTTTGAACTGTCCTAGACTATCATAAGCGCAGCCGAGATTGGCATAACTCTTTCCCTCTCCGGCCTTGTCTCCCACTTCTTTAGCAATTTCTAGATGACGTTGATGGTAATCGATTGCTGTTTTGAACTGTCCTAGACTATCATAAGCGCAGCCGAGATTGGCATAACTCTTTCCCTCTCCGGCCTTGTCTCCCACTTCTTTAGCAATTTCTAGACGACGTTGATGGTAATCGATTGCTGTTTTGAACTGTCCTAGACCACGATAAGCGCAGCCGAGATTGCCATAACTGTATCCCTCTCCGGCCTTGTCTCCCACTTCTTTAGCAATTTCTAGATCACGTTGATGGTAATCGATTGCTGTTTTGAACTGTCCTAGACCACGATAAGCGCAGCCGAGATTGGCATAACTCTTTCCCTCTCCGGCCTTGTCTCCCACTTCTTTAGCAATTTCTAGATGACGTTGATGGTAATCGATTGCTGTTTTGAACTGTCCTAGACTATCATAAGCGCAGCCGAGATTGGCATAACTCTTTCCCTCTCCGGCCTTGTCTCCCACTTCTTTAGCAATTTCTAGATGACGTTGATGGTAATCGATTGCTGTTTTGAACTGTCCTAGACCACGATAAGCGCAGCCGAGATTGGCATAACTCTTTCCCTCTCCGGCCTTGTCTCCCACTTCTTTAGCAATTTCTAGATGACGTTGATGGTAATCGATTGCTGTTTTGAACTGTCCTAGACTATCATAAGCGCAGCCGAGATTGCCATAACTATATCCCTCTCCGGCCTTGTCTCCCACTTCTTTAGCAATTTCTAGATGACGTTGATGGTAATCGATTGCTGTTTTGAACTGTCCATGATTATAATGAGCTATTCCTAGAAGGTTACAACGGATTCCCTCTTCGGTCTTTTCTCTGTCGACTTTGGCATTTCCCATAATACACTCGTGGCTCTCTATTAATGTTTGAGATTTGCTCAGTAAGTGAAGCAGAGGTTTTTTATCCTTCTCAATCTTATATGGGTTAAGAATAAATAACTGATGAGTGGATGTGAACAAATTTCAATAAAAATAAAAATATTAGAGGTACAATTCTATAAGTTGAGACATTTCATGTATGTGAATCGCTGAGAAAATAAGTATGTCAGTCAAATCCTAGAACCTTACATTTAAAATTTGCATTTTTACATTAACTGAAATGATACTGATTCTAATTTTGAAACAATGGCTGAAATATTTCCAGATTGTGAATCGGAAAAGCTTCAAGAATTTATAGAAAATGCAGCAAATGTAAACACCAAAAAAAAAGACCTTTATGTGGCCAACAGTTCGGACGACGTGGGCTGAAGAAAAACGGATCCGTCTGGATATTATGAGCTTCGAAGCCAAGGAAATTGATGTGAATCTGAAGAAGTTTTTATCTCAGAAAGAATGACGACTCCGACTATAAGTCAGACAGTTTGGGGTTAATGTCAGCGTCACTGGACGTTCTTTTAATGGAAGCTCGTGGTATTTTGCAGAATTTTGGAACATCGCTCTCGCGGTGTTTTTCTCAAATACCCCTAAAAAACATGCGCTATTCCTTAAACAAACCTTAGAAAAGGACATACCTGTCGAAAGTGGATTTCTTTTGACGATTTCCTATTTTAAATATTTTCTTACCAGAGTGAATATTAATATAAGTGTTAACAAGCTCACTAGGCGTAATCATTGTTTGGTTTGGGCGTCCTGCTGATATTCTTAGAGAGACACTGATGAGGGGCGTTCTGCGAATTAGATAAAATGCCCCTTCTGTCAAATGAAATGTTTTGGAATAACTGAAAATATTTTAGTTTCTTTTAACTGCTCAGCTTGGTGTTAGTGAAAACTGCTTGCATTTCTTTGCGTATAACGTTTGAAACACTCGTTAAAGGATACGGCCAATCCCATATGTAGCCAGCTCCTTGCTTCTTTGTACAAGCAAAGCTCCACGCAAGCACTGGCGGCTGAGAAGGTAATGACGTGAGGTATCTAATTAATTACTATCCACATATAAAAGTAGCCAGAAAATCGTCTCACAACCCATTCACATCAGCAAAACATTTTTAGTCAAACCGGGTTTAACTGAATGAAAACCGGAAAGAGAGGACTGAAAAACTGAATTTTCCATAGAATTCATACAATCGCTTATTTGCATTTTCAATATGTTATATGTGAAGTCGACTAACACCGGTTTATACTAATTCTATGAAGAAAAAATCTAAACTGTATTTAACAAAACGACTTCAAACATGTTTAATCTTTGGTGTAAATGAACCATTACTGGTTTAATTTTCATTTATAGCTCACTGACCTTAACTTGCACTTTTTATCTACATAGCAAACATTTACGGACCAGTTATTGTTGATACCCGAGGTACAGTCAGCTGCCGTAATCCATACAATTCTCTTGAAGAAACCACAGCAAAGTGGTTTGATGAATTTTGACTGCAACACCCACCTTTCTTAATAGCTTTGATTAAATTGGGTTCCAACTGAACAGAAACTGTTGCATCATTGAGACATTCTTCGTAGTTTCCTAAGGAATTCAGGAACTAAGTGTCAGTCGTCATCACGTGCCAATTTACGTATCCGTCTTTATACCTGTCCTAGACTTGGCCTTAGTTAAAACCAGGAGAAAATCATTTTATCGGGTAAAATTGGGGGAGATAAGGTTCACATTTTGACCCAGATTTGACCCAGATTTAAGAGAATGTGGTCAAACTCCATGTTTTTCGCTTCTTGTCCTTTAGATATTTCAAACTTGGCAACTGGGTATGATCACAAGAAACTCACAGAGTTCATCTCAGGGCAATTCTCCTCATATTGATTTTTAGTTTGTGGTTTACTTATCAAAGAAGCAGCTCTACGCTTCCTTGGTATCATATTAGTCCATCGCTGGAGTTGCCTTCTTATGCTGAATAAGCCGACGCATACCCGAATTTCCTGAGTGCTGTATTACAAATTATTTTAATTCTCCTTTGGGAACGATGTGTTTCGGAAAAAGTATTGTTCTTTGCAACCTTGAAGACTTGAATAAAATATGAGTAGATTACTCGGATCTAGGAATTTCGGTTTTTCTAAAGCTTCTCTTCACTTTAGACTATATGACCCTGTAAGTGCTTTGCTCATATTTGATTGCTTTTCCGGGCATCTTTTGAGAGGATTCCTTGCTTTTTTCTCCATAAAATTCGTCTTTTAAAAAAGTGATTGATTCTTAAGTTGGCAGATGGCCGAGCCATTATTTCGGTGGTCGAGTCAGCACAATATGAGTCACAACCACTGGCTAGGGAGGACATGACGCCACTTAAGAGGATTACCACCTTGATTTAAGGATACGCACTTTTTGAGGGGTAACCATCATAAACTAAATTGTTCCGTTTTAGCTTGATATAATCGTAAGCCGGCTGAGACGCAACAATTCGAAATGGAAGATGTTATACTGAGTGAATTGGACGCGTAATTAATTTTAACCACAGAACGGATAAACCTCCGCACAACATCAGTCCTGAGATGTTGGTCTTCGAACCTGTGTGTGAATTTCGATATTCTTATTAGTTGCTTTGCAATTTATTTGGCAAGTATACTTTTCATAATTTACGGTAAGAATATCTCACAATTGCGATGAAACTTTGCAGGAGAATTTCATCCTAATGGAGAATTTCCACGTGTGCGATCGACATGAAATATTAAAGTTGCAAGTTTCATTTCAATATTCATACGATAAAAGGATGCAAAAATGGCAGGGAAGACAGCAGGCGAGGATAAAATCCCGTTTAAAATGGGTGCAGAATGTACATTCATTAACTTCACGGAGTACATTCCTTGAAGAATTTAGTAGTTTTAAAAAGATTCTTACCCAAATGGAAATGAGCTGCTGCTCTGTTGCTATAAAGCTTGGCGTTCAGCCGTATATCTTCGCAGTTCACTTGAAGACCTTCCGAGTAGGAGTTTATCGCGCTTTGATGTTCTTCCTGTCTGTATTCTTTGTTACCTTCCTCGAGACATACTCTTGCTATATCTGAAAACACACCGGTTTAACATTAATGATTTCGTTTTAACAAGGTTTCGTTTTTATGTCGTTAGATCCCCTTTCTAATTCCTATCCTTTACAGGCCTTTCGTTCTTTTTGAACAGTCGGTTACTGTATACATGAGCCCGCCGACCATTAACCCTCACCCCACTGATATCTATAAGTTTTATAAACCGTTAACTCTAAGATGATGTTTTGAATCACTTCAAATGGTCTCCAGACCAATGAAATTCGGGAACTCTGGCCATATATGGTGTGGTGTGTTTGAAAGAACGCAGAACAGATAAAACTTTTTGCAAACGTTATTGTCCATTTGATTTCCACGATCAGTCTCCTCTCGACCTTATTTGCAAGTGTTTTATCTCAAATGTTTTTAAATTGTATCAGGATATCTTTAGCAAGAGTAGTGATTCATAATTTATAATGCAACTGCAAAAGTGCACGTGGTGTAAATGAGAAGCATTCTCGACATTTTCTTTGATTTTGACTCAAATCCCTCCCTGATACTGAGTACGATACTAATTTTTTCATTACATTTTTCTCTTATTTCTCGCGGTAATAGATTTAATGATGATTTTCATTCCATGTATATGTATAAAATTGTACACCTCGCACTGACAGCTTGTTCGTGACCCACGCAAAAAAAAAAATTCAGTGTTTGTTCTGGTGATAAAGTTTGAAATTCGAACATATAGTTTCTGTTTCAAAAGTTATTCACAGAATAGGTAAAAAAATTTAATAAAAATGTGCTTAGTTAAAAACCATACCGAGGCGTCTTTTAAATAATCTAATTTCTCACCTCTTAATGGATCATCGTACACCTCCAGTTTGGTGTCATTTGATGTCACTTGCCTTTCGTTTGTCCCTGAAATTCGATCATTTGATAAACATTATTACTATTGCCAGAGAAAACGCAAAAATATGAATAATAAAACTTCATTAAAATGAATTATTATGCATAAAAATTCATTTATAGTCCATGCGAATTGCTCAAATTATGACGACCGAGTTTGAAAAGCGCTAGGTCAAAACTGGTGTTCAGTTCCTTTTTCCGTGATGTCATCGGCCATTTTGAATCTTTATGCGGATTACCGCTGTACTTCCAGTCCCAGACTTGCCACTCTTGATAATGCCCACTAAAGATGTACTTAACTATTCCATCACTAAACATCACAACCGCTTCAAAATGACCATGTAGCAGTGTTTTTCTATGGCTCTCTCTCACCTGTGACCCGAATCTCATTGTTCAAATCCAGTCCTTCTCCCGTTGTCCGAAGTTTACTCTCCGCCATAGCTGGAAATAAAATAGAATAGAATTTTACTGCGCTTGAAAACATCCTCACGAAACAAAAAAGGATACTTAAATGAAAATAATACAAAAAGAAAGGCGGAAACCAACTTGTCTCTGATACTTAGATAAAACGAAAGAGTGAGAATTTCAAAGTTTTCTCCCTCATGCTGTTGTGATGGGATTTTGCTTAAAAAATTCCCCACTCTCCGGATACGGACAGCAGTGTAATGCCTGTGGGTTTCCCGTGAAACGAGGTTGTTGAATCTTCGAGTTGTACGGCGCATTTTACAAACTCAAAACGCAGTCAAGGGTTTGCACAACTGTCACGAGTTCTTCCAAAATCCCGCAGCCTATTATGCAAAGAAACACGTTTACATACGATCATCTAAACATAACTATCAACTAATTAGAGCGAGAGTAAGATTTCATTTGGTTTACGTATTTTCTAGCGAATTTTCCATAGCTCTCGTGAATCAGAGTTATCAGTGCGTTTTTCCAAAGTGTGAAAAAGGCTCCAGCGAACAGTATATTCCACAAATATTCTTCTGAAGAGAGCTAAATAATCATGAATGACCGGAAGCCACTAACCCGTGACAAAATGTGTTTTGAGAAAAGTCTTCCTTTTTCATTTGTAATTTATTATGATCCAGAATTTTCTGAATAAGATGGTATTTTAGGAGCTGTATATTTATCTTTGCATCGGCCTTCTGGCTATCGAGAACAATAATCTGCTTACACATCAAAAGTAAGTGGAGAACCAAGCGCTGGTTCTCGCATCTTGTAGGCCATCGAGAGACTTTGCTGCCAGATTATAGGAGCATTTGAAACCGAAATAAAACTGGAAAAACCTTCAGATATCACAAAACTATGGAGGAATTAAAAAATATCTGTAAATGTATTGCTGACATAAAATAATCTGTTGCTGTTTAATTTTAAAGGGAATATAAGGAAATTTCTCTTGTTAGACAGGCGTGGTATTCTCCGCGTTGTTCGGAGCAGGATTCTATGCAACCATTAGCATTTTCAGAGCCTAAATGTTTACCTTCCGAAGTAAACACATGAGCTAATGTAGTTCGTCATTGCGCAGAGAGAATTCCCGCCAAAACCGAATTCCGACCAAACCGCGAAATACGACAAATCACCTTTTGGATGAGTAGTTTAAATTGTTGAAGAAAAAATTAATAGTAATTTTTGAGGAGGTCGAACGATGTTTGCAAAGCTTCCAAAAAAATAAATAAATAAATAAATGGTAACGCTGGCGAAGTTTCATTTTCATACATGATCAAGAATTCGTAATAATTAAAATTTTTGGGGTGAAAGTTTTCATTTTTATGTCACCTCGCTCTTTATCACGTTACCCCAACTTCTCGTCTTTTTTTTTTTTTTTTTTGTTATTTTCATGTGGTGTAACCCACGAGCGAACAAGATTAAGGCGAATCCAGCTGTGTGTGAATCAGCCATCCGAGAGGGTGTGATGTGCTCTCTCAGGATTTCCCACATTGAAGTCGGAAAAAAGAAATGATGTGCTTGTAGCCGGTCCATCACTTAGTAATTTCTTAACCAGACATTTTTTTGTTTCACAAATATAGAACGTTTTCCAGCAGTTTTAAATACAAAGGAGCCACGAGTATATCTCCTTATAAGTCAAAATAAAGAAAACTGCAACGAGTCTCGCAGTTTCATTCATTTTGGTAACCTCTTGGTTTATATAAATAATTTTTCTGTATAATATATCCCTCATTGACGAAACCATGGTCTCGGTCCTTAACAATCCTGAGAAGGAACTTGGCCGAATTTACGCCTTCTTAAGCTCTAATCAAGCATGTCCAGTTGCGGGGTATTACGTGTCATGATTAACAATTATTCGCCGCAGGCTCAATGAATATTGTTGAATAATCCCTGAGACTAATCATCGGAACAATTATACTATAGTAATTTATAATATGAAAACTGTTTAGTACCTGTTAAACCGCCATCCTCTGAATCGGTTTATCCTCTAAAAGTTGTCATTATTATTTCTACATGCCTGAAAATATCAAGAATAATACGTTTTGCTTTACTAAAATTTCGAGAAAACCATGAAAGATTTCATATTAACGAGCAATAGATCAGTCTATAATCCCTTGTCACGGGTAAATAACAAATCTCTTCAAATGCCCAGTTTGGATATTAAAATTGCTCTTCTACTTCATAAAAGTTCACGTGCTCGTCTTCTTCTTTGTTTTTGTTCTTTCTCTTCAATTGTGTGTATATTTTTAATGTTTCTGTATTCCTATTACTTCATCCTGCGATTTAGGCTCAGTTATATTTCTTTCAGTGGAGGACACAGGCCATCCGCAATCAAAGTCTATTTTTCAATTCCCTTGAGCAGGACAGTTTCTGCCATATAAAACTGAATTGACAAGGATGAAGACAACCTACGAGTTATACTGTTATTGTACCAGGAGCACAAGCGGTGCACATATCACTGGAATCAGCCATGCTGTAGTTTCATAAATTTCTCTTGGGAAGATAAATCAGCTACCTCAATGTTTATTATGTTTATCTTAGTGTCAGCATTGAGAAATAATTCCTTCATCGAATTCAAACTTATAAAGAGAGAGGAGAAGTTTTTTTCTCGGGGTCGAATGAAAAAAAATTTTTATCCGTCACGGATAAAAAATTAAGAGAATCTAAGCATCTTCGAGGATTCAATCTCTAAACCTGTAGATTTCGATGTTTTTAATTTCTTCATTCGAGGATGGAGCTTGAACTTTACCCTCTTTCTTTATCTATTTTCATACATGACGCTTTCGACAATTCAGATCCCAGGAGAATGCGGAAAGTTTTGTCAAATATGAACCCAGCGTATGTCTTGACTCACTAACGAGGTGTTTTGTAGCTTTGGACCGGAGCTTTAGATCTTAAAATTTGAATGTCGAGGTTCGAATCCTCGAGGGAAGCTAGATATTTTTCTTTCTCCCTCGCCTACCACGAATTAATGTCATATTTCTCTGATTCTTTCGTCTTAAGTTTAAATTTTTTTATGTGTATTTAGTCATTAATGCAGTACTCACTTGTAACTCTTGTGAAATTGTGATTTTCCCCGCAAGTGTATAACAAAACGATATGCTTGGTAACACGAGCAGTTTCGAAGAGGCTGAATACAATTATGAGCTTATCAAACTGAAAACAAAAAATGGTGTATCATTTGTTAAATTTGTAAGTCACGAATCTATTTTTTGGTCCTGCATTCTATTTTACTTTTCAATCGTCATGCTGGAACTGGATGTCAAATAAATTTTCAGCTTTTTCATTTTCGTGTTTAGGAGCGGAGTAGGTCACAAATATGAATGTAACGCTGAGTCTAACTTCCCAGCAGCCACGCACAGTCTCACTGACTAAATGTTGGGTAGTCAGGAATTTTTACAGAAATTCTACTGAGAGGTTCTTTCAAACTTCTTAATAGTGTTGGATGCTTGTTAAGAAATTTCATATGAATTCAAAGTTTAGTAAGTTTTTTGGTTGACGAGTTATTGCCTAGTGTCATGTAAAGAGCGTTTGATCCGATCATGAAGTCATTTCCCATGCACCCGTTTCCTGTCACGCTCTCGTCGCCTTCGCGGTCACACAACAAGCAAGAGCTGGCACTAATTAGTGTTAAGAATTACTAACAGAAATACAATTCCTTGAGTGAGGCTTAAGCGTACAACATGGCGTTTATGGGTTAAATTTGGACTGACCAAAAATCACTGTAAATTTTTCAGGTGCACCTGATGGCCGGCAAACTTGAAACTCACCTGACAAAGAAACTAAAACCTCGTCGTAGCTTGAACGTATCTAACACTTTAAAAACATAACAAAAAATTTTCTTTTTTATCGATAATAAAAAATTTATCAAAGAGATTACATTTTGATTTCAGTCGAAGAATTCAACCCTAACGGATTTATTTGCGACTTCTATCACTGCTCGTGTCATTAGAGAAAATCGCGAGCAAATTTCCTTATTGATTAGCGCTGGTGCACACACAGAGTCATTTGCAACTCACCTTGGGATAAGTTGGTGGCTGGGATGCATGCGGGCACTGGCCTTCACGTTAAGCCCTCGGCACTCTCTTCGGAAAAGCTGGCTTGGGGGCGGGCCATGCCCGCCTTCATAAACAGTAATGCCACCACAAGATAGCTATACCCTCAAAGACGGTTATGTAAAAATTTCAAAATTTGCTTCTCAGCAACTGCTGCATCAAATTTAAATAAACAAAGATAGAAGACCCCTTTGGAATAGATACACTGAAGACACTACTGCAACTTTGAATCTGTTGAATTATGCAATTCTTATTAATCAGCCTGTTATTAGAGTATTTTGCATATGGTTGGGTTAGAACAGAGTAAGAAAGAAGTTCGAAAGAAGGTTTATTTCCCAACTACAATGTTTTGTATCTCCTAGACACTTCGCTGATCAAAACTTTCTTCACGGCCATCGGCGTTTTAACTCGCTGAACAGGAGTTAAAATCACATTCTTTGAGGGACGTGAGATGTTCTTTATATAATCAGCTTATAAATCGGTTAAATGTTTGTCGCTGAAATCGAGAATATTTTTATTATTTCCTATCAACAAAATTGTACCAAAGGCAGGAATTTCAGATAAAGAACGCTTAGAATTTTGTAATTGATGAGTATCGGGAAAGAGCCGATTTGAGCGTTTCTTTCGTTAGAGCTAAATGTTTGGAATATTTTATCAAAAATTCCACTCAAAAGCAATTTTTGTGTTGCGAGGAGCCCCACGGGATTATTCCACGGTTAGAAGTCAGCGGACACCCATCTTGCATTTCTGTTTCTGGCGCGCGCCTATAGAAAATGTTGCTATAATGACGCAATCTAATTGTAAATAAGAATCAAGACCACCATTACGAAGGCCAAGTTCTTTTACATTCGCATGTTAAAGGGAATATTTTTCGCAGAATTCAGAAACAGAATGCGAAGAAAGGTAGGTCTTAAATCATTTGGTCCAATTTCAATTTAAGTTTTTAGTCCGTGAGTAAACAACGGAAAACTTTTACAGACTGATTGTGCGGCTAGCTTTATTAAGCCATTAAAATACTTCACCGGCTACCGGACATAAATGTGAATATCCAAGAGTTTAAGTCAAAAAATTGTGTTTAATTGCCATAATTGGAAACGAGACCTCATTGGACCAATGTGTGAGAGCTGGGTGGGCGCTTGACAAAAATTGCGGTGAGAGATACGGCGCAGGGGTTATATTTAAATCGGACAACGAAACAGGTGGTAAATATCATTATGCTGTGAAAATATTAAGAGTTTCTCTCGCGACTTGAGGTTTGTAGCTTTAAAAGTCATGTAGCGCGACAACAACAAAAAAATGCATGCGATCATCACAAGCAAACATTGAGCAATAAACACCTCTCCGATTCAAGTCAATAGACGTGCTCTGTAACGGCTGCCACACCTTTGCCACCAGACATTGATTCGTTTTAAGTTTGTTTCGTATTAAACGTGTTAAACCGCAATAGAGACGTTACTGTTTGTCCATTAGGGACGTGATCTTTAAGTTCCACCCAGAACTGCGTTTTAGTTAGTTATCTTGAGTTGGGCTAACGATAAGACGTGTTTATCGAAAAGCGCCCTTTTGCCCACCTTATCTCGAAGTTGGTTTCGGTCAAACTATTACAAGCGGGACTGTTATGTAAGTGCTTATGTCCCTTTTCTTTGTGCTTGTTTAAACATTTAGTCTTTCGGTAGTTTCGCCCAGTTTTTTATACCAGTTTCTTTGCAACCTTGTAACACGTGGCTTACATTGTTCATGCTTTGTTAGTAAGCTACTCGTTTTTTACACTCGGTTATTAGTTTTGTTAGAATTCGTTTTCAAGCGGTTCTCCTTTATCCTTTGAAGATAGTCTTTTGTGAGTTTGTTTTAGAGTTTTAGCTAGTCTTTTGTGATCTTGCTTTTATATCGGAATGATTGGAATGTTGGTCCGTATCCTAGAATTTAGCCTAGCTTCTTCCTTATAATTTCATATTTCAGTTTACGATAAGTACTTGGATACCTCGACTACGCTAATAAAACGATTCAAATCTTATCCGTGAAATAAATCCTCGCTTCATAGTGCGTCTTCATTAGCGAAACTCATAGTTGTCGTTGAAATCTGCTTCGCTTGTGTCGGCCGCTACATGCTCTTTTTGTCTTTATTTAGCTGGTGATATACGGCTGAGCAACTCTGGCCGAGTAGAGGTTAGACTTTGAGGGATCTGGGGAGCAATATTCAGGGAATAAGGTGAACGCACGCTCACGGTACACTAGCACGCTAAAACAAAATAACGAGCTTTTAACACTTTAGCAGCGTGTAAGTTACTTGCCTTATTAACTTCGCAGCTATTGTCGTGCTTCGTACGGTCGAAGCACAGGAACGTGTTGAAATCTTGCTCGCAACTTTGCACGATATAACACGGCGACCGTGCCAATTTTACAACACGCCTCTTAGAGTTAAAGTTGCTTTCGATTTGTAAAAAGAAGTACGTCCTAATCTAAAAGGCTTTGTAGCTCACCGACATGCCCGGCCGATATACGATACTCAGTATCCAGTGCAACTAATTCGCCAAACGTAAAGGAATATTTCGACTTGTTGGCCATCATTTAAAACTATGTTTGAATTTCTTTCCTTCACTTTTTCATTCCTCGTTTTCTTAAAACAGCTTGCAAAACATGGGCCGAACGAGGAAAGTTCTCTGCTCTTGAAATCGTGCATGAACTTTTGAAGGTAGCAGGCACAGACTTTTAAAATAATAAGAGCGAACCTGTATGATGCCAAGCAAATGGCTACTTCGTTGAGGGTAAACTGTGTTCTCACCGTGTTTGTCTGTTTCGCTAGTCTCCGAGGCATTATTTATTTATATTGTTAAATTTGTTAAATCGACAAGTACGAAAGTCCGTGTGGTGCAGTGGTGGTTTTTATTTTTTTTTATACGGACGGAGTTTACAAAATAATGAAATATCTAATATCTCAGAAATATCTTTTTTCCTTAATTAACTAACAGCCTATTTGCCAAACTTTAAGCGTTATAGACTCCTTTGACTGTCGTCACCTAACTTGTTTGTAAACGCATTATTTTCGGCAAATAAATGATTTTCTGGTCTGCCTTTTATGCCCGGTTCTTACGCAAGGTATAGACCGCAGCGCTAAAGACTAAGAGCTCATAAGATGCCAAGATCGGCGTATAGTAAGTAATGCGCGGCTTCACTCAGAGAGCTTCGTTTTGCGCCGGCTGACTAGCGGTTATTTATTTTAAAAATGACGGCTTGCATAAAGTGACGAACAGCGACCGCGTAGGGGACATGGAGCCGTAAATCTGTGGCAAAAGGACTCACAAAGGTTCGGTACTGGGCTAATTAACTTCGTGAAGCGATAAGGATTTGTATTTTACGAGATAAGAATTAAGTTTTAAAAAAGTAATTTATGTGTTCAAACTGAGCTCCTCTGGACCTTGTGAAACACTTCGTGCTCACTGAATTCCTTGTGAAAATCCTGAGTGAAAGAGCCGTGATTTGCAGTAAATGTTTCCTTTTTTATAATAAATTTCGGATAGGACAGAAGATCTTCTTCATTTTCGCTTATATTCTGTAAGTAATATACTTTACAAACACCGCTCTGTATGTATGTTTCAGTGGTGCTGTTGTCCTTACTTGTGACAGTGGCTTGGTAGATTAGTGATGATTGGAGGTAGTTTCTTTTAAGTGGGCATGTGTTCTTCTGTCGGTAGTTGCATGAATTTTTGTCTTTTGTGTTGGTGTCATCTGCGTAACAATTCTCGCTGCTACAGGCAACAAAATGGCGTCGAAGAGAACGTGATGCTAACATGGTACAAGTTGACACTTAAAGTTACCGCCTCTAGGCTGGCATTAGTATTTGAATTAAAAAAAAGTCTTCCACAGGTATGTTTGTGGCATAACGTACTCAGTAATGTCTCATTTCGAAGGAAAATTTTGCTTTTTTCCCCAGTGTCTTGGAGCCTTTTGTAAAACAACACAGACGATATTGATAACGATAGCGATAACGATAGAGAAAATGACAACGGCAACGATAACAATAACACTGACGACAAGAATTACAGGAACGAGAAGGATTATGGGATGATAAATAGAAATGTTTACTTCATAGTTTAGAGAGGATAAAACAGCCGGCATACACCCATTTCAATCCAAGTGCTTCTAGGATACAAAAGGATTTTCTCGTTCATTCCGGCTTAATTCCAATGTCGATTAACTTACCTTCCCTGTCAAACCAGCTTTCTTGGTGCAAATTGGCTAAAATATAATGCGCCAGTGGCGGACGAGGAACCTTAGTGAGAAAACGAAAAAGGGCTCGTTTTTCAGATCGTGGCGCCACAATTGACATGAGCTGTATTGGATTGGAATCAAGAAAGAACGGGTAGAAGATTTTCCATTATAACAGAAAAATTGATGTAAATCTGGTTTGCCTTGTTGTAAAGTGATGTACACTCAAAATGAGTGAAAGAAGTTTTGCCAACTTATTTCATCAGAGATCTAAAACCGGAAAATATTCTGATAACCTCAAATGGCCACCTAAAGCTGTCAGACTTCGGTCTGAGCGAAGTTGTCGCCTTTACAATCACTGAAGTATATGGAACTTATCCATATATGGCGCCTGAGGTATAAGGCATTGTAGCAGATTACCCTGAAAAGTCTTTGCTCAAATCGCTGATGTTTTTCTCACTACTTATTTAGCTTCTCGTTAGATTTTTAAGAAAGTCCTTCTTTCTTCTCCTATTCTGAGGATAAAATGTATTCATATAATCCTCCACTAAGGCCAATCTTAATAAAGGCATTGTCAAACGAGACCCAACATCTTTCTCGGCAATATGGGGATATGTTACCTCTCTGTTTGTCACGAAAATTTAGCAAATTATGATAATAACATTTTGTAATACCTCTCCGCCCTCAGTTTCCGATAAAAACAGAGTAAAAGGACCACCTGTTAGAAGATCCTGACCACGCCCTTGTTAATGCATTGATATTTCAAATCAGGCTCATGCAGTTGAATTGTTAATACGCTTTTTACAATGCTAACGAATTGAACCTTTTGCCTCACTGTGAAATTACATTTGATTAAAAACATTAATACTTTGTAAGAATCGCCAAGATTCCGGTCCAAGAGGAAGTACAAGAAATTTACAGATTAGTAACTGACGCCCTGAGGTGTGTACTCAACAGGATTTACAGTACAGGTTTTGTTTTATACACTCAAATGCTTTTACATGGAAATGTTCACACATGACGTTAATTTAGTCAAACAAACATAAGTTGAAACTTAATCCGGTCAAACAAAATGCTCCACCAACCAAAATTAATTGAATTCACAATAAAAGATTTGATCATCGAGGTTTGCGGATCACAAAGTTTTGCGATGAACTAAAAGGACCCAATGGACTTTGCCTAGAAAGTATAAACAACTCCAATAGTAAAGTACTTCTAAATAAATATTTTTGGCAAACACTGCAGAGGAAATAGTGCAGTTAATTTTTAAAGGTATTTCAACTTCAACGAAACAAATCTTTTATTTCTCTCCCCTCCCCCTTTCATTATTTTTGACCGTCGACCGCCCCCTTGGTATAAATTTATTCCTCTCCCCAGCCTTCCGCTGCCATTAAAATCAAAGATGGCGGCCATAATATTCGTTATGAAATTACTTAGCACTCGCTCGCCAAACTTACGCCTGCTCTGCAGGCTATAATCACCAGCGCACCTTCTTTGAACCAAGCATAATCTGAACCATCCGTATGACCATTGAGACAATTTGCTTCAAGCTGAAAAGGGGTCATCATCAAAGGGAAGCGAACTACAAGGGATCCGAGAAAGAAGAGAAGGTAAGCCGTGTCTTATCTGGGTTTTCTCTAACGCTAAGGCCCAGAAAAATTCAATCTTTTTTTACCAATCGTCGTTTGATACTAGCTTTAGTTTATAATTAAAATCACGTTTCGGCAAAACAATGACTTTGGCCTTCATCGCCTAAAAACCCTCGCGCCGGTTCATCGCTCGAATAACATTCTAAAGTGTTCGTATTCTTCAAGTTATTTCTTGTCCTGTCGTTTGGAATGTTTTATACGGTCATGGTGTTAATGGAAAATAAGTTATCTTACGGATTTTGTTTTGCCTAGAAAGTTTTCAAATGATAGCGAACGGCGAGCGCAAGTTTCTATCTCTTTCTCTCTTCAGTCAACTATCGTAGGATTTACTCTATTTTTAAAAAAATCGCGCTTTGTCGAAGAAGTATTGTTTTAGCCTGAGAACGAAGTAGTGGCCTTTCCCAAAATTCAAATAAAATGAGATCGAGTCAGCGATGATCATGTTTACATTGAGTCTGATGCGGTAATTTGATTTTGACAATATTGTCATGTGAGCAAACAAACTTACGGGTGAAGTGGAGTTAGTTCTACTGCGGAATGAGTGAATTTCATTGTTTAGTTATGGTACTTTTCAGCGCTATGTTTTCATGTTTTCTACTCGAACTTCAGGAAATGGTTTCAATTGTCTCACAAAACATGGAGCCACTTTCTCTTCGCTCAACATCTCAGTCGAGGCGTACGTAATGCTCGGGTTATGGTGAACATGCCTCCGATGCGATATTTTTTTCCTAATGGTGGAAACTGAAGAATCAACCTCTGAAACCGATAATGATCACATTTTGCAAGAAGCGTCTGAGCTGTGATCGTGTAATTAAATGGGGTCTTAGCAATTTGAGCTCACAAGCACGCTGGTTAGCACATGGTTAGTGTAAGTAATTGTTGTTCACAGTTTTTGAATTCGGGAGCCGTTTTTGAGAGTCTGTTTCTGTAACTTTCCTGGATATTTTCTGTTGAATTCATTGAGGTACAATCTCGGAATTTCATAAGCGATTATGAACGATAAATTCGTATCAGCACCATGATTCAGGGAGGTTTTATTAACCGTGACATTATCAGTTTACAATTCATGAACCATTTCTGTAACCTGCTTGGATATTTTCTTTTGAATTAATCGAGTCACACTCTCGGAATCCGTATATGTAACACAAGTGAAGCACATTTTCAACTTTCCAAATGATTTTAGGAAACTATACTTAATTGACTCTCGATAAATTGGCCTGCCATAACGCGTTGATTATTTTATCATTTTGTAGCCCCAAAAGCTCGGCTTATGATTCCGGAGGTACTGAACTTGATATACTTGATTCAAAAGGCAGCCTTCAAAGAGGAAGGTTAGAATAAAATTACTTTTACGACCGTATATTTCACCCGGTTTACATATGTAGATAATTACATGAAAGATACCTATTAAAGCTGTATTCAGAAGCAAAGACACGTAGGTAATATACTTCTGCCTTATTTTTATATTAACGGATTTCTTTTTATGTAACATATGTTCATCCCTTTAATTTCTTCCTTAATCTGCCTGCAAATAATTAAATTTTATGTTTTAATTCAGGTGTGAGAAGATAAAACAGAAGTGTTGCAGAGTTCTCCTTCCAGACTGAATTCAGGTGAGAACATCAGTAAACTAGTTGATGTCATATGCTTTTCCTGAATCTTTAATTTTATTGCTCTGGGTTTTTTCACAAAGGGTCTTTTATATCTTTGTGTGCCAGCTAATGAGTAAAATCTCAGTGAATAGATAATAAATAAATCCATCTTAAAGTTTTTGGCATTTACTATTTTAAAATTCATAATTGGCACTCTCTTTTCATCCATGTAAAGAGATATTACACATTTCTTAAACTAAAATCTGAATCATGAAGTCAACTTAACTTTAATGAGTTTGAAACTTCATTGAACATAACAACACTTTACTGGAGTATGTTACATTTATTTGCTGCCTTTCTGGTACATATATACATGTTATTTGCAGGCTGGGAGGTCTGTATATATGGTGAAAAACTGTGACGGAGGTTTTGAAAATACTGCCCAAGGCCGTAGGCTGAAGGCAGCATTTTCAAGACTGAGGTCACAGTTTTTCACCATACCGACCAACCCTTAGCCAGTAAATAACATATTTATTTTTTTGAAACTTGACGAAATTCGTTCCGAAAGAACCCAAATGATTTAGGGCTGTAAATACGGCAAGATCTTCCATAAACTGAACAGTTTTTGAGCCAGTTAATGGAAGTTAAAATAGAGGTGATGCAAATTCAAGAGAGATGCGTCAGCGAAACATTTTCATTTCCATAACGATAATTTTAAAGGCTTCCAAACAAACTTTGAAACATTATTTTTACAAGTATCTGTCACAATCTGACACCTGTCAATTAGAGAGTGTGTAACCAAAAGAAAGCGTAAGAACATTTGAAAAACAATGGAACTAGTTTGGCAAGGACTCTCATGACAATGTTTTCTTCAAAAACATTCAATGATCTAATGGAAAGTATTATTCACTCTCATCGACGATTCATTCATGTACAAAGATTTACCTCTGTTCATTAAATAAACGGCAAGGAAAGTAATCGTGAGTAAATTCAATTTTTTTATTTTGAAGTTGTGATAGTTTGCTTGTTTGTTTGCTGCAATGGCATGTGTAAATCTGGTCTTTCCTCCACAAAAACTAAATTCGAATGGCACACTCCAACGAGACACAAGGGGATTTAATGCGGCCTTTTCTCAAAAAATTCCTTCAGTTTCTCTTGTGCAATTTATGGTACAAATGTTCAAATTGAACAGACTTGGAAAGACTCACTGAGAGCGTATATTTGTTGTAAAACTTAAATTAAAACTTTGCTCGCTCTTTCAATGCGAACAAATAGCTTGAGAAAATTCAGGTATTAAATGAATGAAAGTTCCTTCATTCAGTTTAACTGTAACAAAATCCCTCACATTTTAACTTTCTTGGTACTTTTTGTGAACGATTAAAATTAATTGCAGACAGGTTTTAGGCCACTTGTCAACCAACGTAACGACACTATTGTTTATACAAATTCATTCTGAAACCAATATTTTTCTGTCAACCAAAGTGATTTGAGTGAGAGAAAAGGGAGGATTCATAAGTTATTCATCGGCTTGAAGTAGTTACTGATGTGTTTGCTTAAAAATACTGCCCAGCCGGAAACACGAGCTATATTTTATGAAAAATGGCAACAAAAGTTGGGATGTACTTGGTGACTCACGAAAGCATTACCGTGGCCCGTGGGCAGAGATAGGAAAATACTGACCGGGTAAAGAACCAATCAGATTGCAAGATTCATTACTGTGCCCTCTCAAAAAAAAATAGGATTACATAACCCTTTAACTCTCAAGATTTCATCAGTAATTCTCCTTACTGTCAGCCAAACAATTTATTTGCTGTTAGGTTGGAGAATTTGGAATTGGATCAACCAATTATCCCCTAATTGATATTTTTCTTTATACTCATTATTTGTCTGTTTGATATTGTACTGATGGTGTAAGGAGAAATTCTGTCTAGATCACAAGTGGGACTAAAAGGGTTAAAATCTGCGACTTCAATGTGTTATAATGATTAAAATTTTTTAAAATGTAACCAAAAATTGTGAGGAGAATATGATGTTATGAGACAATGGAAAAACCTGTTGCTGGTTCCTTATCTCTTTAATGTTTAAATGTTCATGGGAAATGCGTTTTTTTTTTAAAGCGAGGATACAGAAGTTTTCAAAGCTGATAGAAATAAGCTGTTTGCTAGTAATGAAAAGCAACCTGACAATCACACCTTAATGTTTGACATGCTTCACTCAAACATGTCAGTCGTGTGTACCTACTGTTGTAGAGGTGTCTTTCTTGCCCTGTGGTTCATGAGCTGTCGCCTCTTATCGAGTCCAGCTTTGTTTACCCCCAATGTACTTGCCTTAAACCAACATCTACCAGAATACTTTGAATAGTTCATACTAAGATAGAAAGGGGCCTCAGTGGTCAGCATTGAGTTTGGTCGTTTCTTGCGATAAATTTTGTAAACAAACGCAGGGTTTCTCTCATTGAAAACTCAGTACTTCTGACAGGTTCTTCATGATTGGATGAAATGTTTTCTCCACATGTGAAAATGTTATTTCTCTGATTTGATTGGCTGTAAACAGCTCTGAACGGCGAAAATATTTGACGGATCATAATATTTACTTGATGACTGAGTGGGAAGTCTGTGCATCATGATTGAGAGCAAATATCTTCTGTCTGATTAGTACAGGAAAGAGCCAGTTTGAATGTGTCTCAAAAGGATAATTTTTAGAATATCCTCTCAAAAATTCCACTCAAAACTTACTTTTGTCTCCTTGGAGTCCCCTAAAATCTTGCATGGTTGTACATCAGTGGACATGCATTAGGAACCAAGGAAGGTTCATGCATTACTGTTACATTATATGCAATAATAAGATACATGAAAAAGTTACTCAGTTCTGATTGGTTTAGGTAAATGCAGCTTATAGGTGATTCAATGCAGAAGAGGGTTTATTTAGTACAAAGAAGTAACAAACCAGACTCAACAATTCCTTGAAATGTTTAGCCGGACCTTAAAGATGGGAAAATATCAATGTATATTATTGTTTTGATTGTACACGGTTGTTTTGACCGAACGCACAATGTCATTTGCAGTCTTTGAATACATTATTTTTGCACATGATGTGCATGCTTTGCTTCCACATAATTATTATAAGCTTTCTCGTATTTTTTCATGTATATTATTAATATGTAATCACAATTTTTCTCCTGCAGTTTGGAATAAATAAGCACAAGTAAATTTTTTCAAAGACCACAGCCACATGGTTTAAATGTTGTAAAAGGGTTAATATTCCCTCTGCTATGCTTCAGCACGTTGATAATTTCGTTTCAAGAAAACATTTTGTTACGCTGTAAATGATCATGTCTTAGGTTGGTCAAAAAACTGACAGGTGAATTCATGCGTGTAAATGAACTTTATTTTCTGATTGAATGCAAAATTCTCTGAGGGATTTGTTTGCTGACGTCATGAGCGTGCACAATAGGAATATGAAGCAAACTCATGCAATTGAATTTGATCAGACAAATTTACTAGCTATGTTGTAAAATGAATTAGTCGCATGACAGTGAGGAAGGGAAATTCACTTTTTCGTGTTGGTTTGATTCTTGGCTGGTTTAAAAGGCCCAGTGAGATAAACTATATACCAGGCATAAATTGACTTCACTAATTTAACAGCAGTATGTTTCACTTAATTTTCAACAGTGTCACACTTAATTTTGTGAACTTTTACTCCTTTTTTTGTGGAATAGACTTCTGTCAAACATGCATAACAGAAAGGGTCTTGTTTCTGCTTGCATGGTTCATTTACAGGGTATTTAAAGATATTTATCAAAGATGAGGGAAGTAATTTAATGCAATGTTTCGTCCTGAACTCCTTGTGAGAAAATGGTTTCCTCAGGTAACATGACTTGTAAACCAATTATAATGAAGAAATTGAACTCAATCAGCTGATACAGAATTTTTAAAGTTTTTTCCATTCATAACCCAAAATTAGTTCATTTGAATTAGCTGCAAGAGAAAGGTAACAACTTGAAAAGGTTTCCTTCAAACTTGAGTTGTGTTGATTTGTTCTGTGTGTTTAAATTTATTTGATTTTTAGGGTACTCTGAGGGACGGGACACAATTTGACAGCAGTATCCCTAGAGGAGAACCATTCGTGTTTACATTAGGAGTGGGACAAGTTATCAAAGGTGGATACTTGTGATATAGCATGCATGACTTTGCAAAACAGGCTGATATTTGTAGTTTGCCATGATATTATGCATTTAAGCAAGTGATTGCACTTTCTACTGGTTTACCAATTAATTGCCCCATGTGGGAATTGGGGAGAAGGCAAGAAACATTTGGACATCACAAGCTAATGGGGATCTATTACTTTAATTTATTAACAAGCATTGGGTTTAATGGTTTGATAAACTTTAGGTTTCAGAATGTTTATAGTTAACTTAGTTTCTCAAACATCTCATGTTTTTTTACCCAACTGTTTTATTTTATAGTCATTTGTTATAAGGCAGGGAAAACAAAGCAAATAGAGGAGTGGTTTGGGACAGGTCTTGTAATGTTCTTGTTGGATTACATTGTAAAATAACCAACTGTCCAAACAGCTGTGCAATTTCACATGATATTTGTACTCAATTTGTGTGTTATTTGTACTCTCTGAGAGCAGTTGGATTATAATGTAAGATATTTGATGTATATTAGAAGTGTTTTTACTATTTAATAAGTCATGATTAAATTTTTGTTACAGGATGGGATCAAGGACTATTAAAGTAAGTTACAACTATAGACCACTCATCATTTGTTTCTAAGTCTTATTTATACACAATAAATTCCTCTCTCCACATTACTTACATTTTCAAACTACTTCCTCAAACTTTTTCAGAACTGTACTGAACTGTACAAAAGAAGTAAACTGTGAAAAGCAAGCTTTTGAACTTTGTTGTTCTGTATTTTAAAATTTTGTTAAAGCTGGGGTAAATTTTGTAGTAAAAGTGCCAGTGCATGTGAGTTATGGATAAGTGGTCTGGATTTAGTAGGCAAATGTAAGAGAATTTCTGGCCAGTGATTAAATGTTCAGTGTGTAAGCATGAAGTGTCAAGCATTGTGCGCATGACATGGCAAGTATAGATGTATCCATAGGACCTGACTTGTCATTCCCTAGGGGGTCTATAAAATTGACATTTTTTTGCTCTCTCTTCCTAAGGCTAAGGCTGAAGAGAACCTGAACAGTTATTGATAAACTGGCTTCAAACCATTCATTAAATGTGGAACTAGCAGCAACATAAAATTCTATTTACATTCGCAGTCTAACCTGTTTAATTACTTATGGACATTAAATTACAAAACATGAAAACCAACCTCTTTGGAAGTATTTTTTATGCAATCTTGAAAAGCATCAGTTGATTAGTTGACAACTTGAAAATACAGTTATTGCAAAAATTTCAATAACTATGAAAAAAATGAAATATTTCTAGTCAGTAGAGTTAAACCAAAGGGTTGTCATTTGATTTGGTATTGTTTTAGCCTACAAAGTATAATCTTACACTGTTAAATGGGCACTTAATTAGTACAGCAACTAACAATGGCCAATGAAAAAGAGATTCAAGAGAATAGGGTGAGCTGGGAAGAGCTGAGGAGGAAAGGGAAGAATAGGCAACAGTGACGTTCTCTTTTTATGATCATATGTGTCTTAGGGTATGATGGGGACAGGCTGACTGACATATGGTATAGTTACTATAGTTCTTTTTGGTGTCCAGCTACCAGCTTTTCTGTTTTAACATTTTGCTGTTACTTACTCAAGGTATAAATAAACTTCTTGTTGTTATTGTTAATTGAAACTTTTTTTTTGTTTGGTTTTTTTTTGTTTTTGTTCATGTTGTTTTTAGTATGTGTGAAGGAGAAAAGAGGAAACTTGTAATCCCATCAGACCTTGGTAAGTCCCTGCTCTGATATTTAAGTATATAATTTACGTCCAATGCAGTGAGTAAGAATTGTAGCTAGTAGATACTAGTAGGATTGATAACGGGGCAACTTACCTTGCTTGAAATGTAAGCTTATGTAGATATAATATATCTGTTACATACGAGCAAGCTGAATTATGCAAGAATTCTATCAGTCATATTCTTATTAAAATAATTTTCAGCTGTTTTTGCTATACTAAAAGGATTTTTCTTTCTTTTAATTGTGCAGGTTATGGGGACAGAGGAGCTCCCCCTAAGATCCCAGGTGAGTTAACAGCTTGTGGTCAACAGAGACAATGCTGAGTCAGAGCATTACATGAACACCAAAGATATTGATGCCAACCTCTGAAATTGTGAAATTGTGGAAAGACTTGATTTTGAAGTATGGCATCAAAGCCACCCCAGCCGCTTCCTCCATAGATTTGTTCATTGAAACTCTGCCAGTCGATCTTCAGAGCCTGCAAGTTGCTAAATTGGATGCACATAATCTGACAAAAAAAGGAAAAACCACACAACTACAATTATCCAATGGGGAATTATTTTTAGTAATTAATTGCTCATAATTCATATTGTCTACACTCTTAAACTATGTATTTAACTAAAGGTCACCAGAGAAATTTAAAGTAACCATGGTAATGTAAAACACAGGGCGACAAACCAAGTGGTCTATGAGCAATTGTGAAGTGGCAAATAAAAATTCCTTTGACCCCTAAAAGTTACCAGCAGCTAATATCTCAAGTACTAATCACCTTCCAGCAGCCGATGACAGAATTGTAATCAGATCTTGAACACCATATGGCGTGAAGGAAATCTTTTGATGTCAGAACTTTTTGAAAATAAAACTGTCTTTAAGAAAATCATAGAATACTTTCTGTTCATGTTAATTACGCTTCATGTTTATTTTTTTAATTTAGATTTCCGGGAAAGGACGGTTTTTGATTAACGAGAAAAGTGTTCTTTGATTTTGTGGGTAGAAAGTTATCGGTTTTTGGGCATATCTCTAGCACAGAATATGTTCCCGCATTTCAAACTTGAATTTCTCCCACGTGCTCCTCAAATAGACTTCCTGTTGACGTTTTTGAGTCGTGGGTTTGGATTGCCATGAGTTTTCTTAAAGGAACCAATCACACCCGAAGACTTCCTACTACAAGTAAGGAGAATTTGGCGCAATCATTAAAGCGTGGTGTTGTCAAGTGCCTTAACAAGCGCCTTTACAAGCGCCTTGACCAGCGCCTTTAAAACCATGTCCTGGAGGGGCTCCAAATGACCGTTCAATCTTAAAATTAGCTAATGTAGACTAGCCGAGTCTACATGCAAAATTTGAGCCAAATCGGTGAACCTGCTTGTCCGACCAGCCTCTCGGTTTGCAATTGGACAACTAGTTTAAACAGAGTGTTCATGAACACCTTATCGCGTCCAAACGTATCGGAAAAATCTGCCGTAGTATCGGTAATACTAGGATTAACTACTGGTCTTGAAGACTTGTGCCATTTTAATTCCAACAAATCTGATGTTCATGACACAAGAATTAATTTTAACTTGGTATAATTCCTCCAAAAGTTAATTAAAATTTCCATTGGACTGAAACTAAGATAATCGAACAATCAAACGACCAATTATTTTTCAAGTTCTATGGAAATCTTTAAAAAAACATATGGCTTTAATAGCTTTATGTAAACCTTAAGGCAAAAACCGATTGAAAAAATCTGATGTTCGTGACGCAAGAACTAATTATAACTAGGAAAAATTCCTCCAAAAGTTAATTGAAATTTTCGCTCGACTGTAACTAAGATAATCGAACAATTAAACGACCAAACGACGAATTATTTTTCAAGTTCTATGGAAATCTTTACACATGCATATGGCTGCAATACTTTATATAAACCTTGAGGCAAAAACCGATTGAGAAAAAAAAATTGCAAAAACGAGTTCGTGTCGCACTTATCGTCGTACTGTTCTTCAAGTACAAGTTTTCAAACCGCTGATATCGCGATAGGAACACCACAAGAGACTTCATCTTTTGCTGCTTCTACACCTAAACATCCTACAGATGGCACCTCCGCAGAGAGCAGGGGTGACAAACCACGGAGTGAAACACTACACTTTCCCAACAGCCCGTTCGTGGAGGAGTTCCCCGTCGATTATCTACCGGAGTTACCTACAGATCTGGCGACACTGATAGACGACAATCTCCTTCATTGCTGGAAATCTGGCGTTTGCCTTCGTCACCCACGGTTGTTCCTCCTGCTGCACTGCGTCGCCGACACTGGATCTGATCAACAGTTGATTCGAACGGAAGTAAGCCCTTGCCGTCAGGGTTGGAGGGTTTTGAGTTTCGCGGTGGACCACATCGACACGCTCATTCGCAAATGGTACCAAGAGTTATCGACGATGGATGAACAGCAACTCAAAGTCAGGCAGCTTATTCCCTGTATGATGTGCGAAAGACTCGGCCTAGTAACCTCGTCATCATCATCATAAACTTTATTAAAGTGTCTTGAATATCTGGCCGACGGGGTTAAAAACTCCTCTACTAATAGGGGACACTTAATAAAGTTAATAACCTACTAAATATTTTCTATTGAACTATTTAAAAAAAAGCCTGATAATATATTTAACAATATAATAAAGTTAAAAAACATATTAACTATCAACTGATGGGATAAATGATTAAAAAAACAAAGATTACGAATTACAAAGGATGCAATTAGAACGATTGTCGTCTTCTACCATTACGCTCAAATTAAATTTACGGATACGATTTTTAAAACTAAATAATGATGGGAGGGTTCTAAATTCGCTTGTTAGCTTATTCCACAACTTTGGTCCCAAGTAGGTGAGGGAATGTTTACCATATTTCTAGGTCCTAAATCTGAGGATGGCAAACTCCGCCACCCTTAAGTTGTAGGGTGAACAATGCGTGAGAAATAGCTCACACACTATGGTGTAGCAAAGTTTGTGTTTATATATACGGATAGTAATATCTTGCAGTCTTCTGTTCTGAAGCGTCGTTAGATCACTCTTGTCCAGTAATGCTTGGTAGCTCGATTGCTTATCTAGGAAAACTGCGCGTAGTGCTCTTTCTTGAATCCGTTCGAGCTTTCTTTTATCAGTATCACCACAGAAATGCCAAGTCAGGTGGCAATAAGTTAAATAAGGCAATATGGTTGATTTACACAGTTAATTTAGCATTGGTAGGGATAAGTTTTTTAAGCCTCAACATTACGCCTACCTTTTGACTCGCCTTCTTACTTATTTTACATTTTTTATTTTACATATATTACATTTTAAGACTCTTAATTTTTTAGCGCCTACTTATTTATATTCTTTCATTTCTCTTAGGCTCCCATCTAAATATAATCTAAGGAATTCTAGTGATGACCTTTTGCTTAGTTATCCGCGTTTTAAATCTATAGCTACACTAGGTGATCGTTCTTTTACCGGTGCTACACTGAATCTGTGGAATGCGTTACCATTTGACATAGGAAGCGCCAGCACAGTTAATATTTTTAAAGCCGAGCTAAAAACTCACCTTTTTCGTCATGCATTGTTAGCATATATAGTTGTTTTTATTATTGTGAGTTTACTTTTAATTGTAATTTTAGCTTTTTAACCTGTTTATTTTGTTTTTAATCTTGTCATGCGCATTTGAACATTTTATGGAATTTGCGCATTATAAATTTCCCATTATTATTATTATTATTATTATTATTATTATTTCATTAATGTGAGTGTTAAATTTCAATTGTTCGTCTGTGGTAACTCCTAGCAAATTAAGACATTCGGAAGTTTCAATGGTGTTTCGTCGAAAGTGTAATCGAATCTTACTATCTGTACAGTTATGCTTTAAAGTCATAGTTTGATATTTGCTCAGGTTTCCTTTTGGCAGATTGCTAGAAATTCAAAGGCCTTATTGGCATTCCTCATAAGATTGGTGTTAGCCATTTTCGGGTCCCCTGTTGTTTCATACATTTGATGGTCGATTTCATTTACAAGTTCAAGTTTACCGACTGTCAGCGTCAAAGTGCAAAGTCAGATTTAATCCGTTGTCCTTATCACCCGAGCTGGGAAGTTGATCTTCACAAGGTTGCACCTGATATAATGTTTCATGACGTAGATCCTGACTTATTGTTGTCGCACGAAGGCGTTAGGTGTAAGGACGCCGACTCGAGTATCCTCGGAAGTGGAGGCTTTGGAAAGGTATCTGTTTCTCCATTACATTGTACCAGTCTTTTTGTAACTGGTGTGAAATTTGCATGTTAATGCAATTTATTATGGTTTCGGTGGAAAGAAAGTTTAAAATTTAGAATCGAACTGATGTGGATGGGGGTAAACTTATTATCTTCTGTCTTTTTTGCGAATTTATCGTGATAAGGGCGAACAGGAAGGTAACAAATGCTCTGCTACGAACTTTCCTTTTTCCCATGAAACTAGGCGTCCGTTCTAAGACCTCGAGCTATTTTGTCACCACTCATTCTCGGTTTGCTTTTATTTTGTTTTGTTTTTTTGCCGTTAGCTCCGCCCTGGCTCGCTAGTAGCAGACTCGTTGTTGATTTCCTCGCAGTTAAGGATTTTTTCGCAGTATGAGACGGCCTTGATGAATTTTTCCATAGGGTTAGGGTTAGGCGACTACGAATGGTGTAACAGGCGTCTGCACCTGAAAGAGAGGCTATAAGGCCCCTTTATTGTATGGCAAGGTAGTCCTGAGCTGAATCCAAGCGTCCTGATTAGCTCTTACTTGGTCGGGATTTTGCCATACGGACCGTTTCCACGGAAACGGTCATAAGCCATGCCTTTTTCGTCGCGAAGGCTGGGAAATTTAAAGTAAATAAGTTTGGCCCGAGTGCTATATAGTAAGCAACTTATTTACCTCGCTTGCTCGAGCTGCACTGGGGAATATTGGTCTTGGGTCAGTTTCGCACGGACCTCGTGCCAATATTCCTTAGTGGGACCCTCGCACTCGGTCAGTAAGAAGTTATTCCTCTGTGGGTTTCTGGAAGCATGCCTAACAGACGGCAGTAGACCGCCATCAACCGGCCTTTAGTAAAATCCCCAGGTAAGGATATACCTTCAAGCTCTCTCAGCAAGTATCGCAAGAAAAACTCAAACAGGAAACGTAAAACAAAGGCCAAAATTGTTGATATAGTCTTCTTATCTCCCAGGTCGTTCGCGGGTATGCCGAGGACAGGCAGTCGCCATCGAGTTCAACATTAAAAGTGATGAATCCGAACCCTTCAGGCATTACCGCGAGGCGCGCAAGGAACTGAACGCCCTGCTTCGTGTACGACAGCATCCTTTCCTTACCAACATCATCAGTGTGTCTTTGTGCCCCTTGTGCCTTGTGCTGGAACTAGCAGAGCGCGGGGCTCTCACCGAGATCTTATCCAGCCCAAAGTTGCTTGATCGCATTGTCCTCTTTCAGACTGCATATCAAGTTGCAGACGCACTGAGATTCCTTCATGGCATAGATGTCATCTATAGAGACTTAAAACCGGAAAACGTCCTTGTTTGGTCCTTGGAGGAACACGCTGATCTTCACGTCAAGCTCATTGATTTTTGCACGGGGAACTTCGCGACTTCGACTGGTTTGATTTCATGCGCTGGATCTCCCGGTAACCATGCACCTGAGATGTTGGAATCAGCAAGTAAAGAGGAATACACCTTTCAAGTAGACGTATATTCGTATGCGATCCTCCTTTACCGAATTATCACTGATTGCTGGAGAGCGTCCGCAGTGGAAACACGTTCCGGTAGCGACTTTCGGCTTTCTGACGCTTACCGAGCTTATGCTTTGATGCTGGTCGGGTAGGCCGACCAAGAGACCGACGACCGCTAAAATAACCGAGCAAGTCTGTCATCCCACGTTCCAGTGTTTGATAGCCAAGCAGCTTATCCCCTCAGTCTGTGTGTCATGCTTGTCTCGCACAAGATTCCCTTGATCTGTGGTTAGCTTGTGATGACCACACAGGCAACCGAATTTTTGTCTACGATGGTCGCACACTCAGCATGAAGTTTTCTTTCTCAATTGAAACCTATCGAGAGCAGCGTCTCTTGTTTCAGATCCAGTACATACATATTATGGCACCTTTCGTTTTAATCGCTGCCCGTGGAGAGTTTGCCTCGGTCAACGCTCACTTTACTTCGAGTGAGTCGCGTTACAAGAACGTGGCATCCATGAGATTCGACCAACCAGTTAGCTGCGTCGCATCAAACGATGAGTACGCGTTTGTTGGTCTTTACGATGGAAACGTGCATTGTATCTTGAAAACAGATATGAAGAAGATCTTCAGGAAACGTGCTTTTCACAGCTTCAATGTTGGACGCCACCGAATTCTGGTACTCGCAGCGGCACAGGATAAGCTGTCCACGAGCCGATACATTTACAGATAATTAACGAAACCAGGCGAAATGGAGGCTTTCGACATCGACGCCGTGTGGTACGGTGGCCCTGAGGGACTGGAGAACAACCCACAAACGCAAATCTCCTTTCTAAAGGTTTCTCGTGAAAAAAAAAAAAAAAAAAGCGTTTTGTCCGCCTGCAGGTCCGTTCTCAGCAAATGGGATTCAGAGAACAGGCAGAACCACTTCAGCGTTGACTGCGCAGTTGTTCTAAGGAGTCCCTTTGTGGAATCCGAGTCACACAAAGATCACGATGACGCAGTTGCGTGTATTACCTGCGTGAAGCCCACGAGTGACTCTATTTTGGTGGGCATTGCGAGTGGCCACATAATGATATTTGATTCGGAAACAGGACATCTACTCACTTGGTTTCATCCTTTTGATAATACACGTAGTCTGACCCTTATCAATTCCCCTGGTTCCAGCGGCACTGAGCAAGGATACGTCATAAGTACCGGGAAAGGATTAAAGACAGGACGGATTAGGCCCGGTATGCGAACTTTCGGCGGAACGGGTGACAGAAATCCCGAGGGAAGATACAAATCGTAAAGTGAGTGAACCGGAATGAAAGACTCACAGAAGAAATTCAACAGGAAGAAAACTCAGGAATCCTACTCCGTCCATAGAGGAGCAAGAAAACGATGCCGTAGATGCAAACCCTACTTTGCGGCCGAAATGTTCCGTGATGATGTGGGAACTGTTGTCCAAGAATGGCTTCGCAAGAGTAGAAGCCAAAAGCGGCAGAGGACGCTTTTCATGCAGGCATTGTACCAAAGAAAAAAGTAGTGATCAGCCCTTGCAGAACGGCGATGAAAATAATTAACAGTGAAAGTTACAGAGAGTTCATTGTCATGGTCTCATGCTTTGAAGATCAGGTAAAAATGCCCTGAAGAGACTGGCAAGCATATGACGGGTGTCGGGGCAAGCGCGCTAGCTCGACCATTTAAACCAGAGTGGTTTCTGATTCTTATTTCCATTCATTGCGTGGAATAAAATAATAGAGAACTGCTGGCTTGGCCAGTTTTCTATAAATACAATCTTTCCAACCTTGTTCTCAGGGTCTGTCTTCTTTTCATCAGCTGAGGTAGAAGAGAGGGAGACAGGTCGGAAGTGGGAAGAATAGAAAGCATAGAAACGTCACATCTGTTTTGGTGTAAAGAAAATTCAATTGAGGTGCCTTGATGTGTTCAATGTGGGTCAAATTCTATGTAATAGGAGGTCTTGGCTTTTTCTCCTTCTCCCGGCTTTGTAACCGACCATTTTACCTCCTTCCTCTTTCTTTTCCTACTTTCCCCTTTATTTGGTTACAGTAAAAGTCTAATATGCGTTGAAATCTCTGTATGACCACTTTAAAGCAAGCAACGCCTCACAGACCTCATTGCACTGGATACACCTCAGACACGAGTGCAACTTTGAAACTGTTAAATTATGAAATTCTTATTAATAGCCTGTTATTGGAGTATTTTGTATATGGTTGGGTAAACAGAGTAAGACAGAAGATCGACTGCCAGCATTTCACTTCCTTACCCTAAATAAGACCATAAAGCGTTAATCTCGTACTCGTGATTATTCATCTCAAAGACTTTCGAGGCTCTTTTTCCGACCCCGCGTAACCTTTGTCGTGGAAACTTTCATACAAGTTAACTCTCTTTACTCGAATTGCGTTTCCTGACAAGTCAAAGCGAAAAATTATGTGGCCCGAAACACTGAAAGACTCTGGGACTTTTTTGTATTGTTGTTGTGATGAGAGGGCAGGGAGCTTCATAGTTTAGTCCCCTTCAGGTTTCGCTAGTTAAGGGTCGTTTAGGTACATTTCCCAACTACAGTGCTTTGTATCTCAAAAAAAAATTATGATGAAACGGTTTCTTCACGGCCGTTGGCGTCTTCGCAGAACAGGAGTTAAAATCAAATGTTTTGAGGAATCATAAATCTTCTTTTTGAGATGAACCTATAAAACAATTAAATATTTATCGTTGAAACCGAGAATATTCTTTGTATTTCCAATGCCCCATCAACAAAATTGTACCAAAAGCCGGAATTTCACAAAAAGAAGGCATAGAATTTTGTAATCGATGAATATCGTGATCGGGAAAGAGGTAACTGTTGAGAATATTTGATCAAAAATTCCACTCAAAACTAGTTTTTGTATTTCTAGGAGTTCACCGGAATATTCCATGGTTATAAGTCAGTAGACACACATTTAACTAGGGAGGTTCTCGCCTTAATATTACTTTAAATGTAATTCTTCATGAATTTCTGTTTCTAGCGCGCGCTTAAAAGAAAAAGCTGCTATTATGACGCACTCTGATCATAAAACAGACTCGGAGAAAACATTACAAAGGCCAAGATGGTTTTTGTAACGTCTTGGATAAGTTTTTTTACATTCGCATGTTTCAGGGACTATTTTTGGCAGAGGTCAGAAACTGAATGCAAAGAAAGGTAGGTCTTTAATCATTCAGTCCAATTTCGATAAAAGTTTTAAGTTTGTAAATAAACAACGGAAAACTTTTACAGACCGATTGTGCGGCTTGATTTATCAAACTATTAAATTGCTTCACTAGCTACCCGACATTAATGTGAACATTCAAGAGTTTAAGTTCAAAATATGTGTTTGAGGCAGGCTCAAGGTATTTAACATCTTAATGCACTAAATAAATGGAAAGAACAAGGCTTTATTTTTGCAAAACTTGTGTTGCGACCAAGTATTAATGGTAGTCGTCATTGTGACGCTAACATTTCTTTTTTTCAGTTTTGAAGAGGAAGCCCGCAAGAAAGATAGAGAACAGAAAAGACAGGTATTCTGATTTCTTTGTAATGCCGTGTCAACGTAGCAGATTGATTATTATTATTATTATTATTATTATTTTTTTTTTTTAAAGCTTCTGATGAGGAAGGATTACATGCTAACAACTGAACTGCGTAGAGCGGGCCCGGCATAATTATCGAAAACTCCAAACCCCAACAAAACAAAATTTAAAAGTTTCATCAGAACTATTTATTTGGGCCATATTCAATTTCAGAGGTACTAATGCAAAAAGATTTTCTTTAATTGTATTTTTCAAAGAAGAAAATAAACTATGAAAATTGTCAAGAGAAGATAAGAATCACACCATGATGGGAAAAAAAAAAACAAATCGAAAGGGAAAAAAAAAAAAATCGAGCAAGTCTTTAGTTTACTTTTTTTTCAGTTGTCAAGGTTTCGACAACACCCATTATAAAAAGGAGAGGACATTTCTGAAAGTAGAACACATAATAAATAACAAGTACATGATTCCGTTTCTCTCCTGACAAATTAGAGCTGCAACGTTAATTCAACGGGTTCGAAGCCTATATGGTTGACTTTAGAGCTCTAATATTTCAGACTCTTTGAAAATCTAATCAATCTTTGTCCAATATATCACCAATGAAAAAACTTTGAATGATAAAACCTTTGTTTTACTCACCCACCGAAGCGGCGCAGCAGTGTTTTTAAAAGCTGCTAACTTGTCAAAGAGTGTCATATGCTTTAAACATTTTTAAATGGAATATCTTCCTTGAGGAAATTAAGATGTAGTTTACTTGTAACTTTCTAAATTTTACTTTGTAGAAAGTGGAAAGTAGCGGATTGATATAAAGGTAGCCATTCGGGGGGAATGATTTTCCGTCTCTGTCTTTTCTTTGAGGGGCTATTGGAGAATACTTTCCATTTTTGAAATTCCATTACAGCATTGCAGCATGCAAAACAAAAATTTATATTCACAGAAAACTTTTAAACTAAACTGAACAAGCAGCGTAACATATTGTTTAATTGCTTCAGATTTCTCAATTTAATTTCTTCTAAGTGAAATAAAGCTGTCAGGGACTGTCTATTTGCTCGAGTTGTCTCACATCTTGTTACACCCTCATAAGGTTACACCGTCATAAGGAGGTGGGTGTTGTGAGGTGGTTGTTGGTTGTTGTTCTTGAGACGAGGGCATTGTTGGAATGTGGCGTTTGTTGAAAGTTAATCGTTGTTGAGAAAGTTCCCGTTGTAAGGGGAAGACCATTTTCAAAACGTTGGCCGCAGCGGTTCCACAGAAAAAAATAGACCTTTGATATCAACATGAACAGAATATGAAGTTTTTAAGATGATGACACTGGAAGTTTATGTGATGATCATGGATATTTTAGTTGCTCATATTAACTGTTGATATCATAATGTTTGTTCTCTTTGCAGAATAAATGCGCGTTCATAATTCAACGGGCTTGGCGTCGACTAAAGTTAAAAAGACTTGAACTTCAGGTAATTTGATATAGTAATAACAGTATAATCACAGTTATACATGGTAAATTCAATCATTTAATTTTATGGAGCGATTTCAGTTGTATAAGATGATGGGATTATTTTAAAAGGTACAGAAGTTAAATCATATTTCATAGCCTCCCTTAATTAAGTATTGTAGACATTTCATCCACTCTTTAGTGATATAAAGCCGACAAGGTTCCCAGTTACAAATATTTTTCTAAATTGGGCCTTGACAAAAGAAGAGTGTCGTTGCAGTTGGGACACGCTTTAGTTGCTGTGTCATTGTGAGGGGGTGGCTGTTGTAAGAAAGAGGCGGTTCATGGGAAGGTGTTCTGTGTAGAGAGGTGGCCCTTCTGAGGAGATGGTCATCTCTAGGAAGGCAGCCAGTGTACGGAGGTGACCGTTGTAGGCGGATGACTGCCGAAGAGACTTTTCGTAGAAAGTAGACCTCTATTATGTACTCCAACATGGCGTGACGACTTTAAGATGCTGATATTCTATGCTGACATTATGAAAATTGTTGTTTACTTTGCAGAATAAATGTGCCGTTTAGATTCAAAAGGCGTCACGTCTTATAAATCTTAACTGCAAGTTTCATTATTTAACTTTCTCGGCGATTTTAGTTGCAATCCGATCCAACAAGATGATTTAATCCTCCACATAGACCAAAAATATTAACTGTAAGGGGAGAGAATTTTTTGTAAACACATCTTGTTACACCCCCCGTCAGTCGGGTTTTTGAATCGGCTGTTTGGACGCACTCAAGTTGCCGAAACGTTGTGAAAAGGTTGCCGTCATAAGGAGGTGGGCGTTGTGAGGTGGATGTTGCTCTTGAGACGAGGGCATTGTTAGAATATGGCGTTTGTTAAAAGTTAATTGTTGTTGAGGAAGTTCCCCTTGTGGGGAGAAGACCATTTTCAAAACGTTGGCCGCAGCGGTTCCATAGAAAAAAACAGACCTTTGATATCTACATCAACAGAAATATGAAGTTTTTAAGATGATGACACTGGAAGTTTATGCGATAATCATGGATATTTTAGACGCTCATATTAACTGTTGATATCATAATGTTTGTTCTCTTTGCAGAATGAATGCGCGTCCATAATTCAACGGGCTTGGCGTCGACTAAAGTTAAGAAGACTTCAATTTCAGGTAGTTTGTTATAGTAATAACAGTATGATCACAGTCAAACTTTTTGTTTACTTTGCAGAATAAATGTGCCGTTAAGATTCAAAAGGCGTCACGTCTTTTTCATCTTCATTGAATATACATTTATACTGCAAATTTGCCGCCATAAATTGAAAAGATTAAAAAATAAGAAGAGCTCAAACTCAGGGTACTAGGAGATAATAATAGCGGTTGGTACAGTGTTAGATGGCAAGTTTTATCATTTAACTTTCTCGGCGATTTTAGTTGTAGTCTGATCCAACAAGATGAGATTCTTTCTAAAAGGCATTATTTGCTCCCTTTCGACTCCATGGCCTTACCAGGGGAATGGATTCACAATTATCATCAGCATATAATTACTTATCAGTATATAATTACTGCTTTTCTCCTGACAGAACAAGGCTGTCAAATTAATACAGAGAGCTTGGAGAAAGCATCGAAGAACGAGGAGGGTAATAATTTTTAGCCATAATTTTCTATATTTTTCATCCTTTATCTGTAGCCCGTGTTCAACTTCTACATTTTTAATCCTCCACATAGACCAAGAAAATTGACTGCAAGAGGAAAGAATTTTTTGCCTTTGAAAACACATCTTGTTACACCCCCCATCAGTCGGGTTTTTGAGTCGGCTGTTTGGACGCACTCAAGTAATTTGATATAGTAATAACAGCATGATCAAAGTTATACATGGTAAATTCAATCATTTAATTTTATGGAGCGAATTTAATTATATAAAATGGTGGGATTATTTTAAAATAAAAAGAGAAGGGGGATCCAAAAGTTAACGTCAAAAATTTTCTTTCAAGAAATTTTCTAAGAATTCGCTCTTTTGAAAGGAAATCCAAACCGAGAGGCTAAGGGTTTAGCCATGAATGCAGAGCGTTCCCATGCAAAACTTAAGCCACCGGTATCACCATTCCTTGCAATGCACCAATGAAATCAATTAATTTTTTTCCATTTTGCTCTGTGCAAAGATCCGTAGAAAAAGAAAAGGTCAGGAGATGTCCGATTATCCTACCAAAATGCGAAGAGTGGAAGATTTGGACAACGTTGATTTCCAGGACCTATTTGAAGTTAAGAAACTTGAGGAAGGAGGCTTTGGCGAGGTAGGAGATTCTGTTATATAAATAATATAAATATAAATATATATAATATATATATATATATATATATATATATATATATATATATATATATATATGTATATATATATTGTGGGAGGAAGAAGACAAATAAACTAAAAGTTCATCCTTACAGGCCTGTTTCGTGGTTGCCCACCCATCAGGGGATTTAGGAAAAATTAGAAACTTAAATTAGAGATAGTTATGACTCGTTTAGTCTCAAGGATTGATTGTTTTCAAATTTGATCCATGGTTCAGTCTATGTTCAATTCTTATTAATTTCTTGGGGAAAGAGGGCTGCTGCAATGCGGAGTCGTTCGGCGTTTAGAAGACTGGGGAAAACCAAAACTAAAGGTTGCGTCAATTAATGTCACCACAAATTGCTCAAAGTACTGTTAAGCAGATTCTTTAATGCTTGGCTATTCTATTCCTACTTCAGGTAGCGCAATTTTATTGCCGAAAAACCCATGGATATTACGCAGTAAAAACTTTTAAGGAGAATGAAGCAAACAAATCGATGGTGTTGAAAGAAACATTCATCCTCATCCACTTGGCCGGGAGTTCCAGGGTTACCCAGTTATGCCGGGCGTTTACCATCAAAGTATGTACCTAAGAAACGGCTTTTGAATACATACAGAAAGGTTGGCTACAGGAGCAGATAAAACACGTCCATATTTAGGAATCTTTTACTGGCGTGGCCATGGAACTTTGCACATCGTAGCAGTGGAGTGATCATGCCTTCAGGAGGCAACAATAAGCGTGCTGAGAAATTCATTTTTTGAAACTGAACGCAAGTTGAGCCTGCCACTATCTCAGTCAGTTTTTTTATTAACGAATAGTTAGTTATCGTTTACGAGCCAATCTTGGGGTCAAAAGGATTTGGGGGGGGGGGGGTCTACTTGATTTTAAGGGGGAAGGGAGGAGGGATTAGTCGTCGTTAACAGAGCATAAGGGAGGAGCTTGAGGAATTTGATTGTCAATGAAATTCCAATGAGGAAGAGTCAGAAAGCCTTAGGGAGGGATTAAATGAATTTTAATGAACGATTCATTGAGTAATTAACGCCAGTTTGTTGAAAAAAGAAACAAAGCATTAATCAACACAGCCGTGATGCTGATGTCAATAAACTAAACAGAATGTTTTTGTTTCAGCTCACAAAAACAGCCTTAGCGCTTGAGTATTTGCCCGGTGGGGACTTTGCTGGAGTTCTGCGAGCCCAGGGAGGAAAACTGAGTGAGGAACGCGCCAGGTACGATTTAAATGAAAAGAAGTTTCAACGCCTTGTGAAGGAAAACAGCTGAGCATCCCGGAAGTGTTTAAAATTGTTATCGTAATCGTCACTCATGCTCATTAAATCTTTACCAACATGTAGGCTTTTTCTATGCCGCTGTCAACGCATTCAGTTTTAAGTTTGCAGACTTGCAGTTGCTTATTTTCTTCTGACTAAGACCCAGGTTACAACTTAGAAAGTCAATTAAAAGTATTCATACGACAACGTCTGGTATTTCAGGTTTTACGCCGTCGATATCGGCCTGGGATTGAAATATTTGAATTCGAAAAAAGTCATCCACAGGTATGTTTGTGGCATAACGTACTCTGGAATGTCTCATTCTGAAGAAAGATTTGTTTTTTCCCCGGTGTCTTGGAACCCTTTATAAAACAACACAGACGATATTGATAACCATAACAGTAACGACAGAGAAAATGACAACAACAACGATAACAATAACACTGACGACAAGAATAACAGGAACTAGAGGGATTATGGGAATGATAAAGAGAAATATTTGAAAAATAACGCAGCCAGTATACACCCATTTCTTTCCGATTGCTACAAGGATACAAAAAAATTTTCTCGTTCATTCCGGCTTAATTCCAATGTCGACTAACTTACCTTCCCTGTCTAACCAGCTTTCTTGATGCAAATTGGCTGAAACATAATGCACCACTAGCGGTCGAGAAAAAGAAAAAAAAACTTGTTTTTTGAAATCGAGGAGCCACAATTGACATGAGCGGTATGGGATTGGAATCGAGAAAGAACGGGTAGAAGATTTTCCATTGTAACAGAAACATTTATGCAAATCTGGTTTGCCCTGATGTAAAGTAATGTACACTAAAAATGAGTGAAAGAAGTTTTTGCCAACTTATTTCATCAGAGATCTAAAACCGGAAAATATTCTGGTAACCTCAAATGGCCACTTGAAGTTGTCAGACTTCGGTCTGAGCGAATTTGTCGTCTTTGCAGTCACTGGAGTATGTGGAACTTATCCATATATGGCGCCTGAGGTATAAGGCTTGTAGCAGATTACCCTGAAAAGTCTTTGTTCAAATCGCTACTGTTTTTTTCTCACTAATTATTTATCTTCTCTATGGGTTTTTAAGAAAGTTCTTCTTTCTTCTCCTCCTTCTCTGAGGGTAAAATGTATTCCTATAATCTTCCGCTGTGGTCAATCTTAAATCAAGGCATTGTCAAACGAGACCCAACAATTTTCTCGACAATAAAGGGGTGGGTAACCTCTCTGCTTGTCACGAGAATCTGAAAAATTACGATAAAAAACATTTTTTATGCCTCTCCGCCCTCAGTTTCGGACAACAAATAAAGTAGAAAGACCCCCATACTACACGATCCTGACCGCGCCCTTGTTAATACACTGATGTTTCAACCAAGCTCACGCAGTTGAATTTGTTAATACACTTTTTGCAATGCCAATAAACTCCACCTAATCTGTTACAGATGATTATGGGAGAGTCTTATACTTACTCTGTGGACTGGTGGTCCTTTGGCGTGACTTTATTCCTGATGCTGACCGGCAAGGTTTGTACAAATAATATTGCAACAACTCACACATTGCAAATATGTTTACATTTGTACACAATAACTCGCCCTTCGGAAGGACACAAATGCTTATGAATCAAACTTTTGACAATGAAGTAATCATTAATTGCCATTACCTTTCGTCCCGTGGGAATAGGACACCCGCCTATGGCAAACATGTTAAGGGGAGACTCCACCCGAAAAGGGGATCTGTTTTAGTCTTCAGATATCCTAAAGGTCACAGAACAGATTCCATCAAAGGGACAATCAAAGAGTTTGGAAATATTTTACCACCGAGAGATTTGGAAGACAATTAAACTTCCACTCTGATATAAATCATCAGCCCATTTCAATAGTTTAGAAAGGCGTGGAGTGATTAATTAAATATTTTAATTTTTCTGCTTATCAGCTACCATTTTATGGTAAAGACAAGAGACAACTTTTCGAAAACATCGTATACACAACGCCTGATATCCCCAATTGGCTTGGGAGAGAGACCAGAGATTGCCTTTTCAAGGTCAGCCAACGAAATCCAAAGTTATGCCATTGAAGTAAATAACTTTCTTCTGAGACAAGAGAGGATGTCCTCTTTTGTTTTAAATGATACCGATTTACATAACCTCTGACAATTGATCTCCTTCTGCCCCACTGCAAAATTAAGTTTGATTAAAAACATTGGCATTTACCATGCACACGTGGCGCGAGGAATCATAGAATTGCTTCGGTAAATTTGACAAAAAAATCTCCAAGATTCCGGTTTAAGAGGAACTACAAGAAACTTACAGATCAATATTTTCAAATTTTTCAAGCTGTAACTGACACCCTGAGGTGTGTACTCAACAAAATTTAAAATAAACGTTATGAACGAACCAAAATTAACTGAAATCAAAATAAAAAATTAGATCATTGAGGTTTGCGGATCACAAACTTTTGCGATGAACTAGAAGGACCCAATGTAATTTGCACAACAAGTTTAAACAACTCTTTTTAAAGTATTTCTAAATTAATATTTTTGGTAAACACTGTAGAGGAAATAGTGCACTTCATTTTTTAAGTCAGGTATTTCAATTTTAACGAAACAAATCTTTTATTTCTGTATAAGCAGCTTCTCCAAAAATGCCCGGATGTGAGGCTTGGCGTTGAAAATTTTCAATACCATCCGTTCTTCAGCTGTCTTCAGTCTTCAGAACCTCTCGCAATTGCATGTGGTCCATCCGCGGTAAATACGACAGCAGAGAATGAGGTATGCTGATATCAGTGTCAATAGATCCAAAGTCAGTCCATTTTACTGTAAGGGTTTCATGGCAGACAGTGCTTCTTGAAAATTGCATCTTCTCTACTTCTTTGTAGATTAACTACATCTCTGGATTTTCATCTTTACTGTCAGACGATGCAAATATCATCATTGCGGTAAGTGTAAAATTCTCTTATTAAAAGATAAAACAAAAATATATTCAAAGCCGGGCCCCTTTTTTTTACCTCTTTGGAAACGATAATTAGCCTTAATAATTGTTTCTCTGCTCAACTTGACTCAACTTGACGCCACAAGTGTTACAAAAAAACTTTTCGAAAAGGTTCAAAAGAAAAATAGATAAGGTAATAAGCACCAATGAAAATATCAAACGAAAACAAATGAGAACCAAAAGTAAAGTGATAAATTTTACGGGTCAGAAGCGCGGAAAAACAACGATGATCAAGTCACATGCAATAACTTTAAGTATTTAATTTGATTGGTTGAGAAAGTAGGGCAAGTTTCCTTGGCAACAAACCTTGTGCAACTTTGAACTGCCGATCACCACTTTGAATTAGAAGTGGTAAATATCCAGTTTAAAGTGGCTATTGCCAATTTAAAGTCGCGATCGCCAGTTCCAAAAAATGTGTCTATAGCAAAGCTCTAAATAAGCATTGTATTGTTCGGTTGCGAAAGTGGCCACCTACTCTTTTCCCTGGCTTACACGCTCTGCCCACCGACGAACACCTAAAAACGAAAAAACTAACAATGACAAGTCTACTATTCACCATAAGACAATATGCAACAAATACAAACGAACCGAAACAAACATACGCCACGTTCTACAGAAATACCATACAACATGCGTACCAAAGTTCACAAAGAACTACAACGTTCGAGCTGTGGTTGGAATATTTGCCTTTAAGTTATTTCACACACTCATAGTTCATCAACCCATCCAATAACTCATTTGTTTATCTCGTTATTGAATCAATACGTTTTTCGAATTTGTCTTTTTATCATGTTCTAGGATGACGCTCTTTCAAATTAATTACCACTGAGTTTGGGGGTTTTTCAAACCTATGTCAAAAAAGATGTGAACTTATCAATGTAAGTGAAAAGCAATTTTATTGAAACAAATGCATCTTCCCTGGTTCTGTATGGATGCAAAAATAGTCTTATATCGTACATTAACCGACCTGTTTTCCAATGAGTAGCTCAAGTGTTTCACCTCTCACACCCTAACTGAGTCAGTTTGTATATTTTCCACATCGTTCTCTATAAGTTTCCTATTGCACTGGCAAGGAAAATTTTTAATGAAAATCAACTGACTGAGTGCAGTTTGTTGCGAAATCACACGCGTGATTTCAAAATTGAACGAGCGACGACTGATGAATGAGTAAAATACGAATGAAATAATCATAATGTTCGTAACAAAAACTGCATTGATTATTGAAAGCTAACCGTAGCTTTAGCTTGTGGTAACTCAATGAAAGTTTTTTCCTTCTTTTCAGAAGTTCAACTGAACTTAATAAAAGATACTTTCGATCGAACTTATCAATATGTGTGTCTTGTTTGTTTGTCACACCAATAACTATCCATTACGTGAGATTCTCCTTCTCCAATCAAAACTTATGGCAAATAACAACTCCCTTGAGAAACTTTAAAAACAGGGAGCCTTGGAACGTAGGGTAAAATCAAGTTGCTGCCAATAACAGGGACTTCTTCTTATCCAGCGTGTGTCAAGCTGCCGATCAGTTGAGACAAGCAAATAGTGGGCAGGCGAAATTGGCGAAAGTATAACAACATTTTTCCCTGAAAACAGCTACGCGTCTTACTTGAGGTGCTTGAGAACGAGTTGTGTGCCATGAATCAGCGGTTATTGCGCGTAATGGCTAACGTAAAATTAGACTTCTCTTCGTTCAAGCGTTTTCTTGCGAGAATTCATAGACTAGAAAATAAATATTTGTCTCTGCGACAATGGTTGGAAAATAAGATGGCTACTTGCCACCGACCCCCCGACATACACTGTGGTCCAACAAGAAGAAACGACGAACTTAAATTCCACGAAAATCGAAAGCTTGTATTTGCCACCATGCAATTATTTTGCGCTCGCGAATGTGGATTTCAGAGACTTTCAAACCCCTTTCGCAGACTCACTTGGGTAGGTAGGTCTGAGGGTTGATTCAAGTAAACGAGGATAAACTTGTTAGTATTAATTTCGGACAAGTTTACCTTCTCACTCGAATGAACCCTAACTAATACAGGTTCCTAGCAAATCAACCCAAAAAAATGTTGGGACCTTAAACACTGAAATATTTGTTGTTGTTGTTGTTCTGATGGACAATTTTTACTGTTTGGTCTATTTCAGGCTCCGCTGGTTAAAGGTACCTTCAACTACAGTGCTTAGTATCTTCAAGCTTTGCTTAAATTTCTATGGAAATCTTGATACATGTATATGGCTACAATAGCTTTATATAAACCTTAAGGCAAAAACCGATTCAGAAAAAAAACAATTGTAAAAACATTTTGGGAAAACGTTTTAAAGGTGTATCAACTTGAACGTAAATGTAACACCTAAAAACTTGTTTACAGATAACAACCTCGTTCATGTTAGATAACAAAATGTGATAATGATTTCAAGACATCACTGATTAAAAAAAATTACTTTTAAGCTACTTCAAACAATTCATTAAAGATCAAAACAATGCAAAGTCTTTTTTCTTCGGCGTGTCCAAAATCCTAATAGCTCATAAGAGTATTTAAGACAAATAGAGAATCAACTTATAAAAAAAAAAATCCGTATGGGCTCTTGAAGGCTCTTTCGGTTTTCCTTGCTTTTAATAGAGGACTCTTACAGAGATTTTATAGGTAGCCTTGTGGTTTCAGTTCCAAATGTCAACGTTTGCAAGCAACATTTTACTTCCTTGGGTTTCATATTTTGTATGATACAGCTGCAATTCTCACTGCCTTAACTGAAAAGTAAAAAAGGCATAATTTAGAGAGAATCGTGGAGTTCACATAAAATTTTTCATTCGGCTTTACGACATGAGACGATAAACTACCCAACAATTATTATAGCAGAAATTTATGTTTTACTCCTATCAAATTATAGAGAAAAAGTCTGTGTCCAATCAATTTTAAAGCATCTCAATTTCTTCAGGAAAAAAGAAACTCCTAAACTCTACACAGCAAGAGAACAACAAAAGCATTTATGATCAAATATATTTCTAAAATTTGGATTTAAAGTTACTTTGCATTGCGTAAATGTTATGAAAAGAGTAATTACATGGGTCGGCAACTAATTGTCCTTGAAATCAAGTTTGACGTCGTCACTAATGAGTACAAATGGCGCCCAGTACTTCTCCTCCTTGAAGGTTTCAGAATCTCTCATACACTTCATGGCTTGATTGAGAGCTTCAGTTGCCTTCTTGCCTTTAACAGGTGCATCGCAGAAGAAACTCATGAACTCCAGGGTTCCCTCGTCACCTATCGTCCACAAGGCCACGACAGATCTAGCGCCGGCACCCAAGAATGTTCGGGCGATGCCGACCACACCCTCGGCAATGACCTCCCCACGAGCACTGTGACAACAGCTTAGAACAACCAGTCGCGCCCGCAGCCCAGCTTCCATGAAATCTTTCATCGTTAGTAGATAGTCCTTCTATTGAGGCTGAGGGGTTTCTCTTGTGGTGTTTGGTGCTTGGATAGCTTCACCAGTTTCCATTTTACCATGAACTGCAATGTGTATTAAAGCCACTGCTAAAAGTCGTTGGACACTTGTTCTAATTTTCGTATCATTTACTATCACCTGGGAACCATTTGTCGGACATAACCGCCAATGGTATTCTGAAATTGAAGCGGGCAAAAACGAGTTCGTGTCGCACTTATCGTCGTACTGTTCTTCAAGTACAAGTTTTCAATCCGCTGATATCGCGATAGGAACACCACAAGGGACTTCATCTTTGGCTGCTTCTACAAGTAAACATCCTACAGAGAGCACCTCCGCAGAGAGCAGGGGTGAAATACCACGGAGTAAAACACCGCACTTTCCCAACAGCCCGATCGTGAAGGAGTTCCCCGTCGATTGTCTACCGGAGTTACCTACAGATCTGACGACGCTGATGGACGACAATTTCCTTCACTGCTGGAAATCTGGCGTTTGCCTTCGTCACCCATGGTTGTTCCTCCTGCTGCACTGCGTCGCCGACACTGGATCTGATCAACAGTTGATTCGAACGGAAGTAAGCCCTTGACGTCACGGTTGGAGGGTTTTGAGTTTCGCGGTGGACCACATCGACACGCTCATTAGCAAATGGTACCAAGAGTTAGCGACGATGGATGGACAGCAACCCAAAGTCAGGCAGCTTGTTCCCTGTATGATGTGCGAAAGACTCGGCCTTGCAACCTCGTCATCATCATCATAAACTTTATTAATGTGTCTTGAATATCTGGCCGACGGGGTTAAAAACTCCTCTACTAATAGGGGACACTTAATAAAGTTAATAACCTACTAAATATTTTCTATTGAACTAATAAAAAAAAGCTTAACAATATATTTAACAATATAATGTAGTTAAAAAACCTATTAATCATCAACTAATGGGATAAATGATTAAAAAAAATAAAGATTAAGAATTACAAAGGATGCAGTTAGAACAATTGTCGTCTTCTACCATTACGCTCAAATTAAATTTACGGATACGATTTTTAAAACTAAATAAAGATTGGAGGGTTCTAATTTCGCTTGGTAGCTTATTCCACAACTTTGGTCCCAAGTAGGTGAGGGAATGTTTACCATATTTCTTGGTCCTAAATCTGAGGATGGCAAACTCAGCCACCCTTAAGTTGTAGGGTGAACAATGCGTGTGAAATAGCTCGCACACTATGGTGGGGCAAAGTTTGTATTTATATATACGGATAGTAATATCTTGCAGTCTTCTGTTCTGTAGCGTCGTTAGATCACTTTTGTCCAGTCTCGATTGCTTATCTAGGAAAACTGCGCGTAGTGCTCTTTCTTGAATCCGTTCGAGCTTTCTTTTATCAGTATCACTACAGAAATGCCAAGTCAGGTGGCAATAGGTTAAGTAAGGCGATATGGTTGATTTACACAGAGTTAATTTAGCATTGGTAGAGATAAGTTTTTTAAGCCTCAACATTACGCCTACCTTTTGACTCGCCTTCTTACATATTTTACATTTTTTTATTTTACATATATTACATTTTAAGACTCTTAATTTTTTAGCGCTTACTTATTTATATTCTCTCATTTCTCTTAGGCTCCCATCTAAATATAATCTAAGGAATTATAGTGATAACCTTTTGCTTAGTTATCCGCGTTTTAAATCTATAGCTACACTAGGTGATCGTTCTTTTACCAGTGCTACACTGAAACTGTGGAATGCGTTACCATTTGACATAAGAAGCGCTAGCACAGTTAATATTTTTAAAGCCGAGCTAAAAACTCACCTTTTTCGTCATGCATTGTAAGCATATATAATTGTTTTTATTATTGTGAGTTTACTTTTAATTGTAATTTTAGCTTTTTAACCTTTTTATTTTGTTTTTAATCTTGTCATGCGCATTTGAACATTTTATGGAATTTGCACATTATAAATTTCCCATTATTATTATTATTATAATTATTATTATTTCATTAATGTGAGTGTTAAACTTCAATTGTTCGCCTATGGTAACTCCTAGCAAATTAAGACATTCAGAAGTTTCAATGGTGTTTCGTCGAAAGTGTAATCGAATGTTACTATCTGTGCAGTTATGCTTTAAAGTCATAGTTTGATATTTGCTCAGGTTTCCTTTTAGCAGATTGCTAGCATACTATTCGGAGGCCCTATTGGCATTCCTCATAAGATTGGTGTTAGCCATTTTCGGGTCCCCCGTTGTTTCATACATTTGATGGTCGATTTCATTTACAAGTTCAAGTTTACCGACTGTCAGCGTCAAAGTGCAAAGTCAGATTTAATCCGTTGTCCCAATCACCCGAGCTGGGAAGTTGATCTTCACAAGGTTGCACCTGATATAATGTTTCATGACGTAGATCCTGACTTATTGTTGTCGCACGAAGGCGTTAGGTATAAGGACGCCGACTCGAGTATCCCCGGAAGTGGAGGCTTTCGAAAGGTATCTGTTTCTCCATTACATACAATACTTTATTCAAGAGAAGGAAAATAAAAATTGTAAAAGTATCTATCGAAAGGGGATATTCTAGAGGTTAACCCTATATAAAAGATTCCCCGAATAAAAAGATCAAAACATTATATACAGATAATTAAAAACTGTTTACCATCATCTCAATCAATATTCATGTAAATCTTTAGTCTGTTACGAAATAAAGTCAATGATCCTGCGTGTACAATATCTTTAGGCAAATTATTCCACATATTAACGATCCGTACAAAAAAAGAAAATTTGTAGCAATTTACGATAGCTATTTTTACGTAGAGCTTATAATCGTGATTGGCTCTAGTTCGATTACATTTAGTAAGTTCAAAAAAGTCCGAAAAATGAAGACTATCTATTTCCAGAACTATCTTGTAGCACTGGATCAGAGATAAAAACTCTCTTCGTTTCTCCAAAGTTTGCCAATTCAGTAGGTGGCAGCGGTCTTCATAGTTCATTTCTCCGCGTTTTTGCTTTAATGCCAACCGAGATGCCCTTCTTTGGACTTTTTCCAAGGATTCGATATCCTTTTTTTGGTAGGGGCTCCAGACGGGGACAGCGTATTCGAGTATAGGTCTTACTAACGACTTAAAGAGGCAGGAAAACGCATAGCGATTATCGTTTCCAAGTGATCGCCTAATTATACCCAACACTTTGTTCGCCTTGTTTACTATGTAGGAAACGTGTTTACCCCAAGATAGATCGTAGTTTATTGTGACCCCTAGGTCCTTGGCACTGTCGACAGATTTTAGTTGCGTACCAAGGGAATAACTAGGCTTGGATCTGTCTCTACTGTGCGTTACACGCATAACTTCACATTTTTCAGGATTAAAGCGCAACTGCCACTTGTTAGCCCAATCGCTTAATTTGTTCAAGTCCAGCTGTAAGGCTGGTATATCCTTATCAGGCTCCATGATCTTGCGATAGATTTTAGTATCATCAGCGTAGATTTTCACGGTTGATGCAATGTTTGCCGAAATATCATTTATATAAATAATGAATAGGATTGGGCCGAGTACTGTTCCTTGAGGCACACCTGAAATCACGGGTGACCAGTCTGAACAATTGCCCCTTAACACTACACGCTGCCTTCTATTCGTCAAAAAATTTCTAATCCACAGTAGTAGAGAGCCGTCTATCCCATACCGTTGTAGTTTCAGCAGCAAGCGCTCGTGTGGCACGCTGTCGAAAGCCTTGGAGAGATCTAAGAAGATGATATCCGTTTGTTGCGAGCAATTCCTAGCCTTTGCCCAGTCATTGTAACATGTAAGTAATTGTGCCAACGTCGATTTACCCCTTAGATACGCAAATTGGTCTGGATTAAAAAGATTGAGGTCTGACCAAAAGTCAACCACACGGGACTTTACCACAGCTTCTGCAATCTTGCAAACAATACAAGTCAGTGATATTTGGCGGTAGTTCTCCATGAGATTTTTGCTCCCTTTCTTATGGACTGGAGTGATGTGGGCCGACTTCCATATACTTGGTAGTTGACCTTGAGAGAAGTGGGACCCTCGCACTCGGTCAGTAAGAAGTTATTCCTCTATGGGTTTCTGGAAGCATGCCTAACAGACGGCGGTAGACCGCCATCAACCGGCCTTTAGTAAAATCCCCAGGTAAGGATATACCTTCAAGCTCTCTCAGCAAGTATCGCAAGAAAAACTCAAACAGGAAATGTAAAACAAAGGCCAAAATTGTTGATACAGTCTTCTTATCTCTCAGGTCGTTCGCGGGGAATACCGAGGACAGGCAGTCGCCATCGAGTTCTACATTAAAAGTGATGAATCCGAACTCTTCAGGCATTACCGCGGGGCGCGCAAGGAACTGAACAAGCTGCTTCGTGTACGACAGCATCCTTTCCTTACCAACATCATCAATGTGTCTTTGTGCCCCCTGTTCCTTGTGCTGGAACTAGCAGAGCGCGGGGCTCTCACCGAGATCTTATCCAGCCCAAAGTTGCTTGATCGCATTGTCCTCTTTCAGATTGCATATCAAGTTGCAGACGCACTGAGATTCCTTCATGGCATAGATGTCATCTATAGAGACTTAAAACCGGAAAACGTCCATGTTTGGTCCTTGGAGGAACACGCTGATCTTCACGTCAAGCTCATTGATTTTTGCACGGGGAACTTCGCGACTTCGACTGGTTTGATTTCATGCGCTGGATCTCCCGGTAACCATGCACCTGACATGTTGGAATCAGCAAATAAAGAGGAATACACCTTTCAAGTAGACGTATATTCGTATGCGATCCTCCTTTACCGAATTATCACCCGCTTAATTCCGTTCATCGGATACGATTTAGGTGCAAAAATCAACGCGGCTGTAATTGCTGGAGAGCGTCCGCAGTGGAAACACGTTCCGGTAGCGACTTTCGGCTTTCCGACGCTTACCGAGCTTATGCTTTGATGCTGGTCGGGTTGGCCGACCAAGAGACCGACGACCGCTAAAATAACCGAGCAAGTCTGTCATCCCACGTTCCAGTGTTTGATAGCCAAGCAGCTTATCCCCTCAGTCTGTGCGCCATGCTTGTCTCGTGCAAGATTCCCTTGATCTGTGGTTAGCTTGTGATGACCACACAGGCAACCGAATTTTTTTCTACGATGGTCGCACACTCAGCACGAAGTTTTCTTTCTCAATTGAAACCTATCAAGAGCAGCGTCTCTTGTTTCAGATCCAGTACATGCATATTATGGCACCTTTCGTTTTAATCGCTGCCCGTGGAGAGTTTGCCTTGGTCAACGCTTACTACACTTGGAGAGAGTCGCGTTACAAGTACGTGGCATCCATGAGATTCGACCAACAAGTTAGCTGCGTCGCATCAAACGATGAGTACGTGTATGTTGGACTTTACGATGGAAATAAGCATTGTATCTTGGAAACAGATATGAAGAAGAGCTTCAGGAAACGTGCTTTTCACAGCTTCATTGTTGGACGCCACCGAATTCTGGTACTCACAGCGGCACAGGATAAGCTGTCCACGAGCCGACTCATTTACAGAAAATTAACGAAACCAGGCGAAATGGAGGCTTTCGACATCGACGCCGTATGGTACGGTGGCCCTGAGGGACTGGAGAACAACCCACAAACGCAAATCTCCTTTCGAAAGGTTTCTCGTGACGAAAAAAGCGTTTTGTCTGTGAGCAGGTCCGTAATCACCAAATGGGATTCAGAGAACAGGCAGAACCACTTCAGCGTTGACTGCGCAGTGTTATAAGGAGTCTCGCTGCGGAATCCGAGTCACACAAAGATCACGATGACGCAGTTGCGTGTATTACCTGCGTGGAGCCCAACACCCATCTACTTGGGTGGGCATTGCGAATGGCCACATAATGATATTTGATTCGGAAACAGAACATCTACTCACTTGGTTTCATCCTTTTGATGAAACGCGTAGTCTGACCGTTATCAATTCTCCTGGTCCCTGCGGCACTGAGCAAGGATACGTCATAAGTACCGGGAAAGGATTAAGACCGGACGGATTAGGCCCGGTATGCGAACTTTCGGCGGAACGGGTGACATAAATCCCGAGGGAAGATACTAATCGTAAAGTGAGTTAACCGGTACGAAAGAAGATTCACAGAAGAAATTGAACAGGAAGAAAACCCAGGACTCCTACTCCGCCCATAGACGAGCAAGAAAAACGATACCGTAGACGCAAACCCTACTTTGCGGTCGAAATGTTCCATGATCATATGGGAACTGTTGTCCAAGAATGGCTTCGCAAGAGTAGAAGCCAAAAGCGGCCGAGGACGCTTTTCTTGCAGCCACAGTACCAAAGCAAAAAGTAGTGATCAGCCCTTGCAGAAAGGCGATGAAAGTAATCAACAGTGAAAGTTAGAGAGAGTTCATTGTCATGATCTCATGCTTTGACGGATCAGGTAAAAATACCCTGAAGAGACTGGCTAGCATATGATCGGTGTCGGGGCAAGCGCGTTAGCTCGACCATTTAAACCAGAGTGGTTTCTGATTCTTATTTCCATTCATTGCGTGGAATAAAATAATAAAGAACTGCTGGCTTGGCCAGTTTTCTTTAAATACAATCTTTCCAACCTTGTTCTCAGGGTCTGTCTTCTTTCTATCAGCTAAGGTAGAAGAGAGAGAGACAGGTCAGAAGTGGGAAGAATAGAAAGCATAGAAACGTCTTATCTGTTTTGGTGTAAAGAAAATTCAATTGAGGTGCCTTGATGTTGCTTGTGTACAATGTGGGCCAAATTCTATGTAATAGGAGGTCTTGGCTTTTTCTCCTTCTCCCGGCTTTGTAACCGACCCTTTTACCTCCTTCCTCTTTCTTTTCCTACTTTCCCCTTTATTTGGTTACAGTAAAAGTCTAATATGCGTTGAAATCTCTGTATGACCACTTCAAAGTAAGCAACGCCTCACAGACCTTTTTGCACTGGATACACCTCAGACACGAGTGCAACTTTGAAACTGTTGAATTATGCAATTCTTATTAATAGCCTGTTATTGGAGTATTTTGTATATGGTTGGGTAAACAGAGTAAGACAGAAGATCGACTGCCAGCATTTCACTTCCTTACACTAAATAAGACCATAAAGCGTTAATCTCGTACTCGTGATTATTCATCTCAAAGACTTTCGAGGCTCTTTTTCCGACCCCGCGTAACCTTTGTCGTGGAAACTTTCATACAAGTTAACTCTCTTTACTCGAATTGCGTTTCCTGACAAGTCAAAGCGAAAAATTATGTGGCCCGAAACACTGAAAGACTCTGGGACTTTTTTGTATTGTTGTTGTGATGAGAGGGCAGGGAGCTTCATAGTTTAGTCCCCTTCAGGTTTCGCTAGTAAAGGGTCGTTTAGGTACATTTCCCAACTACAGTGCTTTGTATCTCAAAAAAAAATTATGATGAAACGGTTTCTTCACGGCCGTTGGCGTCTTCGCAGAACAGGATTTAAAATCAAATGTTTTGAGGAATCATAAATCTTCTTTTTGAGATGAACCTATAAAACAAGTAAATATTTATCGTTGAAACCGAGAATATTCTTTGTATTTCCAATGCCCTATCAACAAAATTGTACCAAATGCCGGAATTTCACAAAAAGAAGGCATAGAATTTTGTAATCGATGAATATCGTGATCGGGAAAGAGGTAACTGTTGAGAATATTTGATCAAAAATTCCACTCAAAACTAGTTTTTGTATTTCTAAGAGTTCACCGGAATATTCCATGGTTATAAGTCAGTAAACACACATTTAACTAGGGAGGTTCTCGCGTTAATATTACTTTAAATGTAATTCTTCATGAATTTCTGTTTCTAGCGCGCGCTTAAAAGAAAAGGCTGCTATTATGACGCAATCTGATCATAAATCAGACTTGGGAAAATATTACAAAGGCCAAGATGGTTTTTGTAACGTCTTGGATAAGTTTTTTTACATTCGCATGTTTCAGGGACTATTTTTGGCAGAGGTCAGAAACTGAATGCAAAGAAAGGTAGGTCATTAATCATTCAGTCCAATTTCGATAAAAGTTTTAAGTTTGTAAATAAACAACGGAAAACTTTTACAGACCGATTGTGCGGCTTGATTTATCAAACTATTAAACTGCTTCACTAGCTACCCGACATTAATGTGAACATTCAAGAGTTTAAGTTCAAAATATGTGTTTGAGGCAGGCTCAAGGTATTTAACATCTTAATGCACTAAATAAATGGAAAGAACAAGGCTTTATTTTTGCAAAACTTGTGTTGCGACCAAGTATTAATGGTAGTCGTCATTGTGACGCTAACATTTCTTTTTTTCAGTTTTGAAGAGGAAGCCCGCAAGAAAGATGGAGAACAGCAAAGACAGGTATTCTGATTTCTTTGTAATGCCGTGTCAACGTAGCAGATTGATTATTATTATTATTTTTTTTTTTTTTTTTTACGCTTCTGATGAGGAAGGATTACATGCTAACAACTGAACTGCGTAGAGCGGGCCCGGCATAATTATCGAAAACTCCAAACCCCAACAAAACAAATTTTAAAAGTTTCATAAGAACTATTTATTTGGGCCATATTCAATTTCAGAGGTACTAATGCAAAAAGATTTTCTTTAATTGTATTTTTCAAAGAAGAAAATAAACTATGAAAATTGTCAAGAGAAGATAAGAATCACACCATGATGAGAAAAAAAAACAAATCGAATGGAGAAAAAAAACAAGTCGAGCAAGTCTTTAGTTTACTTTTTTTTCAGTTGTCAAGGTTTCGACAACACCCATCATAAAAAGGAGAGGACATTTCTGAAAGTAGAACGCATAATAAATAACAAGTACATGATTCCGTTTCTCTCCTGACAAATTAGAGCTGCAACGTGAATTCAACGGGTTCGAAGCCTATATGGTTGACTTTAGAGCTCTAATATTTCAGACTCTTTGAAAATCTAATCAATCTTTGTCCAATATATCACAAATGAAAAAAACTTTGAATGATAAAACCTTTGTTTTACTCACCCACCGAAGCGGCGCAGCAGTGTTTTGAAAAGCTGCTAACTTGTCAACTAGTGTCATATGCTTTAAACATTTTTAAATGGAATATCTTCCTTGAGGAAATTAAGATGTAGTTTACTTGTAACTTTCTAAATTTTACTTTGTAGAAAGTGGAAAGTAGCGGATTGATATAAAGGTAGCCATTAGGGGGGAATGATTTTCCGTCTCTGTCTTTTCTTTGAGGGGCTATTGGAGAATATTTTCCATTTTTGAAATTCCATTACAGCATTGCAGCATGCAAAACAAAAATTTATATTCACAGAAAACTTTTAAACTAAACTGAGCAAGCAGCGTAACATATTGATTAATTGCTTCAGATTTCTCAATTTAATTTCTTCTAAGTGAAATAAAGCTGTCAGGGACTGTCTATTTGCTCGAGTTCTCACACATCTTGTTACACCCTCCGTCAGTCGGGTTTTTGAATCGGCTGTTTGGACGCACTCAAGTTACCGAAACGTTGTGAAAAGGTTGCCGTCATAAGGAGGTGGGCGTTGGGAGGTGGAAGTTACTCTTGAGAGAAAGACATTGTTGGAATGTGGCGTTTGTTAAAAGTTAATCGTTGTTGAGAAAGTTCCCGTTGTAGGGAGAAGACCGTTTTCAAAACGTTGGGCGCAGCAGTTCTACAGAAAAAAATAGACCGTTGATATCAACATGAACAGAATATGAAGTTTTTAAGATGATGAAACTGGAAGTTTATGCGATGATCATGGATATTTTGGATGCTGATATTAACTATTAATATCAAAATGTTTGTCCTCTTTGCAGAATGAATGCGCCTCCATAATTCAACGGGCTTGGCGTCGACTAATATCAAAAAGACTTGAATTTCAGGTAATTTGATATAGTAATGACAGTATAATAACTGTTATACATGGTACATTAAATCATTTTGTTTTATGGAGCGATTTTAGTTGTATAAAATGATGGGATTATTTTAAAATAAAACGGGAAGGGGGTTCCAAAGGTTAGCATTAAAACATTTATTTCAAGATGTTTACAATGAGTTCGCCTTAAAGGAAATCCAAATCGAGAGTGGAATATTTCACTCCATGTACACTGGGCTTCAACTTTCCAACTCTTCAAAGGTGCTTATGGTGACATCTTATTACAATCACAATGAAAATAAATAGATTAGAAAAAACAAAACAAAACAAAACAAACAAACAAACAAACGTGATGCTTGTGAAAAACATCCTAACCGAGACTGAACCAGCAATATGTCATTGTGAGGGGGTGGCTGTTGTAAGAAAGAGGCGGTTCATGGGTAGGTGTCCTGTGTACAGAGGTGAACCTTTGAGGAGGTGGTCATTTCTAGCAAGGCAGCCGGTGTACGGAGGTGACCGTTGTAGGTGGATGACTGCAGAAGAGACTTTTCGTAGACAGTAGACCTCTATGTAATTCAACATGGCATGACGACTTTAAGATGCTGATATTCTATGCTGACATTATCAAAATTGTTGTTTACTTTGCAGAATAAATGTGCCGTTAAGATTCAAAAGGCGTCACGTCTTATAAATCTTAAATGCAAGTTTCACTATTAAAACTTTCTCGGCGATTTTAGTCGTAGTCTGATCCAACAAGATGAGATTCTTTCTAAAAAGCATTATTTGTTCCCTTTCGACTCCATGGCCTTATCAGGGAAATGGATTCACAATTATCATTAGTATATAACCACTTATCAGTTTGTAATTACTGCTTTTCTCCTGACAGAACAAGGCTGTCAAATTAATACAGAGAGCTTGGAGAAGGCATCGAAGAACGAGGAGGGTAATAATTTTTAGCTATAATATTCTGTATTTTCATATTTTAACTGTAGTCCGTGTTCAACTTCTACATTATTAATCCTCCACATAGACCAAAAAAATTGACTGTAAGGGGAGAGAATTTTTTTGTCTTTGAAAACACATCTTGTTGCCCCCCCCGTCAGTCAGGTTTTTGAATCGGCTGTTTGGACGCACTCAAGTTACCGAAACGTTGTGAAAAGGTTGCCGTCATAAGGAGGTGGGTGTTGTGAGGTGGTTGTTGTTCTTGAGACGAGGGCATTGTTGGAATGTGGCGTTTGTTGAAAGTTAATCGTTGTTGAGAAAGTTCCCGTTGTAAGGGGAAGACCATTTTCAAAACGTTGGCCGCAGCGGTTCCACAGAAAAAAATAGACCTTTGATATCAACATCAACAGAATATGAAGTTTTTAAGATGATGACACTCAAAAGTTTATGCGATGATCATGGATATTTTAGATGCTCATATTAACTGTTGATATCATAATGTTCTCTTTGCAGAATAAATGCGCGTTCATAATTCAACGGGCTTGGCGTCGACTAAAGTTAAAAAGACTTGAACTTCAGGTAATTTGATATAGTAATAACAGTATAATCACAGTTATACATGGTAAATTCAATCATTTAATTTTATGGAGCGATTTCAGTTGTATAAAATGGTGGGATTATTTTAAAATAAAAAGGGAAGGGGGTTCCAAAAATTAACATCAAAAATTTTCTTCCAAGTAGTTTACAATGAATTCGCTTTTTTAAAGGAAATCCAAATCGAGAGTGGGATATTTTTGACTCCTTGAACACTGGGCTTAAACTTTACAACTCTTCAAACGTGCTTATGGTGACATCTCATCACAATCACAATGAAAATAAATAGATTAGAAAAAACTAAACAAAACGAACAAACAAACAAACAGTGATGCTTGTGAAAAACATCGTAATCGAGACTAAACCAACAAGGTACAGAAGTTAAATCATATTTCATAGCCTCCCTTTATTAAGTATTGTAGACATTTCATCCACTCTTTAGTGATATAAAGCCGACAAGGTTCCCAGTTACAAATATTTTTCTAAATTGGGCCTTGACAAAAGAAGAGTGTCGTTGCAGTTGGGACACGCTTTAGATGCTGTGTCATCGTGAGGGGGTGGCTGTTGTAAGAAAGAGGCGGTTCATGGGAAGGTGTTCTGTACGGTGTACGGAGGTGACCGTTATAGGCGGATGACTGCCGAAGAGACTTTTCGTAGAAAGTAGACCTCTATTATGTAATCCAACATGGCGTGACGACTTTAAGATGCTGATATTCTATGCTGACATTATGAAAATTGTTGTTTACTTTGCAGAATAAATGTGCCGTTTAGATTCAAAAGGCGTCACGTCTTTTAAATCTTAACTGCAAGTTTCATTATTTAACTTTCTCGGCAATTTTAGCTGCAATCCGATCCAACAAGATGAGATTCTTTCTAAAAGGCATTATTTGTTCCCTTTCGACTCCATGGCCTTATCAGAGAAATGGATTCACAATTATCATCAGTATAAAATTACTTATCGGTTTATAATTACCGTTTTCCTGCTGACAGATTGAGGCCGTCAAATTAATACAGAGAGCTTGGAGAAAGCATCGAAGAACGAGGAGGGTAATAATTTTTAGCCATAACATTCTGTATTTCTCATCCTTTATCTGTAGTCCGTGTTCAACTTCTACATTTTTAATCCTCCACATAGACCAAAAATATTAACTGTAAGGGGAGAGAATTTTTTAGTAAACACATCTTGTTACACCCCCCGTCAGTCGGGTTTTTGAATCGGTTCTTTGGACGCACTCAAGTTGCCGAAACGTTGTGAAAAGGTTGCCGTCATAAGGAGGTGGGCGTTGTGAGGTGGATGTTGCTCTTGAGACGAGGGCATTGTTAGAATGTGGCGTTTGTTAAAAGTTAATTGTTTTTGAGGAAGTTCCCCTTGTGGGGAGAAGACCATTTTCAAAACGTTGGCCGCAGCGGTTCCATAGAAAAAACAGACCTTTGATATCTACATCAACAGAAATATGAAGTTTTTAAGATGATGACACTGGACGTTTATGCGATGATCATGGATATTTTAGACGCTCATATTAACTGTTGATATCATAATGTTTGTTCTCTTTGCAGAATGAATGCGCGTCCATAATTCAACGGGCTTGGCGTCGACCAAAGTTAAGAAGACTTGAATTTCAGGTAGTTTGTTATAGTAATAACAGTATGATCACAGTCAAACTTTTTGTTTACTTTGCAGAATAAATGTGCCGTTACGATTCAAAAGGCGTCACGTCTTTTTCATCTTCATTGAACTTTTATACTGCAAATTTGCCGCCATAAATTGAAAAGATTAAAATAAGAAGAGCTCAAACTCAGGGTACTAGGAGATAGTAATAGCGGTTGGTACAGTGTTAGATGGCAAGTTTTATCATTCAACTTTCTCGGCGATTTTAGTTGTAGTCTGATCCAAGAAGAGGAGATTCTTTCTAAAAGGCATTATTTGTTCCCTTTCGACTCCATGGCCTTACCAGGGGAATGGATTCACAATTATCATCAGCATATAATTACTTATCAGTATATAATTACTGCTTTTCTCCTGACAGAACAAGACTGTCAAATTAATACAGAGAGCTTGGAGAAAGCATCGAAGAACGAGGAGGGTAATAATTTTTAGCCATAATTTTCTATATTTTTCATCCTTTATCTGTAGTCCGTGTTCAACTTCTACATTTTTAATCCTCCACATAGACCAAGAAAATTGACTGCAAGGGGAGAGAATTTTTTGCCTTTGAAAACACATCTTGTTACACCCCCCATCAGTCGGGTTTTTGAGTCGGCTGTTTGGACGCACTCAAGTAATTTGATATAGTAATAACAGCATGATCACAGTTATACATGGTAAATTCAATCATTTAATTTTATGGAGCGAATTTAATTATATAAAATGGTGGGATTATTTTAAAATAAAAAGAGAAGGGGGATCCAAAAGTTAACATCAAAAATTTTCTTTCAAGTAGTTTACAATGAATTCGCTTTTTTTAAAGGAAATCCAAACCGAGAGTGAGATATTTCACTCTATGTCTACTGGGCTTCAACTTTCCAACTCTTCAAACGTGCTTATGGTGACATCTTATTAAATCACAATGAAAATAAATAGATTAGAAAAAACTAAACAAAACAAACAAACAAACAAACAGTGATGCTTGCGAAAAATTTCCTAATCGAGACTGAACCAGCAAGGTAGAGAAGTTGAAATATGATTTATATTTCATAGCAGGGTTGGTCATCCCTAAATTAAGTATTGTAGAAATTTCATCAATTCTTTAGTGATGTAAAGCCGACAGGGTTCTCAGTATCAAATATTTTTCTAAATTGGGCCTTGACGAAAGAAGAGTCTCGTTGTAGTTGGGAGACGCTTGAGTTGCTGTGTCATTGTAAGGGGGTGGTTGTTGTAAGAAAGAGGCGGTTCATGGGAAGGTGTTCTGTGTAGAGAGGTGGCCCTTCTCCAGGGTTGGTCATTTCTAGGAAGGTAGCCGGTGTACGGCTTAACTGCAAGTTTCATTATTTTTAAAACTTTCTCGGCGATTTCAATTGTAGTCTGATCCAACAAAATGAGATTCTTTCTAAAAGGCATTATTTGTTTGCTTTCGACTCCATAGCCTTATCAGGGAAATGGATTCACAATTATCATCAGTATATAATTACTTATCAGAATATAATTACGGCTTTTCTCTTGACAGAACAAGGCTGTCAAATTAATACAGAAAGCTTGGAGAAAGCATCGAAGAACGAGGAGGGTAATAATTTTTAGCCATAATATTCTGTATTTTTCATATTTTATCTGTAGTCCGTGCTCAACTTCTGCATTTTTAATCCTCCATATAGACCAAAAAAATTGACTCCAAGGGGAGAGAATTTTGTTGTCTTTGAAAACACATCTTGTTACATCCCCGTCAGTCGGGTTTTTGAATCAGCTGTCTGGACGCATTCAAGTTATCGAAACGTTGTGAAAAGGTTGCCGTCATAAGGGGGTGGGCGTTGTGAGGTGGATGTTGCTTTTGAGACGAGGGCATTGTTGGAATATGGCGTTTGTTAAAAGTTAATCGTTGTTGAGAAAGTTCCCGTTGTAAGGAGAAGACCATTTTCAAAACGTTGGCCGCAGCGGTTCTACAAAAAAAAAAGACCTTTGATATCTACATAAACAGAATATGATGTCTTAAGATGATGAAACTGGAAATTTGATGCGATAATCATGGATATTTTAGATGCTCATATTAACTGTTGATATCATAATGTTTGTTCTCTTTGCAGAATGAATGTGCGTCCATAATTCAACGGGCTTGGCGTCGACTAAAATTAAAAAGACTTGAATTTCAGGTAATTTGATATAGTAATAACAGCATGATCACAGTTATACATGGTAAATTCAATCATTTAATTTTATGGAGTGATTTCAGTTATATAAAATGGTGGGATTATTTTAAAATAAAAAGGGAAGGGGGTTCCAAAAGTTAACATCAAACATTTTCTTTCATGTGGTTTACAATAAATTCGCTTTTTTAAAGGAAATCCAAATCGAGAGTGAGATATCTCACTCCACGTAGACTGGGCTTAAACTTTACAACTCTTCAAACCTGCTTACGGTGACATCATCTCATTACAATTACAATGAAAATAAGTAGATTAGAAAAAACAAAACAAAACAAAACAAACTAACAAACAATCGAACAGTGATGCTTGTGAAAAACATCCTAACCGTGACTGAACCAGCAAGGAACAGAAGTTAAATCATTTTTCATAGCGTCCCTTAATTAGGTATTGAAAAAATTTCACCCACTCTTTAGTGATATAAGGCTGACAGGGTTCTCAGCAACAAATATTTTTCTAAACTGGCCCTTGACGAAAGATGAGTCTCGTTGCAGTTGGGACGCGCTTTAGTTGCTGTGTCATTGTGAGGGGGTGGCTGTTGTAAGAAAGAGGCGGTTCATGGGTAGGTGTCCTGTGTAGAGAGGTGGCCCTTCTGAGGAGGTGGTCATTTCTAGGGAGGCGGCCGGTGTACGGAGGTGACCGTTGTAGGCGGATGACTGCAGAAGAGACTTTTCGTAGAAAGTAGACCTCTATTATGTAGTTCAACATGGCGTGACGACTTTAAGACGCTGATATTTTACGCTGACATTATCAAAATTGTTATTTACTTTGCAGAATAAATGTGCCGTTAAGATTCAAAAGGCGTCACGTCTTTTAAATCTTAACTGCAAGTTTCATTATTTTTAAGACTTTCTCGACGATTTTAGCTGTAATCCGATCCAATAAGATGAGATTCTTTCTAAAAGACATTATTTGTTCCCTTTCGACTCCATGGCCTTATCAGGGAAATGGATTCACAATTATCATCAATATATAATTACTTATCAGTATATAAATAATGCTTTTCTCCTGACAGATTGAGGCCGTCAAATTAATTCAGAAAGCTTGGAAAAGCGAAAATCGACTTGCAGACTTCCTATACATATACATATATATATAATATATATATATATATATATATATATATATATATATATATTGTGGGAGGAAGAAGACAAATAAACTAAAAGTTCATCCTTACAGGCCTGTTTCGTGGTTGCCCACCCATCAGGGGCTTTAGGAAAATTAGAGACTTAAATTAAAGATAGTTATGACTTGTTTAGTCTCAAGGATTGATTATTTTCAAATTTGATCCATGGTTCAGTCTATCTTCAATTCTTATTCATTTCTTGGGGAAAGAGGGCTGCTGCAACGCGGAGTCGTTCGGCGTTTATAAGACTGGGGAAAACCAAAACTAAAGGTTGCGTCAATTAATGTCACTACAAATTGCTCAAAGTACTGTTAAGCAGATTCTTTAATGCTTGGCTATTCTATTCCTACTTCAGGTAGCGCAATTTTATTGCCGAAAAACCCATGGATATTACGCAGTAAAAACCTTTAAGGAGAATGAAGCAAACAAATCGATGGTGTTGAAAGAAACATTCATCCTCCTCCACTTGGCCGGGAGTTCCAGGGTTACTCAGTTATGCCGGGCGTTTACCATCAAAGTATGTACCTAAGAAACGGCTTTTGAATACATACAGAAAGGTTGGCTACAGGAGCAGATAAAACACGTCCATATTTAGGAATCTTTCACTGGCGTGGCCATGGAACTTTGCACATCGTAGCAGTGGAGTGATCATGCCTTCAGGAGGCAACAATAAGCGTGCTGAGAAATTCATCGTTTTAAACTGAACGCAAGTTGAGCCTGCCACTATCTCAGTCAGTTTTTTTTATTAACGAATAGTTAGTTATCGTTTACGAGCCAATCTTGGGGTCCAAAGGATTTGGGGGGGGGGGGGTCTACTTGATTTTAAGGGGGAAGGGAGGAGGGATTAGTCGTCGTTAACAGAGCATAAGGGAGGAGCTTGAGGAATTTGATTGTCAATGAAATTCCAATGAGGAAGAGTCAGAAAGCCTTAGGGAGGGATTAAATGAATTTTAATGAACGATTCATTGAGTAATTAACGCCAGTTTGTTGAAAAAAGAAACAAAGCATTAATCAACACAGCCGTGATGCTGATGTCAATAAACTAAACAGAATGTTTTTGTTTCAGCTCACAAAAACAGCCTTAGCGCTTGAGTATTTGCCCGGTGGGGACTTTGCTGGAGTTCTGCGAGCCCAGGGAGGAAAACTGAGTGAGGAACGCGCCAGGTACGATTTAAATGAAAAGAAGTTTCAACGCCTTGTGAAGGAAAACAGCTGAGCATCCCGGAAGTGTTTAAAATTGTTATCCTAATCGTCACTCATGCTCATTAAATCTTTACCAACATGTAGGCTTTTTCTATGCCGCTGTCAACGCATTCAGTTTTAAGTTTGCAGACTTGCAGTTGCTTATTTTCTTCTGACTAAGACCCAGGTTACAACTTAGAAAGTCAATTAAAAGTATTCATACGACAACGTCTGGTATTTCAGGTTTTACGCCGTCGATATCGGCCTGGGATTGAAATATTTGAATTCGAAAAAAGTCATCCACAGGTATGTTTGTGGCATAACGTACTCTGGAATGTCTCATTCTGAAGAAAGATTTGTTTTTTCCCCGGTGTCTTGGAACCCTTTATAAAACAACACAGACGATATTGATAACCATAACAGTAACGACAGAGAAAATGACAACAACAACGATAACAATAACACTGACGACAAGAATAACAGGAACTAGAGGGATTATGGGAATGATAAAGAGAAATATTTGAAAAATAACGCAGCCAGTATACACCCATTTCTTTCCGATTGCTACAAGGATACAAAAAAATTTTCTCGTTCATTCCGGCTTAATTCCAATGTCGACTAACTTACCTTCTCTGTCTCACCAGCTTTCTTGATGCAAATTGGCTGAAACATAATGCACCACTAGCGGTCGAGAAAAAGAAAAAAAAACTTGTTTTTTGAAATCGAGGAGCCACAATTGACATGAGCGGTATGGGATTGGAATCGAGAAAGAACGGGTAGAAGATTTTCCATTGTAACAGAAACATTTATGCTAATCTGGTTTGCCCTGATGTAAAGTAATGTACACTAAAAATGAGTGAAAGAAGTTTTTGCCAACTTATTTCATCAGAGATCTAAAACCGGAAAATATTCTGGTAACCTCAAATGGCCACTTGAAGCTGTCAGACTTCGGTCTGAGCGAATTTGTCGTCTTTGCAGTCACTGGAGTATGTGGAACTTATCCATATATGGCGCCTGAGGTATAAGGCTTGTAGCAGATTACCCTGAAAAGTCTTTGTTCAAATCGCTACTGTTTTTTTCTCACTAATTATTTATCTTCTCTATGGGTTTTTAAGAAAGTTCTTCTTTCTTCTCCTCCTTCTCTGAGGGTAAAATGTATTCCTATAATCTTCCGCTGTGGTCAATCTTAAATCAAGGCATTGTCAAACGACACCCAACAATTTTCTCGACAATAAAGGGGTGGGTAACCTCTCTTCTTGTCACGAGAATCTGAAAAATTACGATAAAAAACATTTTTTATGCCTCTCCGCCCTCAGTTTCGGACAACAAATAAAGTAGAAAGACCCCCCTACTACACGATCCTGACCGCGCCCTTGTTAATACAATGATGTTTCAACCAAGCTCACGCAGTTGAATTTGTTAATACACTTTTTGCAATGCCAATAAACTCCACCTAATCTGTTACAGATGATTATGGGAGAGTCTTATACTTACTCTGTGGACTGGTGGTCCTTTGGCGTGACTTTATTCCTGATGCTGACCGGCAAGGTTTGTACAAATAATATTGCAACAACTCACACATTGCAAATATGTTTACATTTGTACACAATAACTCGCCCTTCGGAAGGACACAAATGCTTATGAATCAAACTTTTGACAATGAAGTAATCATTAATTGCCATTACCTTTCGTCCCGTGGGAATAGGACACCCGCCTATGGCAAACATGTTAAGGGGAGACTCCACCCGAAAAGGGGATCTGTTTTAGTCTTCAGATATCCTAAAGGTCACAGAACAGATTCCATCAAAGGGACAATCAAAGAGTTTGGAAATATTTTACCACCGAGAGATTTGGAAGACAATTAAACTTCCACTCTGATATAAATCATCAGCCCATTTCAATAGTTTAGAAAGGCGTGGAGTGATTAATTAAATATTTTCATTTTTCTGCTTATCAGCTACCATTTTATGGTAAAGACAAGAGACAACTTTTCGAAAACATCGTATACACAACGCCTGATATCCCCAATTGGCTTGGGAGAGAGACCAGAGATTGCCTTTTCAAGGTCAGCCAACGAAATCCAAAGTTATGCGATTGAAGTAAATAACTTTCTTCTGAGACAAGAGAGGATGTCCTCTTTTGTTTTAAATGATACCGATTTTCTCAAAACTATCATACATAACCTCTGACAATTGATCTCCTTCTGCCCCACTGCAAAATTAAGTTTGATTAAAAACATTGGCATTTACCATGCACACGTGGCGCGAGGAATCATAGAATTGCTTCGGTAAATTTGACAAAAAAATCTCCAAGATTCCGGTTTAAGAGGAACTACAAGAAATTTACAGATCAATATTTTCAAATTTTTCAAGCTGTAACTGACACCCTGAGGTGTGTACTCAACAAAATTTAAAATAAACGTTATGAACGAACCAAAATTAACTGAAATCAAAATAAAAAATTAGATCATTGAGGTTTGCGGATCACAAACTTTTGCGATGAACTAGAAGGACCCAATGTAATTTGCACAACAAGTTTAAACAACTCTTTTTAAAGTATTTCTAAATTAATATTTTTGGTAAACACTGTAGAGGAAATAGTGCACTTCATTTTTTAAGTCAGGTATTTCAATTTTAACGAAACAAATCTTTTATTTCTGTATAAGCAGCTTCTCCAAAAATGCCCGGATGTGAGGCTTGGCGTTGACAATTTTCAATACCATCCGTTCTTCAGCTGTCTTCAGTCTTCAGAACCTCTCGCAATTGCATGTGGTCCATCCGCGGTAAATACGACAGCAGAGAATGAGGTATGCGGATATCAGTGTCAATAGATCCAAAGTCAGTCCATTTGACTGTAAGGGTTTCATGGCAGACAGTGCTTCTTGAAAATTGCATCTTCTCTACTTCTTTGTAGATTAACTACATCTCTGGATTTTCATCTTTACTGTCAGACGATGCAAATATCATCATTGCAGTAAGTGTAAAATTATCTTATTAAAAGATAAAACAAAAAAATATTCAAAGCCGGGCCCCTTTTTTTTACCTCTTTGGAAACGATAATTAGCCTTAATAATTGTTTCTCTGCTCAACTTGACTCAACTTGACGCCACAAGTGTTACAAAAAACACTTTTCGAAAAGGTTCAAAAGAAAAATAGATAAGGTAATAAGCACCAATGAAAATATCAAACGAAAACAAATGAGAACCAAAAGTAAAGTGATAAATGTTACGAGTCAGAAGCGCGGAAAAACAACGATGATCAAGTCACATGCAATAACTTTAAGTATTTTATTTGATTGGTTGAGAAAGTAGGGCAAGTTTCCTTGGCAACAAACCTTGTGCAACTTTGAACTGCCGATCACCACTTTGAAGTAGAAGTGGTAAATATCCAGTTTAAAGTGGCTATTGCCAATTTAAAGTCGCGATCGCCAGTTCCAAAAAATGTGTCTATAGCAAAGCTCTAAATAAGCATTGTATTTTTCGGTTGCGAAAGTGGCCACCTACTCTTTTCCCTGGCTTACACGCTCTGCCCACCGACGAACACCTAAAAACATAAAAACTAACAATGACAAGTCTACTATTCACCATAAGACAATATGCAACAAATACAAACGAACCGAAACAAACATACGCCACGTTCTACAGAAATACCATACAACATGCGTACCAAAGTTCACAAAGAACTACAACGTTCGAGCTGTGGTTGGAATATTTGCTTTTGAGTTATTTCACACACTCAAAGTTCATCAACCCATCCAATAACTCATTTGTTTATCTCGTTATTAAATCAATACGTTTTTCGAATTTGTCTTTTTATCATGTTGTAGGATGACGCTCTTTCAAATTAATTACCACTGAGTTTGGGGGTTTTTCAAACCTATGTCAAAAAAGATGTGAACTTATCAATGTAAGTGAAAAGCAATTTTATTGAAACAAATGCATCTTCACTGGTTCTGTATGGATGCAAAAATAGTCTTATATCGTACATAAACTGACCTGTTTTCCAATGAGTAGCTCAAGTGTTTCACCTCTCACACCCTAACTGAGTCAGTTTGTATATTTTCCACATCGTTCTCTATAAGTTTCCTATTTCACTGGCAAAGAAAATTTTAATGAAAATCAACTGACTGAGTGCAGTTTGTTGTGAAATCACAAGCGTGATTTCAAAATTGAACGAGCGACGACTGATGAATGAGTGAAATACGAATGAAATAATCATAATGTTCGTAACAAAAACTGCATTGATTATTGAAAGCTAACCGTAGCTTTAGGTTGTGGTAACTTATAGAAAGTTTTTTTCTTCTTTTCAGATGTTCAATTGCACTTAATAAAAGATATTTTCGATCGAACTTATCAATGTGTCTCTTGTTTGTTTGTCACACCGATAACTATCCATTACGTGAGATCCTCCTTCTCCAATCAAAACTTATGGCAAATAACAATCGTCTTAAGAAACTTTAAAAACAGGGAGCCTCGGAACGTAGAGTAAAATCAAGTTGCTGCCAATAACAGGGACTTTTTCTTATACAGCGTATGGCAAGCTGCCGATCAGTTGAGGCAAGCAAATAGTGGGCAGGCGAAATTGGCAAAAGTATAACGACATCTTCACCCAAAAACAGCTACGCGTCTTGCTTGAGGTACTTGAGAACGAGGTGCCTGAGGTGCTTGAGAGTGAGTTGTGTGCCATGAATCAGCGGTTATTGCGCGTAATGGCTAACGTAAAATTAGACTTCTCTTCGTTCGAGCGTTTCCTTGCGAGAATTCATAGACTAGAAAATAAGTATTTGTCTCTGCGAGAATAGTTGGAAAATAAGATGGCTACTTGCCACCGACCCCGCGACATGCACTGTGGTCCAACAAGAAGAAACGAGGAACTTAAATTCCACGAAAATCGAAAGCTTGTATTTGCCACCACGCAATTATTTTGCATTCGCAAAAGTGGATTTCAAAGAATTTCAAACGTTTTCTCAGACCCATTTACGCTCAGGTAAATGGGTCTGAGGGTTGATTTTAATAAATAAGGATAAACTTGTCAGTATTAATTTCGGACAATTTTACCCTTCACTCGAATCAACCCTAACCAATACAGGTTACTAGCAAATCAAACCAAAAAAACCTGGAGCCTTAAACACTGAAATATTTTTTGTTTTGTTGTTGTTGTGATGGACAATTTTACTGTTTGGTCTATTTCAGGTTTCGCTGGTTAAAGGTACATTCAACAACAGTGCGTAGTATCTTCAACCTTTGCTTATAAAAATCTTTTTCACGACTATCGGTGTTTTGCCTCGCTAAAAGGATTTAGGATAAAATTCCTTGAGAGATCTGAGGTGTTCTTTTTGAGATGAGCCTATAAATCGGTTAAATATTTATCGTTGAAAAAGACTATTATTCCTATTTCCAATTTTCGGTAATACATTCACGATTTCCGTCACGAATATAGAACAGGGTTCCACACCATCTTAAAAAAAATTAACACTTATTCCTTAATAGAATCGAGAGATTCGTGTTGTAGGTGTGGTAGGAGTAATTTGTAGTACTAGAGGAAGTTAGGTGTAGCAGGTTAGGTAGGTGCAGTTTTGTGTTGTAGGATTAGTTTGGTATTGTAGGTGTACTTTGTTGAAGAAATGTAAAATGGTTTCCTTGTTTACATAGCCTGATGTAAACACGCGGGAGGTTGTACCAAGTGTTTACATCAGGCTATGTAAACACGGAAACCATTTTACATTTCTTTTATAAAATAACTAATGAAAGAGGAACGAAAACCGTGTTTATATACGCTCGTGTAAAATGGTTTTATGGCCAATCAGAGCGCGCGTACTATTTGAATTATTTTATAAAGTAGTTTGTTGTAGAGCATGCAGTTTGATTTAGTAGGTGTAGTTGGGTATTAGTTGTTGTAAGTGGTTTGGTGTAGTATGTGTAGAAGGTTTAGTTTGGTGTAAGTGCGTGTAGTTTGGTGTAGCAGATGTAGTTTAGTGTAGTAGATGTAGTCTGGTGTAGTAGATATTGTTTGGTGGACTTCGGTGTAGTAGATTTAGTTTAGGGTAGTAGGTGAAGTTTTGTGAAGTTTGGTGTAATACGTGCAGGTTGATGTAGTTTCGTGCAATAGGTGTAGTAAGAGAAGACTACTATGGTGGGTGTCGTAGATGTAGTTCGGTGTTACCTACTACAAGTAAGGAGAGTTTGGCGCAATCAATAAAGCGCACGGTATTGCCAAGTGTCTTTACATGCGCCTTTACAAGCGTGCGAAACAAAATCCTCCATCTCCAACGAGAAGAAACATCTGTCATCTGTTCTTGTTACTGATGGTTTTTCTTCCTCTTCCATGCAGAGTAACAAAAACTACGACACAAACCGCCATTACTGAACCCCCCACCGAGTTCAGATCCACCGCAGACCTGCCCTACGTCAAAGGCCTCTCTGAACAACTTCGCCTCTGTTAACAACAACTGTTTCCAAGCCAGCTACGATAACACCTAGTACGCCCGAAGGATAACGTCGACGCTGCTAAACAGGATGGCGTAGTCTACAGGATTCCCTGTGAGTGCGCAAAGGTTTACAACGGCCAAACAGGTAGACCTATGCAGGAGAGAATCAAGGAACACGACAGGGATATCCTACTCCCTAAGACGCTGACCTTTGCCGTTTCAGAGCACAACCTTAAAACCGAACACACCTGCTCTGTAAAGACTAAAGTTAATTGATCGTGATGCCCATTTCTACACACGCAGGGTAAAAGAGGCAATTCACGTCAGACTTCACCTTAACAACATTAACAGGGACAAGGGAATTGAGTCTCAGAAGCCAGAAGCAAAAAACACAACAGCAGGAGGGCCGTGCGGCAGCTGACCATAGAGTGAAACTGATCCAAAAATTGCACCAATCACTGCCATCGAATTCCATCCAAACTCGTTAACCCGACATGTTAACAGTATTACAAGCTTCTGGACTAACGCTATTTTTCAGGGATCTTAAAACACCTAAATCTGAGTTAATTAAATGGCGCGTTTCCCTCTCTTTAATTTTTCGACGAAATTTACATTCAAAACAAAAAACAAGAGTTTCAAATTTATTTTACAATAAAAAAAGATACAACAATGAGAGAGCAAAGGAAGCCCAGGCATTAAAAACTTGCTCTTTTTCAGCCTCGTTTCCATGTCCTAGAGGGGCTCCAAATAGCTGTTAGCCGTAATTTCCTACGCAAAACAAATTTCAATCCTGAAATATTCATTTCGTGATAAAAACCCTGAACCAAGTTTACAAGCAAAATTTGAGCCAAATCTGTGAACGAGCCTGTCTCATTAGCCTCTCGTTTTACAATTGGGTAATTGGTTTAAACAGTGCCCTCAAAATATGTCGCAATGCCAGTACATGAACACTCTATCGCGTTCAAAGGCATAAGAAAATCTGTCGCAGTATTGGTAATACTAGGATTAAATACTGACCATAAAAAATCTGCCATTTTAATTCCAACAAATCTTATGATCATGACACAATAACTAATTATGACTAAGTATTAAAATTCCTCCGAAAGTTAATCAAAATTTCCATTCGACTAAAATAATCAAACAATCAAACGACTGATTATTTTTCAAGTTCTATGGAAATCTTTATACATGCATATGGCTGTAATAGCTTTATATAAACCTTAAGGCAAAAACCGATTAAGAAAAAAAATTGTAAAAACATTGTGGGAAAACGTTTTCTAGGTGTTTCAACTTGAATGTAAATGTAACACCTAAAACTTGTTTGTAGATAACAACCTCATTCATGTTAAATAAAAAAATTTGATGATGATTTCAAGACATCACGAATTAAAAATATTACTTTTAACCTAGTTCGAACAATTCATTAAAGATCAAAACACTGCAAAGTCCTTTTCCTTTTGCGTGTCCAAATCCTTACAGCTCATAAGAGCATTCAAGACAAGTGGAGAATCAACTTTTGAAAAAACAGAGATCAGTATGGGCTCTTGAGGGCTCGTTCGGTTGTTCCTGCCCTCAATAGAGGACTCTTACAAATATTTTGTAGGTAGCCGTGTGGTTTCTGCTCCAAATATCAACGCTTGCGGGCAACTTTTTACTTTGTTGGATTTCGTCTTTTCTATGATACAGCTCCAATTCTCACTGCCTTAACTGAAAAGTAAAAAAGTCATAATTCAGGGAGAATCGTTGAGATCATATGAAATTTTTCATTCAGCCTTGCGACATGAAACGATAAACTGTCCAACAATTATTATAGCAGAAAACTGTATTTACTCCTGTCAAATTATCTAAGAAAAAGTCTGTGTTCACTCAATTTAAAAGCATCTCAATTTCCTCGGGAAAAAAAGAAACTCCTAAACTCTACACAGCAAGAAAACAAAAACAGCATTTATGATCAAATATGTATCTATAATTTGGATTTAAAGTTACTTTTTAGTGCATAAATGTTATGAAAAGAATAATTACATGGATCAGCAACTAAATGTCGTTGAAATCAAGTGTGACGTCATCACCAATGAGTACAAATGGTGCCCAATACTTCACCTCCTTGAAGGTTTCGGATTCTCTCAGACACTTCATGGCCTGATTGAGAGCTTCACTTGCCTTCTTGCCTTTAGCAAGTGCATCGTAGAAGAAACTCATGAACTCTTGGGTTCCCTCGTCTGCAATCGCCCACAAGGTTACCACAACAGATCTGGCGCCAGCACCCAAGAATGCTCGGGCGATGCCAACCACACCCTCGGCAATGACCTCCCCACGAGCACTGTGACAACAGCTTAGAACAACCAGTCGCGCCCGCAGTCCAGCCTCCATAACATCTTTCATCGTCAGTAGATAGTCCTTCTCTTGAGGCTGAGGGGTTTCTCTTGTGGTGTTTGGTGCCAGGATAACTTCACCAGTTTCCATTTTACCATGTGCTGCTATGTGTACTAAAGCCACTGATGAGAGTCGTTTTAAGACTTCATCTTTTGTTGCCATTTCTCCAATGAGGGGGGAAATACTGAGGATTCGTCCAATCATCTCCGCCTCTTTCCTTGCTCCCGGAAGTTGCACCAACCGTCTTCCTTGATAGATGATCTCTTCGAGACATGGGTCGCCAACAAGCAATGCACCGCTCTTCAGGTGAAATTCAGCTGGGCAATCATTGATTAGTTGTAAGGTCGTCAGGGACGGAAGCACGCGAATTCTGAATAAATCACTCAGATAAATCGACTTCGAGTCCTCCAATGCTGCATAAGGCACAAGTCAAAATGGCCCCTCAGGAACAACTGTAAGCTCGTTTCCTTCGATCAGATCCGCAATAGGAGTAACGATGATGTCATAAAGCTTCTGTAGAGCACTTGATTGTGAGTACCTTACATCAACTTGAATCATATCATTCGCCGCTTCCTCCGCTTTCGGCGAGCCATAGGAAAGATTTTCGCATTTAACAGCATCTCTTGCATCGATCTCCTTCAAGGCAGTTTTATTCAATTGCTCGATGAAAAATTCCAGTTCCTCTTCATATTTATAATTGTTGACATGTACCTTTCTCAACTGGACATTATCGTCGCCAAAGAAAACCCAGTAGTAAACGCACGGTCCACTGATAGCTATGAAAACTGTGCCTGTTGGAACAAAACTCAGGGTAAGGAACGGGCCGCTGTTCCTTGAAGAATCTCGGGGCTGATATTTTGTGTCCAGCAGATCTTTTGGAGCTTGAGCACGTCCTTTTTCTGCGGCGAGAAGGGCGTTGACAAATTCCTTTTGAATAAGGTTTATACGCCACAATCCTGTATATGCACTTTTATGCTGATTACGATACCAAATCTTCCACTGATCGTTAAATCTCAGACCGGCCCTGATACTATCATACGCCTCTACACAAGAGTGAAAGCAGTCAAAGGCCCTCTTGAGATTTCCTTCGCACTCAAAATTTTTTCCAAGAGAGCAGAGTGAGAATGCCTCTCCGGCCTTGTCCCCCACTTCTTTAGCAATTTCTAGACCACTTTGATGGTAATCGATTGCTGTTTTGAACTGTCCTAGACCAAAATAAGCGCAGCCGAGATTGGCATAACTCCCTCCCTTTTCGGCCTTTGTTCCCACTTCTTTAGCAATTTCTAGATGACGTTGATGGTAATCGACTGCTGTTTTGAACTGTCCTACACTATCATAAGCGCGGCCGAGATTGCCACGACTTCTTCCCTCTCTGGCCTTGTCTCCCACTTCTTTAGCAATTTCTACATCACGTTGATGGTAATCGATTGCTGTTTTGAACTGTCCTCGATTATGATGAGCTATTCCTAGAAGGCTACAACGGATTCTCCTCGATCTTTTCTCTGTCTACTTTGGCATTTCCTATAATACGCTCTTGGCTCTCTATTATTGTTTGAGATTTGCTCAGTAAGTGAAGTAGAGGTTTCTTATCCTTCTCAATCTTAAAACGGGTTAAGAATAAATAACTGATGAGTGGATGTGTACAAATTTCAATAAAAATAAAAATATTAAAGGTATTATTCCATAAGTTGAGACATTTCATGTATGTGAATCGCTGAGAAAGTAAGTATTTCAGTCAAATCCTAAAACCTTAGATCTAAAATTTGCATTTTTACACTAACTGAAATGATACTGATTCTAATTTTGAAACAATGGCTGAAATATTTCTAGATTGTGAAACGAAATAGCTTCAAGAATTTATCGAAAATGTGGCAAATGTAAACACCAAGAAAATTATGAAGACCTTTATGTGGCCAACAGTTCTGACGACGTGGGCTGAAGAAAAACGGATCCGTCCGTATATTATTAGCTTCGAAGCCAAGGAAATTTATGTGAATCTGAAGAAGTTTTTATCTCAGAAAGAATGACGACTCGGACTATGAGTCAGACAGGAAGCTCGTGGTATTTTGCAGAATTTTGGAACATCGCTCTCGCGGTGTTTTTCTCAAACACCCCTAAAAAACATGCGCTATTCCCTAAACAAACCTTAGAAAAGGACATAACTGTCGAAAGTGGATTTCTTTTTACGATTTCCTATTTTAAATATTTCTTACCAGAGTGAATATTAATATAAGTGTTAACAAGCTCACTAGGCGTAATCATTGTTTGGTTTGGGCGTCCTGCTGATATTCTTAGAGAGACACTGATGAGGGGCGTTCTGCGAATTAGATAAAATGCCCCTTCTGTCAAGTGTAATGTTTTGGAATAATTGAAAATATTTTAATGTCTTTTAACTGCTCAGCTTGGTGTTAGTGAACACTGCTTGCATTTCTTTGCGTATAACGTTTGAAACACTCGTCAAAGGATACAGCCAATCCCATATGTAGCCAGCTCCTTGCTTCTTTGTACAAGCAAAGCTCCATGCAAGCACTGGCGGCTGAGAAGGTAATGACGTGAGGTATCTAATTAATTACTATCCACATATAAAAGTAGCCAGAAAATCGTCCCACACCCCATTCACATCAGCAAAACATTTTTAGTCAAACCGGGTTTAACTGAATGAAAACCAGAAAGAGAGGACTGAAAAACTGAATTTTCCATAGAATTCATACAATCGCTTATTTGCATTTTCAATATGTTATATTTGAAGTCGACTAACATCGGTTTATACTAATTCTAGGAAGAAAAAACTTAAACTTTGTTTAACAAACGACTTCAAACATTTCACATTTAATCTTTGGTGTAAATGAACCATTACTGGTTTAATTTTCATTTATAGCTCACTGACCTCAACTTGCACTTTTTATCTACGTAGCAAACATCCACGGGCCAGTTATTGTTGACACCCGAGGTATAGTCAGCTGCCGTAATCCATACAATTCTCTTGAAGAAATCATAGCAAAGTGGTTTGATGAATTTTGACTGCAACACCCACCTTTCTTAATAGCTTTGATTAAATTGGGTTCCAACTGAACAGAAACTGTTGCATCATTGAGATATTCTTCTTAGTTTCCTAAGGAATTCAGGAAGTAAGTATCAGTCGTCATCACTTGCCAATTTACGTATCCGTCTTTATACCTGGCCTAGACTTGGCCTTAGTTAAAACCAGGAGAAAATCATTTTATCGGGTAAAATTGGGGGAGATAAGGTTCACATTTTGACTCAGATTTGACCCAGATTTAAGAGAATGTGGTCAAACACCTTCGTTTTTCGCCTCTTGTCCTTTAGATATTTCAAACTTGGCAACTGGGTATGATCACAAGAAACTCACAGAGTTCATCTCAGGACAATTCTGCTAATATTGATTTTTAGTTGGTGGTTTACTTATCAAAGAAGCAGCTCTACGCTTCCTTGGTATCAAATTATTTCAATTCTCCTTAGGGAACGATGTGTTTCGGAAAAAGTATTGTTCTTTGCAACCTTGAAGACCATGAAAAAAAAAAAAACAATTACTCGGATCCGGGAATTTCGGTTTTTCTATAGCTTTTCTTCGCTTTAGACTATATGACCCTGTAAGTGCTTTGACCATATTTGATTGCTTTTCCGGGCATCTTTTGAGAAGATTCCTTGCTTTTTTTCTCCATAAAATTCGTCTTTTAAAAAATTCATTGATTCTTAAGTTAGCAGATAGCCGAGCCATTATTTCGGTAGTCGAGTCAGCAGAATATGAGTCACAACGACTGGCTAGGGAGGACATGACGTCACGTAAGAGGATTACCACCTTGATTTAAGGATACGCACTTTTTGAGGGGTGACAACCATAAACTTAGTTGTTCCTTTTTAGCTTGATATAATCGTACGCCGGCTGAGACGCAACAATTCGAAATGGAAGATGTTATACTGAGTTAATTGGACGCGTAATTAATTTTAACCACAGAACGGATAAACCTCCGCACAACAACAGTCCTGAGATGTTGGTCTTCGAACCTGTGTGGGAATTTCGATATTCTTATTAGTTGCTTTGCAATTTATTTGGCAAGTATACTTTTCATAATTTACGATAAGAATATCTCACAATTGCGATGAAACTTTGCATGAGAATTTCATCCTAATGGAGAATTTGCACGTGTGCGATCGATGTGAAATATTAAAGTTGCCAGTTTCGTTTCAATATTCATGCGATAAAAGGATGCACAAATGGCAGGGAAGACAGCAGGCGAGGATAAAATCCCGTTTAAAATGGGTGCAGATTGTACATTCATTAACTTCACGGAGTACGTTCCATGAAGAATTTAGTGGTTCCTTTAAAAAGATTCTTACCCAAATGGAAATGAGCTGCTGCTCTGTTGCTACAAAGCTTGGCGTTCAGCCGTATATCTTCGCAGTTCACTTGAAGACCTTCCGAGTAGGAGTTTATCGCGTTTTGATGTTCTCCCTGTCTGTATTCTTTGTTACCTTCCTCGAGACATACTCTTGCTATATCTGAAAACACCGGTTTAACCTTAATGATTTCGTTTTAACAAGGTTTCGTTTTCATGTCGTTAGATCCCCTTTTTAATTCCTATCCTTTACAGGCCTTTCATTCTTTTTGAACAGTCGGTTACTGTATACATGGGCCCGCCGACCATAAACCCTCACCTCACTGATATCTGTAAGTTTTACAAACCGTTAACTCTAAGATGATGTTTTGAATCACTTCTAAATGGTCTCCAGACCAATGAAATTCGGGAACTCTGGCCATATATGGTGTGGTGTGTTTGAAGGAACGCAGAATCAGATAAAACTTTTCGTAAACGTTATTGCCCATTTGATTTCCAAGATCAGTCTCCTCTCGACTTTAGTTACAAATGTTTTACCACATATGTTTTTTAATTGTATCAGGATATATTTAGCAATAGCAGTGATTCATAATTTATAAAGCAACTGCAAAAGTGTACGTGGTGTAAATGAGAAGCATTCTCAACATTTTCTTTGATTTTGATTCAAATCTATCCCTGATACTGAGTACGATACTAATTTTTTCATTACATTTTTCTTGTATTTCTAGCGGTAATAAATTTAATGATGATTTTCATTCCATGTATATGTATACAATTGTACACCTCACACCTACAGCTTGTTCGCGACCCACGCAGCAATAAAACTCAGTGTTTCTCTGTTGATAAAGTTAAAATTCGAACATATAGTTTCTGTTTCGAAAGTTATTCACAGAATAGGTAAAAAATTTAAATGAAAATGTGCCTAGTTAAAAACCACACCGAGGCGTCTTTTAAAGAATCTAATTTCTCACCTCTTAATGGATCATCGTATACCTCCAGTTTGGTGTCATTTGATGTCACTTGACTTTCGTTTGTCCCTGAAATTCAATCATTTGATAAACATTATTACTATTGCCAGAGAAAACGGCAAAAATATGAAAAATAAAACTTTATTAAAATGAATTATTATGAGTAAAAATTCATTTGTAGTCCATGCGAATTGCTCTAATTATGACGACCGAGTTTGAAAAGCGCTTGCTGAAAACTGATGTTCAGATCCTTTTTTCCGTGATGTCAACGGCCATTTTGAATCGTTATGCGGATTACCGCTGTACTTCCAGTCCCAGACTTGCCAGTCTTGATAATGCCCACTAAAGATGTACTTAACTATTCCACCACTAAACATTACAACCGCTTCAAAGTGACCATGTAGCTACCTTTTTCTACTGCTCTCTCTCACCTGTGACCCGAATCTCATTGTTCAAATCCAGTCCTTCTCCCGTTGCCGGAAGTTTAATCTCCGCCATAGCTGGAAATAAAATAGAATAGAATTTTACTGCGCTTGAAAACATCCTCACGAAACAAAAAAGGATACTAAAATGAAAATAATACAAAAAGAAAGGCGGAGACCAACTTGTCTCTGATACTTAGATAAAACGAAAGAGTGAGAATTTCAAAGTTTTCTCCCTCATGCTGTTGTGATGGGATTTTGCTTAAAAAATTCCCCATTCTCCGGATACGGACGGCAGTGTAATGCCTGTGGGTTTCCCGTGAAACGGGGTTGTTGAATCTTCGAGTTGTACGGCACATTTTACAAACTCAAAACGCAGTCAATGGTTTGCACAACTGTCACGAGTTCTTCCAAAATCCCGCAGCCTATTATGCAAAGAAACGCGTTTACATACGATCATCTAAACATACCTATCAACCAATTAGAGCGAGAGTAAGATTTCATTTGGTTTAAGTATTTTCTTGCGAATTTTCCATAGCTCTCGTGAATCATAGTTATCACTGCGTTTTTCCAAAGTGTGAAAAAGGCTCAAGCGAATAAAATATTCCACAAATATTCTTCTAAAGAGAGCTAAGTAATCATGAGTGACCGGAAGCCGCTAACCCGTGACAAAATGTGTCTAGAGAAAAGTCTTCCTTTTTCATTTGTAATTTATTATGATCCAGAATTTTCTGAATAAGATGGTATTTTAGGAGTTGTCTATTTATATTTGCATCGGCCTTCTGGCTATCGAGAACAATAATCTGCTCCCACATCAAAAGCAAGTTGAGAACCAAGCGCTAATTCTAGCATCTTGTAGGCCATCGAGAGACTTTGCTGCCAGATTATAGGAGCATTTGAAACCGAAATAAAGCTGAAAAAACCTTTAGATATCACAAAACTATGGAGAAATTAAAAAATATCTGTAAATGCATTGCTGACATAAAAGAATCTGTTGCTGTATAATTTGAAAGGGGATATATGGAAATTTCTCTTGTTAGACAGGCGTGGTATTCTCCGCGTCCTTCAGAGCAGGATTCTACGCAACCATTAGCATTTTCTGAGCCTAAATGTTTACCTTCCGAAGTAAACTCATGAGCTAATGTCGTTTGCATTGCGCAAAGAGAATTCCCGCCAAAACTGAATTCCGACCGAACCGCGAAATACGACAAATCACCTTTTGGATGAGAAGTTTAAATTGATGAAAAAAAAAATCTTTTTTGAAGAAGTCGAACGATATTTGCAAAGCTTCCAAAAAAAATTAAATAAGTAAATAAATGGTAATGCTGGCGAAGTTTCATTTTCATCCATGATCAAGAATTCGTATTAATTAAAATTTTTGGGGTTAAATTTTTAATTTTTATGTCACCTCGCTCTTTATCACGTTACTCCAATTTCTCGTCCTTTTTTTTTCTTTTCATGTGGTGTAACCCACGAGCGAACAAGATTAAGGCGAATCCAGCTGTGTGTGAATCAGCCACCCGAGGGGGTGTGATGTGCTCTCTCAGGATTTCCCACATTGAAGTCGAAAAAAAGAAATGATGTGCTTGTAGCCGGTCCATCACTTTGTAATTTCTTAACCAGACATTTTTTTGTTTCACAAACATAGAACGTTTTCCAGCAGTTTTAAATACAAAGGAGCCACGAGTATAAGTCAAAGTCAAAATAAAGAAAACTGCAACGAGTCTCGCAGTTTCATTCATTTTGGTAACCTCTTGGTTTATATAAATAATTTTTCTGTATAATATATCCCTTATTGACGAAACCATCGTCGCGGTCCTTAACAATCCTGAGAAGGAACTTGGGCGAATTTACGGCTGCTTAAGCTCATGATCGAGCTTGTCCAGTTGCGGGGTATTACGTGTCATGATTAACAATTACTCGCCGCAGGCTCAGTGACTTGTATTGTTGAATAATCCCCGAGACTAATCATCGGAACAATTACACTATATTAATTTATAATATTAAAATTTTTTAGTACCTGTTAAACCGCCATCCTCTGAATCGGTTTATCCTCCAAAAGTTGTCATTATTATTTCTACATGCCTGAAAATATCAAGAATAATACGTTTAAAATTTCGATAAAACCATGAAAGATTTCATATTAACGAGCAATAGATCAGTCTACAATCCCTTGTCACGAGTAAATAACAAATCTCTTCAAATGTCCAGTTTAGAAATTAAAATTGTTCTTTTACTTCATGAAAGTTCTCGTGCTTGTCTTTTTCTTTGTTTTTGTTCTTTCTCTTGAATTGTGTGTATATTTTTAATGTTTCTGTATTCCTATTACTTCATCCTGCGATTGAGACTTAGGCTCAGTCATTTTCTTTTCAATATAGGACACAAACTATCCGCAATTCAAAATCCTTTTTTCAGTTCCCCGGAGAAGGACAGTCTCCTTCATATAAAACTGAATTGACAAGGATGAAGACAACCTCAGAGTTATACTGCTCAAGCGGTGCACATAACACTGGAATCAGCCATGCTGTAGTTTCATAAATCTCTCTTGGGCAGATAAATCAGTTACTTCGATGTTTATTATGTTTATTTTAGTGTCAGCATTGAGAAATAATTCCTTCATCGAATTCAAACTAACAAAGAGAGAGGAGCAATTTTTTGCTCGGGGGTCGAATAAAGAAAAATCTTTTTATCCGTCACGAGTGTGTAATTAAGAGAATCTAAGCATCTTCGAGGATTCAATCTCTAAACCCGTAGATCTCGATGTTTTTAATTTCTTCATTCGACGATGGAGCTTGAACTTTACTCTCTTTCTTTATTTATTTTCAGACATGACGCTTTCGACGATTCAGATCCCAGGAGAATGCGGGAAGTCTTGTCAAATATGAACCCAGCGTATGTCTTGACTCACTAACGAGGTCTTTTGTAACTTTGGACTGGAGATTTAGATCATAAAATTTGAATTTTAAGGTTCTAATCCTCGAGGGAAACTAGCGATTTTTCTTTCTCCCTCGCTTACGACGAATTAATGTCATATTTCTCTGATTCTTTCGTCGTAAGTTTAAATTTTTTTTCACATGTGTATTTAGTCATTAATCCAGCACTCACCTGTAACTCTTGTGAAATTGTGATTTTCCCCGCAAGCGTATAGCAAAACGGTTTACTTGGTAACACGAGCAGTTTCGAAGAAGCTGAATACAATTATGAGCTTATTGAACTCAAAACAAAAAATGGTGTATCATTTGTTAAATTTGTAAGTCACGAATCAATTTTTTGGTCATGCATGCTATTTTACTTTTCAATCGTCATGCTGGAACTGAACGTCAGATAAATTTATAGCTTTTCTTTTTCGTTCTAAGGAGCGGAGTAGGTCACAAATATGAATGTAACGCAGAGTCTAACTTCCCAGCGGCCAGGGACAGTCTCATGGACTAAATGTCCAGTAGTCAGGAATTTTCACAGAAATTCTACCGAGAGGTTCTTTCAAACTTCTTAAAAGTGTTGAATGCTTGTTAAGAAATTTCATACGATTCCAAAGTTTAGTAAGTTTTTTGGTTGACGAGTTATTGCCTAGTGTCATGTAAAGAGTGTTTGTTCCGCTCAGGAAGTCATTTCCCATGCGCCCGTTACCTGCCACGTTCTCGTTGCCTTCGCGGTCACGCAACAAGCAAGAGCTGCCACTAATTAGTGTTAAGAATTACTAACAGAAATATAATTCCTTGAGTGAGGCTTAAGCGTATAACACGGCGTTTATAGGTTATATTTGGACTGACCAAAAATCACTGTAAATTTTTCAGGTGCACCTGATGGCCGGCAAACTTAAAACTCAACTGACATCATTAGAAACTAAAACCTTGCCGTAGCTTGAATTTATCTAACACTTTTAAAATGTAACAGAAAATTTTCTTTTATATCGACAATGAAACATTTATCAAAGAGACTAAATTTTGATCGCAATCGAAGGATTCAACACCATCGGATTCATTTGCGACTTTGATCACCGCTTGTGTCATTAGAGAAAATCGAGAGAAAATTTCCCTATTGATTAGCGCTGGTGCACACACAGAGTCATCTGCAACCCACCTTCGGATACGTTGGTGGCTGGGATGCATGCGGGCACTGGCCTGGACGTTAAGCCCTCAGCATTTTCTTCGGCAAAGCTGGCTTGGTGGCGGGCCATACCCGCCTTCATAAACAGTAATGCCGCCACAAGATAAATATACCCTCAAAGATAGTTATGAAAAAATTTTAAAATTTGCTTCTCAGCAACTGCTGGTAAGGACCAACTTTAAATAAACAAAGATAGAAGACCTCTTTGGAATAGATACACTGAAGACACTACTGCAACTTTGAAGATCTGTTGAATTATACAATTCTTTTTAGTCAGCCTGTTATTAGAGTATTTTGCATATAGTTGGGTAAGAACAGAGTAAGAAAGAAGTTCGAAGGAAGGTTTATTCTCCAACTACAATGCTTTGTATCTCCAAGACACTTCGCTGATCAAAACTTTCTTCACGGCCATCGGCGTTTTAACTCGCTGAAGAGGAGTTGAAATCAAATGCTTTGAGGGACCTGAGATGTTCTTTATATAATCAGCTCATAAATCGGTTAAATATTTGTCGCTAAAACCGAGAATATTTTCAATTTTCCCAATCAACGAAATTGTGCCAAAAGCAGGAATTTCAGATAAAGAACGCTTAGAATTTTGTAATTGATGAGTATCGGGAAAAGGCCGTTTTTGAGTGTTTCTTTCGTAGGAGCTAAATGTTTGGAATATTTTATCGAAAATTCCGTGTAAACGTAGCTGATTTCTTCTTATCATTTCTTTTTTTAAAGCTTCCGAACTGGAAGGACTACTTGCTAATATATAGCTGAACTGCGTAGAGCGGGCCCGGCATATTCCAAATTCCAAACCCCATCAAACCTTGAAGTTTGAAAGTTTCATCAGAACTGTTGGTATATTTAGGTCACCTTCAAATCCTGTGGAAATAATGCGATAAAATGTTCGTTTAATTTAAGCTTAGAGAAGATGAAAATCACGCTGTGGCAAAAAAACAAACAAAAACAAACAAAAAAACTGAGCAAGTCTTTAGTTTGAATTTTTTTTTTAATTGTCAAGGTTTCAACTACACCTAATACAGCAAGCTTGGAAAGAGTACAGAACTAGACGAAGAGTAATAATTTTTAGCCTTAGTGATCTAAATTTTACTTATTTCATCAGTAGTCCGTGTTCAACTTCTACATTTTTAAACATCCCAAAGACCAAAACAATTGACCGTAAAGAGAGTGAATTTTTTGTCTTTCAAAAATTACGATTGCTCGTTTATTCCAGACTGAACAAGAAGACAAGCAATCATTTGATTACTTATAAACGACAAACGTGAGAAATAATAATTCAGACAGCTTTTCATATTAATGCTTATGCAAAGCACGTGAATATTATACAATGTTACAATTAGTTTTTAATTCAATATTTCAAACTACAATCTTCTCCTCCTCCTCAATTTCTTATTTCGTATTCACGTGCGGCTCACGTGTGATATAATCTAACGAGATTTGAACTTGGCATTGGCAGTTGACCCAGACACTTCCGTGTACTCTTTATTTTTGTCTTGTTTCGTTTTGTTGTTTTTTTCTTCAAACTATATAGAATAATCTAGCACCTCTCTGGCCTTCTGATTGGCGGTGTTTCTGTAACATCTAGAAAATTTATCAGTATTAAAGGCTAAGGGTTTAGTCACGGATGCAGAAGGTTCCTATGCAAAACTTAAGCCATCGGCATCACTAACAATTAATTTTTTTCCATATTGCTCTGTGCAAAGATCCATAGAAAAAGAAAAAGTCAGGAGATGTCCGACTATCTTACCAAAATGCAAAGAGTGGAAGATTTGGACAACGTTGATTTCCAGGGCCTAATTGAAGTTAAGAAACTTTGGAAAGGAGGCTTTGGCGAGGTAGGAGTTTCTGTAATATGTATATTATAAATATTAAGACACATGCGGCTACTAAGAACCCCCCTTCGATCGACGAGTTAAAGGAATTTGAAGACGACATGCTAAAAATGATACAATCGACGAAACTCAAACAAGCAAACAACCCTTTTCTCAAGACGACGAAGACGACACCAAACGCATAAAAAAACGAAACCAAGCTACTCATCGCCGCTGACAAAACAACGAACCTTTACAAACTAGAACCGTCAACATACAACGATCTACTAAAGCAAAATAACACAAAGTCCTACAAAAAAGCACAACCTAATACCACACGAGCCATCCATTCAGAAAACAAAAACATCGCAACGAAACGAGGCATCGATGACAGAGTGGACATGACAGCTAACAAAGACGCTTTCATAACACTGAAAGACCACAAACCGAACTTCGCTAACAAACCGACCTGCCGACTAATTCACCCCAACAAATCCGAGATAGGCAGAATCAGCAAAACAATCCTCGACAGAATCAACAGCAAAATCACGAGAGCATCCGAATTCAATCAATGGAAAAACACAGCATCCGTGATCGAGTGGTTTAAAGCCATTAAAAACAAACAACACCACAGTTTTATTTGGTTTAACATCGAATAATTCAACCCCTCCATCAGCCAAGACCTCCTGAACAGAGCACTCGACTTCGCCTCAGCCTACGACAACATCACCGACAACGAAAGAAACATAACCCATGCAAAGCATTCGATCCTAATGCCCAAACAAAAACTTATGCAAAAGAAGGCCGATACAACATTTGACGTCACAATGGGCGGCTACGACGGTGCCGAAACATGCGAGCTAGTAGGAAGTTCCCTCTTTTCCCAACTGCGGAAACTCAACATCAACATCGGACTTTACAGATACGACGGACTGGCCATTTCAAACACCACACCGAGAGACACAGAAAACATCAAAAAAGAAATATGCCGCATCTTTAATCACAATGGACTACGAATCACCATCAAAGCCAACAAACAGACCATCGATTTCTTAGACGTCACTTTCAACCTGAAAAAAACACCTACCAGCCCTTCACAAAGCCTAACACCACACTACAAGACGTCCACCGCGAAAGCAACCACCCACCAACCACCACAAAGAACATACCCGCCGGCATTAACGAAAGACTGTCATCCCTTTCATCTGACAAAGCATCCCTCAACCAAGCCGCTCCTCCATACAAAAAAGCACTCGACGAATGCGGATACCGGTGCACTCTACACTACGAACCAGCCACGACTAACAACCGAAAAAACAATGGAACAACATACTCTGGTACAACCCCCCATTCCGCAAAAACGTCAGCACCAATACCGGACACAGATTCCTTGCCCTAGTAGACAAGCACTTCCCGAAAGACCACAAACTTAGAAAAATCTTTAATCGTAACACAATCAAGATCAGTTACAGTTGCATGAATAACACTAAACAGGTCATCGACAACCACAACAAACGCATTTAACTTCATCCAAACACATCAATGACACCGCAGATAACACAAACACAATAGACACCAAAACTTGCAAATTAGTACAATCATTGTAACGGATTGTAACATGGTACAATTTGACGCTTAAAGTCACCGCCTCTAAGCTGGCATTAAGTGCAGTAGCAGTAGTTACTTGTGTTTTATCATAGCAAGTATGTTTAATTCAAGATAAAGAAGATATCAAGCTTTATTAACAATTACAATATAATTTGGTCTTCTTTTCACGAGATACAGACCTCGCTGCACTCAGTCCCGAAGTCATGACCACGAGTCAAATATTTTTCCATCCGACCCACCAACTCAGTCTATAAGTACATAATCTGATACCTTGAGGAACAACTCAAAACAACGAGACAAATGTTTAAAAAAAAAATTGCATAAAAATTTCCCCGTTCACCGGACGACCAGCTGCCAATTTACAGAATGCAGCCAAGGAGTTGCCTAACCTTGGTTGAATTAACAGTTACATTAACGGTTGAATTAATGTCGCAACAAACTGTTCAAGGTATTGTTAAATAGACTCTTTAACGCTTGGCTATCCTCCTCATACTTCAGGTCTCGCAATATTATTGCCAAAAAACCCATGGATATTGCGCAGTAAAAACCTTGAAGAAGAATGAAGCAAAAAAATTGATGGTGTTGAAAGAAACACTCATCCTCCTCCGCTTGGCTGGGAGCTCCTGCGTTACGCAGTTATGCTGGGCATTTATCATCAAAGTATGTATTTAAGAGGTAATTTAGTGTTAACAACTTAAATTAGCCACCGTAAAGGGTAAAAAAGCTAGACTAAAGCTGACACTTCGAGCGTTAGCCCTTCGTCAGAGCGATGCATGTATTTAAGAAACGTTTTTTATGGAACTTTGCACATCGTACCAGTGGAGCGTTGTGAGGACTTCTTTGTTTCAGACTCAACGCAAGTTGAGCCTGCCACTGTTGCAGTCAGTTTTTGTTTATTAACAAATAGCTAGTTATTGTTTAGGAGCCGGTTTTTTTTAAGGGGGGGGGGGGGGCAAAAGATTTAAGGGAGGGGGAATCAGTCGTCGTCAACAAAGTATAAGGGAGGAGTTAGGGTAAATTGATTTCAATTAACATCCAGTGAGAAAGAATCATAAAACATAAAGCATTAATTGAAACAGCTGTAATGCTGAGTCAATACACTAAGTAGAATATGTTTTTTTCACAGCTCACAAAAACATTATTAGCGCTGGAGTTTTTGCCCGGCAGGGACTTCGCTGGAGTTCTTCGAGGGGAGGGAGGAAAACTGAGTGAAGAACGCGCCAGGTAAGTTTTGAATGAACATAAATTTTACACCTTGTGAAGGAAAAAAAGCTAAGCATCCCAGGAGTATTTAAGGTTGTTTTCCTAATTGTCACTCATGCTCATTAATTCTTTACCAAAATGTAGGCTTTTTCTATGCCGCTGTCAATGCATTCAGTCTTAAGTTTGCAGACTTGCAGTTGCTTATTTTCTTTCGACTAAGACCGAGATTACAACGTAGAAAGTCAATTAAATGTATTCATACGACAGCGTCTGGTATTTCAGGTTTTACGCCGTCGACATTGGCCTAAGATTAAAATATTTGAATTAAAAAAAAGTCATCCACAGGTATGTTTGTGGCATAACGCACTCAGTAATGTCTCATTTCGAAGGAAAAATTTGCTTTTTACCCAGTGTCTTGGAGACCTTTGTCAAACAACACAGACGATATTGATAACGATCCCAGTAACGATAGAGAAAATGACAGCGACAACGATAACAATAAGACTGACGACAAGAATTATAGGAACGAGAAGGATTATGGGAATGATAAAGATACTTCATAGTTTAGAGAAGATAAAACAGCCGGCATACACCCGTTTCTTTCCAATTGCTTCTAGGATACAAAAATATCTTCTCGTTCATTCCGGCTTAATTCCAATGTCGATTAACTTACCTTCCCTGTCAAACAAGCTATCTTGGTGCAAATTGGCTAAAATATAATGCACCAGTGGTGGACGACGAATCTTAGTGAGAAAACGAGAAAGGGCTTGTTTTTGAAATCGTGGCGCCACAATTGACATGAGCTGTATTGGATTGGAATCTAGAAAGAACAGGTAGAAGATTTTCCATTATAACAGAAAAATTGATGTAAATCTGGTTTGCCCTGATGTAAAGTGATGTACACTAAAAATGAGTGAAAGAAGTTTTTTCCAACCTATTTCATCCGAGATCCAAAACCGGAAAATATTCTGGTAAACTCAAATGGCCACCTGAAGTTGTCAGACTTCGGTCTGAGCGAAGTTGTCGCCTTTACAATCACTGAAGAATGTGGAACTTATTCATATATGGCGCCTGAGGTATAAGGCATTGTAGCAGATTATACTGAAAAGTCTTTGTTCAAATTTCTGGTGTTTTTCTCACTATTTATTTACCTTCTCGTTAGATTTTTAAGAAAGTTCTTCTTTCTTTTCCTCTTACGCTGAGGGTAAAATGTATTCTTATAATCTTCCACTAAGGCCAATCTTAAGTCAAGGCATTGTCAAACGAGAACCAACAATTTTCTCAGCAACAAAGGGGTATGTAACCTCTCTACTTTTCACGAAAATTTGACAAATTATGATAGTAATATTTTGTAATGCCTCTCCGCCCTCAGTTCCGACAAAAAGAGCGTAGAAGGACCCCCTGCCAGAAGACCCTGACCACGCCCTTGTTAATACATTGATATTTCAAATCAGGCTCATGCAGTTGAATTGTTAAAACACTTTTTGCAATGCTAATGAACTGCACTCAATCTGTGTTACAGATGATCATGGGAGAGTCTTATACTTACTCTGTGGACTGTTGGTCCTTTGGCGTGACTTTATTCCTGATGCTAACCGGCAAGGTTTGTTCAAATAATGTTGCCACAACTCACTCATATAAAACATGTTTGCAGTGTCAATTTAATGATAACGACAATGATATTGAACTTTGATCAATACACTCTCAACATCTGTAAATAATAACTGGCCCTTGGGAAGGACGCAAATGCTTACGAATCAAACCTTTAACAGTGAAGTAATCATGAATTGCCATTACCTTTCGTCCCATGGGAAGAGGACACCCTCCTGTGGCAAACATGGTAAGGGGACATACCACCACTTTTTGCAATGCTAATGAACTGCACTCAATCTGTGTTACAGATGATCATGGGAGAGTCTTATACTTACTCTGTGGACTGTTGGTCCTTTGGCGTGACTTTATTCCTGATGCTAACCGGCAAGGTTTGTTCAAATAATGTTGCCACAACTCACTCATATAAAACATGTTTGCAGTGTCAATTTAATGATAACGACAATGATATTGAACTTTGATCAATACACTCTCAACATCTGTAAATAATAACTGGCCCTTGGGAAGGACGCAAATGCTTACGAATCAAACCTTTAACAGTGAAGTAATCATGAATTGCCATTACCTTTCGTCCCATGGGAAGAGGACACCCTCCTGTGGCAAACATGGTAAGGGGACATACCACCCGAAAAGGGGATTTGTTTTAGGCTTCAGGTGTCCTAAAGGTTACAGAACAGATTACATTAAATGGATAGTAAAGGAGGTTGGAAATAGTTCACAGAGGGATTTGGAAGAGAATAAAAGTTCAACGCTGATTAAAATCATGAGCCCATTTCAATAGTTTAGAAAGACGTTGCAGTCCTTTGTGCGTTTGTGAAATGATTGAAAGTTGTACATGACAGCGGCATCTTTTCTGCAAAATATGGCGAAAGAAAAGACTGAGAAGGGCTTGGATATGACTGAGGACCGAAAAACAAAAAAACAATAAAGGTTCCTACCCCCCATGGGGTATGCTATACAAAACTTACCAAGAGATATACATACATGTAAATGTTTATAACTTAAAAATCATGAAATCTATTATTCAAACTAAGTTTTAGTAAATCTTTACATCAATATGGATTTTCTCATGAACCAGCTGTCAGTTATGTTAAATGGAAATTGCCAACTTCCACAATAATTAATAATAATTACATTGTTATCTTACTTCCCTAACCTACATTACTGGTTGCCTTTGTTAGAAAACCTTGGAACAGTCAAGCTCAGTTGCCTCAAACGCTGTCAGAGACTTTTTATTGACAATACTTTTAGTAGAAATTTCATGCCTTAGACAAACAAATTCAACACCTAATCAATCTTTCTTTTTTCATGATTATTGTTGCTGCTTTTTTTTTCAGTTTTTTGCTCTATTTTCATGACTAATTGCTGTAATTTGTTTTGCTGTTTTTATTCTTACAAAACATTTTTGTAAGAGTTCCAATACTTGTGGATCATCCACACACTTTGCAAACATTTGGCATGCAGACAAGACAGAGGTAGTCAATGTTCCCTTTGAGAAAAAACACCTTTTAAATGACGTCTTCAATTCACTTTATTTGAAACTCTGATCTGAAAATATTTGTCAACAAGACTTGTTAGTAGTGAGAAGTACCAACCAAGTTTCCTTTCATAACTTAATTTCTTAAATGTCCCAATCACTGGATCTCCCAAAAAATATTACATCTTTTATTTTTGGTGCATATTACAAGTCCTTCTTTATATAAAAATGAAAAGTGCTAGTCACACTTCAATAATAACAGCTCTTAAGTTTACTTGTTGTTCTTCTCTGTCTGTCAGCTATCAACAAAATTGTTTTATACTTCGGGCAGTGCATAACTATTTGTGGACCAGAGTTCCAACGCACTTCTGTTATCGCATATAGCTACTTCTGTCTCTTGTACAAATGTTTCTCCTTTGTAAGACGCACTCTACTCTGTTGTCAATACTGCTTTAAGTTGAGTGGAAACGACTGACTGAGGAATCGAGATGGCGGTGTTGGAACGTGTTGCTGAACGCTTGCTACGGTCAAGCTTTGTAGATTTAGGTACTGGTACACTGGGATCATCTATGTATCTCTTATACTTCCGAATGTGGTATCCTTCTTTTATAAATATGAGGGTAAAAGACGATTTGTAGTCGCATTCAAAACAGTGATTGGCTTGTGTTATTTCTCACCTTTGCCATAAACACAACTCAAGTGAGTTTCGAGTCTTTGTTTCCTCAACAACTTTCGGCCACAAATCGTGCATTTGTAATACGATCGGTTCTTGTCGATTATTTCTACATAGAGTGAGCTCACATCATTATTTATATCACCAAGGTACCATCTTCTAGAAGCAGAGAACCGGTTGAAGAGGTCAGAATAAAGTTGTGCGCTTCTCTTAACACTGCAATCGGCAAGACAGCGGATTCACTTTGCTAGCCAATGACAAGTCCTAAAAGATCCACGTGATCATGCCCGTGATCGGAAACAAAGAAGACTCCATTTGGCGCTCATCTTCGAATGTACTTTTCATCGGTTGATCGCTTTTCTCAACTGTTTTGCTTTATATAACATTTCTAAAGATAGCTTTTATTGTGGTTCAATGGGAAAACGAGAATAGCGTGAGTGTTGTAAAAGAAAAGAAAGTCGTTGGCGCCGTGGAGTTAAAAGAAGGGACAACAGTTGACATATTGACTGGTACAAACAAGGACCGAGTGGCCATCTGTAAAGCTACGATTTTGAAAGTTTGTGGTGAGTAAAAATTGCGATATTCGTTACGTGATTAAAATCTTATAAAAGAATAGATGTAGCGGGTTGAATTAAGCTTACATAACGCTCGGCGCAACTGAAACTAGAATAATTCTGAGAATCGAATCGGTCACTTGCATGCCACAGTTTCTTAAGCTTGTGAATTACAATGAAATAAACCTATCTGTAAGGTTTCAAGATTCCTTTAGTCACGTTTGGGAACATTCAAGATTCATAATAGGTACTGTTATTAAACAAATCTTAGTACATAAAGAAGCCCTCCTTGGTAAAAACAAAATAATGTATTCAGCCCTTTTTTAGTAAAATCCATGAGAGAGATGTACTAACTCCAATATAAAAGTCACTCAATATAACAGAGATTTCTCAATTTGAGAATCCAATGAATGCGCTTTTCCTCATAGCCATCTTAAAAGCCTGGTCTGAGCTTTAAATATACATATTTTAATACATTATTTTTTTTTCAAATTCAGATGTCAAGGAATCCAGATACAAAATGGTCAAGGTTCTTGTAGACAACCTCATTCAAGGCTAACTCATTGTGAGCCCAGGAAAAAAAATACAAACAGTACAAACAGCAGCTAAGTTTTCAGTGTAGGATAACTTCATTCTAATTTATTGTTACAGTTACAACAAGATTTTAATCAAAAAATCAATTTTATTTGTCTGTAATTAGCCCCTTCACTCCCAAGAGTGATTGGTTTTCAAATATAACTTAAGATATTGTATTTTATGGAAAAGAATCAACAGATTTTATTCACAATTTGTGTCAAACCAAATTTAATGATTGATTAGATCTATTTTATATGAATAGCTGTAATTGAGGATTAATCCGTATGAAGTTTTCAAGAAAAGAAAAATAAATCAAATTTCATCCTAATATTACCACACATTGATGTTAATAATTAATCAAAAATATTTTACATGAAAGCCTTAATTAAGCTTCTAAATAAATTTCATTAAATACTTGAACTCTAGCTGGGTTTTTTTAATTTAAAGTATTTATTTTATATCATTAGCCTCAAATTTTTGCTTAAAATTCCCAGTAATTCTTAAACATTCCTAAAAATTCCCAGAAATTCCTAGGAATTTTTTAGATTTACAGCTTTTCAGGGAAAGTCATTGGTTCTCTGAGTTGCAGTTCCTAGGAATTCCAAGTCCTGTTGGCTTTAAACTTGGAATTTCTGGGAATTTCTAGGAATTTCTAGGTTTTTAGAACCAGAGTTGTTATGGTTGGGAATTCCTAGGAATTCCTAGGAATTCCCAGTCCGAATTTACCGTGAAAATTCACACCTTTATTCCTAGGAATTCCTAGGAATTCCAAAAGCCATTTTGCAAGGGATTGCCTTTTAAAGATACCTATTAAAGCTGTATTCAGAAGCAAAGACACGTAGGTAGTATACTTCTGCCTTACTTTTATATTAAGGGATTTCTTTTTATGTAACATATATCCATTTCTTTAATTTCCTCCTTAACCTGCCTGCAAATAATTAAATTTTATGTTTTAATTCAAGTGTGAGAAGATAAAACAGAAGTGTTGCAGAGTTCTCCTTTCAGACTGAATTCAGGTGAGAACATCAGTAAACTAGTTGATGTCATATGCTTCTCCTGAATCTTTAATTTTATTGCTCTGTGTTTTTTTTACAAAGGGTCTTTTATATCTTTGTGTGCCAGCTAATGAGTAAAATCTCGTTGAATAGATAATAAATAAATCCATCTTAAAGTTTTTGGCATTTACTATTTTAAAATTCATAAATGGCATTCTCTTTTAACCCATGTAAAGAGATATTACACATTTCTTAAACTAAAATCTGAATCATGAAGTCAACTTAACTTTAATGAGTTTGAAACTTCATTGTAAATAAGAACACTTTACTGGAGTATGTTACATTTATTTGCTGCCTTTCTGGTGCATATGATTACATAACCCTTTAACTCTGAAGTTCTCATCAGTAATTCTCCTTACTGTCTGCCAAACAATTTATGTGCTATTAGGTTGGAGGATTTGGAATTGGATCAACCGATTATCCCCTAATTGATATTTTTCCTTATTCTCATTACTTGTCTGTTTGATAATGTACTGATGGTGTAAGGAGAAATTCTCTCTAGATCACTAGTGGGACTAAAAGGGTTAAAATGGGGGATTTCATTATACTGTAATGATTAAAATTGTTCAAAATGTAGCAAAAAAAAGAATGTTATGTTATGTTTCATTTCTCCCTGCTCTCAATATAGTGGAAAAACCTGTTGCTGGTTGCTTATGTCTTTAATGTTTAAATGTTCATGGGAAATGCTTTTTTTTTTTTTAATTGAAGATAGAGAAGTTTTCAAAGCTGATAGAAATAAGCTGTTTGCAAGTAATGAAAAGCAAACTGACAATCATACCTCAATGCTTGACATGCTTCTCTCAAATATGTCAGTTATGTGTATCTACTATTGAAGTGGTGTCTTTCTTGTGCTATGGTTCATGAGCCGTCACCTCTCATCAAGTCCAGCTTTGTTCACCCCCATTGCACTTACCTTAAACCAACATCTACCAGAATCCTTTAAATAGTTGATACTAAGATAGGAAAGGGCCCTGGTGGTCAGCATTGAGTTTGGTCTTTTCTCATGATAAATTTTGTAAACAAATACGGGGTTTCTCTCATTGAAAACCCAGTACTTCTGACAGGTTCTTTGTGATTGGACAAAACGTTTTCTCCACACGTGAAAATGTCATTTCTCTGATTTGATTGGTTGTAAACAGCTGTGAATGGCAAAAATATTTGACAGATCATAATACTTACTTAATGACTGAGTGGGAAGTCCGTGCATCATGATTGAGAGCCAATATTTTCCATCCAATGAGTACGGGAAAGAGCCAGTTTGAATGTGTCTCAAAGGATAATTTTTAGAATATCCTCTCAAAAATCCCACTCAAAACTTACTTTTGTCTCCTTGGAGTCCCCTAAAATCTTGCATGGTTGTAGGTCAGTGGACACGCATTAGGAACCAAGGAAGGTTCACACATTACTGTTATATTACATGCAATAATAAGATACATGAAAAAGTTACTCAGTTGCGATTGGTTAAGGTAAATGCAGCCTATAGGTGATTCAATGCAGAAGAGGGTTACTTTGGTGCAAAGAAGTAACAAACCAGACTAAACAATTCCTTGAAATGTTTAGCCGGACTTTGAATTTTTTTGCGCCTTAAAGATGGGAAAATACCATTGCATATTATTGTTTTGATTGTATGTGGTTGTTTTTACCAAACGTACAATGTCATTTGCAGGCTTTGAATAAATTATTTTTGCGCTTGATGTGCATGCTTTGCTTCTGCATAATTATTAAAGCTTTCTCGTATTTTTTCATGTATATTATTAATATGTAATCACAATTTTTCTCCTGCAGTTTGGAATAAATAAGCATGAGTAAATTTTTTTCAAAGACCACAGACACATGGTTTAAATGTTGTAAAAGGGTTAAGATTCCCTCTGCTATGCTTCAGCACGTTGATAATTTTGTTTCAAGAAAACATTTTGTTACGCTGTAAACAATCATGTCTTAGATTGGTCAAAAAACTGACAGGTGAATTCATGCGTGTAAATGAACTTTATTTTCTGATTGAATACAAAATTCTCTGAGGGATTTGTTTGCTGACGTCATGAGCGTGCACAATAGGAATATGAAGCAAACTCATGCAATTGAATTTGATCAGACAAATTTACTAGCTATGTTGTAAAATGAATTAATCGTATGACAGTGAGGAAGGGAAATTCACTTTTTCATGTTGGTTTGATTCTTGGCTGGTTTAAAAGGCCCAGTGAGATAAACTATATACCAGGCATAAATTGACTTCACTAATTTAACAGCAGTATGTTTCACTTAATTTTCAACAGTGTCACACTTAATATTGTGAACTTTTACTCCTTTTTTTGTTGAATAGACTTCTGTCAAACATGCATTACAGACAGGGTCTTGTTTCTGCTTGCATGGTTTATTTACAGGGTATTTAAAGATATTTATCAAAGATGAGGGAAGTAATTTAATGCAATGTTTCGTCCTGAACTCCTTGTGAGAAAATGGTTTCCTCAGGTAACATGACTTGTAAACCAATTATAATGAAGAAATTGAACTCAATCAGCTGATACAGAATTTTTAAAGTTTTTTCCATTCATAACCCAAAATTAGTTAATTTGAATTAGCTGCAAGAGAAAGGTAACAACTTGAAAAGGTTTCCTTCAAACTTGAGTTGTGTTGATTTGTTCTGTGTGTTTAAATTTATTTGATTTTTAGGGTACTCTGAGGGACGGGACACAATTTGACAGCAGTATCCCTCGAGGAGAACCATTCGTGTTTACATTAGGAGTGGGACAAGTTATCAAAGGTGGATACTTGTGATATAGCATGCATGACTATGTGCAAAACAGGCTGATATTTGTAGTTTGCCATGATATTATGCATTTAAGCAAGTGATTGAACTTTCTACTGGTTTAGCAATCAATTGGCCCATGTGGGAATTGGGGAGAAGGCAAGAAACATTTGGACATCACAAGCTTATGAGGATCTATTACTTTAATTTATTAACAAGCATTGGGTTTAATGGTTTGATAAACTTTAGGTTTCTGAATGTTTATACTTAACTTAGTTTCTCAAACATCTCATATGTTACTTGTTACCCAACTGTTTTATTTTATAGTCATTTGTTATAAGGCAGGGAAAACAAAGCAAATAGAGGAGTGGTTTGGGACAGGTCTTGTAATGTTCTTGTTGGATTACATTGTAAAATAACCAACTGTCCAAACAGCTGTGCAATTTCACATGATATTTGTACTCAATTTGTGCATTATTTGTACTCTCTGAGAGCAGTTGAATAATAATGTAAGATATTTGGTTATATTAGAAGTGTTTTTACTATTTAATAAGTCATGATTAAATTTTTGTTACAGGATGGGACCAAGGACTATTAAAGTAAGTTACAACTATAGACCACTCACCATTTGTTTCTAAGTCTTATTTATACACAATAAATTCCTCTCTCCACATTACTTACATTTTCAAACTACTTCCTCAAACTTTTTCAGAACTGTACTGAACTGTACAAAAGAAGTAAACTGTGAAAAGCAAGCTTTTGAACTTTGTTGTTCTGTATTTTAAAATTTTGTTAAAGCTGGGGTGAATTTTGTAGTAAAAGTGCCAGTGCATATGAGTCATGGATAAGTGATCTGAATTTAGTAGTCAAATGTAAGGGAATTTCTGGCCAGTGATTAAATGTTCAGTGTGTAAGCATGAAGTGTCAAGCATTGTGCGCATGACATGGCAAGTACAGATGTATCCATAGGACCGGACTTGTCATTCCCTAGGGGGTCTATAAAATTGACAGTTTTTTGCTCTCTCTACCTAAGGCTAAGGGTGAAGAAAACCTGAACAGTTATTGATAAACTGGCTTCAAACCATTCATTAAATGTGGAACTAGCAGCAACATAAAATTCTATTTACACTCGCGGTCTAACCTGTTTAATTACTTATGGACATTAAATTACAAAACATGAAAACCAACCTCTTTGGAAGTATTTTTTATGCAATCTTGAAAAGCATCAGTTGATTAGTTGACAACTTGAAAATACAGTTATTGCAAAAATTTCAATAACTATGAAAAAAATGAAATATTTCTAGTCAGTAGAGTTAAGCCAAAGGGTTGTCATTTGATTTGGTATTGTTTTAGCGTACAAAATATAATCTTACACTGTTAAATGGGCACTTGATTAGTACAGCAACTAACAATGGCCAATGAAAAAGAGATTCAAGAGAATAGGGTGAGCTGGGAAGAGCTGAGGAGGAAAGGGAAGAATAGGCAACAGTGACGTTCTCTTGTTATGATCATATGTGTCTTAGGGTATGATGAGGACAGGCTGACTGACATATGGTATAGTTACTTTAGTTCTTTTTGGTGCCCAGCCACCAGCTTTTCTGTTTTAACATTTTGCTGTTACTTACTCAAGGTATAAATAAACTTGTTGTTGTTATTGTTAATTAAAACTTTTTTTTGTTTTTTTTTGTTTTTGTTCATGTTGTTTTTAGTATGTGTGAAGGAGAAAAGAGGAAACTTGTAATCCCGTCAGACCTTGGTAAGTCCCTGCTCTGATATTTAAGTATATAATTTACGTCCAATGCAGCGAGTAAGAATTGTAGCTAGTAGATACTAGTAGGATTGATAATGGGGCAACTTACCTTGCTTGAAATGTAAGCTTATGTGGATATAATATATCTGTTACATACGAACAAGCTGAATTATGCAAGAATTCTATCAGTCATATTCTTATTAAAATAATTTTCAGCGGCTTTTGCCATACTAAGAGGATTTTTCTTTCTTTTAATTGTGCAGGTTATGGGGACAGAGGAGCTCCCCCTAAGATCCCAGGTGAGTTAACAGCTTGTGGTCAACAGAGACAATGCTGAGTCAGAGCATTACATGAACACCAAAGATATTGATGCCAACCTCTGAAATTGTGAAATTGTGGAAAGACTTGATTTTGAAGTATGGCGTCAAAGCCACCCCAGCTGCCTCCTCCATAGATTTGTTCATTGAAACTCTGCCAGTCGATCTTCACAGCCTGCAAGTTGCTAAATTGGATGCACATAATCTGACAAAAAAAGGAAAAACCACACAACTACAATTATCCAATAGGGAATTATTTTTAGTAATTAATTGCTCATAATTCATATTGTCTACACTCTTAAACTATGTATTTAACTAAAGGTCACCAGAGAAATTTAAAGTAACCATGGTAATGTAAAACACGGGGCGACAAACCAAGTGGTCTATGAGCAACTGTGAAGTGGCAAATAAAAATTCCTTTGACCCCTAAAAGTTACCAGCAGCTAATATCTCCCTTTAGTATTTACCACACAGGTGAACTGTACTTTTCACACGCACTGATTGGCTATTTGGAAGTGAATAGCAAGTACTAATCATCTTCCAGCAGCCGATGACAGAATTGTAATTAGATCAAGCTCTCTCAGCAAGTATCGCAAGAAAAACTCAAACAGGAAATGTAAAACAAAGGCCAAAATTGTTGATATAGTCGTCTTATCTCTCAGGTCGTTCGCGGGGAATGCCGAGGACAGGCAGTCGCCATCGAGTTCTACATTAAAAGTGATGAATCCGAACCCTTCAGGCATTACCGCGAGGCGCGCAAGGAACTGAACAAGCTGCTTCGTGTACGACAGCATCCTTTCCTTACCAACATCATCAGTGTGTCTTTGTGCCCCTTGTGCCTTGTGCTGGAACTAGCAGGGCGCGGGGCTCTCACCGAGATCTTATCCAGCCCAAACTTGCTTGATCACATTGTCCTCTTTCAGACTGCATATCAAGTTGCAGACGCACTGAGATTCCTTCATGGCATAGATGTCATCTATAGAGACTTAAAACCGGAAAACGTCCTTGTTTGGTCCTTGGAGGAACACGCTGATCTTCACGTCAAGCTCATTGATTTTTGCACGGCGAACTTCGCGACTTCGACTGGGTTGATCTCATGCACTGGATCTCCCGGTAACCATGCACCTGAGATGTTGGGATCACCAAACAAAGAGGAATACACCTTTCAAGTAGACGTATATTCGTATGCGATCCTCCTTTACCGAATTATCACCCGCTTAATTCCGTTCATCGGATACGATTTAGGTGCAAAAATCAACGCGGCTGTAATTGCTGGAGAGCGTCCGCAGTGGAAACACGTTCCGGTAGCGACTTTCGGCTTTCCGACGCTTACCGAGATTATGCTTTGATGCTAGTCGGGTAGGCCGACCAAGAGACCGACGACCGCTAAAATAACCGAGCAAATCTGTCATCCCACGTTCCAGTGTTTGATAGCCAAGCAGCTTATACCCTCAGTCTGTACGTCATGCTTGTCTCGTGCAAGATTCCCTTGATCTGTGGTTAGCTTGTGATGACCACACAGGCAACCAAATTTTTGTCTACGATGGTCGCACACTCAGCATGAAGTTTTCTTTCTCAATTGAAACCTATCAAGAGCAGCGTCTCTTGTTTCAGATCCAGTACATGCATATTATGGCACCTTTCGTTTTAATCGCTGCCCGTGGAGAGTTTGCCTTGGTCAATGCTTACTACACTTGGAGTGAGTCGCGTTACAAGTACGTGGCATCCATGAGATTCGACCAACCAGTTAGCTGTGTCGCATCAAACGATGAGTACGTGTATCCTGGACTTCACGATGGAAATGTGCATTGTATCTTGGAAACAGATATGAAGAAGATCTTCAGGAAACGTGCTTTTCACAGCTTCAATGTTGGACGCCACCGAATTCTGGTACTCACAGCAGCACAGGATATCCGAGTCACACAAAGATCACGATGACGCAGTTGCGTGTATTACCTGCGTGGAGCCCACGAGTGACTCTATTTGGGTGGGCATTGCGAGTGGCCACATAATGATATTTGATTCGGAAACAGGACATCTACTCACTTGGTTTCATCCTTTTGATGAAACACGTAGTCTGACCCTTATCAATTCCCCTGGTCCCAGCGGCACTGAGCAAGGATACGTCATAAGTACCGGGAAAGGATTAAGACCGGACGTATTAGGCCCGGTATGCGAACTTTCGGCGGAACGGGTGACAGAAATCCCGAGGGAAGATACAAATCGTAAAGTGAGTGAACCGGAATGAAAGACTCACAGAAGAAATTCAGCAGGAAGAAAACTCAGGACTCCTACTCCGTCCATAGAGGAGCAAGAAAACGATGCCGTAGATGCAAACCCTACTTTGCAGCCGAAATGTTCCGTGATGATGTGGGAACTGTTGTCCAAGAATGGCTTCGCAAGAGTAGAAGCCAAAAGCGGCAGAGGACGCTTTTCATGCAGCCATAGTACCAAAGAAAAAAGTAGTGATTAGCCCTTGCAAAACGGCGATGAAAATAATCAACAGTGAAAGTTACAGAGAGTTCATTGTCATGGTCTCATGCTTTGAAGATCAGGTAAAAATGCCCTGAAGAGACTGGCAAGCATATGACGGGTGTCGGGGCAAGCGCGCTAGCTCGACCATTTAAACCAGAGTGGTTTCTGATTCTTATTTCCATTCATTGCGTGGAATAAAATAATAAAGAACTGCTGGCTTGGCCAGTTTTCTTTAAATACAATCTTTCCAACCTTGTTCTCAGGGTCTGTCTTCTTTTCATCAGCTGAGGTAGAAGAGAGAGAGACAGGTGAGAAGTGGGAAGAATAGAAAGCATAGAAACGTCTTATCTGTTTTGGTGTAAAGATAATTCAATTGAGGTGCCTTGATGTGTACAATGTGGGCCAAATTCTATGTAATAGGAGGTCTTGGCTTTTTCTCCTTCTCCCGGCTTTGTAACCGACCCTTTTCTCTCCTTCCTCTTTCTTTTTCTACTTTCCCCTTTATTTGGTTACAGTAAAAGTCTAATATGCATTAAAATCTCTGTATGACCACTTTAAAACAAGCAACGCCTCACAGACCTTTTTGCACTGGATACACCTCAGACACGAGTGCAACTTTGAAACTGTTGAATTATGCAATTCTTATTAATAGCCTGTTATTGGAGTTTTTTGTATATGGTTGGGTAAACAGAGTAAGACAGAAGATCGACAGCCAGCATTTCACTTCCTTACACTAAATAAGACCATAAAGCGTTGATCTCGTACTCGTGATTATTCCTCTCAAAGACTTTCGAAGCTCTTTTTCCGACCCCGCGTAACCTTTGTCGTGGAAACTTTCATACAAGTTAACTGTCTTTACTCGAATTGCGTTTCCTGACAAGTCAAAGCGAAAAATTATGTGGCCCGAAACACTGAAAGACTCTGGGACTTTTTTGTATTGTTGTTGTGATGGGAGGGCAGGGAGCTTCACAGTTTAGTCCTCTTCAGGTTTCGCTAGTTAAGGGTCGTTTAGGTACATTTCCCAACTACAGTGCTTTGTATCTCAAAAAAAAATTATGATGAAACGGTTTCTTCACGGCCGTTGGCGTCTTCGCAGAACAGGAGTTAAAATCAAATGTTTTGAGGAATCATAAATCTTCTTTTTGAGATGAACCTATAAAACAATTAAATATTTATCGTTGAAACCGAGAATATTCTTTGTATTTCCAATGCCCTATCAACAAAATTGTACCAAAAGCCGGAATTTCACAAAAAGAAGGCATAGAATTTTGTAATCGATGAATATCGTGATCGGGAAAGAGGTAACTGTTGAGAATATTTGATCAAAAATTCCACTCAAAACTAGTTTTTGTATTTCTAGGAGTTCACCGGAATATTCCATGGTTATAAGTCAGTAGACACACATTTAACTAGGGAGGTTCTCGCGTTAATATTACTTTAAATGTAATTCTTCATGAATTTCTGTTTCTAGCGCGCGCTTAAAAGAAAAAGCTGCTATTATGACGCACTCTGATCATAAAACAGACTCGGGGAAAAAATTTCAAAGGCCAAGATGGTTTTTGTAACGTCTTGGATAAGTTTTTTTACATTCGCATGTTTCAGGGACTATTTTTGGCAGAGGTCAGAAACTGAATGCAAAGAAAGGTAGGTCTTTTATCATTCAGTCCAATTTCGATAAAAGTTTTAAGTTTGTAAATAAACAACGGAAAACTTTCACAGACCGATTGTGCGGCTTGATTTATCAAACTATTAAATTGCTTCACTAGCTACTCGACATTAATGTGAATGTTCAAGAGTTTAAGTTTAAACTAAGTGTTTGAGGCAGGCTCAAGGTATTTAACATCTTAATGCACTAAATAAATGGAAAGAACAAGGCTTTATTTTTGCAAAACTTGTGTTGCGACCAAGTATTAATGGTAGTCGTCATTGTGACGCTAACATTTCTTTTTTTCAGTTTTGAAGAGGAAGCCCGCAAGAAAGATGGAGAACAGCAAAGACAGGTATTCTGATTTTTTTGTAATGCCGTGTCAACGTAGCAGATTGATTATTATTATTATTATTATTATTATTATTATTTTTTAAAGCTTCTGATGAGGAAGGATTACATGCTAACAACTGAACTGCGTAGAGCGGGCCCGGCATAATTATCGAAAACTCCAAACCCCAACAAAACAAAATTTAAAAGTTTCATCAGAACTATTTATTTGGGCCATATTCAATTTCAGAGGTACTAATGCAAAAAGATTTTCTTTAATTGTATTTTTCAAAGAAGAAAGTAAACTATGAAAATTGTCAAGAGAAGATAAGAATCACACCATGATGGGAAAAAAAAAACAAATCGAGCAAGTCTTTAGTTTCCTTTTTTTTCAGTTGTCAAGGTTTCGACAACACCCATTATAAAAAGGAGAGGACATTTCTGAAAGTAGAACGCAAAATAAATAACAAGTACATGATTCCGTTTCTCTCCTGACAAATTAGAGCTGCAACGTTAATTCAACGGGTTCGAAGCCTATATGGTTGACTTTAGAGCTCTAATATTTCAGACTCTTTGAAAATCTAATCAATCTTTGTCCAGTTTATCACAAATGAAAAAACTTTGAATGATAAAACCTTTGTTTTACTCACCCACCGAAGCGGCGCAGCAGTGTTTTTAAAAGCTGCTAACTTGTCAACTAGTGTCATATGCTTTAAACATTTTTTAATGGAATATCTTCCTTGAGGAAATTAAGGTGTAGTTTACTTGTAACTTTCTAAATTTTACTTTGTAGAAAGTGGAAAGTAGCGGATTGATATAAAGGTAGCCATTAGGGGGGAATGATTTTCCGTCTCTGTCTTTTCTTTGAGGGGCTATTGGAGAATATTTTCCATTTTTGAAATTCCATTACAGCATTGCAGCATGCAAAACAAAAATTTATATTCACAGAAAACTTTTAAACTAAACTGAGCAAGCAGCGTAACATATTGATTAATTGCTTCAGATTTCTCAATTTAATTTCTTCTAAGTGAAATAAAGCTCTCAGGGACTGTCTATTTTGCTCGAGTTGTCACACATCTTGTTACACCCTCCGTCAGTCGGGTTTTTGAATCGGCTGTTTGGACGCACTCAAGTTACCGAAACGTTGTGAAAAGGTTGCCGTCATAAGGAGGTGGGCTTTGGGAGGTGGAAGTTACTCTTGAGAGAAAGACATTGTTGGAATGTGGCGTTTGTTAAAAGTTAATCGTTGTTGAGAAAGTTCCCGTTGTAGGGAGAAGACCGTTTTCAAAACGTTGGCCGCAGCAGTTCCACCGAAAAAAATTGACCGTTGATATCAACATCAACAGAATATGAAGTTTTTAAGATGATGAAACTGGAAGTTTATGCGATGATCATGGATATTTTGGATGCTGATATTAACTATTAATATCAAAATGTTTGTTCTCTTTGCAGAATGAATGCGCCTCCATAATTCAACGAGCTTGGCGTCGACTAATATCAAAAAGACTTGAATTTCAGGTAATTTGATATAGTAATGACAGTATAATAACTGTTATACATGGTAAATTAAATCATTTTGTTTTATGGAGCGATTTTAGTTGTATAAAATGATGGGATTATTTTAAAATAAAACAGGAAGGGGGTTCCAAAGATTAGCATTAAAACATTTATTTCAAGATGTTTACAATGAGTTCGCCTTAAAGGAAATCCAAATCGAGAGTGGAATATTTCACTCCATGTACACTGGGCTTCAACTTTCCAACTCTTCAAAGATGCTTATGGTGACATCTTATTACAATCACAATGAAAATAAATAGATTAGAAAAAACAAAACAAAACAAAACAAACAAACAAACAAACGTGATGCTTGTGAAAAACATCCTAACCGAGACTGAACCAGCAATATGTCATTGTGAGAGGGTGGCTGTTGTAAAAAAGAGGCAGTTCATGGGAAGGTGTCCTGTGTACAGAGGTGAACCTTTGAGGAGGTGGTCATTTCTAGGAAGGCAGCCGGTGTACGGAGGTGACCGTTGTAGGTGGATGACTGCAGAAGAGACTTTTCGTAGACAGTAGACCTCTATTATGTAATTCAACATGGCATGACGACTTTAAGATGCTGATATTCTATGCTGACATTATCAAAATTGTTGTTTACTTTGCAGAATAAATGTGCCGTTAAGATTCAAAAGGCGTCACGTCTTATAAATCTTAAATGCAAGTTTCACTATTAAAACTTTCTCGGCGATTTTAGTCGTAGTCTGATCCAACAAGATGAGATTCTTTCTAAAAGGCATTATTTGTTCCCTTTCGACTCCATGGCCTTATCAGGGAAATGGATTCACAATTATCATCAGTATATAACTACTTATCAGTTTGTAATTACTGCTTTTCTCCTGACAGAACAAGGCTGTCAAATTAATACAGAGAGCTTGGAGAAAGCATCGAAGAACGAGGAGGGTAATAATTTTTAGCCATAGTATTCTGTATTTTTCATATTTTATCTGTAGTCCGTGTTCAACTTCTACATTTTTAATCCTCCACATAGACCAAAAAAATTGACTGTAAGGGGAGAGAATTTTTTTGTCTTTGGAAACACATCTTGTTGCCCCCCCGTCAGTCGGGTTTTTGAATCGGCTGTTTGGACGCACTCAAGTTACCGAAACGTTGTGAAAAGGTTGCCGTCATAAGGAGGTGGGCGTTGTGAGGTGGTTGTTGTTCTTGAGACGAGGGCATTGTTGGAATGTGGCGTTTGTTGAAAGTTAATCGTTGTTGAGAAAGTTCCCGTTGTAAGGGGAAGACCATTTTCAAAACGTTGGCCGCAGCGGTTCCACAGAAAAAAATAGACCGTTGATATCAACATGAACAGAATATGAAGTTTTTAAGATGATGACACTGGACGTTTATGCGATGATCATGGATATTTTAGTTGCTCATATTAACTGTTGATATCATAATGTTTGTTCTCTTTGCAGAATGAATGCGCGTCCATAATTCAACGGACTTGGCGTCGACTAAAGTTAAAAAGACTTGAATTTCAGGTAATTTGATATAGTAATAACAGTATGATCACAGTATACACGGTAAATGCAATCATTTAATTTTATGGAGCGATTTCAGTTGTATAAAATGGTGGGATTATTTTAAAATAAAAAGGGAAGGGGGTTCCAAAAGTTAACATCAAAAATTTTCTTTCAAGTAGTTTACAATGAATTCGCTTTTTTAAAGGAAATCCAAATCGAGAGTGGGATATTTCACTCCATGTACATTGGGCTTCAACTTTCCAACTCTTCAAACGTGCTTATGGTGACACCTTATTACAATCACAATGAAAATAAATAGATTAGAAAAAACTAACCAAAACAAACAAACAAACAAACAAACAGTGATGCTTGTGAAAAACGTCCTAATCGAGACTAAACCAGCAAGGTACAGAAGTTAAATCATATTTCATAGCCTCCCTTAATTAAGTATTGTAGACATTTCATCCACTCTTTAGTGATGTAAAGCCGACAGGGTTCTCAGTAACAAATATTTTTCTAAATTGGCCTTGACGAAAGAAGAGTTTCGTTGCAGTTGGGAGGCGCTTTAGTTGCTGTGTCATTGTGAGGGGGTGGCTGTTGTAAGAAAGAGGCAGTTCATGGGAAGGTGTTCTGTGTAGAGAGGTGGCCCTTCTGAGGAAGTGGTCATTTCTAGGAAGACAGCCAGTGTACAGAGGTGACCGTTGTAGGCGGATGACTGCAGAAGGGACTTTTCGTAGAAAGTTGACCTCTATTATGTACTTGAACATGGCCTGACGACTTTAAGATGCTGATGTTTTCCACCGACATTATCAAAATTGTTGTTTACTTTGCAAAATAAATGTGCCGTTAAGATTCAAAAGGCGTCACTTCTTGTTCATCTTCATTGACCTTTTATTCTGCAAATTCGTTGCCATAAATTGAGAAAATTAAAATGAGAAGAGCTCAAACTCAAGGTACTAGAAGACAGTAATGGCGGTTGGTACAGAGTTAGATGGCAAGTTTCATCATTCAACTTTCTCGGCGATTTTACGGTTGTAATCTGATCCAATAAGATGAGATTCTTTCTAAAAGGCATTATTTGTTCCCTTTCGACTCCATGGCCTTATCAGGGAAATGGATTTACAATTATCATCAGTATATAATTACTTATCAGTTTGTAATTACTGCTTTTCTCCTGACAGAATAAGACTGTCAAATTAATACAGAGAGCTTGGAGAAAGCATCGAAGAACGAGGAGGGTAATAATTCAACTTCTACGTTTTAATCCTCCACATAGAACAAAAAAATTGACTGTAAGGGGAGAGAATTTTTTTGTCTTTGAAAACACATCTTGTTACATCCCCCGTCAGTCGGGTTTTTGAGTCGGCTGTTTGGACGCACTCAAGTTACCGAAACGTTGTGAAAAGGTTGCCGTCATAAGGAGGCGGGCGTTGTGAGGTGGTTGTTGTTCTTGAGACGAGGGCATTGTTGGAATGTGGCGTTTGTTGAAAGTTAATCGTTGTTGAGAAAGTTCCCGTTGTAAGGGGAAGACCATTTTCAAAACGTTGGCCGCAGCGGTTCCACAGAAAAAAATAGACCTTTGATATCGACATCAACAGAATATGAAGTTTTTAAGATGATGAAACTGGAAGTTTATGCAATGATCATGGATATTTTAGTTGCTTATATTAACTGTTGATATCATAATGTTTGTTCTCTTTGCAGAATGAATGCGCGTCCATAATTCAACGGACTTGGCGTCGACTAAAGTTAAAAAGACTTGAATTTCAGGTAATTTGATATAGTAATAACAGTATGATCACAGTATACACGGTAAATTCAATCATTTAATTTTATGGAGCGATTTCAGTTGTATAAAATGGTGGGATTATTTTAAAATAAAAAGGGAAGGGGGTTCCAAAAGTTAACATCAAAAATTTTCTTTCAAGTAGTTTACAATGAATTCGCTTTTTTAAAGGAAATCCAAATCGAGAGTGGGATATTTCACATACATTAGGCTTCAACTTTCCAACTCTTCAAACGTGCTTATGCTGACATCTAATTACAATCACAATGAAAATAAATAGATTAGAAAAAACTAAACAAAACAAACAAACAAACAGTGATGCTTGTGAAAAACATCCTAACCAAGACTGAACCAGCAAGGTGCAGAAGTTAAATCATTTTTCATAGTAACCCTTGATTAGGTATTGTAAACATTTCATCCACTCTTTAGTGATATAAAGCTGACAGGGTTTTCAGCAACAAATATTTTTCTAAATTGGGCCTTGACGAAAGAAGAGTCTCGTTGCAGTTGGGACGCGCTTTAGTTGCTGTGTCATTGTGAGGGGATGGCTATTGTAAAAAAGAGGCGGTTCATGGGAAGGTGTTCTGTGTCGAGAGGTGGCCCTTCTGAGGAGGTGGTCATTTCTAGGAAGGCAGCCGGTGTACGGAGGTGACCGTTGTAGGCGGATGACTGCAGAAGAGACTATTCGTAGAAAGTAGACCTCTATTATGTAGTTCAACATGGTGTGACGACTTTAAGACGCTGATATTTTATGCTGACATTATCAAAAGTGTTGTTTACTTTGCAGAATAAATGTGCCGTTAAGATTCAAAAGGCGTCACGTCTTTTAAATCTTAACTGCAAGTCTCATTATTCAACTTTCTCGGCGATTTTAGTTGTAATCCGATCCAATAAGATGAGATTCTTTTTAAAAGGCATTATTTGCTCCCTTTCGACTCCATAGCCTTATCAGGGAAATGAATTCACAATTATCATCAGTATTTAATTACTTATCAGTTTGTAATTACTGCTTTTCTCCTGACAGATTGAGGCCGTCAAATTAATACAGAGAGCTTGGAGAAAGCATCGAAGAACGAGGAGGGTAATAATTTTTAGCCATAATATTCTGTATTTTTCATCCTTTATCTGTAGTCCATGTCCAACTTCTACATTTTTAATCCTCCACATAGACCAAAAAAATTGACTGTATGGGGAGAGAATTTTTTGTCTTTGAAAACACATCTTGTTACACCCCCCGTCAGTCGGGTTTTTGAGTCGGTTGTGTGGACGCACTCAAGTTACCGAAACGTTGTGCAAAGGTTGCCGTCATAAGGAGGTGGGCGTTGTGAGGTGGATGTTCCTCTTGAGACGAGGGCATTGTTGGAATGTGGCGTTTGTTAAAAGGTAATCGTTGTTGAGAGAATTCCCGTTATAAGGAGAAGACCATTTTCAAAAAGTTGGCCGCAGCGGTTCTACAGAAAAAAAAATAGACCTTTGATATATACATAAACAGAATATGAAGTCTTAAGATGATGAAACTGGAAATTTGATGCAATAATCACGGATATTTTGGATGCTTATATTAACTGTTGATATCATAATATTTGTTCTCTTTGCAGAATGAATGCGCGTCCATAATTCAACGGGCTTGGCGTCGACTAAAATTAAAAAGACTTGAATTTCAGGTAATTTGATATAGTAATAACAGCATGATCATAGTTATACATGGTAAATTCAATCATTTAATTTTATGGAGTGATTTCAGTTATATAAAATGGTGGGATTATTTTAAAATAAAAAGGGAAGGGGGTTCAAAAAGTTAACATCAAAAATTTTCTTTCATGTGGTTTACAATAAATTCGCTTTTTTAAAGGAAATCCAAATCGAGAGTGAGATATTTCACTCCATGTACACTGGGCTTCAACTTTACAACTCTTCAAACGTGCTTATGGTGACATCATCTCATTACAATTACAATGAAAATAAATAGATTAGAAAAAACAAAACAAAACAAAACAAACTAACAAACAAACAAACAGTGATGCTTGTGAAAAACATCCTAACCGTGACTGAACCAGCAAGGAACAGAAGTTAAATCATTTTTCATAGCGTCCCTTAATTAGGTATTGCAAAAATTTCACCCACTCTTTAGTGATATAAAGCTGACAGGGTTCTCAGCAACAAAAAATTTTTCTGGCCCTTGAACTGGCCCTTGACGAAAGATGAGTCTCGTTGCAGTTGGGACGCGCTTTAGTTGCTGTGTCATTGTGAGGGGATGGCTGTTGTAAGAAAGAGGCGGTTCATGGGTAGGGGTCCTGTGTAGAGAGGTGGCCCTTCTGAGGATGTGGTCATTTCTAGGAAGGCAGCCGGTGTACGGAGGTGACCGTTGTAGGCGGATGACTGCAGAAGAGACTTTTCGTATAAAGTAGACCTCTATTATGTAGTTCAACATGGCGTGACGACTTTAAGACGCTGATATTTTATGCTGACATTATCAAAATTGTTATTTACTTTGCAGAATAAATGTGCCGTTAAGATTCAAAAGGCGTCACGTCTTTTAAATATTAACTGCAAGTTTCATTATTTTTAAGACTTTCTCGGCGATTTTAGCTGTAATCCGATCCAACAAGATGAGATTCCTTATAAAAGACATTATTTGTTCCCTTTCGACTCCATGGCCTTATCAGGGAAATGGATTCACAATTATCATCAGTATATAATTACTTATCAGTATATAAATAATGCTTTTCTCCTGACAGATTGAGGCCGTCAAATTAATTCAGAAAGCTTGGAGAAAGCATCGAAGAACGAGGAAGGTAATAATTTTTAGCCATAGTATTCTGTATTTTTCATATTTTATCTGTAGTCCGTGTTCAACTTCTACATTTTTAATCACAAAGACACAAAAAATTGACTGTAAGGGGAGAGAATTTTTTGTCTTTGAAAAAATTACTAGTGTTTATTTATTTCAGAATGGACAAGAAAAAAAATAAATGATTTTATTACTAAAAAATGACAAACGTGAATTGAGATCATCCTGGATTATCTACACAATTAAACTTTATCACCATATAAATACTGCTTTTCTCCTAACAGATCAAAGCAACCAAATTAACACAGCAAGCTTGGAGAGAATACCAAACTGGACGAAGGGTAATAATTTTTAGCCTCAGTGATCTAAAGTTTACTTATTTAATCTGTAGTCCGTTTTCAACTTTTACATTTTTAAACATCCCAAAGACCAAAAAATATTGACCGTAAAGGGAGTGAATTTTTTGTCTTTAAAAAAATTACAAGTGCTTATTTATTCCAGATTGAAGAAGAAAAAAATGATTGATTTTGTTACTAATAAATAACAAACGTGAAAAAAACAATACAGTATTGAGATCATACTGGTTTATCTACACAATTAAACTTTATCAGTATATAATTATTTCTTTTCTCCTGACAGCTCAAAGCAACCAAACTAATACCGAAAGCTTGGAGAGAGTACAGAACTAGACGAAGGGTAATAATTTTTAGCCTTAGTGATCTAAATTTTACTTATTTCATCTGTAGTCCGTGTTCAACTTCTGCATTTTTAAACATCCCAAAGACCAAAAAGAATTGACCGCAAGAGGGGTGAATTTTTTGTCTTTGGAAAAATAACGAGTGCTCGTTTATTCCAAATTGAACAAGCAATCATTTGATTACTTATAAATGAAAAGCGTGAAAAAATGTAATTTATGACGTTTGAGTGACATGGGAACGTGCCATCAGAAATTAATATTCTGATGGCACGTTGAAGAGGTTCGCGTGGCATCATGGAAGTTTCGGATTATTTAAGCGTTTCATGGAAAAATAAAGTCATTGTTGGTCGGTCAGTATTATGTTTGACCACTTTCTTTTTTTTTTCTTTTGTATTAATATGCTTTTCTTTTTTCAAATCCCTGTAAACTATTACGACATTCATTAACTTTTCTTTCTGATTAGCAGCGTAACCAGGTTAGTTTACCCTTTCCTCAGGGTATTGTGCTGCTGTTTGTCGTATCCGGCGTGGCACAGGTTCTTTTTGTAGAACCCTAGGTTTTCAGTGTACAAATGTTAAGATCATTTTAGGATGCTTATACTACAAGACTGGCTGACTCATCCTAAATAAACTTTTCACATTAATTGAATAACTCGTCTGAGTGAAGTCAGAATATAATAATTCAGACAACTTTTCATAATAATGCTTATGCAAAGCAAGTGACTATATTATACAATGCTACAATTAGTTTTAAATTCAATATTTCAAACTTCAATCTTCTCCTCCCCCCTTAATTTCTTATTTCGTAATCACGTGCGGCTCACGTGTGATATAATCTAACGAGATTTGAAGTTGGCATTGCCAGCTGACGCGGACACTTCCGTGTACTCTTTATTTTTGTCTCATTTTCTCAGACTATATAAAATAATTAAGCACCTTTCTAGCCATCTGATTGGCTGTGTTTCTGTAACATTTGATAAATTTATCAGTATTAAAGGCTAAGGGTTTAGCCATGATTGCAGAGCGTTCCCATGCAAAACTTAAGCCACCGGTATCACCATTCCTTGCAATGCACCAATGAAATCAATTAATTTTTTCCATTTTGCTCTGTGCAAAGATCCGTAGAAAAAGGAAAAGTCAGGAGATGTCCCATTATCCTACCAAAATGCGAAGAGTGGAAGATTTGGACAACGTTGATTTCCAGGACCTATTTGAAGTTAAGAAACTTGGGGAAGGAGGCTTTGGCGAGGTAGGAGATTCTGTTATATAAATAATATAAATATAAATATATAATAATATATATATATATAATAATATAAATATATATATATATAATATATATATATATATATATATATATATATATATATATTGTGGGAGGAAGAAGACAAATAAACTAAAAGTTCATCCTTACAGTCCTGTTTCGTGGTTGCCCACCCATCAGGGGATTTAGGAAAAATTAGAGACTTAAATTAAAGATAGTTATGACTTGTTTAGTCTCAAGGATTGATTATTTTCAAATTTGATCCATGGTTCAGTCTATCTTCAATTCTTATTAATTTCTTGGGGAAAGAGTGCTGCTGCAATGCGGAGTCGTTCGGCGTTTAGAAGACTGGGGAAAACCAAAACTAAAGGTTGCGTCAATTAATGTCACCACAAATTGCTCAAAGTACTGTTAAGCAGATTCTTTAATGCTTGGCTATTCTATTTCTACTTCAGGTAGCGCAATTTTATTGCCGAAAAACCCATGGATATTACGCAGTAAAAACCTTTAAGGAGAATGAAGCAAACAAATCGATGGTGTTGAAAGAAACATTCATCCTCATCCACTTGGCCGGGAGTTCCAGGGTTACCCAGTTATGCCGGGCGTTTACCATCAAAGTATGTACCTAAGAAACGGCTTTTGAATACATACCGAAAGGTTGGCTACAGGAGCAGATAAAACACGTCCATATTTAGGAATCTTTTACTGGCGTGGCCATGGAACTTTGCACATCGTAGCAGTGGAGTGATCATGCCTTCAGGAGGCAACAATAAGCGTGCTGAGAAATTCATCGTTTTAAACTGAACGCAAGTTGAGCCTGCCACTATCTCAGTCAGTTTTTTTTATTAACGAATAGTTAGTTATCGTTTACGAGCCAATCTTAGGGTCCAAAGGATTTGGGGGGGGGGGTCTACTTGATTTTAAGGGGGAAGAGAGGAGGGATTAGCCGTCGTTAACAGAGCATAAGGGAGGAGCTTGAGGAATTTGATTGTCAATGAAATTCCAATGAGGAAGAGTCAGAAAGCCTTAGGGAGGGATTAAATGAATTTTAATGAACGATTCATTAAGTAATTAACGCCAGTTTGTTGAAAAAAGAAACAAAGCATTAATCAACACAGCCGTGATGCTGATGTCAATAAACTAAACAGAATGTTCTTGTTTCAGCTCACAAAAACAGCCTTAGCGCTTGAGTATTTGCCCGGTGGGGACTTTGCTGGAGTTCTGCGAGCCCAGGGAGGAAAACTGAGTGAGGAACGCGCCAGGTACGATTTAAATGAAAAGAAGTTTCAACGCCTTGTGAAGGAAAACAGCTGAGCATCCCGGAAGTGTCTAAAATTGTTATCGTAATCGTCACTCATGCTCATTAAATCTTTACCAACATGTAGGCTTTTTCTATGCCGCTGTCAACGCATTCAGTTTTAAGTTTGCAGACTTGCAGTTGCTTATTTTCTTCTGACTAAGACCCAGGTTACAACTTAGAAAGTCAATTAAAAGTATTCATACGACAACGTCTGGTATTTCAGGTTTTACGCCGTCGATATCGGCCTGGGATTGAAATATTTGAATTCGAAAAAAGTCATCCACAGGTATGTTTGTGGCATAACGTACTCTGGAATGTCTCATTCTGAAGAAAGATTTGTTTTTTCCCCGGTGTCTTGGAACCCTTTATAAAACAACACAGACGATATTGATAACCATAACAGTAACGACAGAGAAAATGACAACAACAACGATAACAATAACACTGACGACAAGAATAACAGGAACTAGAGGGATTATGGGAATGATAAAGAGAAATATTTGAAAAATAACGCAGCCAGTATACACCCATTTCTTTCCGATTGCTACAAGGATACAAAAAAATTTCCTCGTTCATTCCGGCTTAATTCCAATGTCGACTAACTTACCTTCCCTGTCTAACCAGCTTTCTTGATGCAAATTGGCTGAAACATAATGCACCACTAGCGGTCGAGAAAAAGAAAAAAAACTTGTCTTTTGAAATCGAGGAGCCACAATTGACATGAGCGGTATGGGATTGGAATCGAGAAAGAACGGGTAGAAGATTTTCCATTGTAACAGAAACATTTATGCAAATCTGGTTTGCCCTGATGTAAAGTAATGTACACTAAAAATGAGTGAAAGAAGTTTTTGCCAACTTATTTCATCAGAGATCTAAAACCGGAAAATATTCTGGTAACCTCAAATGGCCACCTGAAGCTGTCAGACTTCGGTCTGAGCGAATTTGTCGTCTTTGCAGTCACTGGAGTATGTGGAACTTATCCATATATGGCGCCTGAGGTATAAGGCTTGTAGCAGATTACCCTGAAAAGTCTTTGTTCAAATCGCTACTGTTTTTTTCTCACTAATTATTTATCTTCTCTATGGGTTTTTAAGAAAGTTCTTCTTTCTTCTCCTCCTTCTCTGAGGGTATAATGTATTCCTATAATCTTCCGCTATGGTCAATCTTAAATCAAGGCATTGTCAAACGAGACCCAACAATTTTCTCGACAATAAAGGGGTGGGTAACCTCTCTGCTTGTCACGAGAATCTGAAAAATTACGATAAAAAACATTTTTTATGCCTCTCCGCCCTCAGTTTCGGACAACAAATAAAGTAGAAAGACCCCCCTACTACACGATCCTGACCGCGCCCTTGTTAATACACTGATGTTTCAACCAAGCTCACGCAGTTGAATTTGTTAATACACTTTTTGCAATGCCAATAAACTCCACTTAATCTGTTACAGATGATCATGGGAGAGTCTTATACTTACTCTGTCGACTGGTGGTCCTTTGGCGTGACTTTATTCCTGATGCTGACCGGCAAGGTTTGTACAAATAATATTGCAACAACTCACACATTGCAAATATGTTTACATTTGTACACAATAACTCGCCCTTCGGAAGGACAAATGCTTATGAATCAAACTTTTGACAATGAAGTAATCATTAATTCCCATTACCTTTCGTCCCGTGGGAATAGGACACCCGCCTATGGCAAACATGGTAAGGGGAGACTCCACCCGAAAAGGGGATCTGTTTTAGTCTTCAGATATCCTAAAGGTCACAGAACAGATTCCATCAAAGGGACAATCAAAGAGTTTGGAAATATTTTACCACCGAGAGATTTGGAAGACAATTAAACTTCCACTCTTATATAAATCATCAGCCCATCTCAATAGTTTAGAAAGGCGTTGAGTGATTAATTAAATATTTTCATTTTTCTGCTTATCAGCTACCATTTTATGGTAAAGACAAGAGACAACTTTTCGAAAACATCGTATACACAACGCCTGATATCCCCAATTGGCTTGGGAGAGAGACCAGAGATTGCCTTTTCAAGGTCAGCCAACGAAATCCAAAGTTATACGATTTAAGTAAATAACTTTCTTCTAAGACAAGTGAGGATGTCCTCTTTTGTTTTAAATGATACCGATTTTCTCAAAATTATCAGACATAACCTCTGACAATTGATCTCCTTCTGCCCCACTGCAAAATTAAGTTTGATTAAAAACATTGGCATTTAACATGCACACGTGGCGCGAGGAATCATAGAATTGCTTCGGTAAATTTGACGCAAAAATCACTAAGATTCCGGTTCAAGAGGAAATACAAGAAATTTACAGATCAATATTTTCAAATGTTTCAAGCTGTAACTGACACCCTGAGGTGTGTACTCAACAAAATTTAAAGTAAACGTTATGAACGAACCAAAATTAATTGAATTCAAAATAAAAAATTAGATCATTGAGGTTTGCGGATCACAAACTTTTGCCATGAACTAGAAGGACCCAATGTAATTTGCACAACAAGTTTAAACAACTCTTTTTAAAGTATTTCTAAATTAATATTTTTGGCAAACACTGTAGAAGAAATAGTGCACTTCATTTTTTAAGTCAGGTATTTCAATTTTAACGAAACAAATCTTTTATTTTTGTATAAGCAGCTTCTCCAAAAATGCCCAGATGTGAGGCTTGGCGTTGACAATTTCCAATACCATCCGTTCTTCAGCTGTCTTCAGTCTTCAGAACCTCTCGCAATTGCATGTGGTCCATCCGCGGTAAATACGACAGCAGAGAATGAGGTATGCTGATATCAGTGTCAATAGATCCAAAGTCAGTCCATTTGACTGTAAGGGTTTCATGGCAAACAGTGCTTCCTGAAAATTGCATCTTCTGTACTTCTTTGTAGATTAACTACATCTCTGGATTTTCATCTTTACTGTCAGACGATGCAAATATCATCATTGCGGTAAGTGTAAAATTCTCTTATTAAAAGATAAAACAAAAATATATTCAAAGCCGGGCCCCTTTTTTTTACCTCTTTGGAAACGATAATTAGCCTTAATAATTGTTTCTCTGCTCAACTTGACTCAACTTAACACCACAAGTGTTACAAAAAAAAACTTTTCGACAAAGCTTCAAAAGAAAAATAGATAAGGTAATAAGCACCAATGAAAATATCAAGCGAAAACAAATGAGAACCAAAAGTAAAGTGATAAATTTTACGGGTCAGAAGCGCGGAAAAACAACGATGATCAAGTCACATGCAATAACTTTAAGTATTTTATTTGATTGGTTGAGAAAGTAGGGCAAGTTTCCTTGGCAACAAACCTTGTGCAACTTTGAACTGCCGATCACCACTTTGAAGTAGAAGTGGTAAATATCCAGTTTAAAGTGGCTTTTGCCAATTTAAAGTCGCGATCGCCAGTTCCAAAAAATGTGTCTAGAGCAAAGCTCTAGATAAGTATTGTATTGTTCGGTTGCGAAAGTGGCCACCTACTCTTTTCCCTGGCTTACACGCTCTGCCTACCGACGAACACCTAAAAACAAAAAAACTAACAATGACAAGTCTACTATTCACCATAAGACAATATGCAACAAATACAAACGAACCGAAACAAACATACGCCACGTTCTACAGAAATACCATACAACATGCGTACCAAAGTTCACAAAGAACTACAACGTTCGAGCTGTGGTTGGAATATTTGCTTTTGAGTTATTTCACACACTCAAAGTTCATCAACCCATCCAATAACTCATTTGTTTATCTCGTTATTAAATCAATACGTTTTTCGAATTTGTCTTTTTATCATGTTCTAGGATGACGCTCTTTCAAATTAATTACCACTGAGTTTGGGGGTTTTTCAAACCTATGTCAAAAAAGATGTGAACTTATCAATGTAAGTGAAAAGCAATTTTATTGAAACAAATGCATCTTCACTGGTTCTGTATGGATGCAAAAATAGTCTTATATCGTACATAAACTGACCTGTTTTCCAATGAGTAGCTCAAGTGTTTCACCTCTCACACCCTAACTGAGTCAGTTTGTATATTTTCCACATCGTTCTCTATAAGTTTCCTATTTCACTGGCAAAGAAAATTTTAATGAAAATCAACTGACTGAGTGCAGTTTGTTGTGAAATCACAAGCGTGATTTCAAAATTGAACGAGCGACGACTGATGAATGAGTGAAATACGAATGAAATAATCATAATGTTCGTAACAAAAACTGCATTGATTATTGAAAGCTAACCGTAGCTTTAGGTTGTGGTAACTTATAGAAAGTTTTTTTCTTCTTTTCAGATGTTCAATTGCACTTAATAAAAGATATTTTCGATCGAACTTATCAATGTGTCTCTTGTTTGTTTGTCACACCGATAACTATCCATTACGTGAGATCCTCCTTCTCCAATCAAAACTTATGGCAAATAACAATCGTCTTAAGAAACTTTAAAAACAGGGAGCCTCGGAACGTAGAGTAAAATCAAGTTGCTGCCAATAACAGGGACTTTTTCTTATACAGCGTATGGCAAGCTGCCGATCAGTTGAGGCAAGCAAATAGTGGGCAGGCGAAATTGGCAAAAGTATAACGACATCTTCACCCAAAAACAGCTACGCGTCTTGCTTGAGGTACTTGAGAACGAGGTGCCTGAGGTGCTTGAGAGTGAGTTGTGTGCCATGAATCAGCGGTTATTGCGCGTAATGGCTAACGTAAAATTAGACTTCTCTTCGTTCGAGCGTTTCCTTGCGAGAATTCATAGACTAGAAAATAAGTATTTGTCTCTGCGAGAATAGTTGGAAAATAAGATGGCTACTTGCCACCGACCCCGCGACATGCACTGTGGTCCAACAAGAAGAAACGAGGAACTTAAATTCCACGAAAATCGAAAGCTTGTATTTGCCACCACGCAATTATTTTGCATTCGCAAAAGTGGATTTCAAAGAATTTCAAACGTTTTCTCAGACCCATTTACGCTCAGGTAAATGGGTCTGAGGGTTGATTTACATAAATAAGGATAAACTTGTCAGTATTAATTTCGGACAATTTTACCCTTCACTCGAATCAACCCTAACCAATACAGGTTACTAGCAAATCAAACCAAAAAAACCTGGAGCCTTAAACACTGAAATATTTTTTGTTTTGTTGTTGTTGTGATGGACAATTTTACTGTTTGGTCTATTTCAGGTTTCGCTGGTTAAAGGTACATTCAACAACAGTGCGTAGTATCTTCAACCTTTGCTTATAAAAATCTTTTTCACGACTATCGGTGTTTTGCCTCGCTAAGAGGATTTAGGATAAAATTCCTTGAGAGATCTGAGGTGTTCTTTTTGAGATGAGCCTATAAATCGGTTAAATATTTATCGTTGAAAAAGACTATTATTCCTATTTCTAATTTTCGGTAATACATTCATGATTTCCGTCACGAATATAGAACAGGGTTCCACGCCATCTTAAAAAAAATTAACACTTATTCCTTTATAGAATCGAGAGATTCGTGTAGTAGGTGTGGTAGGAGTAATTTGTAGTACTAGAGGAAGTTAGGTGTAGCAGGTGAGGTAGGTGCAGTTTTGTGTTGTAGGTTTAGTTTGGTATTGCAGGTGTACTTTGTTGAAGAAATGTAAAATGGTTTCCTTGTTTACATAGCCTGATGTAAACACGCGGGAGGTTGGACCAAGTGTTTACATCAGGCTATGTAAACACGGAAACCATTTTACATTTCTTTTATAAAATAACTAATGAAAGAGGAACGAAAACCGTGTTTATATACGCTCGTGTAAAATGGTTTTATGGCCAATCAGAGCGCGCGTACTATTTCAATTATTTTATAAAGTAGTTTGGTGTAGAGCATGCAGTTTGATTTAGTAGGTGTAGTTGGGTATTAGTTGTTGTAAGTGGTTTGGTGTAGTATGTGTAGAAGGTTTAGTTTGGTGTAGTGCGTGTAGTTTGGTGTAGTAGATGTAGTTTAGTGTAGTAGATGTAGTCTGGTGTAGTAGATATTGTTTGGTGGACTTCGGTGTAGTAGATTTAGTTTAGGGTAGTAGGTGAAGTTTTGTGAAGTTTGGTGTAATACGTGCAGGTTGATGTAGTTTCGTGTAGTTTCGTGCAATAGGTGTAGTAAGAGAAGACTACTGTGGTGGGTGTCGTAGATGTAGTTCGGTGATACCTACTACAAGTAAGGAGAGTTTGGCGCAATCAATAAAGCGCACGGTATTGCCAAGTGTCTTTACATGCGCCTTTACAAGCGTGCGAAACAAAATCCTCCATCTCCAACGAGAAGAAACATGTCATCTGTTCTTGTTACTGATGGTTTTTCTTCCTCTTCCATGCAGAGTAACAAAAACCACGACACAAACCGCCATTACTGAACCCCCCACCGAGTTCAGATCCACCGCAGACCTGCCCTACGTCAAAGACCTCTCTGAACAACTTCGCCTCTGTTAACAACAACTGTTTCCAAGCCAGCTACGATAACACCTAGTACGTCCGAAGGATAACGTCGACGCTGCTAAACAGGATGGCGTAGTCTACAGGATTCCCTATGAGTGAGCAAAGGTTTACAACGGCCAAACAGGTAGACCTATGCAGGAGAGAATCAAGGAACACGACAGGGATATCCTACTCCCTAAGACGCTGACCTTTGCCGTTTTAGAGCACAACCTTAAAACCGAACACGCCTGCTCTGTAAAGACTAAAGTTAATTGATCGTGATGCCCATTTCTACACACGCAGGGTAAAAGAGGCAATTCACGTCAGACTTCACCCTAACAACATTAACAGGGACAAGGGAATTGAGTCTCAGAAGCCAGAAGCCCGATCAAAAAACACAACAGCAGGAGGGCCGTGCGGCAGCTGACCATAGAGAGAAACTGATCCAAAAGTTGCACCAATCACTGCCATCGAATTCCATCCAAACTCGTTAACCCGACATGTTAACAGTATTACAAGCTTCTGGACTAACGGTATTTTTCAGGGATCTTAAAACACCTAAATCTGAGTTAATTAAATGGCGCGTTTCCCTCTCTTTAATTTTTCGACGAAATTTACATTCAAAACAAAAAACAAGAGTTTCAAATTTATTTTACAATAAAAAAAGATACAACAATGAGAGAGCAAAGGAAGCCCAGGCATTAAAAACTTGCTCTTTTTCAGCCTCGTTTCCATGTCCTAGAGGGGCTCCAAATAGCTGTTAGCCGTAATTTCCTAAGCAAAACAAATTTCAATCCTGAAATATTCATTTCGTGATAAAAACCCTGAACCAAGTTTACAAGCAAAATTTAAGCCAAATCTGTGAACGAGCCTGTCTCATTAGCCTCTCGTTTTACAATTGGGTAATTGGTTTAAACAGTGCCCTAAAAATATGTCGCAATGCCAGTACATGAACACTCTATCGCGTTCAAAGGCATAAGAAAATCTGTCGCAGTATTGGTAATACTAGGATTAAATACTGACCATAAAAAATCTGCCATTTTAATTCCAACAAATCTTATGATCATGACACAATAACTAATTATAACTAAGTATTAAAATTCCTCCGAAAGTTAATCAAAATTTCCATTCGACTAAAATAATCAAACAATCAAACGACTGATTATTTTTCAAGTTCTATGGAAATCTTTATACATGCATATGGCTGTAATAGCTTTATATAAACCTTAAGGCAAAAACCGATTAAGAAAAAAAATTGTAAAAACATTGTGGGAAAACGTTTTCTAGGTGTTTCAACTTGAATGTAAATGTAACACCTAAAACTTGTTTGTAGATAACAACCTCATTCATGTTAAATACAAAAATTTGATGATGATTTCAAGACATCACGAATTAAAAATATTACTTTTAACCTAGTTCGAACAATTCATTAAAGATCAAAACACTGCAAAGTCCTTTTCCTTTTGCGTGTCCAAATCCTTATAGCTCATAAGAGCATTCAAGACAAGTGGAGAATCAACTTTTGAAAAAGCAGAGATCAGTATGGGCTCTTCAGGACTCGTTCGGTTGTCCCTGCTCTCAATAGAGGACTCTTACAGATATTTTGTAGGTAGCCGTGTGGTTTCTGCTCCAAATATCAACGCTTGCGGGCAACTTTTTACTTTGTTGGGTTTCGTCTTTTCTATGATACAGCTCCAATTCTCACTGCCTTAACTGAAAAATAAAAAAGTCATAATTCAGGGAGAATCGTCGAGATCATAGAAAATTTGTCGTTCGGCCTTGCGACATGAAACGATAAACTGCCCAACAATTATTATAGCAGAAAACTGTTTTTTACTCCTATCAAATTATCTATGAAAAAGTCTGTGTTCACTCAATTTAAAAGCATCTCAATTTCCTCGGGAAAAAAAGAAACTCCTAAACTCTACACAGCAAGAAAACAAAAACAGCATTTATGATCAAATATGTATCTCTAATTTGGATTTAAAGTTACTTTTTAGTGCATAAATGTTATGAAAAGAATAATTACATGGATCAGCAACTAAATGTCGCTGAAATCAAGTGTGACGTCATCACCAATGAGTACAAATGGTGCCCAGTACTTCACCTCCTTGAAGGTTTCGGATTCTCTCAGACACTTCATGGCCTGATTGAGAGCTTCACTTGCCTTCTTGCCTTTAGCAAGTGCATCGTAGAAGAAACTCATGAACTCTAGGGTTCCCTCGTCTGCAATCGCCCACAAGGTTACCACAACAGATCTGGCGCCAGCACCCAAGAATGCTCGGGCGATGCCAACCACACCTATGCTACGCTATGTGTACTAAAAGCCACTGATGAGAGTCGTTTTAACACTTCATCTTTTGTTGCCATTTCTCCAATGAGGGGGGAGATACTGAGGATTCGTCCAATCATCTCCGCCTCTTTCCTTGCTCCCGGAAGTTGCACCAACCGTCTTCCTTGATAGATGATCTCTTCGAAACATGGGTCGCCAACAAGCAATGCACCGCTCTTCAGGTGAAATTCAGCTGGGCAATCATTGATTAGTTGTAAGGTCGTCAGGGACAGAAGCACGCGAATTCTGAATAAATCACTCAGATAAGTTGACTTCGAGTCCTCCAATGCTGCATAAGGCACAAGACAAAATGGCCCCTCAGCAACAACTGTAAGCTCGTTTCCTTCGATCAGATCCGCAATAGGAGTAACGATGATGTCATAAAGCTTCTGTAGAGCACTTGATTGTGAGTACCTTACATCAACTTGAATCATATCATTCGCTGCTTCCTCCGCTTTCGGCGAGCCATGGGAAAGATTTTCGCATTTAACAGTATCTCTTGCATCGATCTCCTTCAAGGCAGTTTTATTCAATTGCTCGATGAAAAATTCCAGTTCCTCTTCATACTTATAATTGTTGACATGTACCTTTCTCAACTGGACATTATCGTCGCCAAAGAAAACCCAGTAGTAAACGCACGGTCCACTGATAGCTATAAAACTGTACCTGTTGGAACAAAACTCAGGGTAAAGAACGGGCCGCTGTTCCTTGAAGAATCTCGGGGCTGATATTTTGTGTCCAGCAGATCTTTGAGAGTTTGAGCACGTCCTTTTTCCTCAGCGAGAAGGGCGTTGACAAATTCATTTTGAATTAGTTTTATACGCCACAATCCTGTATATGCACTTTTATGCTGATTACGATACCAAATCTTCCACTGATTGTTAAATCTCAGACCGGCCCTGATACTATCATACGCCTCTACACAAGAGTGAAAGCAGTCAAAGGCCCTCTTGAGATTTCCTTCGCACTCAAAATTTTTTCCAAGAGAGCAGAGTGAGAATGCCTCTCCGGCCTTGTCCCCCAGTTCTTTAGCAATTTCTAGACCCCGTTGATGGTAATGGATTCCTCTTTTGAACTGTCCTAGACCAAAATAAGCGCAGCCGAGATTGGCATAACTCCCTCCCTCTTCGGCCTTTGTTCCCACTTCTTTAGCAATTTCTAGATGACGTTGATGGTAATCGACTGCTGTATTGAACTGTCCTACACTATCATAAGCGCGGCCGAGATTGCCATGACTTCTTCCCTCTCCGGCCTTGTCTCCCACTTCTTTAGCAATTTCTAGATGACGTTGATGGTATTCGATTGCTGTTTTGAACTGTCCTAGACCAAAATAAGCGCAGCCGAGATTGGCATAACTTCTTCTTTCTCCGGCCTTGTCTCCCATTTCTTTAGCAATTTCTAGATCACGTTGATGGTAATCGATTGCTGTTTTGAACTTTCCTAGACTATCATAAGCGCATCCGAGATTGGCATAACTTCTTCCCTCTCCGGCCTTATCTCCCACTTCTTTAGCAATTTCTAGATGACGTTGATGGTAATCGATTGCTGTTTTGAACTGTCCTAGACTATCATAAGCGCAGCCGAGATTGCCATAAGTGATTCCCTCTCGGCCTTGTCTCCCACTTCTTTAGCAATTTCTAGATGACATTGATGGTAATCGATTGCTGTTTTGAACTGTCCTCGATTATGATGAGCTATTCCTAGAAGGCTACAACGGATTCCCTCCTCGATCTTTTCTCTGTCTACTTTGGCATTTCCCATAATACGCTCTTGGCTCTCTATTATTGTTTGAGATTTGCTCGGTAAGTGAAGCAGAGGTTTCTTATCCTTCTCAATCTTAAAACGGGTTAAGAATAAATAACTGATGAGTGGATGTGTACAAATTTCAATAAAAATAAAAATATTAAAGGTATTATTCCATAAGTTGAGCCACTTCATGTATGTGAATCGCTGAGAAAGTAAATATTTCAGTCAAATCCTAAAACCTTACATCTAAAATTTGCATTTTTACATTAACTGAAATGATACTGATTCTAATTTTGAAACAATGGCTGAAATATTTCTAGATTGTGAAACGAAATAGCTTCAAGAATTTATCGAAAATGCGGCAAATGTAAACACCAAGAAAATTATGAAGACCTTTATGTGGCCAACAGTTCTGACGACGTGGGCTGAAGAAAAACGGATCCGTCCGTATATTATTAGCTTCGAAGCCAAGGAAATTGATGTGAATCTGAAGAAGTTTTTATCTCAGAAAGAATGACGACTCGGACTATGAGTCAGACAGTTTGGGTTAGCGTCACCGGACGTTCTTTTAATGGAAGCTCGTGGTATTTTGCAGAATTTTGAAACATCGCTCTCGCGGTGTTTTTCTCAAACACCCCTAAAAAAACATGCGCTATTCCCTAAACAAACCTTAGAAAAGGACATAACTGTCGAAAGTGGATTTCTTTTTACGATTTCCTATTTTAAATATTTTCTTACCAGAGGGAATATTAATATAAGTGTTAACAAGCTCACTAGGCGTAATCATTGTTTGGTTTGGGCGTCCTGCTGATATTCTTAGAGAGACACTGATGAGGGGCGTTCTGCGAATTAGATAAAATGCCCCTTCTGTCAAATGAAATGTTTTGGAATAATTGAAAATATTTTAGTTTCTTTTAACTGCTCAGCTTGGTGTTAGTGAACACTGCTTGCATTTCTTTGCGTATAACGTTTGAAACACTCGTCAAAGGATACCGCCAATCCCATATGTAGCCAGCTCCTTGCTTCTTTGTACAAGCAAAGCTCCATGCAAGCACTGGCAGCTGAGAAGGTAATGACGTGAGGTATCTAATTAATTACTATCCACATATAAAAGTAGCCAGAAAATCGTCTCACACCCCATTCACATCAGCAAAACATTTTTAGTCAAACCGGGTTTAACTGAATGGAAACCAGAAAGAGAGGACTGAAAAACTGAATTTTCCATAGAATTCATACAATCGCTCATTTGCATTTTCAATATGTTATATTTGAAGTCGACTAACATCGGTTTATACTAATTCTAGGAAGAAAAAATTTAAACTTTGTTTAACAAACGACTTCAAACATTTAACATTTAATCTTTGGTGTAAATGAACCATTACTGGTTTAATTTTCATTTATAGCTCACTGACCTCAACTTGCACTTTTTATCTACGTAGCAAACATCCACGGGCCAGTTATTGTTGACACCCGAGGTATAGTCAGCTGCCGTAATCCATACAATTCTCTTGAAGAAATCACAGCAAAGTGGTTTAATGAATTTTGACTGCAACACCCACCTTTCTTAATAGCTTTGATTAAATTGGGTTCCAACTGAACAGAAACTGTTGCATCATTGAGACATTCTTCGTAGCTTCCTAAGGAATTCAGGAAGTAAGTATCAGTCGTCATCACTTGCCAATTTACGTATCCGTCTTTATACCTGGCCCAGACTTGGCCTTAGTTAAAACCAGGAGAAAATCATTTTATCGGGTAAAATTGGGGGAGATAAGGTTCACATTTTGACCCAGATTTGACCCAGATTTAAGAGAATGTGGTCAAACACCTTCGTTTTTCGCCTCTTGTCCTTTAGATATTTCAAACTTGGCAACTGGGTATGATCACAAGAAACTCACAGAGTTCATCTCAGGGCAATTCTCCTCATATTGATTTTTAGTTGGTGGTTTACTTATCAAAAAAGCAGCTCTACGCTTCCTTGGTATCATATTAGTCCATCGCTGGAGTTGCCTTCTTATGCTGAATAAGCCGACGCATACCCGAATTTCCTGAGTGCTGTATTACAAATTATTTCAATTCTCCTTAGGGAACGATGTGTTTCGGAAAAAGTATTGTTCTTTGCAACCTTGAAGACCATGAAAAAAAAAAATTACTCGGATCTGGGAATTTCGGTTTTTCTATAGCTTTTCTTCGCTTTAGACTATATGACCCTGCAAGTGCTTTGACCATATTTGATTGCTTTTCCGGGCATCTTTTGAGAAGATTCCTTGCTTTTTTTCTCCATAAAATTCGTCTTTTAAAAAATTCATTGATTCCTAAGTTAGCAGATAGCCGAGCCATTATTTCGGTAGTCGAGTCAGCAGAATATGAGTCACAACGACTGGCTAGGGAGGACATGACGTCACGTAAGAGGATTACCACCTTGATTTAAGGATACGCACTTTTTGAGGGGTGACAACCATAAACTAAGTTGTTCCTTTTTAGCTTGATATAATCGTAAGCCGGCCGAGACGCAACAATTCGAAATGGAAGATGTTATACTGAGTGAATTGGATGCGTAATTAATTTTAACCACAGAACGGATAAACCTCCGCACAACAACAGTCCTGAGATTCTGGTCTTCGAATCTGTGTGGGAATTTCGATATTCTTATTAGTTGCTTTGCAATTTATTTGGCAAGTATACTTTTCATAATTTACGGTAAGAATATCTCACAATTGCGATGAAACTTTGCATGAGAATTTCATCCTAATGCTCTGTTGCTACAAAGCTTGGCGTTCAGCCGTATATCTTCGCAGTTCACTTGAAGACCTTCCGAGTAGGAGTTTATCGCGTTTTGATGTTCTCCCTGTCTGTATTCTTTGTTACCTTCCTCGAGACATACTCTTGCTATATCTGAAAACACACCGGTTTAACATTAATGATTTCGTTTTAACAAGGTTTCGTTTTCATGTCGTTAGATCCCCTTTCTAATTCCTATCCTTTACAGGCCTTTCGTTCTTTTTGAACAGTCGGTTACTGTATACATGGGCCCGCCGACCATAAACCCTCATCCCACTGATATCTGTAAGTTTTACAAACCGTTAACTCTAAGATGATGTTTTGAATCACTTCTAAATGGTCTCCAGACCAATGAAATTCGGGAACTCTGGCCATATATGGTGTGGTGTGTTTGAAGGAACGCAGAATCTGATAAAACTTTTTGTAAACGTTATTGCCCATTTGATTTCCACGATAAGTCTCCTCTCGACTTTAGTTACAAATGTTTTACCACAAATGTTTTTTAATTGTATCAGGATATATTTAGCAATAGTAGTGATTCATAATTTATAAAGCAACTGCAAAAGTGCACGTGGCGTAAATGAGAATCATTCTCGACATTTTCTTTGATTTTGATTCAAATCTATCCCTGATACTGAGTACGATACTAATTTTTTCATTACATTTTTCTTGTATTTCTAGCGGTAATAAATTTAATGATGATTTTCATTCCATGTATATGTATACAATTGTACACCTCACACCTACAGCTTGTTCGTGACCCACACAGCAATAAAACTCAGTGTTTCTCTGTTGATAAAGTTTAAATTCGAACATATAGTTTCTGTTTCAAAAGTTATTCAAAGAATAGGTAAAAAACTTAAAGGAAATGTGCCTAGTTTAAAACCACACCGAGGCGTCTTTTAAAGAATCTAATATCTCACCTCTTAATGGATCATCGTATACCTCCAGTTTGGTGTCATTTGATGTCACTTGACTTTCGTTTGTCCCTGAAATTCAATCATTTGATAAACATTATTACTATTGCCAGAGAAAACGGCAAAAATATGAAAAATAAAACTTTATTAAAATGAATTATTATTCATTATTATTACCGAAATAAAGCTGAAAAATCCTTTAGATATCACAAAACTATGGAGAAATTAAAAAATATCTTTAAATGCATTGCTGACATAAAAGAATCTGTTGCTGTATAATTTGAAAGGGGATATATGGAAATTTCTCTTGTTAGACAGGCGTGGTATTCTCCGCGTCCTTCAGAGCAGGATTCTACGCAACCATTAGCATTTTCTGAGCCTAAATGTTTACCTTCCGAAGTAAACACATGAGCTAATGTCGTTTGCATTGCGCAAAGAGCATTCCCGCCAAAACTGAATTCCGACCGAACCGCGAAATACGACAAATCACCTTTTGGATGAGTAGTTTAAATTGATGAAAAAAAAAATCTTTTTTGAAGAAGTCGAACGATATTTGCAAAGCTTCCAAAAAAATAAATAAATAAATAAATAAATGGTAACGCTGGCGAAGTTTCATTTTCATACATGATCAAGAATTCGTAATAATTAAAATTTTTGGGGTTAAATTTTTAATTTTTATGTCACCTCGCTCTTTATCACGTTACTCCAATTTCTCGTCCTTTTTTTTTCTTTTCATGTGGTGTAACCCACGAGCGAACAAGATTAAGGCGAATCCAGCTGTGTGTGAATCAGTCACCCGAGAGGGTGTGATGTGCTCTCTCAGGATTTCCCACATTGAAGTCGAAAAAAAGAAATGATGTGCTTGTAGCCGGTCCATCACTTTGTAATTTCTTAACCAGACATATTTTTGTTTCACAAACATAGAACGTTTTCCAGCAGTTTTAAATACAAAGGAGCCACGAGTATATCTCCTTATAAGTCAAAATAAAGAAAACTGCAACGAGTCTCGCAGTTTCATTCATTTTGGTAACCTCTTGGTTTATATAAATAATTTTTCTGTATAATATATCCCTCATTGACGAAACCATGGTCTCGGTCCTTAAAAATCCTGAGAAGGAACTTGGGCGAATTTACGGCTGCTTAAGCTTATGATCAAGCTTTTCCAGTTGCGGGGTATTACGTGTCATGATTAACAATTACTCGCCGCAGGCTCAGTGAATATTGTTGAATAATCCCCGAGACTAATCATCGGAACAATTACACTATATTAATTTATAATATTAAAATTTTTTAGTACCTGTTAAACCGCCATCCTCTGAATCGGTTTATCCTCCAAAAGTTGTCATTATTATTTCTACATGCCTGAAAATATCAAGAATAATACGTTTAAAATTTCGATAAAACCATGAAAGGTTTCATATTAACGAGCAATAGATCAGTCTACAATCCCTTGTCACGAGTAAATAACAAATCTCTTCGAATGTCCAGTTTAGAAATTAAAATGTTCTTTTACTTCATGAAAGTTCTCGTGCTTGTCTTTTTCTTTGTTTTTGTTCTTGCTCTCCAATGTTGTGTATATTTTTAATGTTTTTGTATTCCTATTACTTCATCCTGCGATTGAGACTTAGGCTCAGTCATTTTCTTTTCAATATAGGACACAAACTATTCGCAATTCAAAATCCTTTTTTCAGTTCCCCGGAGAAGGACAGTCTCCTTCATATAAAACTGAATTGACAAGGACGAAGACAACCTCCGAGTTATACTGTTCTTGTACCAAGAGCTCAAGCGGTGCACATAACACTGGAATCAGCCATGCTGTAGTTTCATAAATCTCTCTTGGGCAGATAAATCAGCTACTTCGATGTTTATTATGTTTATTTTAGTGTCAGCATTGAGAAATAATTCCTTCATCGAATTCAAACTAATAAAGAGAGACGAGAAATTTTTTGCTCGGGGGTCGAATAAAGAAAAATCTTTTTATCCGTCACGAATATGTAATTAAGAGAATCTAAGCATCTTCGAGGATTCAGTCTCTAAACCCGTAGATCTCGATGTTTTTAATTTCTTCATTCGACGATGGAGCTTGAACTTTACTCTCTTTCTTTATTTATTTTCAGACATGACGCTTTCGACGATTCAGATCCCAGGAGAATGCGGGAAGTCTTGTCAAATATGAACCCAGCGTATGTCTTGACTCACTAACGAGGTCTTTTGTAACTTTGGACTGGAGATTTAGATCATAAAATTTGAATTTCAAAGTTCGAATCTTCGAGGGAAACTAGCGATTTTTCTTTCTCCCTCGCTTACGACGAATTAATGTCATATTTCTCTGATTCTTTCGTCGTAAGTTTAAATTTTTTTTCATATGTGTATTTAGTCATTAATCCAGTACTCACCTGTAACTCTTGTGAAATTGTGATTTTCCCCGCAAGCGTATAACAAAACGGTTTACTTGGTAACACGAGCAGTTTCGAAGAGGCTGAATACAAGTATGAGCTTATTGAACTCAAAACAAAAAATGGTGTATCATTTGTTAAATTTGTAAGTCACGAATCTATTTTTTGGTCATGCATGCTATTTTACTTTTCAATCGTCATGCTGGAACTGAACGTCAGATAAATTTATAGCTTTTCTTTTTCGTTTTAAGGAGCGGAGTAGGTCACAAATATGAATCTAACGCAGAGTCTAACTTCCCAGCAGCCACGCACAGTCTCATGGACTAAATGTCCAGTAGTCAGGAATTTTCACAGAAATTCTACCGAGAGGTTCTTTCAAACTTCTTAAGAGTGTTGAATGCTTGTTAAGAAATTTCATACGATTCCAAAGTTTATTAAGTGTTTTTGTTGACGAGTTATTGCCTAGTGTCGTGTAAAGAGCGTTTGATCCGATCATGAAGTCATTTCCCATGCACCCCTTTCCTGTCACGCTCTCGTCGCCTTCGCGGTCACACAACAAGCAAGAGCTGCCACTAATTAGTGTTAAGAATTACTAACAGAAATATAATTCCTTGAGTGAAGCTTAAGCGTATAACACGGCGTTTATAGGTTAAATTTGGACTGACCAAAAATCACTGTAAATTTTTCAGGTGCACCTGATGGCCGGCAAACTTAAAACTCAACTGACATCATTAGAAACTAAAACCTTGCCGTAGCTTGAATTTATCTAACACTTTTAAAATGTAACAGAAAATTTTCTTTTATATCGACAATGAAACATTTATCAAAGAGACTAAATTTTGATCGCAATCGAAGGATTCAACACCAACGGATTCATGTGCGACTTTGATCACCGCTCGTGTCATTAGAGAAAATCGAGAGAAAATTTCCCTATTGATTAGCGCTGGTGCACACACAGAGTCATCTGCAACCCACCTTCGGATACGTCGGTGGCTGGGATGCATGCGGGCACTGGCCTGGACGTTAAGCCCTCAGCATTTTCTTCGGCAAAGCTGGCTTGGGGGCGGGCCATACCCGCCTTCATAAACAGTAATGCCGTCACAAGATAAATATAGCCTCAAAGATGGTTATGAAAAAATTTTAAAATTTGCTTCTCAGCAACTGCTGGTAAGGACCACCTTTAAATAAACAAAGATAGAAGACTTCTTTAGAATAGATACACTGAAGACACTACTGCAACTTTGAAGATCTGTTGAATTATGCAATTCTTATTAGTCAGCCTGTTATTAGAGTATTTTGCATATGGTTGGGTAAGAACAGAGTAAGAAAGAAGTTCGAAAGAAGATTTATTCCCCAACTACAATGCTTTGTATCTCCAAGACACTTCGCTGATCAAAACTTTCTTCACGGCCATCGGCGTTTTGACTCGCTGAACAGGAGTTGAAATCAAATTCTTTGAGGGGCGCGAGATGTTCCTTATATAATCAGCTTATAAATCAGTTAAATATTTGTCGCTAAAACCGAGAATATTTTCAATTTTCCCAATCAACGAAATTGTGCCAAAAGCAGGAATTTCAGATAAAGAACGCTTAGAATTTTGTAATTGATGAGTATCGGGAAAAGGCCGTTTTTGAGTGTTTCTTTCGTAGGAGCTAAATGTTTGGAATATTTTATCGAAAATTCCGTGTAAACGTAGCTGATTTCTTCTTATCATTTCTTTTTTTAAAGCTTCCGAACTGGAAGGACTACTTGCTAATATATAGCTGAACTGCGTAGAGCGGGCCCGGCATATTCCAAATTCCAAACCCCATCAAACCTTGAAGTTTGAAAGTTTCATCAGAACTGTTGGTATATTTAGGTCACCTTCAAATCCTGTGGAAAAAATGCGATAAAATTTTCGTTTAATTTAAGCTTAGAGAAGATGAAAATCACGCTGTGGCAAAAAAACAAACAAAAACAAACAAACAAACTGAGCAAGTCTTTAGTTTGAATTTTTTTTTTAATTGTCAAGGTTTCAACTACACCTAATACAGCAAGTTTGGAAAGAGTACAGAACTAGACGAAGAGTAATAATTTTTAGCCTTAGTGATCTAAATTTTACTTATTTCATCTGTTGTTCAACTTCTAGATTTTTAAACATCCCAAAGACCAAAACAATTGACCATAAAGAGAGTGAATTTTTTGTCTTTCAAAAATTACGATTGCTCGTTTATTCCAGACTGAACAAGAAGACAAGCAATCATTTGATTACTTATAAACGACAAACGTGAGAAATAATAATTCAGACAGCTTTTCATATTAATGCTTATGCAAAGCACGTGAATATTATACAATGTTACAATTAGTTTTTAATTCAATATTTCAAACTACAATCTTCTCCTCCTCCTTAATTTCTTATTTCGTATTCACGTGCGGCTCACGTGTGATATAATCTAACGAGATTTGAACTTGGCATTGGCAGTTGATCCAGACACTTCCGTGTACTCTTTATTTTTGTCTTGTTTCGTTTTGTTGTTTTTTTCTTCAAACTATATAGAATAATCTAGCACCTCTCTGGACTTCTGATTGGCGGTGTTTCTGTAACATCTAGAAAATTTATCAGTATTAAAGGCTAAGGGTTTAGTCACAGATGCAGAAGGTTCCTATGCAAAACTTAAGCCATCGGCATCACTATTCCTTGCAATGGACCAATAAAAACAATTAATTTTTTTCCATATTGCTCTGTGCAAAGATCCATAGAAAAAGAAAAAGTCAGGAGATGTCCGATTATCCTACCAAAATGCAAAGAGTGGAAGATTCGGACAGCGTTGATTTCCAGGGCCTAATTGAAGTTAAGAAACTTTGGAAAGGAGGCTTTGGCGAGGTAGGAGTTTCTGTAATATGTATATTATAAATATTAAGACACATGCGGCTACTAAGAACCCCCCTTCGATCGACGAGTTAAAGGAATTTGAAGACGACATGCTAAAAATGATACAATCGACGAAACTCAAACAAGTAAACAACCCTTTTCTCAAGACGACGAAGACGACACCAAACGCATAAAAAAACCAAACCAAGCTACTCATCGCCGCTGAAAAAACGACGAACCTTTACAAACTAGAACCGTCAACATACAACGATCTACTAAAGCAAAATAACACAAAGTCCTACAAAAAAGCACAACCTAATACCACACGAGCCATCCATTCAGAAAACAAAAACATCGCAACGAAACGAGGCATCGATGACAGAGTGGACATGACAGCTAACAAAGACGCTTTCATAACACTGAAAGACCACAAACCGAACTTCGCTAACAAACCGACCTGCCGACTAATTCACCCCAACAAATCCGAGATAGGCAGAATCAGCAAAACAATCCTCAACAGAATCAACAGCAAAATCACGAGAGCATCCGAATTCAGTCAATGGAAAAACACAGCATCCGTGATCGAGTGGTTTAAAGCCATTAAAAACAAACAACACCACAGTTTTATTTGGTTTAACATCGAATAATTCAACCCCTCCATCAGCCAAGACCTCCTGAAAGAAACACTCATCCTCCTCCGCTTGGCTGGGAGCTCCTGCGTTATGCAGTTATGCTGGGTATTTACCATCAAAGTATGTATTTAAGAGGTAATTTAGTGTTAACAACTTAAATTAGCCACCGTAAAGGGTAAAAAAGCTAGACTAAAGCTGACACTTCGAGCGTTAGCCCTTCGTCAGAGCGATGCATGTATTTAAGAAACGTTTTTTATGGAACTTTGCACATCGTACCAGTGGAGCGTTGTGAGGACTTCTTTGTTTCACACTCAACGCAAGTTGAGCCTGCCACTGTTGCAGTCAGTTTTTGTTTATTAACAAATAGCTAGTTATTGTATAGGAGCCGGTTTTTTTAAGGGGGGGGGGGGGGCAAAAGATTTAAGGGAGGGGGAATCAGTCGTCGTCAACAAAGTATAAGGGAGGAGTTAGGGTAAATTGATTTCAATTAACATCCAGTGAGAAAGAATCATAAAACATAAAGCATTAATTGAAACAGCTGTAATGCTGAGTCAATACACTAAGTAGAATATGTTTTTTTCACAGCTCACAAAAACAGCATTAGCGCTGGAGTTTTTGCCCGGCAGGGACTTCGCTGGAGTTCTTCGAGGGGAGGGAGGAAAACTGAGTGAAGAACGCGCCAGGTAAGTTTTGAATGAACATAAATTTTACGCCTTGTGAAGGAAAAAAAGCTAAGCATCCCAGGAGTATTTAAGGTTGTTTTCCTAATTGTCACTCATGCTCATTAATTCTTTACCAAAATGTAGGCTTTTTCTATGCCGCTGTCAATGCATTCAGTCTTAAGTTTGCAGACTTGCAGTTGCTTATTTTCTTTCGACTAAGACCGAGATTACAACGTAGAAAGTCAATTAAATGTATTCATACGACAGCGTCTGGTATTTCAGGTTTTACGCCGTCGACATCGGCCTAAGATTAAAATATTTGAATTAAAAAAAAGTCATCCACAGATATGTTTGTGGCATAACGCACTCAGTAATGTCTCATTTCGAAGGAAAAATTTGCTTTTTGCCCAGTGTCTTGGAGACCTTTGTCAAACAACACAGACGATATTGATAACGATACCAGTAACGATAGAGAAAATGACAGCGACAACGATAACAATAAGACTGACGACAAGAATTATAGGAACGAGAAGGATTATGGGAATGATAAAGATACTTCATAGTTTAGAGAAGATAAAACAGCCGGCATACACCCGTTTCTTTCCAATTGCTTCTAGGATACAAAAATATCTTCTCGTTCATTCCGGCTTAATTCCAATGTCGATTAACTTACCTTCCCTGTCAAACAAGCTATCTTGGTGCAAATTGGCTAAAATATAATGCACCAGTGGTGGACGACGAATTTTAGTGAGAAAACGAGAAAGGGCTTGTTTTTGAAATCGTGGCGCCACAATTGACATGAGCTGTATTGGATTGGAATCTAGAAAGAACAGGTAGAAGATTTTCCATTATAACAGAAAAATTGATGTAAATCTGGTTTGCCCTGATGTAAAGTGATGTACACTAAAAATGAGTGAAAGAAGTTTTTTCCAACCTATTTCGTCCGAGATCCAAAACCGGAAAATATTCTGGTAAACTCAAATAGCCACCTGAAGTTGTCAGACTTCGGTCTGAGCGAAGTTGTCGCCTTTACAATCACTGAAGAATGTGGAACTTATTCATATATGGCGCCTGAGGTATAAGGCATTGTAGCAGATTATACTGAAAAGTCTTTGTTCAAATTTCCGGTGTTTTTTCTCACTATTTATTTACCTTCTCGTTAGATTTTTAAGAAAGTTCTTCTTTCTTTTCCTCTTACGCTGAGGGTAAAATGTATTCCTATAATCTTCCACTAAGGCCAATCTTAAGTCAAGGCATTGTCAAACGAGATCCAACAATTTTCTCAGCAACAAAGGGGTATGTAACCTCTCTATTTTTCACGAAAATTTGACAAATTATGATAGTAATATTTTGTAATGCCTCTCCGCCCTCAGTTCCGACAAAAAGAGAGTAGAAGGACCCCCTGCCAGAAGACCCTGACCACGCCCTTGTTAATACATTGATATTTCAAATCAGGCTCATGCAGTTGAATTCTTAAAACACTTTTTGCAATGCTAATGAACTGCACTCAATCTGTGTTACAGATGATCATGGGAGAGTCTTATACTTACTCTGTGGACTGTTGGTCCTTTGGCGTGACATTATTCCTGATGCTAACCGGCAAAGTTTGTTCAAATAATGTTGCCACAACTCACTCATATAAAACATGTTTGCAGTGTCAATTTAATGATAACGACAATGATATTGAACTTGGATCAATACACTCTCAACATCTGTAAATAATAACTGGCCCTTGGGAAAGGACGCAAATGCTTACGAATCAAACCTTTAACAGTGAAGTAATCATGAATTGCCATTACCTTTCGTCCCATGGGAAGAGGACACCCTCTTGTGGCAAACATGGTAAGGGGACATACCACCCGAAAAGGGGATTTGTTTTAGGCTTCAGGTGTCCTAAAGGTTACAGAACAGATTACCAATGACAAGTCCTAAACGATCCACGTGATCATGCACGTGATCGGAAACAAAGAAGACTCCATTTGGCGCTCATCTTTGAATATACTTTTCATCGGTTGATCGCTTTTCTCAACTGTTTTGCTTTATATAACATTTCTAAAGATAGCTTTTATTGTGGTTCAATGGGAAAACGAGAATAGCGTGAGTGTTGTAAAAGAAAAGAAAGTCGTTGGCGCCCTGGAGTTAAAAGAAGGGACAACAGTTGACATATTGACTGGTACAAACAAGGACCGAGTGGCCATCTGTAAAGCTACGATTTTGAAAGTTTGTGGTGAGTAAAAATTGCGATATTCGTTACGTGATTAAAATCTTATAAAAGAATAGATGTAGCGGGTTGAATTAAGCTTACTTAACGCTCGGCGCAACTGAAACTAGAATAATTCTGAGAATCGAATCGGTCACTTGCATGCCGCAGTTTCTTAAGCTTGTGAATTACAATGAAATAAACCTATCTGTAAGGTTTCAAGATTCCTTTAGTCACGTTTGGGAACATTCAAAATTCATAATAGGAACTGTTATTAAACAAACCTTAGTACATAAAGAAGCCCTCCTTGGTAAAAACAAAATAATGTATTCAGCCCTTTTTTAGTAAAATCCACGAGAGAGATGTACTAACTCCAATATAAAAGTCACTCAATATAACAGAGATTTCTCAATTTGAGAATCCAATGAATGCCCTTTTCCTCATAGCCATCTTAAAAGCCTGGTCTGAGCTTTAAATATACATATTTTAATACATTATTTTTTTTTCAAATTCAGATGTCAAGGAATCCAGATACAAAATGGTCAAGGTTCTTGTAGACAACCTCATTCAAGGCCAACTCATTGTGAGCCCAGGAAAAAAAATACAAACAGTACAAACAGCAGCTAAGTTTTCAGTTTAGGATAACTTCATTCTAATTTATTGTAACAGTTACAACAAGATTTTAATCAAAAAATCAATTTTATTTGTCTGTAATTAGCCCCTTCACTCCCAAGAGTGCTTGGTTTTCAAATATAACTTAAGATATTGTATTTTATGGAAAAGAATCAACAGATTTTATTCACAATTTGTGTCAAACCAAATTTAATGATTGATTAGATCTATTTTATATGAATAGCTGTAATTGTGGATTAATCCGTAGGAAGTTTTCAAGAAAAGAAAAATAAATCAAATTCCATCCTAATATTACCACACATTGATGTTAATAATTAATCAAAAATATTTTACATGAAAGCCTTAATTAAGCCTCTAAATAAATTTCATTGAATACTTGAACTCTAGCTGGGTTTTTTTAATTTAAAGTGTTTATTTTATATCATTAGCCTCAAATTTTTGCTTAAAATTCCCAGTAATTCTTAAAACATTCCTAAAAATTCCCAAAAATTCCCAGAAATTCCTAGGAATTTTTTTAGATTTACAGGTTTTCAGGGAAAGTCATTGGTTCTCTGAGTTGCAATTCCTAGGAATTCCTAGGAATTCCAAGTCCTGTTGGCTTTAAACTTGGAATTTCTGGCAATTTCTGGCAATTTCTAGGAATTTCTAGGTTTTTAGAACCAGAGTTGTTATGGTTGGGAATTCCTAGGAATTCCCAGTCCGAATTTACCGTGAAAATTCACACCTTTATTCCTAGGAATTCCTAGGAATTCCAAAAGCCATTTTGCAAGGGATTGCCTTTTAAAGATACCTATTAAAGCTGTATTCAGAAGCAAAGACACGTAGGTAGTATACTTCTGCCTTTTTTTTATATTAAGGGATTTCTTTTTATGTAACATATATCCATTTCTTTAATTTCCTCCTTAACCTGCCTGCAAATAATTAAATTTTATGTTTTAATTCAAGTGTGAGAAGATAAAACAGAAGTGTTGCAGAGTTCTCCTTCCAGACTGAATTCAGGTGAGAACATCAGTAAATTCATATGCTTCTCCTGAATCTTTAATTTTATTGCTCTGTGTTTTTTTTACAAAGGGTCTTTTATATCTTTGTGTGCCAGCTAATGAGTAAAATCTCGTTGAATAGATAATAAATAAATCCATCTTAAAGTTTTTGGCATTTACTATTTTAAAATTCATAAATGGCATTCTCTTTTAACCCATGTAAAGAGATATTACACATTTCTTAAACTAAAATCTGAATCATGAAGTCAACTTAACTTTAATGAGTTTGAAACTTCATTGTAAATAAGAACACTTTACTGGAGTATGTTACATTTATTTGCTGCCTTTCTGGTGCATATGATTACATAACCCTTTAACTCTGAAGATCTCATCAGTAATTCTCCGTACTGTCTGCCAAACAATTTATGTGCTGTTAGGTTGGAGGATTTGGAATTGGATCAACCGATTATCCCCTAATTGATATTTTTCCTTATTCTCATTACTTGTCTGTTTGATATTGTACTGATGGTGTAAGGAGAAATTCTCTCTAGATCACCAGTGAGACTAAAAGGGTTAAAATGGGGGATTTCATTATATTGTAATGATTAAAATTGTTCAAAATGTAGCAAAAAAAAGAATGTTATGTTATGTTTCATTTCTCCCTGCTCTCAATATAGTGGAAAAACCTGTTGCTGGTTGCTTATGTCTTTAATGTTTAAATGTTCATGGGAAATGCTTTTTCTTTTTTAATTGAAGATAGAGAAGTTTTCAAAGCTGATAGAAATAAGCTGTTTGCAAGTAATGAAAAGCAAACTGACAATCATACCTCAATGCTTGACATGCTTCTCTCAAATATGTCAGTTGTGTGTATCTACTATTGAAGTGGTGTCTTTCTTGTGCTGTGGTTCATGAGCCGTCACCTCTCATCAAGTCCAGCTTTGTTCACCCCCATTGCACTTGCCTTAAACCAACATCTACCAGAATCCTTTAAATAGTTGATACTAAGATAGGAAAGGGCCCTGGTGGTCAGCATTGAGTTTGGTCTTTTCTCATGATAAATTTTGTAAACATTAATACGGGGTTTCTCTCATTGAAAACCCAGTACTTCTGACAGGTTCTTTGTGATTGGACAAAACGTTTTCTCCACACGTGAAAATGTCATTTCTCTGATTTGATTGGCTGTAAACAGCTGTGAATGGCAAAAATATTTGACAGATCACAATACTTACTTAATGACTGAGTGGGAAGTCCGTGCATCATGATTGAGAGCCAATATTTTCCATCCGATGAGTACGGGAAAGAGCCAGTTTGAATGTGTCTCAAAAGGATAATTTTTAGAATATCCTCTCAAAAATCCCACTCAAAACTTACTTTTGTCTCCTTGGAGTCCCCTAAAATCTTGCATGGTTGTAGGTCAGTGGACACGCATTAGGAACCAAGGAAGGTTCACACATTACTGTTACATTACATGCAATAATAAGATACATGAAAAAGTTACTCAGTTGCGATTGGTTAAGGTAAATGCAGCCTATAGGTGATTAAATGCAGAAGGGTTAATTCGGTGCAAAGAAGTAACAAACCAGACTAAACAATTCCTTGAAATGTTTAGCCGGACTTTGAATTTTTTTGCGCCTTAAAGATGGGAAAATACCATTGCATATTATTGTTTTGATTGTATGTGGTTGTTTTTACCAAACGTACAATGTCCTTTGCAGGCTTTGAATAAATTATTTTTGCACTTGATGCGCATGCTTTGCTTCTGCATAATTATTATAAGCTTTCTCGTATTTTTTCATGTATATTATTAATATGTAATCACAATTTTTCTCCTGCAGTTTGGAATAAATAAGAGTGAGTAAATTTTTTTCAAAGACCACAGACACATGGTTTAAATGTTGTAAAAGGGTTAAGATTCCCTCTGCTATGCTTCAGCACGTTGATAATTTTGTTTCAAGAAAACATTTTGTTACACTGTAAACAATCATTTCTTAGATTGGTCAAAAAAACTGACAGGCGAATTCATGCGTGTAAATGAACTTTATTTTCTGATTGAATACAAAATTCTCTGAGGGATTTGTTTGCTGACGTCATGAGCGTGCACAATAGGAATATGAAGCAAACTCATGCAATTGCATTTGATCAGACAAATTCACTAGCTATGTTGTAAAATGAATTAATCGTATGACAGTGAGTAAGGGAAATTCACTTTTTCATGTTGGTTTGATTCTTGGCTGGTTTAAAAGGCCCAGTGAGATAAACTATATACCAGGCATAAATTGACTTCACTAATTTAACAGCAGTATGTTTCACTTTATTTTCAACAGTGTCACACTTAATTTTGTGAACTTTTACTCCTTTTTTTGTGGAATAGACTAATCTGTAAAACATGCATAACAGAGAGGGTCTTGTTTCTGCTTGCATGGTTCATTTACAGGGTATTTAAAGATATTTATCAAAGACGAGGCAAATAATTTAATGCAATGTTTCCTCCTCAACTCCTTGTGAGAAAATGGTTTCCTAAGGTAACATGACTTGTAAACCAATTATAATGAAGAAATTGAACTCAATCAGCTGATACAGAATTTTTAAAGTTTTTTCCATTCATAACCCAAAATTAGTTCATTTGAATTAGCTGCAAGAGAAAGGTCACAACTTGAAAAGGTTTCCTTCAAACTTGAGTTGTGTTGATTTGTTCTGTGTTTTTAAATTTATTTGATTTTTAGGGTACTCTGAGGGACGGGACACAATTTGACAGCAGTATCCCTTGAGGAGAACCATTCGTGTTTACATTAGGAGTGGGACAAGTTATCAAAGGTGGATACTTGTGATATAGTATGCATGACTATGTGCAAAACGGGCTGATATTTGTAGTTTGCCATGATATTATGCATTTAAGCAAGTGATTGCACTTTCTACTGGTTTACCAATTAATTGCCCCATGTGGGAAGTGGGGAGAAGGCAAGAAACATTTGGACATCACAAGCTTATGGGAATCTATTACTTTAATTTATTAACAAGCATTGGGTTTAATGGTTTGATAAACTTTAGGTTTCAGAATGTTTATAGTTAACTTAGTTCCTCAAACATCTCATATGTTTTTTTTTACCCAACTGTTTTATTTTATAGTCATTTGTTATAAGGCAGGGAAAACAAAACAAATAGAGGAGTGGTTTGGGACAGGTCTTGTAAAGTTCTTGTTGGATTACATTTTAAAATAACCAACTGTCCAAACAGCTGTACAATTTCACATGATATTTCTACTTAATTTGTGCATTATTTGTACTCTCTGAGAGTAGTTGAATAATAATGTAAGATATTTGGTTATATTAGAAGTGTTTTTACTATTTAATGAGTCATGATTTAATTTTTGTTACAGGATGGGATCAAGGACTATTAAAGTAAGTTACAACTATAGACCATTCATCATTTGTTTTTAATTCTTATTTATACACAATAAATTCCTCTCTCCACATTACTTACATTTTCAAACTACTTCCTCAAACTTTTCCAGAACTGTACTGAACTATACAAGAAAAGTAAACTGTGAAAAGCAAGCTTTTGAACCTTGTTGTTCCTTATCTTAATTTTGTTAAAGCTGGGGTGAATTTTGTAGTAAAAGTGCTAGTGCATATGAGTTATGGATAAGTGGTCTGGATTTAGTAGTCTGGTGTAAGAGAATTTCTGGCCAGTGATTTAATGTTCAGTGTGCAAGCATGAAGTGTCAAGCATAGTCCACACAACATGGCAGGTATAGATGTATTGGGGGTCTATAAAATTGACATTTTTTTGCTCTCTCTACTTATAGCTAAGGCTGAAGAGAACCTGAACAGTTACTAATAAACTGGCTTCAAACCATTCAGCAAATGTGGAACTAGTAGCAACATAAAATTATTTTTACCCTTGTGGTTTAACCTGTTCAATTACTTATAGACATTAAATTACAAAGCATGAAAACCAACCTCTTTGGAAGTCCTTTTTTCATGCAATCTTGAAAAGCATCAGTTGATTTGTTGACAACTTGAAATACAGTTATTGCAAAAATTTCAATAACTATGAAAAAAATTAAATATTTCTAGTCAGTAGAGTTAAGCCAAAGGGTTGTCATTTGATTTGGTATTGTTTTCGCCTACAAAGTATAATCTTACACTGTTAAATGGGCACTTAATCAGTACAGCAACTAACAATGGCCAATGAAATAGAGTTTCAAGAGAATAGGGTCAGCTGGGAAGAGCTGAGGAGGAAAGGGAAGAATAGGCAACAGTGACGTTCTCTTGTTATGATCATATGTGCCTAAGGGTATGATGAGGACAGGCTGACTGACATATGGTATAGTTCCTATTGTTCTTTTTGGTGTCCAGCTACCAGCTTTTCTGTTTTAACATTTTGCTGTTACTTACTCAAGGTATAAATAAACTTCTTGTTGTTATTGTTGATTGAACCTTTTTTTTTTTTCGTGTTGTTTTTAGTATGTGTGAAGGAGAAAAGAGGAAACTTGTAATCCCATCAGACCTTGGAAAGTCCCTGCTCTGATATTTAAGTATATAATTTACGTCCAATGCAGTGAGTAAGAATTGTTGCCAGTAGATACTAGTAGGATTGATAATGGGGCAACTTACCTTGCTTGAAATGCAAGCTTATGTAGATATAATTTATCTGTTACATACGAGCAAGCTGAATTATGCAAGAATTCTACCAGTCATATTCTTATTAAAATAATTTTAAGCTGTTTTTGCTATACTAAGAGGAATTTTCTTTCTTTTGTGCAGGTTATGGGGACAGAGGAGCTCCCCCTAAGATCCCAGGTGAGTAAACAGCTTGTGGTCAACAGAGACAATGCTGAGTCAGAGCATTACATGAACACCTCGAAGATATTAATACCAACCTCTGAAATTGTGAAATCTGGAAAGATTTGATTTTGAAGCATGGCGTCAAAGCCACCCCACCCACTTCCCCACAGATTTGTTCATCAACACTCTGCTAGTCTCTCCTCACAGCCTGCAAGTTTGCACATAATCTGACAAAAAAGGAAAAACCACAAAACTACAACTATCTTATTAAAGGAATTATTTTGAAGTATTAATTGCTCATAATTCATATTGTCTCAGTACACTCTTAAACTATGTATTTAACCTAAGGTCACCAGAGAAATTTGAAGTAACCAGCTTCAACTATGGCTTGCTTGGAAAGATATGGGAAGAGGAGGAGATGCCCCAGGACTGGAACGAGAGCTACATTGTAAAACTGCCAAAGAAAGGTGACCGCCGGGAGTGCAAGAATTACAGAGGTATATCCTTGATGTCAGCGGCAGGGAAGGTGCTGAACAGAATTATCTTGCTTCGTCTTCAAGGGGCTGTGATGCTACACTGAGAGATCAGCAGGCTGGCTTCAGGAAGGACCACTCCTGTATCGACCAAATAGCCACACTTAGGATAATCATTGAGCAGTCATTTGAATGGAACACTTCTCTTTACGTTAATTTCATCGACTTTGAAAAGGCTTTTGATAGCCTCGATAGAAGTGTTCTTTGGTGCCTTATGAGACACTATGGCATACCGGGGAAATTCATTCGAATCATCAAAAATTCCTATGATAAGATGACTTGCAGAGTCCTTCATGCTAGTGGATTGTCAGATAGCTTCACGGTCAACACTGGGGTCAAGCAGGGTTGTTTGATGGCACCATTTTTGTTTCTACTTGCTATGGACTGGATCATGAAGGAAACAACTAGAGAACAGCGAAATGGGATCCAGTGGAACTTATTGGAGCAACTTGAAGATCTAGAGTTTGCTGATGATATCGCCCTGGTGTCAAGTAACAACCAACAAATGCAGGACAAAACAGCACGGCTAACAGCTAATTCCATCAAGTTAGGCCTGCATCCGAATGTGAATAAGACCAAGGTTATGAAGGTCAACTGCACCAACAACAGACCAGTTAAAGTGAGGGATACCATCTTGGAGGAAGTAACATCTTTTGTCTACCTAGGCAGTGTAGTCAGCATTGACGGAGGTTCCGATGAAGATATCAAGGTCAGGATAAACAAAGCCAGAGTAGTTTTCAATACGCTGAGGAAAGTGTGGTCCTCCCATGTCATCTCACGGAGAACCAAATTTAGAATTTTTAACACCAATGTCAAAGCAGTCCTCCTCTATGGCTCAGAAACGTGGAGAACAACTAAGCAAACGTCCCAGAAATTACAGACCTTCGTCAATAAGTGCCTTAGGCGAATTTTAAAAATCAGTTGGACTGACAGGGTAACGAACGAGATGCTGTGGGAATTAGCAGGCGAGGAACCAATCATAACTCAGATCTCAAAGAGAAAGTGGAGATGGATAGGTCACATCCTAAGGAAACCGGCTAACAACATCACCCGGCAGGCATTACGTTGGAACCCCCAGGGCAAGAGAAAGAGGGGTCGTCCCAGGAACTCCTGGAGAAGAGGTGTAGAGTCCCAAATGAGAAACTGGGGCCACACTTGGGCCACTTTAGGAAGTTTTGCCCAGGACAGAACCCGATGGAGGACGGAAGTGGTTAATGGCCTATGCTCCAACCGGAGCTAAGGGAATATATATATATATGACAATGCAAAACACAGGGCAACAAACCAAGTGGTCTATGAGCAATTGTAAAGTGGCAAATAAAAATCCCTTAACACTTTGACCCCCAGAAGTTACCAGCAGCTAATATCTCCCTTTAGTATATACCACACAGGTGAATAGTCCTTTTCACACGCACTGATTGGCTATTTGGAAGTGAATAGCAAGTACTAATCACCTTCCAGCAGCTGATGACACAGCACGTCAAGAGTTTAATTTCTGACCAGTTTTTGGTTTATTGAAAGAAACAAACTAAATGTTTGGTATCTGTGCGGTACCTGCTAAAACAATTATTTGCATCCACTTTTGTGAATAATTGTTAAATAATATCAGCCCTGAGTCAGACATTCAGGTCACAAGAATAAAGGAAATCACCAACTAAAGAAGCTCTTGATTGTTACACAAAATTTTTCCTTTTAACACCCTAGGAAATGTAGAGAGAACAGTGTGGAAAATACCCATACTGATGTTAGGCCAGTTAAGGTGTAAGGGGTTCTTTCCTTGTGGGATACATGAAGGGCTTCTTCAATCATATTCCGGCATGAACTTTTTTCCTCAAAACGCAACTTAAAATGAATGTACGCCAATTATTTTATCTTTTCAGGGGGCGCTACATTGGTATTTGAGGTTGAGCTGTTGAAGATAGAGCAAAAAACAAAATTGTAATCAGATCTTGAACACCATATAGCGTGAAGGAAATCTTCTGATGTCAGAACTTTTTGAAAATAAAACTGTCTGTAAGAAAATCATAAAATACTTTCTGTTCATGTTAATTACGCTTCATATTTTTTTTTTTTTAATTTAGATTTTCGGGAAAGGACGGTTTTTGATTGACGAGAAAAGTGTTCTTTGATTTTGTGGATAGAAAGTTATCGGTTTTTGGGCATATCTCTAGCACAGAATATGTCCCCGCATTTCAAACTTGAATTTCTCCCACGTGCTCCTCAAATAGACTTCCTGTTGACTTTTTTAAGTCATGGGTTTGGATTGCCATGAGTTTTCTTAAAGGAACCAATCACACCCGAAGACTTCCTACTACAAGTAATGAGAATTTGGCGCATTCATTAAAGTGTGGTGTTGTCAAGTGCCTTAACAAGCGCCTTTGCAAGCTTCTTGACCAGTGCCTTTACAACCGTGCTCCTAATGACCGTTCAATCTTAAAATATCCATTTAGCGTTAGAACCCCTAGCCGAGTCTACATGCAAAATTTGAGCCAAATCAGTGAACCTGCTTGTCCGACCAGCCTCTCGGTTTGCAATTGGAAAATTCGCTTAAACAGAGTGTTCATGAACACTTTATAGCATTCAAACGCATAGGAAAAATCTGTCGTAGTATCGGTAATACTAGGATTAAATACAGGTCTTAAAAAATTGTGCCATTTTAATTCCAACAAATCTGATGTTCTTGACACGAACTAATTATAACTAGGTCTAATTCCTCCAAAAGTTAATTTAAATTTCCATTCGACTGAAACTAAGATAATCGAACAATCAAACGACCAATTATTTTTCAAGTTCTATGGAAATCTTTACAAAAACATATGGCTTTAATAGCTTTATGTAAACCTTAAGGCAAAAACCGATTGAAAAAATCTGATGTTCGTGACACAAGAACTAATTATAACTAGAAAAAATTCCTCCAAAAGTTAATTGAAATTTCCATTCGATTGTAACTAAGCTAATTTAACAATCAAACGACCAAACGACCAATTATTTGTCAACGTCTATGGAAATATTTACACACGCATGTGGCTGCAATACTTTATATAAACCTTAAGGCAAAAACCGATTGAGAAAAAAAAATTGCAAAAACATTTTGGGAATACGTTTTCATGGTGTTTCAACTTGAACGTAAATATAACACCTAAAACTTGTTTAGAGATAACAACCTCGTTCATTTTAGATAAAAAAATGTGATGATGATTTCAATACATCACTAATTTAAAAAAATTACTTTTAAGCTAGTTCGAACAGTTCATTAAAAATAAAAAAATGCAAGTCTTTTTTCTTCTGCGTGTCCAAAATCCTTATAGCTCATAAGAGCATTTAAGACGTGGAGAATCAACTTTTGCAAAAACAGAGATCCATATGGGCTCTTGAAGGCTCTTTCGCTTCTCCTGCTCTCAGTAGACGACTCTTACAGAGATTTTATAGGTAGCCTTGTGGTTTCTGCTCCAAATATGAACGCTTGCGGGCAACTTTTTACTTTCTTGGGTTCTTTCTTTTCTATGATACAGCTCCAATTCTCACTGCCTTAACTGAAAAGTAAAAAAAATTATAATTCAGGGAGAATCGTTGAGATTATCTAAAATTTTTCATTCGGCCTTACGACATGAAACGATAAACTGCCCAACAAATATTATAGCAGAAAACTGTTTTTCACTCCTATCAAATTATCTAAGAAAAAGTCTGTGCCCACTCAATTTAAAAGCATTTCAATTTCTTCGGGAAAAAAAGAAACTCCCAAACTTTACACAGCAAGATAACAAAAAAAGCATTTATGATCAAATATGTATCTCTAATTTGGATTTAAAGTTACTTTGCAATGCATAAATGTTATGAAAAGAATAATTACATGGATCAGCAACTAGATGTCGTTGAAATCAAGTGTGACGTCATCACCAATGAGTACAAATGGTGCCCAGTACTTCACCTCCTTGAAGGTTTCGGATTTTCTCAAACACTTCATGGCCTGATTGAGAGCTTCACTTGCCTTCTTGCCTTTAGCAAGTGCATCGTAGAAGAAACTCATGAACTCCAGGGTTCCTTCGTCTGCAATCGCCCACAGGGTTACCACAACAGATCTAGCGCCAGCACCCAAGAATGCTCGGGCGACGCCAACCACACCCTCGGCCATGACCTCCCCACGAGCACTGTGACAACAGCTTAGAACAACCAGTCGCGCCCGCAGCCCAGCCTCCATGACATCTTTCATCGTCAGTAGATAGTCCTTCTCTTGAGGTTGAGGGGTTTCTCTTGTGGTGTTTGGTGCCAGGATAACTTCACCAGTTTCCATTTTACCATGTGCTGCTATGTGTACTAAAGCCACTGATGAGAGTCGTTTTAAGACTTCATCTTTTGTTGCCATTTCTCCAATGAGAGGGGAAATACTGAGGATTCGTCCAATCATCTCCGCCTCTTTCCTTGCTCCCGGAAGTTGTACCAACCGTCTTCCTTGATAGATGATCTCTTCAAAACATGGGTCGCCAACAAGCAATGCACCGCTCTTCAGGTGAAATTCAGCTGGGCAATCATTGATTAGTTGTAAGGTCGTCAGGGACGGAAGCACGCGGATTCTGAATAAATCACTCAGATAAGTTGACTTCGAGTCCTCCAATGCTGCATAAGGCACAAGAAAAAATGGCCCCTCAGGAACAACTGTAAGCTCGTTTCCTTCAATCAGATCAGCAATAGGAGTAACGATGATGTCATAAAGCTTCTGTAGAGCACTTGATGATTGTGAGTACCTTACATCAATTTGAATGATATCATTCGCCGCTTCCTCCGCTTTCGGCGAGCCATGGGAAAGATTTTCGCATTTAATAGCATCTCTTGCATGGATCTCCTTCAAGGCAATTTTGTTCAATTGCTCGATGAAAAATTCCAGTTCCTCTTGATACTTATAATTGTTGACATGTACCTTTCTCAACTGGACATTACCGTCGCTAAGGAAAACCCAGTAGTAAACGCACGGTCCACTGATAGCCATGAAGACTGTACCTAATGGAACAAAACTCAGGGTAAGGAACGAGCCGCTGTTCCTTAAAGAATCTCGGGGCTGATATTTTGTTTCGAGCAGATCTTTTAGAGCCTGAGCACGTCCTTTCTCTGCGGCAAGAAGAGCGTTGACAAATTCATTTTGAATAAGGTTTATACGCCACAAGCCTGTGTATGCACTTTTATGCTGATTACGATAACAAATCTTCCACTGATCGTTAAATTGTAGACCGTCCCTGATACTATCAAACGCCTCTACAGAAGAGTGAAAGCAGTCAAAGGCCCTCTTGAGATTTCCTTGGCGCTCAAAATTTTTTCCTAGAGAACAGAGTGAGGATGCCTCTCCGGCCTTGTCTCCCACTTCTTTAGCAATTTCTAGATGACGTTGATGGTAATCGATTGCTGTTTTGAACTTTCCTTGACCATGCAGATTGCAGCCGAGATGGCCATAACAACTTCCCTCTCCGGCCTTGTCTCCCACTTCTTTAGCAATTTCTAGACCACGTTGATGGTAATCAATTGCTGTTTTGAACTGTCCTAGACCAAGATAATCGCAGCCGAGATTGGCACAACTCTTTCCCTCTCCAGCCTTGTCTCCCACTTCTTTAGCAATTTCTAGATCACGTTGATGGTAATCGATTGCTGTTTTGAACTGTCCTAGACTACCATAAGCGCAGCCGAGATTGCCATAACTCTTTCCCTCTCCGGCCTTGTCTCCCACTTCTTTAGCAATTTCTAGATCACGTTGATGGTAATCGATTGCTGTTTTGAACTGTCCTAGACAACGATAATCGCAGCCGAGATTGGCACAACTCTTTCCCTCTCCGGCCTTGTCTCCCACTTCTTTAGCAATTTCTAGATGACGTTGATGGTAATCGATTGCTGTTTTGAACTGTCCTAGACTACCATAAGCACAACCGAGATTGGCATAACTCTTTCCCTCTCCGGCCTTGTCTCCCACTTCTTTAGCAATTTCTAGATGACGTTGATGGTAATCGATTGCTGTTTTGAACTGTCCTAGACAAAAATGAGCGCAGCCGAGATTACCATAACTCTTCCCCTCTCCGGCCTTGTCTCCCACTTCTTTAGCAATTTCTAGATCACGTTGATGGTAATGGATTGCTGTTTTGAACTCTCCTAGACCACGATAAGCGCAGCCGAGATTGCCATAACTGATTCCCTCTCCGGCCTTGTCTCCCACTTCTTTAGCAGTTTCTAGATGACGTTGATGGTAATGAATTGCTGTTTTGAACTGTCCTAGACCAAAATAAGCGCAGCCGAGATCGGCATAACTGTTTCCCTCTCCGGCCTTGTCTCCCACTTCTTTAGCAATTTCTAGATCACGTTGATGGTAATCGATTGCTGTTTTGAACTGTCCTAGACCACGATAAGCGGAGCCGAGATTGCCATAACTTCTTCCCTCTCCGGCCTTGTCTCCCACTTCTTTAGCAATTTCTAGATCACGTTGATGATAAGCGATTGCTGTTTTGAACTGTCCTAGACTATCATAAGCGCAGCCAAGATTGCCATAACTTCTTCCCTCTCCGGCCTTGTCTCCCACTTCTTTAGCAATTCCTAGATCACGTTGGTGGTAAGCGATTGCTGTTTTGAACTGTCCTAGACTACCATAAGCGCAGCCGAGATTGCCATAACTCTTTCCCTCTCCGGCCTTGTTTCCCACTTCTTTAGCAATTTCTAGATGACGTTGATGGTAATCGATTGCTGTTTTGAACTGTCCTAGACAACGATAAGCACAGCCGAGATTGCCATAACCGATTCCCTCTCCGGCCTTGTCTCCCACTTCTTTAGCAATTTCTAGATGACGTTATAGTCGCAAACGCTAATCACTCGTATTTCAAACTTTACTAGAACAAACTTGACACATTGTTGAATACGGTAACTGAAAATGACAAAATTACAAACACGCGAATGAGCATAAAATAACTTACATCGTATGAGTGAAAGTACTGGAAAACGACAAAGCGAAATAAACAAGGATACTTACAAGACGAATGTGACCAAACCAAAGACGAAAACATGAAACCCAGAGCTAGATATGTAACGGTAATTTTCACAAACTAGACAACTAACCAAATAAATTACGCGCAACCAATATATATACGATATGCAAATAAATATAACAAGTACAAAACTGATAACTGACAAAGGACACTAATGGAAGACGAGAAAATAAACACCTAACACGAAACTATGAAACACCAACACTAACAAAAAATGATAGTACAAATTCTTGCGCCTACATTCCGGCCCCTTAAATACGAAGATCTAAATCCAAGTATTTACCAGCAAAACACTAAAAGGCGCAAACTTTACAGAGCTAATTGAACTTAGACGATTTTTACTTAATGTTCAGACGCCTAACAGAGTCAACAAAGTACTATAAAGTGTCAATTTAAATCTTTCTCCTCAAAGAAAAGTCACGCAATCTTGGTAATCACACGATTAAGGAAAGTCAATGAATTTTTCCTTCCACTTGTTCAATTGATTCCAGAAGACATAGTTTACTGATAGGGCGCTCCAAAGTTGATGTCTTGGTTTTAACCTTGACACGGCGGACAAATCCATATTTGTCAGGAAAAACCTCTGTAATCCGACCAATTGCCCACGCATTCCTTGGCAAAGTTTCGTCAACCACGATAACAGTGTCCCCCACGGCAAAGTTTTTCTTTGGTCGAAACCATTTCTGACGTGACTGCAGCAGAGGGAGATATTCTCTCTTCCAGCGACCCCAGAAAACATCAGCCAAATATTGTACTTGCCGCCATCTTCTCCTGGAGTATGTGTCGCTCTTTAAGAACAAGCCTGGAGGAAGAGGTGTCTCGCTGCGAAGCAGGAGAAGGTGGTTCGGTGATAGTGGTTCCAAATCCTTTGGATCGTCAGAAACTGTGGTCAGAGGTCTTCCATTGATAATGCTCTCACATTCACACAACAAGGTCTGAAGACTCTCATCATCGAGACTTTGTTCTTTAACCAGGGCACCCAGAACCTTGCGTGTAGATCTAATTAGCCTCTCCCAGACACCACCATGATGCGAGGCTCCGGGTGGGTTAAAAACCCATTTGATGCTTTTCTGCAGAAGGGCGTCATGAATTTTAGCTTGATTCCAGCTGTCAATCATGACACGAAGCTCCCTTTCACCTCCTACGAAATTTGAACCATTGTCGGAGCGAATTTCTTTAACTTGACCTCTACGAGCGATAAAACGTCTGAGTGCGTGAATAAAAGAGTCAGTGTCCAGTGAGTGACACACCTCCAGATGAACAGCTCGCAGTGCCAAACAAGTGAAGATTGCACCATAACGTTTGACCATGCTCCTCTTTTGACGAACAAGAAAGGGACCAAAATAATCTATCCCCACGCACGTGAAGGGGGGTTGATCTGGTGTAACTCGAGGCCGAGGCAGATTTGCCATCTTTTGTTCTCCAACGGGACCTTGTCGTCGTTTGCAATCAAAGCAGGATGAAAGCACACTTCTAACAGTAGAGTTGGCACGAATCAACCAGAAACGTTCGCGCAACAGAGCCAGGACATATTCTCTACCAGAATGGCCGCTTTTCTGGTGAAAGTGGTTCACAAGCAGACGAGCTAGATGAGAATCTTTAGGAATGATAATCTGATGCTTAGAGTCGTCTGATAGGGTAGCCCTGCAAAGGCGCCCGCCAACACGAAGAAGACCATCGGTCAAGATCGGATCTAATCTTGCAAGTGCACTTGACCCCTTGACGCATTTACCTCCCTCAACGGCTTCTAATTCTTCTGCAAAGGTGAGATTCTGCTCGAACTTGATAATCTCTTTTCCGGCTTCTTCCAACTCTGCGTTTGTCACCAATTTCGCTCCAGATGCGTCAGCAGTATCCAAACAATTCTCCTTTGACACTTTTCTCCTCATCACAAATCTTCTCTGGCAGCGAAGACACAGCGCGATAAACTTCAACAATTTGAACCATGAAGAAAACCGTTGGATGATAGAAACGATACTCGAATCTTTACTCACGTGAACAACAAAAGATTTCGGCAGACCATTTAGCCACACACGCCAACGAGATAGGTAGTCGCTGGGAATCTCATCATCCCAACCCAAACTCTTTCTGCACAGATCCTGAAGGAGCAGTTTTGCCGGAAGGATGAAAGGCGCTGCCATACCGAGAGGATCGTAAACTGAACTCACCACGGAAAGGATACCACGCCTGGTACAAGGTTTCTCCTTAATGTTCACTTTGAAACCAAATGTATCTGTCTCGACAAACCAGGATACACCTAGGGCTCTCTCTGCAGGAAGCACGTCGTTATCAAGATCCAGATCTTTAACACCCTTCGCTCTAGCTTCTACAGGAATGGATTCCAAGACTTCGCGGTCATTGCTGATCCATTTAGTCAAATTGAAACCTCCCCTCAGCATTAGCCGACGAAGTTCTTCCACATGCTTTATTGCAACAGTCGCTGAAGGTAAGGACTTCAGGCAGTCGTCAACGTAGAAATTCTTCAAGACAGTACTAACCACGTCAGGGGAAAACTCGTGCCTATGATCTTCGGCATTCCGTCGCATGGCGAAGTTAGCACAACTGGGAGACGAAACCGCACCGAACAGATGTACGGTCATCCGATACTCTTCTAATTTCTTAGAGAAGTCGCCACGGGGCCACCAAAGGAACCGTAGGAGGTCTCTATCTACTTCTGGGACACGCACCTGATGGAACATAGATTGAACGTCACCCATGACTGCGACTGGCTCCTGACGGAAACGGATCAGCACGCCGACCAGATTATTGGTTAAGTCAGGACCTTGAAACAGCTCATCATTCAGGGAAGTTCCTTGAGAATGGGCTGAGCAATCGAAAACGACACGTATTTTATCCGGTTTCTTATGATGATAAACGCCGTGGTGCGGGATAAACCACACCTTACCATCTGATCTCTCCAGGACATCCAGGGGAACCTTTTCTGCAAAACCGTCACCGATCACCTTCTCAAGACAAGCAACATAGTCCTCGCGAAACTTCACATCTTTGGAGAATTTACGTTTAAGATAGAGAGCACGGCGTTCTGCTTGACTCCGGTTTGCTGGCATCTGCAAGTTGAGGTCCCTTAACGGTAGAGAAACCTGATAATGACCATCTTCACACTGCATAACTGAATCCTCTACAATGTTCATGAACTTTAAGTCATCCCTTGACATGCTTAAACCATCGGAAAGAGTGGCATCTGCAAAATCAGCACATGCTATACACATAGGATGAGTCTCCTTACAGTTAACGAAGAAACTAGAAGATGGGACAAACTTTTGCTTTCTTCCAGTTGGGCCATTGATAACCCAGCCAAGATCAACTCTAGTTGCATATGGACCCCCATCAGAGGCAGGGACAACTTCTCTCGGTTGTAGGGCTTCAGGTACATTTGCACCAATCAATAGATCCACCTCGGAATTCAATTCTGCTAGGTATACATAGCCTTGGAGGTGCGGCCATCGCTCCACATCCTCCTGTTTCGGGATCTCGTCTTTCACTACAGGCATAGAAGGTCGGGAAAGAACTTCTGGCAAGGAAATGACAACGTTCTCGTCTAGATCAGCCACTTCCAGGTTCGTAACAACGAGACTGTCCACATCGTTGCAGCTATCCATGGTGGTTAGCTTGAGTCTCATTTCCTTGCCGCAGACTCTCAGACGTCTCAACAGATTAGCCGAGCAAAAGGTGGTGTTAGATCCATTATCCAGCAACGCATAGGTCTCCACGGACCGAGGACTTCCTTTGACTTTGACCTTCACAGCAACAATGGGCAATGCAGTCACGGAACCCTCCATTGTGGTTAGGCCACAAAAATGATCAGCTCTGATCTTCTCAGTACTGGACTGGTTGTTCTCGCTCTGAGGTCCATCCTTACCACGGTCGGACGCAACAATAGCTTCTGGTGCACTTACATGCATTACAGTAGCGTGTCTCTTATTACAGTGAATACAGGGCTTCCTTTTGTGACAACTTCTAGACTGATGGCCTCCACCTAAGCACGAAAAGCATAGCCTCTGCTTCATGACAAACTCCTGACGATCTGTAGGAGGTACTTTGGCGAAACTGGAACATTCGGTGAGATTGTGATCTGCATTACAAAACAGACAGTTCTTCTTAGAAGAATGAACTGCACTCAACACATCAGCAGATGAATTGAGAGCAGATTTCGTCTCGGAAATCGTGACGAGGCTTAGCTGTTTTCCACCGGGTCTCTCAGACTTCGATCTCGAACCCCTATCCTTGCTGTTCTTCTTCTCCTTTTCCAAACAAGGAAGCTTGCCAAAAACTGGATTGGACAAGGTGCGAGCTTTCTGTTCAACGAAGAGTGAAATATCATCAATGCAGACATCTCTCGCTTCCGAGTTGAGGATCCGATCAGCGTTGTCCCGCCAACTGGCTTGCAACTTCGGGGGGAGCCTCTCAATAATCTTCCGCATGCTATCCGGACTTTCGAACTTGCTGGAATAGCCGATAGCCTTAAGAGTGTTTGTACAGCTAGAGAGCAAAACGGCAAAGCCTTCTAGGGCGTCTGCATCTTCAGCTTTGATGACTGGACCATTAGTGACTTTATCCACATATGCCATAGCGATTTTGTGCTTCTGTCCAAATTTGCTCTCTAAGAGTTTCTTTGCCTTTACGTACCCATCTTCGGCTTTCATGTAGAGGCAACTTTGTACCAACTCTTGAGCTCTGCCAGCTGTGTGCTGTTCGAGGTAATAGAGTCTCCCAGCGTAATCTAGTTCTCTAGTTTCGATTACGGTCTCGAACGCGCGAATGAAAGCACAGTAATGTAAAGGGTCTCCACTGAACACAGGTACACGTCTCCTGGGTAACAAGTTCCTTTGCTGCTGTTTCACGAACTCTTCCATTACTCGGTTCTGCTGGACGAGAATGCCATAGGCCTGGTCGCTCAGACCTGAGTTGCCAGAGCTTGAACTTGAATCACTCACAGCACCCTTATGATCTTTAACCGGGTTACTTGACTTCACAGACAATTTCTCTTTCTTATCGGCAGGTACAAACGACTCACGTTTTGAACCACCAGTCCTTGACTTTTCAGTGATGGAGGATACGACTGAAACGGGACAACGAGGATTCCAAGAGGCCACGTTGCTAGGCGCGAAATTACCCGCTTCAGCTTGAGCGTAAGCTTCTTCTCTAGCCACCGCTTTAGCGTACTCAGTTTTGAGGTTTAATTCATCTTTCTTCAACTGCAGGTCGTACTCTTGCCTCTTGAGGCGTAGCTCCGATTCCTGAAGCGAATGGCGGTGTTTCAAAGCGTGTGCCTCCGCTCGAAGTTCCGCGATGCGAGCTGCCTCTTTGGCTCTTGCAGCAGATATGGAGCTCGTTTTAGAAAAGTGACTCGTTCTCGATCCACACATGGATGGTCTAGACTTGCTACGAACCTCGGACCCAATTTGAGAAGCGCTGTCGTCAGGCGTTATCAGGTTATCTTGAAGCCTGGCTTCCGTGACACGTAACCAATCATTGACCGTACGGCAGAAAAAATCTAAACTGCTTTCAATGTCGGCGAAATAGAGGTCTGATTCTTGTCTCTGACTTTCCTCAAACAGAGCTACATTATACGCGTCATGAGCCTCGGTAAATCTTCGAAATAGCGACGTGATTTCCGACAGCTTTACTTTCACCGTCCCCAAATTGTTTTCATCCGTTAAAAGACTATCGATCTCTCGACGCTTGGACGTTAACGAAGACAACACTCCTCCTCTCCGCTTTCTGAGTTCACGGATGCGTTCAAGAGAGATTCCTTCTTGATCCAAAGAGGTATTCGGTTTACGAGCACGTGGACCGTTTTCGGTAGGTTGGCCGTTCTTCCCGGCCGAATAAGACAGGTAGACATCAGAACCGTTGCGAGACATCGACATAAACTTCCAATAAACCAGATTCGTCTTTTACAAAATATAGTCGCAAACGCTAATCACTCGTATTTCAAACTTTACTAGAACAAACTTGACACATTGTTGAATACGGTAACTGAAAATGACAAAATTACAAACACGCGAATGAGCATAAAATAACTTACATCGTATGAGTGAAAGTACTGGAAAACGACAAAGCGAAATAAACAAGGATACTTACAAGACGAATGTGACCAAACCAAAGACGAAAACATGAAACCCAGAGCTAGATATGTAACGGTAATTTTCACAAACTAGACAACTAACCAAATAAATTACGCGCAACCAATATATATACGATATGCAAATAAATATAACAAGTACAAAACTGATAACTGACAAAGGACACTAATGGAAGACGAGAAAATAAACACCTAACACGAAACTATGAAACACCAACACTAACAAAAAATGATAGTACAAATTCTTGCGCCTACAGACGTTGATGGTAATGGATTGCTGTTTTGAACTGTCCTAGACAAAGATAAGTGCAGCCGAGATTGCCATAACTTCTTCCCTCTCCGGCCTTGTCTCCCACTTCTTTAGCAATTTCTAGACCACGTTGATGGTAATCGATTGCTGTTTTGAACTGTCCTAGACTACCATAAGCGCAGCCAAGATTGCCATAACTCTTTCCCTCTCCGGCCTTGTCTCCCACTTTTTTAGCAATTTCTAGATGACGTTGATGGTAATCGATTGCTGTTTTGAACTGTCCTAGACTACCATAAGCGCAGCCGAGATTGCCATAACTCTTTCCCTCTCCGGCCTTGTCTCCTACTTCTTTAGCAATTTCTAGATCACGTTGATGGTAATCGATTGCTGTTTTGAACTGTCCTAGACCAATATAAGCGCAGCCGAGATTGGCATAACTTCTTCCCTCTCCGGCCTTGTCTCCCACTTCTTTAGCAATTTCTAGATCACGTTGATGGTAATCGATTGCTGTTTTGAACTGTCCTAGACTACCATAAGCGCAGCCGAGATTGCCATAACTCTTTCCCTCTCCGGCCTTGTCTCCTACTTCTTTAGCAATTTCTAGATGACGTTGATGGTAATCGATTGCTGTTTTGAACTGTCCTAGACCAATATAAGTGCAGCCGAGATTGGCATAACTTCTTCCCTCTCCGGCCTTGTCTCCCACTTCTTTAGCAATTTCTAGATCACGTTGATGGTAATCGATTGCTGTTTTGAACTGTCCTAGACAACGATAAGCGCAGCCGAGATTGCCATAACTGATTCCCTCTCCGGCCTTGTCTCCCACTTCTTTAGCAATTTCTAGATGACGTTGATGGTAATCGATTGCAGTTTTGAACTGTCCTAGATTATGATGAGCTATTCCTAGAAGGCTACAACGAATTCCCTCTTCGGTCTTTTCTCTGTCTACTTTGGCATTTCCTGTAATATGCTCCTGGCTCACTATTAATGTTTGAGATTTGTTCAGTATGTGAAGCAGAGGTTTGTTATCTTTCTCAATCTTAAAACGGGTTAAGAATAAATAATTGATGAATGAGCGTGTACAAATTTCAGTAATAACAAAAATATTCGAGGTATTATTCTATAAGTTGGGACATTTCTTGTATGCAATTCGATGAGAAAATAAGTATTTCAGTCAAATCCTAAAACCTTACATTTAAAATGTATATTTTTTAATTAACCGAAATTATACAGATTCTAATTTGAAACAATGGCTGAAATATCTCCAAATTGTGAAACGAAAAGCTACAAGAATTTATAGAAAATGCAGCAAAATGTAAACACTAAGAAAATTATGAAGACCTTTATGCGGCCTACAATTCGGACGACGTGGGTGAAGAAAAACGGATTCGTCCGGATATTATGAGCTTCGAAGCCTAGGAAATTGATGTGAATCTGAAGAAGTTGTTATCCCAGAAAGAATGAGGACTCGGACTATGAGCCAGACAGTTTGGGGGCAATGTTAGCGTCCCTGGACGTTCATTTAATGGAAGCTAGCGATATTTTGCAGAATTTTGAAACATCGCTCTCGCGGTATTTTTCTCAAACACCCCTAAAAAGCATGCGCTATTCCCTAAACAAACCTTGGAAAATGACATATCTGTCTAAAGTGGATTTCTTTTGAGGATTTCCTATATCACACATTTTCTTACCAGAGTGAATATTAATATAAATGTTGACAAGCTCACAAGGCGTAATCATTGTTTGGTTTGGGCGTCGTGCTGATATTCTTAGAGAGACACTAATGAGGGACGTTCAGTTTAAACTCTGCGAATGAGATAAAATGCCCCTTCTGTCAAGTGAAATGCTTTGGAATAATTGAAAATATTTTAGTTTCTTTTAACTGTTCAGTGTGGTGTTAGTGAACACTCCTTGCATTTCTTTGCGTATCACGCTTGAAACACTCGTCAAAGGATACGGCCAATCCCATATGCAACCAGTTCCTTGCTTCTTTGTACAAGCAAAGCTCCAAGCAAGCTCTGGCGGCTGAGAAGGTAATGACGTGAGGTAATTTATTAATTACTATCCGCATATAAAAGTAGCCAGAAAATCGTCTCACACCCCATTCACATCAGCAAAACAATTTTTAGTTAAACCGGGTTTAACTAAATGAAAACCAGAGAGAGAGGACTGAAAAACTGAATTTTCCATAGGATTCATAAAATCGCTTATTTGCATTTCCAATATGTTATATTTGAAGTCGACTAACATCGGCTTATACAAATTCTATGAAGAAAAAATTTAAACTGTGTCTAACAACACGATTTCAAACATGTTTAATCTTTGGTGTAAATGAACCATTACTGGTTTAATTTTCATTTATAGCTCATTGAACTCAACTTGCGCTTTTTATCTACATAGCAAACATTCACGGGCCAGTTATTGTTGATACCCGAGGTACAGTCAGCTGCCGTAATCCATACAATTCTCTTGAAGAAACCACAGCAAAGTGGTTTGATGAATTTTGACCGCAACACCTACCTTTCCTAATAGCTTTGATTAAATTGGGTTCCAATTGAACAGAAACTGTTGCATCATTGAGACATTCTTCGTAGTTTCCTAAAGAATTCAGGAACTAAGTGTCAGTCGTCATCACATGCCAATTTACGTATCTTCATAAAAACCAGGTGAAAATCATGTTATTGGGTAAAATTGGGGGAGATAAGACTCATATTTTGACCCAGATTTTTACTAGGCGGGAATTTACATACGACATTAGGAGAATGTGGTCAAACACCTTCGTTTTTCGCCTCTTGTCCTTTAGATATTTTAAACTTGGCAACTGGGTTTGATCACAAGAAACTCACAGATTTCATCTCAGGGCAATTCTCCTCATATTGATTTTTAGTTTGTGGTTTACTTATCAAAGAAGCAGCTCTACGCTTCTTTGGTATCATATTAGTCCGTCACTGGAGTTACCTTCTTATGCTGAATAAGGCAACGCATACCCGAATTTCCTGAGTGTTGCATTACAAATTATTTCAATTCTCCTTAGGGATCGATGTGTTTCGGAAAAAGTATTGTTCTTTGCAACTTTGAAGGTAATAAATAAAATATAAGTAGATTACTCAGATCTGGGAATTTCGGTTTTTCTATGGCTTCTCTTCACTTTAGACTATATGACCTTGAAAGTGCTTTGCCCATATTTGATTGCTTTTCCAGGCATCTTTTGAGAGGATTCCTTGCTTTTTTCTCTATAAAATTCGTCTTTTTAAAAAAGTCAGCAGATGGGAGAGCCATTATTTCGGTAGTTGAGTCAGCAGAATATGCGTCACAACGACTGGCGAGGGAGGACATGATGTCACGCAAGAGGACTACCACCTTGATTTAAGGATACGCGCTTTTTGAGGGGTAACCATCATAAACTAATTTGTGCCGTTTAAGCTAGATATAACCGTAAACCGAGTGAGACGCTACAATTCGAAATGGAAGATGTTATACTGAGTGAATTAGACGCGTAATTAATTATAACCACAGAACGGATAAACCTCCGCACAACATCAGTCCTGAGTTGTTGGTCTTCGAACCTGTGTGGGAATTTTTCGATATTCCTATTGGTTGCTTTGCAATTTATTTGGCAAGTATGCTTATCATAATTTACGGTAAGAATATCTCATAATTGCGATGAAACTTTACTTGAGAATTTCATCCTAGTAGAGAATTTCCGCGTGTCTGATCGACATGAAATATTAAAGTTGCCAGTTTCATTTCAATATTCAGGCGATAAAAGGATGCAAAAATGGCAGGGAAGACAGCAGGCGAGGATAAAATCCCGTTTAAAATGGGTACAGATTGTACCTTCATTATCTTCACTGAGTCCGTTCCATGAGGAATTTATTAGTTCCTTAAAAAAGATTCTTACCCAAATGGAAATGAGCTGCTGCTCTGTTGCTATAAAGCTTGGCGTTCAGCCGTATATCTTCGCAGTTCACTTGAAGACCTTCCGAGTAGGAGTTTATCGCGTTTTGATGTTTTTCCTGTCTGTATTCTTTGTTACCTTCCTCGAGACATACTCTTGCTATATCTGAAAACACACCGGTTTAACATTAATGATTTTCGTTTTAACAAGGTTTCGTTTTCATGTTGTTAGATCCCCTTTCTAATTCCTATCCTTTACAGGCCTTTCGTTCTTTTTGAACAGTCGGTTATTGTATACATGGGCCCGCCGACCATTAACCCTCACCCCACTGATATCTATAAGTTTTACAAACCGTTTACTCTAAGATGAGGTTTTGAATCACTTCAAATGGTCTCCAGACCAATGAAATTCGGGAACTCTGGCCATATATGGTGTGGTGTGTTTGAAGGAACGCAGAATCAGATAAAACTTTTTGTAAACGTTATTGCCCATTTGATTTCCACGATCAGTCTCCTCTCGACTTTAGTTACAAATGTTTTACCACAAATATTTTTTAATTCTATCAGGATATATTTAGCAATAGTAGTGATTCATAATTTATAAAGCAACTGCAAAAGTGTACGTGGTGTAAATGAGAATCATTCTCGACATTTTCTTTGATTTTTATTCAAATCTATCCCTGATACTGAGTACGATACTAATTTTTTCATTACATTTTTCTTTTATTTCTAGCGGTAATAGATTTAATGATGATTTTCATCCCATGTATATGTATACAATTGTACACGTCACACCTACAGCTTGTTCGTGACCCACGCAGCAATAAAACTCAGTGTTTCTCTCGTGATAAAGTTTGAAATTCGAGCACATAGTTTCTGTTTCAAAAGTTATTCACAGAACAGGTAAAAAAAACCACACCGAGGCATCTTTTAAAGAATCTAATTTCTCACCTCTTAATGGATCATCGTACACCTCCAGTTTGGTGTCATTTGATGTCACTTGACTTTCGTTTGTCCCTGAAATTCGATCATTTGATAAACATTATTACTATTGCCAGAGAAAACGCAAAAATATGAAAAATAAAACTTCATTAAAATGAATTATTATGGATAAAAATTCATTTATAGTCCATGCGAATTGCTCTAATTATGACGACTGAGTTTGAAAAGCGCTAGGTCAAAACTGGTGTTCAGTTCCTTTTTCCGTGATGTCATCGGCCATTTTGAATCTTTATGCGGATTACCGCTGTACTTCCAGTCCCAGACTTGCCACTCTTGATAATGCCCAATAAAGATGTACTTAACTATTCCATCACTAAACATCACAACCGCTTCAAAATGACCATGTAGCAGTGTTTTTCTATGGCTCTCTCTCACCTGTGACCCGAATCTCATTGTTCAAATCCAGTCCTTCTCCCGTTGTCGGAAGTTTACTCTCCGCCATAGCTGGAACTAAAATAGAATAGAATTTTACTGCGCTTGAAAACATCCTCACGAAACAAAAAAGGATACTAAAATGAAAATAATACAAAAAGAAAGGCGGAGACCAACTTGTCTCTGATACTTAGATAAAACGAAAGAGTGAGAATTTCAAAGTTTTCTCCCTCATGCTGTTGTGATGGGATTTTGCTTAAAAAATTCCCCACTCTCCGGATACGGACAGCAGCGTAATGCCTGTGGGTTTCCCGTGAAACGAGGTTGTTGAATCTTCGAGTTGTACGGCGCATTTTACAAACTCAAAACGCAGTCAAGGGTTTGCACAACTGTCACAAGTTCTTCCAAAATCCCGCAGCCTATTATGCAAAGAAACGCGTTTACATACGATCATCTAAACATAACTATCAACTAATTAGAGCGAGAGTAAGATTTCATTTGGTTTACGAATTTTCTAGCGAATTTTCCATAGCTCTCGTGAATCAGAGTTATCAGTGCGTTTTTCCAAAGTGTGAAAAAGGCTCCAGTGAATAATATATTCCACAAATATTCTTCTGAAGAGAGCTAAGTAATCATGAATGACCGGAAGCCACTAACCCGTGACAAAATGTGTTTTGAGAAAAGTCTTCCTTTTTCATTTGTAATTTATTATGATCCAGAATTTTCTGAATAAGATGGTATTTTAGGAGCTGTCTATTTATCTTTGCATCGGCCTTCTGGCTATCGAGAACAATAATCTGCTTACACATCAAAAGTAAGTGGAGAACCAAGCGCTGGTTCTCGCATCTTGTAGGCCATCGAGAGACTTTACTGCCAGATTATAGGAGCATTTGAAACCGAAATAAAACTGGAAAAACCTTCAGATATCACAAAACTATGGAGAAATTAAAAAATATCTGTAAATGTATTGCTGACATAAAATAATCTGTTGCTGTTTAATTTTAAAGGGAATATAAGGAAATTTCTCTTGTTAGACAGGCGTGGTATTCTCCGCGTTGTTCGGAGCAGGATTCTATTCAACCATTAACATTTTCAGAGCCTAAATGTTTACTTCCCGAAGTAAACACACGAGCTAATGTAGTTCGTCATTGCGCAGAGATAATTCCCGCCAAAATCGAATTCCGACCAAACCGCGAAATACGACAAATCACCTTTTGGATGAGTAGTTTAAATTGTTGAAGAAAAAATTAATAGTTATTTTTGAGGAGGTCGAACGATGTTTGCAAAGCTTCCAAAAGAATAAATAAATAAATAAATAAATGGTAACGCTGGCGAAGTTTCATTTTCATACATGATCAAGAATTCGTAATAATTAAAATTTTTGGGGTGAAAGTTTTCATTTTTATGTCACCTCGCTCTTTATCACGTTACCCCAACTTCCCGTGTTTTTTTTTTTTTGTTATTTTCATGTGGTGTAACCCACGAGCGAACAAGATTAAGGCGAATCCAGCTGTGTTCTGATCAGCTACCTGAGAGGGTGTGATGTGCTCTCTCAGGATTTCCCACATTGAAGTCGAAAAAAAGAAATGATGTGCTTGTAGCCGGTTCATCACTTTGTAATTTCTTAACCAGACATTTTTTTGTTTCACAAACATAAAACGTTTTCCAGAAGTTTTAAATACAAAGGAGCCACGAATATATCTCCTTGTAAGTCAAAATAAACAAAACTATAACGAGTCCCGCAGATTCATTCATTTTGGTAACCTCTTGGTTTATATAAATAATTTTTCTGTATAATATATCCCTCATTGACGAAACCATCGTCTCGGTCCTTAACAATCCTGAGAAGGAACTTGGCCGGATTTACGCCTTCTTAAGCTCATGATCAAGCATGTCCAGTTGCGGGGTATTACGTGTCATGATTAACAATTATTCGCCGCAGGCTCAGTGAATATTGTTGAATAATCCCTGAGACTAATCATCGAAACAATTACACTATAGTAATTCATAATATGAAAACTGTTTAGTACCTGTTAAATCGCCATCCTCTGAATCGGTTTATCCTCCAGAAGTTGTCATTATTATTTCTATATGCCTGAAAATATCAAGAATAATACGTTAAGCTTTACTAAAATTTCGATGGAACCATGAAAGATTTCATATTAACGAGCAATAGATCAGTCTATAATCCCTTGTCACGAGTAAATAACAAATCTCTTCAAATGTCCAGTTTAGATATTAAAATTGCTCTTCTACTTCATTAAAGTTCTCGAGCTCGTCTTTTTCTTTGTTTTTGTTCTTTCTCTTGAATTATGTGTATATTTTTAATGTTTCTGTATTCCTATTACTTCATCCTGCGATTTAGGCTCAGTTATATTTCTTTCAATGGAGGACACAGGCCATCCGCAATCAAAATCTATTTTTCAATTCTCCTGAGCAGGACAGTTTCTGCCATATAAAACTGAATTGACAAGGATGAAGACAACCTACGAGTTATACTGTTATTGTACCAGGAGCACAAGCGGTGCACATAACAATGGAATCAGCCATGCTGTAGTTTCATAAATCTCTCTTGGGCAGATAAATCAGCTACCTCAATGTTTATTATGTTTATCTTAGTGTCAGCATTGAGAAATAATTCCTTCATCCAATTCAAACTTATAAAGAGAGAGGAGAAGTTTTTTTCTCGGGGTCGAATAAAGAAAAATCTTTTTATCCGTCACGGATAAGAAATTAAGAGAATCTAAGCATCTTCGAGGATTCAATCTCTAAACCCGTAGATCTCGATGTTTTTAATTTCTACATTTGACGATGGAGCTTGAACTTTACTCTCTTTCTTAATCCACTTTCAGGCATGACGTTCTCGACAATTCAGATGCCAGGAGAATGCGGGAAGTTTTGTCAAATACGAACCTAGCGTATGTCTTGAATCACTAACGAGGTCTTTTGTAGCTTTGGACTTGAGCTTTAGATCATAAAATTTGAATGAGGTTCGAATCCTCGAGGGAAGCTAGATATTTTTCTTTCTCCCTCGCTTACGACGAATTAATGTCATATTTCTCCGATTCTTTCGTCTTAAGTTTAAATTTTGTTCATGTGTATTTAGTCATTAATCCAGTACTCACCTGCAACTCTTGCGAAATTGTGATTTTCCCCGCAAGCGTATAACAAAACGGTATACTTGGTAACACGAGCAGTTTCGAAGAAGCTGAATACAATTACGAGCTTATTAAACTGAAAACAAAAAATGGTGTATCATTTGTTAAATTTGTAAGTCACGAATCTATTTTTTGGTCCTGCATTCTATTTTACTTTTCAATCGTCATGCTGGAAATGGATGTCAAATAAATCTTCAGCTTTTTCATTTTCGTGTTAAGGAGCGGAGTAGGTCACAAATATGAATTTAACACTGAGTCTAACTTCCCAGCAGCCACGCACAGTCTCATTGACTAAATGTTGGGTAGTCAGGAATTTTTACAGAAATTCTACTGAGAGGTTCTTTCAAACTTCTTAATAGTGTTGGATGCTTGTTAAGAAATTTCATATGAATTCAAGGTTTAGTAAGTTTTTTCGTTGACGAGTTATTGACTAGTGTCATGTAAAGAGCGTTTGATCCGATCATGAAGTCATTTCCCATGCACCCGTTTCCTGTCACGCTCTCGTCGCCTTCGCGGTCACACAACAAGCAAGAGCTGGCACTAATTAGTGTTAAGAATTAGTAACAGAAATATAATTCCTTGAGCGAAGCTTAAGCGTACAACATGGCGTTTATAGGTTAAATTTGGACTGACCAAAAATCACTGTAAATTTTTCAGGTGCACCTGATGGCCGGCAAACTTGAAACTCACCTGACAAAGAAACTAAAACCTCGTCGTAGCTTGAACTTATCTAACACTTTAAAAACATAACAAAAAATTTTCTTTTATATCGATAATAAAAAATTTATTAAAGAGACTACATTTTGATTTCAGTCGAAGAATTCAACCCCAACGGATTTATTTGCGACTTCTACCACTGCTCGTGTCATTAGAGAAAATCGCGAGCAAATTTCCTTATTGATTAGCGCTGGTGCACACACAGAGTCATTTGCAACTCACCTTGGGATAAAATGGTGGCTGGGATGCATGCGGGCACTGGCCTTGACGTTAAGCCCTCAGCACTCCCTTTGGGAAAGCTGGCTTGGGGGCGGGCCATACCCGCCTTCATAAACAGTAATGCCACCACAAGATAGCTATTCCCTTAAAGACGGTTATGTAAAAATTTCAAAATTTGCTTCTCAGCAACTGCTGCATCAAATTTAAATAAACAAAGATAGAAAACCTCTTTGGAATAGATACACTGAAGACACTACTGCAACTTTGAATCTGTTGAATTATGCAATTCTTATTAGTCAGCCTGTTATTAGAGTATTTTGCATATGGTTGGGTTAGAACAGAGTAAGAAAGAAGTTGGAAAGAAGGTTTATTCCCCAACTACAATGCTTTGTATCTCCAAGACACTTCGCTGATCAAAACTTTCTTGACGGCCATTGGCGTTTTAACTCGCTGAACAGGAGTTAAAATCAAATTCTTTGAGGGACGCGAGATGTTCTTTATCGAATCAGCTTGAAATCGGTTAAATGTTTGTCGCTGAAACCGAGAATATTTTTATTATTTCCTATCAACAAAATTGTGCCAAAGGCAGGAATTTTAGATAAAGAACTCTTAGAATTTTGTAATTGATGAGTATTGGGAAAGAGCCGATTTGAGCGTTTCTTTTGTTAGAGCTAAATGTTTGGAACATTTTGTCAAAAATTCCACTCAAAAGCAATTTTGTGTTGCGAGGAGCCCTACTGGATTATTCCACGGTTAGAAGTCAGCGGACACCCACCTTGCATTTCTGTTTAAAATGCTGCTATAATGACGCAATCTAATTGTAAATCAGAATCAAGACCACCATTACGAAGGCCAAGATGGTTTTTGTAACGTCTTGGATAAGTTCTTTTACATTCGCATGTTAAAGGGAATATTTTTCGCAGCAGTCAGAAACAGAATGCGAAGAAAGGTAGGTCTTAAATCATTTAGTCCAATTTTAATTAAAGTTTTTAGTCCGTGAGTAAACAACGGAAAACTTTTACAGACTGATTGTGCGGGTAGCTTTATCAAACCATTAAAATACTTCACCGGCTACCAGACAGAAATGTGAATATCCAAGATTTTAAGTCAAAAAATTGTGTTTAACTGCCATAATTGGAAACGAGACCTTATTGAACCAATGTGTGAGAGCTGGGTGGGCGCTTGACAAAAATTGCGAGGTGAGATACGGCGCAGGGGTGATATTTAAATCGGACAACGAAACAGGTGGTAAATATCATTATGCTGTGAAAATATTTAGAGTTTCTCTCGCGACTTGAGGTTTGTAGCTTTAAAAGTCATGTAGCACGTACAACAACAAAAAAATCCATGCGATCATCACAAGCAAACATTGAGCAATAAACACCTCTCCGATTCAAGTCAATAGACGTGCTCTGTAACGGCTGCCACGCCTTTGCCACCGGACATTGATTCGTTATAAGTTTGTTTCGTATTAAACGTGTAAAACCGCAATAGTGACGTTACTGTTTGTCCATTAGGGACGTGACCTTTAAGTTCCACCCAGAACCGCATTTTAGTTAGTTATCTTGCGTTGGGCTAACGATAAGACGTGTTTATCGAAAAGCGCCCTTTTGCTCGCCTTATCTCGAAGTTCGTTTCGGTCAAACTCTTACAAGCGGGACTGTAAGTGCTTATGTTCCTTTTCTTTGTGCTTGTTTAAACATCTAGTCTTTCGGTAGTTTCGCCCAGTTTTTTATATCAGTTTCTTTGCAACCTCGTAACACGTGGCTTACGTTGTTCATGCTTTGTTAGTAAGCTGCTCGTTTTTCACACTGGGTTATTAGCTTTGTTAGAATTCGTTTTCACTCACTACTCACTACTTATTTAGCTTGTCGCTAGATTTTTAAGAAAGTCCTTCTTTCTTCTCCTATTCTGAGGATAAAATGTATTCATTTAATCCTCCACTAAGGCCAATCTTAATAAAGGCATTGTCAAACGAGACCCAACATCTTTCTCGGTAATATGGGAGTATGTTACCTCTCTGTTTGTCACGAAAATTTAACAAATTATGATAAAAACTTTTGTAATGCCTCTCTGCCCTCAGCTTCCGACAAAAACAGAGTAAAAGGACCCCCTGTTAGAAGATCCTGACCACGCCCTTGTTAATGCATTGATATTTCAAATCAGGCTCATGCAGTTGAATTGTTAATATGCTTTTTACAATGCTAACGAATTGAACCTTTTGCCTCACTGTGACATTACATTTGATTAAAAACATTAACACTTTGTAAGAATCGCCAATATTCCAGTCCAAGAGGAAGTACAAGAAATTTACAGATTAGTAGCTGACGCCCTGAGGTGTGTACTCAACAGGATTTACAGTGCAGGTTTTGTTTTATCAACTCAAAATGCTTTTACATGGAAATGTTCACAAATGACGTTAATTTAGTCAAACAAAAATAAGTTGAAACTTAAACCAGCCAAACAAAATGCTCCACCAACCAATCATGATCATCGAGGTTTGCGGATCACAAAGTTTTGCGATGAACTAAAAGGACCCAATGGACTTTGCCTAGAAAGTATGAACAACTCTCTTAGTGAAGTGCTTCTAAATAAATATTTTTGGCAAACACTGCAGAGGAAATAGTGCAGTTCATTTTTTAAGGTATTTCAACTTCAACGAAACAAATCTTTTATTTCTTTCCCCTCCCCCTCTCCTTATTTTTGACCGTCGACCGCCCCCTTGGTATAAATTTATTCCTCTCCCCAGCCTTCCGCTGCCATTTAAGTGTCATTGTCTGAGAAAGTGTTCCAGGGGCCAAAACTTGTGGTCAACTGATTTGGCTGAAACTTGGCACAGAAGTTGGTTGCCATGAGATATTTCAAAAGCCAATCTGGCTCACTTCTCTGACTTTAAGTTTTAGAGTTTCAGGGGGGGTCTCATTTTTTGCCCCTTGAGTACAAAAAATCCAGCCTTTCAGGGGTCATTTTGAAAGTGCCATAAAACCCAACTGGTAAATTGTGCTGCCAAATGAATTTGACTATGAATATTTCTATAATAGAGCTTTCATTTCATGCATGTAACTTTGCCTTCAAGGTATTGGACAGAGAGGAGCCTGGGGCTAGAGTTTGGCCAAAATTAATGTCAAAATTACAACCCAAAATTGCCATTTTTCAAAAAATCAGTGTATCTACCTGCCTTCTTGCATAACATCCGTACCTATACCATTATTTACTTTATTGACCCAATTATCAAAATCACTTGAGAAAAATTTGGCTTATCACGGTTTGTTAAATTTTTGTCACAAACACTCCATGCCCCTCTAAGGCCCTGCAAAATGGAACTTTGAGCATAATTCATGCCATAAACAAACCAAACTGTTGACATGAAGCCCTGATTCTGTATTTGGTAAGTGAAAATGAATTGTTAAAGCCAAACCAGTTTGATTGTTCAGAATTACCCCGACTCTTACCGTACAATTGCTCTTAAAAGGCCTTTCATTGGGCAAAAAAAGGGTGACTTTTTTCTTTGAAAACCTAGTACAGCCAACTTCGTCACAGCGAACTGGCTTTTCGTAAGCGATCACCCGGCATGATCACGTACGACTGTAAGAAAACCATTGCTCAAATATCACAAAAGTTCAGTTTCAAAAAGCGCTGACCAAGTGTGCTCGCAGATTATAACAGTTGACTAGCAAAAAAGGCTGTAATACGATCCATAGGTAAAATTGGATTGAATCATTGATGAAAGATGTTATGTACAAATTTTCAACAGTTCTAAGCGCCATTCGGTTTGAGACATTGTTGGCATTTGTCTGTTTGCCTGAGTTTTTGCTTGTTAGGTAATAATTTTATGTAATCACGTTCAAATCACTTCGGTTTGAGCTTAATTTCTTATTTTTTTCCCGTAGATGACCACCTCTCAGCATAAGCGACCACTTTGTCCTGCATCAAGGGTGGTCGCTTACGAGAGTGTTGACTGTACCAGTCATAGAGCACAAATGACAATGTTCTTACCTTCATATAAAAATACTTGAGTTTTTCTCTGACTTATATTTTTCAGGTCATATTTCCATGTATTGCCGCAAGCATGGAAAGTCCCCATAATTTTCCAAGCCATATTTTAAAAGATAAAGTAAGCTTACAAAACGATCGTTAACCGATAATCTTTGTCTGACGTTTTTTATAGCCTAAATAGCTCTTGCAACAGTAACGAATCGTGACCAAACGTAGATACAGTGTACATATATACGAGCCGCAATGATCAGCATCTAGGTGACCCACGATCTATCAGATTTCCCAAATACTTTAGCGCTCAGTAAGTGAAACCACAGAAGGGATCCACAGTTAGGAGAGCGGGATGATAAACTTTTTTCGTGTTGATGTTGATATGAAGCACCCCCATACAAAGTCATGAAACGCCTCGCGATGTGATTGTTATTGTATCATCTTGGACGCGAGAGTGCGATGAATGGACCAAGTCGACGAGTCGCGCAACCTTAACTGACTCATTGATTTTTAAGTAAGGCGGGTTTTAAGTCGAAGAATCTAAAAAAAATTGTTTACTTGCGACAATCACAGGAATTTGCTAATTGTATAAGAGGTTCGTAATACGATGCTTTACGATTAGCACGACCAGAAATTTCCACGTCAAAATACTCGCAGAATGACTGAAGCTGACTGAGTTTTTGCTTTTCCAGAACCTTGGCTAATCTACCCCCGGCAGAGAGATCACAAAAATTGAAATCATCATATACAAGAGGGTGCTTGAGGCCAATCTCTTGTTCAGCCACCCCTACTAGTTGCTCCATGTAATCCTCTTTCTCCAGCGCTTCGTCTTCACCCTCCTCTTCCCTTTACCTGGTATTTCTTTTGTGTAACACGCGGTATCTTTTTCGTCCACTCCCCAATCCTTTCGAGCCCAGAAACATCTTGTTCATGCCAAGACCCCTTTATATCCACGCCCTCTCCAACATTGTAAGCTTGCCAGACGCGCATGCTTTTAGAAGTCAGAGAGAAATTATTGTATTTCGTTATTCCCGGAATCTTGTTATTAGCAGCGCCTGTTGACATCGCTGATTGGTCAATCTTGCATTCCGCAATGCTCGTTCCTGCAATTCCTGGTGGGGACTCCAAGCCTTTCTTTATGTCTTTCGCACTTTCCACGTTGTGATTTTCAGCAACATAATGTCGAAGGCGCTGTTTGCAAGGGGCGATCTTTCTGTCACATAAGTCCTTACCCGACTGAGGGTCAGAGAAATCATAGCGGATTACTTCGATGCCTGACCTTCTGCTAGTGGAATTGATGGTTGACAAAAGCGCACTACAGTGGTAGCATCCAGCATTATCACTTCTTAGGATCGCTCTGCATACTGATTGATGCGATCCTTTGACACAGACAAGGACCTCTTCAAGTATACAAGAAACGGAAAACCAGTCCTGTTTGCAGCTGTCAATGGCAACCACATATGTGTGGATTGTGTGTTCACTTGCGGATACTACTGGTCAGTCAGGATGGTTTGATTTGTGAACAACAGCAGAAAAGTGCCAACTAATTCCTCGCTTGGCGAACCATTGGGACTGCGTTTCTCTGAAACGCATGGGAAGTAATTTCATGGCCCAGTCATTAATGACCATGATGGTCTGGTCATCTAACCTATTGAGTGTGTCTTGTCTCGCTTGATCTTGTTGAAAAGTCCTCAATAAATGAGCTTTCCAAGCATCGATGCTGGAAACGGCGTGATCTAAGTCCCACCTTGCTCTCTCCTTTTGCTTCTCACTCAAGTCCAGATCTCCATTTCTGAGAGTATCTTCGATAGCTTCTAGAACATCAACAATACCCTTGCATTCGGGACACGCCTGGTTGTGATCGTGGCAACATTCACCTGAAAATCTCTCTTCGAATGGATCCGATAGTGCAAACACAGTACAGTGATCAGCACAAGCCTCTTCCGGTCCTAGATGACTCTTGTATACGCTTTTGAGATAATTCTTTCCAGCGCTTAAAGATCAAAGTGTGTCTCGGGTCCATGTTGCACCCGCACCGTGTTGACCTAGATTCTCAACGAGTGAGGCTATCGTCTCGAATGCTTCTTCACCAGTCGTAGACGTGTTCTGCAACCCTTGCAAGGACTTTTGCTTTGATGCACTACAAACCTCTAGCAGACGGAAACAGGTACGCTCCTTGAGCGGCTCCACATCATGTTCACGACACTCTTCATGGTAAAGGTAGATGATTTTCGACGCAGTCATTGTACGAACCACTGAAGGGATGGGGATTCTCTCACCTGAAGAAAGTTTCAATGTTTTTGTTCCAAAGGCTACATCTTGGAGGAATGTGGATCTCGAAAAGAACTCAATAAAATCCCTAACTTTCTCCATGTTCAACCTGCATCGGAAAATCTCGTTCCTTGTCTTTGGTTCTCCGCGTCCTTGTTCTAACGTGTGCTTTCTAGCATTCTTTACTTGGCGTAATGAGATTCCTGGGAGAAGCTGTTGGAGTTCCGACTGAGAGAACCTGTCACTTATGAGTGATAATATCTGAGTTTTTGTTAACCGATTTGAACATTCATTGTAAGCCAGCAAAATTGCTTCGAGTCCCACATCGATTGTGATGTTGTTAATTTTGTCCTCAACAGAACGGCGACGTTTGACCACTCCTTCCCAAAGTTGCTCCTGTTGTGAAGGAACAATGGTGTTTAGTACGTAAGAAACCACTTCGTCGGCTCTTATTATGAATTCTTCCTTCGACGCCCCAGGCAGTGCTTCCCACTTGCAGTCAACATATTGGGGTAATGAGGTGAAGTTACCATCAGTTATGACAGCCATCGCATTGTTTAGTGTCTCAAGGTTTCTTTTTCTCCCGTTCGCCCTCTGGTAAGTACATGCTTACTTGTTCTTCCTGCGAAGAGCTGCTAGGGACAGAAAAAGCTGATCCAACGGATAAACGATAGTGTGTCGAAATGCGTGGTGGACATAATTGCCTAGGTAAAGACTTTGGTGTTGAAGCGAATGCAGCTAGTTCCGTCACTTGCTCTTCATGTCTCTCAATAGCTGGGGTGGCTGGAGCATCAACAATTAGAGTTCGGCATGAGCTGCAAATGGCTGAAATGGTACAAGGAAAAGGATGATCAGAACACACGGAATGAAGCAAATGATACCTGTTCAAGCAAATAGTCCTTCAGTTCGCTTTACAGAAAACCTTCTAGTGCGCTTACAAATTATGATCGGTTTTCGGGCTTGAAAACAATTTAAAAAAGTAACTTTATTTTCTCGGTGAAAGAGCTGGTTGTTCATAAAAATAGTGTTTTAGTATATGCGTTAATTGGGGTAGCGAATGCAAGGTACATCCGCCTGTCGTTAAGTTTTGATTACTAGTCGTATAAGAATGGCAATAAAAGTTAGTTAATATGTCATTAGAATGATCTTCCTTACCAGTTAGAGTTTTTTTTCTTTAAAAAAAAAGGGGGAAAGTAAAAGAATTTTCTTGGAAGAACAGTGCCACCCCTGGGTATCATGGACAGAAATAAGAAAACATAGATACAGTATATATTTACCAGAGCCTATAGCAACGACAACGCCAGTGTTCCTGTAGATTCTCTCCGCCATGAATTTGCTCACACGCCTCTTGCGGGTGAATGCTTAAGACACTTTTTTTTACACGCGATGGTGCTTTTTCTTCATGGCATGGATGACAACATTTATCCTACAGCACAATTCGCAAGTTAACAACATACCGTGTCTAACAAATGTAATTCAGGATTGAGGGGTGTAACGATTTCACTAGCATGTGTCCCCCTCCACCCACTACCCCCTCCCACATACACACACAGGTAGAGAGCTAGAAATCTACTATCTAGGGAAAAGCTTGAGTGAAGAAAGTGTTAGGTGAGTAATGCATTAGCATCACTAGGGAAGAGATGTTTCATTACGAGCCTGCAACTAAAAAAAACCAACAACAACCAAACGTAATTTGCGCGATAAAGAACAATCAGCTCTGCTCGGAAATGACAGGGTTGTAACCTGGGATTTTTAGCTGTATTTCTATGAACTGAACCCTCAAAGGGCCTGCCTAAAAAGGTGGGTGTCCTGTGGTATGTTATAATGCCAGATAAGACTCACGCATCGATCAATCCTTTAAAAATCTCAATTCATTACCTTTGCTTTATAAAGCGTAGTAAGTTGAAACCGATGTTTTGGGCACACGGTCATCCTTCCAACATCTACCTGGTCAATTGCTCTTCCGGAACGATTCAGGATCAGTTCTCATTCAAGGACACACGTGAACTCATTGCCTATGCATTAGCACGCTGTTTAATTAGTTTAGATCTTCCAAGCAAATCCCATAACACAAACTAATTCGGCAGATTTTGAGACAATATAAGGACTTCTTAACGTTGCGAAGCAGAGAGTCCATATACGGGAAAACATTCTCTACGTATACCATGGTGTCATTATCAAGTCGTAATACCGTCTCAAAATCACATGTAGTTTCTTTTTATCGTGATTCATCTATTTTTGTAGAAAAAAACGTTTAATCAATTAGTCGAGATTCAGAATACAATGATAAACCTGAGATAGGTTTTAAACTGGGTATAAGATTCCTAAAATTATACCGCCTCTATTTACATACTAAAATAACTAATTATAAGTAATTAAAAAAATGTATCCGAATAATTTTTGTTACCAAGAAAGTTATCCGTGAAACAAGACATTTTCTCGCTCAAAATGTCAATTTCATCGAAAAGCTTCGATGCAGCATGTTTGCAAAGATTTTTCAAGTTCACTTATCTTAGAAGAAACTGGCAAATATAGGAAACCGGTAGAGTTTCACGCTCGAATTGTGATTGCGTGATAAGCGTCTGCACAGGTAAAGCTGAATGTAAACTAACAGAGCGAGCAGACGAAAAACAGCCTTCAACTTCAAGTTATTCTTATCGTTGTTTTTGGTTATAGAGATTGCTGCAATAAAATAACTGCGCTCTTACCTTTCAAAGTTAGAGTTTTAGTCAACCCCTTTGCCCTTCCTGTGAACAATTTGTTGAATGTTTGTTTCTCTTCGCAAGAATCAAGTAAATTACCTCGGGAAATCTTCAATCAGTCATAAGAAAACAATTTGAGACGAAAATATCGTAAAATATCGTGGTCTCTCTTCAATAGAAAAGAGTCCACTGGATCGCGATAAAAGCCATTTGTGCGCGTGTATGATCCCTAACAGATATTTTGAATCACCTGTACGTTTGGTATGACCAGGTCTTCCTCTTGTCCCGGACGCACCTGACCCCTTGTACTTTTGCTTCAACCATTCAGTCATATCATTCTCGCAGGATAATAAAGGCACCATTCCTGTTTCGTGCGGAGCCCACGCGGTGGCACCGCACTGATCACTTACCCCTCCAAAGGAACAAAGTGCCATCGTGAAATTACCCTTGAATTTCGTACACCTGATAAATCATACCCGCGAAACGGAAGAAGAACGTGACCTCGGTTCAGTCCCACTCTCTCCTATGTCCAAAATGGCGGGCCAGTTGATTTTGCATCATCTCAATGCCCTGGCCTCGTTTGGTTATTGTATTTAGCAACACAAGTTTTTTGTTTCACTATCCAGTTCTCCTAACTGTGCGTTCCTTCTTGACGGATGGTTTCATTTACTCCGCTCTAGAGGACTCTGAAATAACGGGTCACATCGACACTGCTATAAACTGCAGCTCGAATATCTCTACGTATATATCTATGTATGCATGGTCATGCTCCTTTACTGGTGGGTATTTACAAGAAATGTTCAGGCTATTAACAGACTTAGATTATATGCTAACGAATGCTTTCGTTAGGCTAACTTTATCTTGTAATCATAATAAAAATCAGGCCTGACAAAATATAGAGACTTTCCATACTTGGAGCAACGGAGAAGAATTATGACTTGAAACTGAATATTAATCAATGAAAAATTCAAGCATCGTTTAGAAAGGTCGTTATATCGAGGTAAGGCCTTCATCATTTGTGGTATTTAATGGGTACTAGGTTTTCAAAGTACAAATTAACTCTTGTTTTGCTAAATCAGGGTATTTTTTGTGCTAATCAAAGGCCTTTAAGAGCAATTGTAAGGTAAGAATCAGAGTATTTCTAAACAATTAAACTGATTTGGCTTTAACAATTCATTTTCACTTACCAAATACAGAATCAGGGCTTCATGTCAACAATTTGGTTTGTTTATGGCATGAATTATGCTCAAAGTTCCATTTTGCATGACCTTATAGAGGCATGGAGTGTTTGTTGACAAAAATTTTACAAACCGTGATAAGCCAAATTTTTCTCAAGTGATTTTGATAATTGGGTCAATAAAGTAAATAATGGTATAGGTACGGATGTTATGCAAGAAGGCAGGTAGATACACTGATTTTTTGAAAAATGGCAATTTTGGGTTGTAATTTTGACATTAATTTTGGCCAAACTCTAGCCCCAGGCTCCTCTCTGTCCAATACCATGAGGGCAAAGTTACATGCATGAAATGAAAGCTCTATTATAGTAATGTTCATAGTCAAATTCATTTGGCAGCACAATTTACCAGTTGGGTTTTATGGCACTTTCAAAATGACCCCTGAAAGGATGGATTTTTTGTACTCAAAGAGCAAAAAATGAGACCCCCCCCGAAACTCTAAAACTTAAAGTCAGAGAAGTGAGCTAGATTGGCTTTTGAAATATCTCATAGCAACCAACTTCTGTGCCAAGTTTCAGCCAAATCGGTTGACCACAAGTTTTGGCCCCTGGAACACTTTCTCAGACAATGACACTTAAATCAAAGATGGCGGCCATAATCGTCATGAAATTACTTAGCTCTCGCTTGCCAAAATTACGCCTGCTCTGCAGGCTATAATCACCTGCACACCTTCTTTGAACCAAGCATAATCTGAACCATCCGTATGGCCATTGAGACAATTTCCTTCAAGCTGAAAAGGGGTCATCATCAAAGGGAAGCGAACTACAAGGGATCCCAGAAAGAAGAGGAGGTAAGTCGTGTCTTATCTGGGTTTTCTCTAACGGTAAGGCCCAGAAAAATTCAATCTTTTTTCACCAATCGTCGTTTGATGCTAGCTTTAGTTTATAATTAAAATCACGTTTCGGCAAAACAATGACTTTGGCCTTCATCGCCTAAAAACCCTCGCGCCGGTTCATCGCTCGAATAACATTCTAAAGTGTTCGTATTCTTCAAGTTATTTCTTGTCCTGTCGTTTGGAATATTTTATACGGTCGTGGTGTTAATGGAAAAGAAGTTATCTTACGGATTTTGTTTTGCCTAGAAAGTTTTCAAATGATAGCGAACGGCGAGCGCAAGTTTCTATCTCTTTCTCTCTTCAGTCAACTATCGTAGGATTTACTCTATTTTTTTTTTAAAAAAATCGCGCTTTGTCGAAGAAGTATTGTTTTAGCCTGAGAAAGAAGTAGTGGCCTTTCCCGAAATTCAAATAAATCGAGATTGACTCAGCGATGTCCATGTTTACATTAAGTCTGACGCGACAATTTGATTTTGACAATATTGTCATATGAGAACCCGTCAAACACCTGAGAATTAAAATAAATAAAATAAAATACGGACCGCAAATGTGTGGTGCAAACAAACTCGCGGGTGAAGTGGAGTTAGTTCTACTGCGGAATGAGTGAATTTCATTGTTTACTCATGGTACTTTTCAGCGCTATGTTTTCATGTTTTCTACTCGAACTTCAGGAAATGGTTTCAATTGTCTCACAAAACATGGAGCCACTTTCTCTTCGCTCAACATCTCGAGGCGTACGTAATGCTCGGCTTACGGTGAACATGCCTGCGATACGATATTTTTTTCCTAATGGTGGAAACTGAAGAATCGATCTCTGAAACCGATAATGATCACATTTTGCAAGAAGCGTTTGAGTTGTGATCGTGTAATTAAACGGGGTCTTGGCAATTTGAGATCACAAGCACGCTGGTAAGCACATGGTTAGTGTAAATAATTGTTGTTCACAGTTTTTGAATTCGGGACCCGTTTTTGAAAGTCCGTTTCTGTAACCTTCCTGGATATTTTCTGTTGAATTCATTGAGGTACAATCTCGGAATTTCATAAGCGATTATGAACGATAAATTCGTCTCGGCACCATAATTCAGGGAGGTTTCGTTAACCGTGACATTATCAGTTTACAATTCGTGAACCATTTCTGTAATCTGCTTGGATATTTTCTTTTGAATTAATTGAGTCACACTCTCGAAATCCGTATATGTAGCACAAGTGAAGCACATTTTCAACTTTCCAAATGATTTTAGGAAACTATACTTAATTGATTCACGATAAATTGGCCTGCCATAACGCGTTGATTATTTTATCATTTTGTAGCCCCAAAAGCTCGGCTTATGACTCTGGAGGTACTGAACTTGATATACTTGATTCACAATGCAAGGTAGCCTTCAAGGAGGGAGGTTAGAATAAAATTACTTTTACGACCGTATATTGCACCCGGTTTACATATGAAGATAATTGCTTAAAAGATACCTATTTAAGCTGTATTCAGAAGCAAAGACAAGTAGGTAATATACTTCTGCCTTATTTTTATATTAAGGGATCTCTTTTTATGTAACATATATCCATTTCTTTAATTTCCTCCTTAACCTGCCTGGAAATAATTAAATTTTATGTTTTAATTCAAGTGTGAGAAGATAAAACAGAAGTGTTGCAGAGTTTTCTTTCTAGACTGAATTCAGGTGAGAACATCTGTAAACTAGTTGATGTCATATGCTTCTCCTGAATCTTTAATTTTATTGCTCTGGGTTTTTTTGAAAGGGTCTTTTATATATTTGTGTGCCAGCTAATGAGTAAAATCTCAGTGAATAGATAATAAATAAATCCATCTTAAAGTTTTTGGCATTTACTATTTTAAAATTCATAAATGGCATTCTCTTTTCATCCATGTAAAGAGATTACACATTTCTTAAACTAAAATCTGAATCATGAAGTCAACTTAACTTTAATGAGTTTGAAACTTCATTGTACATAACAACACTTTACTGGAGTATGTTACATTTATTTGCTGCCTTTCTGGTACATATATATATGTTATTTGCAGGCTGGGAGGTCTGTATGGTGAAAAACTGTGACAGAAGTCTTGAAAATACTGCCCAAGGCCATAGGCTGAGGGCAGCATTTTCAAGACCGAGGTCACAGTTTTTCACCATACAGACCGACCCTTAGCCGGTAAATAACATATTTATTTTTTTGAAACTTGATGCAATTCTTTCCGAAAGAACCCAAATGTTTTAGGCTGTAAATACGGCAAGATCTTCCATAAACTGAACAGTTTTTGAGCCAGTAAATGGTAGTTAAAATAGAGGTGATGCAAATTCAAGAGAGATGCCTCAGCGAAACATTTTCATTTCATAACAATAATTTAAAAGGCTTCCAAACAAACTTTGAAACATTATTTTTACAAGTATCTGTCACAATCTGACACCTGTCAATTAGAAAGTGCATAACTAAAAAAAAGCATAAGAACATTTGAAAAACAACGGAACTAGTTTGGCAAGGACTGTCATGACAATGTTTTCTTCAAAAACAGTCAATGATCTCACGGAAAGTATTATTTACTCTCATCGATGATTCATTTATGTACAAAGATTTACCTCTGTTCATTAAATAAACGGCGAGGAAAGTAATTGTGAGTAAATTCAATTTTTTTATTTTGAAGTTGTGAGAGTTTGCTTGTTTGTTTGCTGCAATGGCATGTGTAAATCTGGTCTTTCCTCCACAAAAACTAAATTCGAATGGCACACTCCAACAACACACACGGGGATTTAATGCGGCCTTTTCTCAAAAAATTCCTTCAGTTTCTCTTGTGCAATTTATGGTACAAATGTTCAAATTGAACAGACTTGTAAAGACTCACCGAGAGCGTATATTTGTTGGAGAACTTAAATTAAAACTTCGCTCGCTCTGTCAATGCAAACAAATTGCTTGAGAAAATTCAGGTATTAAATGAATGAAAGTTCCTTCGTTCAGTTTAACTGTAACAAAATCTCTCACATTTTAACTTTCTAGGTACATTTTGTGAACTATTAAAATTAATTGCAGATGGGTTTTAGGCTGCTTGTCAACCAACATAATGACACTATTGTTTATACAAATTCATACTGAAACCGAAGTGATTTGTCAACCAAAGTGATTTGAGTGAGAGAAAAGAGAGGATTCATAAGTTATTCATCGGCTTGAGGTAGTTACCAACGTGTTTGCTTAAAAATACTGCCCAGCCAGAAACACGAGCTATATATTTATGAAAAATGGCAATGAAAGTTGGGATGTACTTGGCGATTCACGAAAGTATTACCGTGGCCTGTGGGCTGAGATAGAAAAATACTGACTGGGTAAAGAACCAATCAGATTGTAAGATTCATTACCGTGCCCTCTCAAAAAAAAATAGGATTACATAACCCTTTAACTCTCAAGATTTCATCAGTAATTCTCCTTACTGTCTGCCAAACAATTTATTTGCTGTTAGGTTGGAGAATTTGGAATTGGATCAACCAATTATCCCCTAATTGATATTTTTCTTTATACTCATTATTTGTCTGTTTGATATTGTACTGATGGTGTAAGGAGAAATTCTGTCTAGATCACTAGTGGGACTAAAAGGATTAAAATCGGGGACTTCAATATGTTATAATGATTAAAATTTTTTAAAATGTAACCAAAAAATTGTGAGGAGAATCTGATGTTATGAGACAATGGAAAAACCTGTTGCTGGTTCCTTACCTCTTTAATGTTTAAATGTTCATGGGAAATGCGTTTTTTTTTAAAAGCGAGGATACAGAAGTTTTCAAAGCTGATAGAAATAAGCTGTTTGCTAGTAATGAAAAGCAACCTGACAATCACACCTTAATGTTTGACATGCTTCACTCAAACATGTCAGTCGTGTGTACCTACTGTTGTAGAGGTGTCTTTCTTGCCTTGTGGTTCATGAGCTGTCGCCTCTTATCGAGTCCAGCTTTGTTTACCCCCATTGCACTTGCCTTAAACCAACATCTACCAGAATCCTTTAAATAGTTGATACTAAGATAGGAAAGGGCCCTGGTGGTCAGCATTGAGTTTGGTCTTTTCTCATGATAAATTTTGTAAACAAATACGGGGTTTCTCTCATTGAAAACCCAGTACTTCTGACAGGTTCTTCGTGATTGGACAAAACGTTTTCTCCACAGGTGAAAATGTCATTTCTCTGATTTGATTGGCTGTAAACAGCTGTGAATGGCAAAAATATTTGACGGATCATAATATTTACTTGATGACTGAGTGGGAAGTCTGTGCATCATGATTGAGAGCAAATATCTTCTGTCTGATTAGTACGGGAAAGAGCCAGTTTGAATGTGTATCAAAAGGATAATTTTTAGAATATCCTCTCAAAAATTCCACTCAAAACTTACTTTTGTCTCCTTGGAGTCCCCTAAAATCTTGCATGGTTGTACATCAGTGGACATGCATTAGGAACCAAGGAAGGTTCATGCATTACTGTTACATTACATGCAATAATAAGATACATGAAAAAGCTACTCAGTTCTGATTGGTTTAGGTAAATGCAGCTTATAGGTGATTCAATGCAGAAGAGGGTTTATTCAGTGCAAAGAAGTAACAAACCAGACTCAACAATTCCTTGAAATGTTTAGCCGGACCTTAAAGATGGGAAAATATCAATGTATATTATTGTTTTGATTGTACACGGTTGTTTTGACCGAACCCACAATGTCATTTGCAGGCTTTGAATAAATTATTTTTGCACATGATGTGCATGCCTTGCTTCCACATAATTATGATAAGCTTTCTCGTATTTTTTCATGTATATTATTAATATGTAATCACAATTTTTCTCCTGCAGTTTGGAATAAATAAGCACAAGTAAATTTTTTCAAAGACCACAGCCACATGGTTTAAATGTTGTAAAAGGGTTAATATTCCCTCTGCTATGCTTCAGCACGTTGATAATTTCGTTTCAAGAAAACATTTTGTTACACTGTAAATGATCATGTCTTAGATTGGTCAAAAAACTGACAGGTGAATTCATGCGTGTAAATGAACTTTATTTCCTGATTGAATGCAAAATTCTCTGAGGGATTTGTTTGCTGATGTCATGAGCGTGCACAATAGGAATATGAAGCAAACTCATGCAATTGAATTTGATCAGAAAAATTTACTAGCTATGTTGTAAAATGAATTAATCGCATGACAGTGAGGAAGGGAAATTCACTTTTTCATGTTGGTTTGATTCTTGGCTGGTTTAAAAGGCCCAGTGAGATAAACTATATACCAGGCATAAATTGACTTCACTAATTTAACAGCAGTATGTTTCACTTAATTTTCAACAGTGTTACACTTAATATTGTGAACTTTTACTCCTTTTTTTGTTGAATAGACTTCTGTCAAACATGCATTACAGACAGGGTCTTAAAGATATTTATCAAAGATGAGGGAAGTAATTTAATGCAATGTTTCGTCCTGAACTCCTTGTGAGAAAATGGTTTCCTCAGGTAACATGACTTGTAAACCAATTATAATGAAGAAATTGAACTCAATCAGCTGATACAGAATTTTTAAAGTTTTTTCCATTCATAACCCAAAATTAGTTAATTTGAATTAGCTGCAAGAGAAAGGTCACAACTTGAAAAGGTTTCCTTCAAACTTGAGTTGTGTTGATTTGTTCTGTGTGTTTAAATTTATTTGATTTTTAGGGTACTCTGAGGGACGGGACACAATTTGACAGCAGTATCCCTTGAGGAGAACCATTCATGTTTACATTAGGAGTGGGACAAGTTATCAAAGGTGGATACTTGAGATATAGCATGCATGACTTTGCAAAACAGGCTGATATTTGTAGTTTGCCATGATATTATGCATTTAAGCAAGTGATTGAACTTTCTACTGGTTTAGCAATCAATTGGCCCATGTGAGAATTGGGGAGAAGGCAAGAAACATTTGGACATCACAAGCTTATGGGGATCTATTACTTTAATCTATTAACAAGCATTGGGTTTAATGGTTTGATAAATTTTAGGTTTCAGAATGTTTATGGTTAACTTAGTTCCTCAAACATCTCATATGTTTTTTTTTTTTACCCAACTGTTTTATTTTATAGTCATTTGTTATAAGGCAGGGAAAACAAAGCAAATAGAGGAGTGGTTTGGGACAGGTCTTGTAATGTTCTTGTTGGATTACATTGTAAAATAACCAACTGTCCAAACAGCTGTGCAATTTTCACATGATATTTGTACTCAATTTGTGCATTATTTGTACTCTCTGAGAGCAGTTGAATAATAATTTAAGATATTTGGTGTATATTAGAAGTGTTTTTACTATTTAATAAGTCATGATTAAATTTTTGTTACAGGATGGGATCAAGGACTATTAAAGTAAGTTACAACTATAGACCACTCATCATTTGTTTCTAAGTCTTATTTATACACAATAAATTCCTCTCTCCATATTACTTACATTTTCAAACTACTTCCTCAAACTTTTTTAGAACTGTACTGAACTGTACAAAAGAAATAAACTGTGAAAAGCAAGCTTTTGAACTTTGTTGTTCTGTATTTTAAAATTTTGTTAAAGCTGGGGTGAATTTTGTAGTAAAAGTGCCAGTGCATATGAGTCATGGATAAGTGATCTGAATTTAGTAGTCAAATGTAAGAGAATTTCTGGCCAGTGATTAAATGTTCAGTGTGCAAGCATGAAGTGTCAAGCATTGTGCGCATGACATGGCAAGTATAGATGTATCCATAGGACCTGACTTGTCATTCCCTAGGGGGTCTATAAAATTGACATTTTTTTGCTCTCTCTACCTAAGGCTAAGGCTGAAGAGTACCTGAACAGTTATTGATAAACTGGCTTCAAACCATTCATTAAATGTGGAACTAGCAGCAACATAAAATTCTATTTACACTCGCGGTCTAACCTGTTTAATTACTTATGGACATTAAATTACAAAACATGAAAACCAACCTCTTTGGAAGTATTTTTTATGCAATCTTGAAAAGCATCAGTTGATTAGTTGACAACTTGAAAATACAGTTATTGCAAAGATTTTAATAAATATGAAAAAAATGAAATATTTCTAGTCAGTAGAGTTATGCCAAAGGGTTGTCATTTGATTTGGTATTGTTTTAGCCTATAAAATATACTCTTACATCGTTATATGGGCACTTAATTAGTACAGCAACTGACAATGGCCAATGAAAAAGAGATTCAAGAGAATAGGGTGAGCTGGGAAGAGCTGAGGAGGAAAGGGAAGAATAGGCAACAGTGACGTTCTCTTGTTATGATCATATGTGCCTAAGGGTATGATGAGGACAGGCTGACTGACATATGGTATAGTTCCTATAGTTCTTTTTGGTGCCCAGCTACCAGCTTTTCTGTTTTAACATTTTGCTGTTACTTACTCAAGGTATAAATAAACTTCTTGTTGTTATTGTTAATTAAAACTTTTTTTGTTGTTGTTTTTTTTTTGTTTTGTTCATGTTGTTTTTAGTATGAGTGAAGGAGAAAAGAGGAAACTTGTAATCCCATCAGACCTTGGTAAGTCCCTGCTCTGATATCTAAGTATATAATTTACGTCCAATGCAGTGACTAAGAATTGTAGCTAGTAGATACTAGTAGGATTGATAACGGGGCAACTTACCTTGCTTGAAATGTAAGCTTATGTAGATATAATATATCTGTTACATACGAGCAAGCTGAATTATGCAAGAATTCTACCAGTCATATTCTTATTAAAATAATTTTCAGCTGTTTTTGCTATACTAAGAGGATTTTTCTTTCTTTTAATTGTGCAGGTTATGGGGACAGAGGAGCTCCCCCTAAGATCCCAGGTGAGTTAACAGCTTGTGGTCAACAGAGACAATGCTGAGTCAGAGCATTACATGAACACCAAAGATATTGATGCCAACCTCTGAAATTGTGAAATTGTGGAAAGACTTGATTTTGAAGTATGGCATCAAAGCCACCCCAGCCGCTTCCTCCATAGATTTGTTCTTTGAAACTCTGCCAGTCGATCTTCACAGCCTGCAAGTTGCTAAATTGGATGCACATAATCTGACAAAAAAAGGAAAAACCACACAACTACAATTATCCATAGGGAATTATTTTTAGTAATTAATTGCTCATAATTCATATTGTCTACAATTTTAAACTATGTATTTAACTAAAGGTCACCAGAGAAATTTAAAGTAACCATGGTAATGTAAAACACAGGGCGACAAACCAAGTGGTCTATGAGCAATTGTGAAGTGGCAAATAAAAATTCCTTTGACCCCTAAAAGTTACCAGCAGCTAATATCTCCCTTTAGTATATACCACACAGGTGAATAGTACTTTTCACACGCACTGATTGGCTATTTGGAAGTGAATAGCAAGTACTAATCACCTTCCAGCAGCCGATGACAGAATTGTAATCAGATCTTGAACACCATATGGCGTGAAGGAAATCTTTTGATGTCAGAACTTTTTGAAAATAAAACTGTCTTTAAGAAAATCATAGAATACTTTCTGTTCATGTTAATTACGCTTTATGTTTATTTTTTTAATTTAGATTTCCGGGAAAGGACGGTTTTTGATTAACGAGAAAAGTGTTCTTTGATTTTGTGGGTAGAAAGTTATCGGTTTTTGGGCATATCTCTAGCACAGAATATGTTCCCGCATTTCAAACTTGAATTTCTCCCACGTGCTCCTCAAATAGACTTCCTGTTGACGTTTTTGAGTCGTGGGTTTGGATTGCCATGAGTTTTCTTAAAGGAACCGATCACACCCGAAGACTTCCTACTACAAGTAATGAGAATTTGGCGCAATCATTAAAGCGTGGTGTTGTCAAGTGCCTTAACAAGCGCCTTGACCAGCGCCTTTAAAACCATGTCCTGGAGGGGCTCCAAATGACCGTTCAATCTTAAAATTAGCTAATGTAGACTAGCCGAGTCTACATGCAAAATTTGAGCCAAATCGGTGAACCTGCTTGTCCGACCAGCCTCTCGGTTTGCAATTGGACAACTAGTTTAAACAGAGTGTTCATGAACACCTTATCGCGTCCAAACGCATCGGAAAAATCTGCCGTTGTATCGGTAATACTAGGATTAAATACTGGTCTTAAAGACTTGTGCCATTTTAATTCCAACAAATCTGATGTTCATGACAAGAATTAATTATAACTTGGTATAATTCCTCCAAAAGTTAATTAAAATTTCCATTGGACTGAAACTAAGATAATCGAACAATCAAACGACCAATTATTTTTCAAGTTCTATGGAAATTTTTACAAAAACATATGGCTTTAATAGCTTTATGTAAACCTTAAGGCAAAAACCGATTGAAAAAATCTGATGTTCGTGACACAAGAACTAATTATAACTAGGAAAAATTCCTCCAAAAGTTAATTGAAATTTTCGCTCGACTGTAACTAAGATAATCGAACAATCAAACGACCAATTATTTTTCAAGTTCTATGGAAATCTTTACACATGCATATGGCTGCAATACTTTATATAAACCTTAAGGCAAAAACCGATTGAGAAAAAAAAAATTGCAAAAACATTTTGGGAAAACGTTTTCCAGGTGTATCAACTTAAACGTAAATGTAACACCTAAAAACTTGTTTACAGATAACAACCTCGTTCATGTTAGATAAAAAAATGTGATAATGATTTCAAGACATCACTGATTAAAAAAAATTACTTTAAGCTACTTCAAACAATTCCTTAAAGATCAAAACAATGCAAAGTCTTTTTTCTTCGGCGTGTCCAAAATCCTAATAGCTCATAAGAGTATTTAAGACAAATAGAGAATCAACTTATAACAAAAAAAAAAATCCGTATGGGCTCTTGAAGGCTCTTTCGGCTTTCCCTGCTTTTAATAGAGGACTCTTACAGAGATTTTATAGGTAGCCTTGTGGTTTCAGTTCCAAATATCAACGTTTGCAAGCAACTTTTTACTTCCTTAGGTTTCATATTTTCTATGATACAGCTCCAATTCTCACTGCCTTAACTGAAAAGTAAAAAAGGCATAATTTAGAGAGAATCGTGGAGTTCACTTAAAAATTTTTCATTCGGCTTTACGACATGAAACGATAAACTACCCAACAATTATTATAGCAGAAATATATGTTTTACTCCTATCAAATTATAGAATAAAAAGTCTGTGTCCAATCAATTTTAAAGCATCTCAATTTCTTCAGGAAAAAAGAAACTCCTAAACTCTACACAGCAAGAAAACAACAAAAGCATTTATGATCAAATATATTTCTATAATTTGGATTTAAAGTTACTTTGCATTGCGTAAATGTTATGAAAAGAGTAATTACATGGGTCGGCAACTAAATGTCCTTGAAATCAAGTTTGACGTCGTCACTAATGAGTACATATGGCGCCCAGTACTTCTCCTCCTTGAAGGTTTCAGAATCTCTAATACACTTCATGGCCTGATTGAGAGCTTCACTTGCCTTCTTGCCTTTAACAAGTGCATCGCAGAAGAAACTCATGAACTCCAGGGTTCCCTCGTCACCTATCGTCCACAAGGCCACGACAGATGTAGCGCCAGCACCCAAGAATGTTCGGGCGATGCCGACCACACCCTCGGCAATGACCTCCCCACGAGCACTGTGACAACAGCTTAGAACAACCAGTCGCGCCCGCAGCCCAGCTTCCATGACATCTTTCATCGTCAGTAGATAGTCCTTCTCTTGAGGCTGAGGGGTTTCTCTTGTGGTGTTTGGTGCCAGGATAGCTTCACCAGTTTCCATTTTACCATGCGCTGCAATGTGTATTAAAGCCACTGATAAAAGTCGTTTAACACTTATTCTAATTTTCGTATCATTTACTATCAGCCGGGAACCATTTGTCGGACATAACCGCCAATGGTATTCTGAGATTGAAGCGGGCAAAAACGAGTTCGTGTCGCACTTATCGTCGTACTGTTCTTCAAGTACAAGTTTTCAAACCGCTGATATCGCGATAGGAACACCACAAGAGAGAGACTTCATCTTTTGCTGCTTCTACACCTAAACATCCTACAGATGGCACCTGCGCAGAGAGCAGGGGTGACAAACCACGGAGTGAAACACTACACTTTCCCAACAGCCCGTTCGTGGAGGAGTTCCCCGTCGATTATCTACCGGAGTTACCTACAGATCTGGCGACACTGATAGACGACAATCTCCTTCATTGCTGGAAATCTGGCGTTTGCCTTCGTCACCCACGGTTGTTCCTCCTGCTGCACTGCGTCGCCGACACTGGATCTGATCAACAGTTGATTCGAACGGAAGTAAGCCCTTGCCGTCAGGGTTGGAGGGTTTTGAGTTTCGCGGTGGATCACATCGACACGCTCATTCGCAAATGGTACCAAGAGTTATCGACGATGGATGGACAGCAACCCAAAGTCAGGCAGCTTATTCCCTGTATGATGTGCGAAAGACTCGGCCTTGCAACCTCGTCATCATCATCATAAACTTTATTAATGTGTCTTGAATATCTGGCCGACGGGGTTAAAAACCCCTCTGCTAATAGGGGACACTTAATAAAGTTAATAACCTACTAAATATTTTCTATTGAACTATTGAAAAAAAGCCTGATAATATATTTAACAATATAATATAGTTAAAAAACATATTAACTATCAACTGATGGGATAAATGATTAAAAAAACGAAGATTACGAATTACAAAGGATGCAATTAGAACGATTGTCGTCTTCTACCATTACGCTCAAATTAAATTTACGGATACGATTTTTAAAACTAAATAATGATGGGAAGGTTCTAATTTCGCTTGTTAGCTTATTCCACAACTTTGGTCCCAAGTAGGTGAGGGAATGTTTACCATATTTCTAGGTCCTAAATCTGAGGATGGCAAACTCCGTCACCCTTAAGTTGTAGGGTGAACAATGCGTGAGAAATAGCTCACACACTATGGTGTAGCAAAGTTTGTGTTTATATATACGGATTGTAATATCTTGCAGTCTTCTGTTCTGAAGCGTCGTTAGATCACTCTTGTCCAGTAATGCTTGGTAGCTCGACTGCTTATCTAGGAAAACTGCGCGTAGTGCTCTTTCTTGAATCCGTTCGAGCTTTCTTTTATCAGTATCACTACAGAAATGCCAAGTCAGGTGGCAATAGGTTAAGTAAGGCAATATGGTTGATTTACACAGAGTTAATTTAGCATTGGTAGAGATAATTTTTTTAAGCCTCAACATTACGCCTACCTTTTGACTCGCCTACTTACATATTTTACATTTTTTTATTTTACATATATTACATTTTAAGACTCTTAATTTTTTAGCGCCTACTTATTTATATTCTTTCATGTCTCTTAGGCTGTCATCTAAATATAATCTAAGGAATTCCAGTGATAACCTTTTGCTTAGTTATCCGCGTTTTAAATCTATAGCTACACTAGGTGATCGTTCTTTTACCGGTGCTACACTGAAACTGTGGAATGCGTTACCATTTGACATAAGAAGCGCTAGCACAGTTAGTATTTTTAAAGCCGAGCTAAAAACTCACCTTTTCCGTCATGCATTGTTAGCATATATAGTTGTTTTTATTATTGTGAGTTTACTTTTAATTGTAATTTTAGCTTTTTAACCTTTTTATTTTGTTTTTAATCTTGTCATGCGCATTTGAACATTTTATGGAATTTGCGCATTATAAATTTCCCATTATTATTATTATTATTATTATTATTATTATTATTTCATTAATGTGAGTGTTAAATTTCAACTGTTCGTCTATGGTAACTCCTAGCAAATTAAGACATTCAGAAGTTTCAATGGTGTTTCGTCGAAAGTGTAATCGAATCTTACTATCTGTACAGTTATGCTTTAAAGTCATAGTTTGATATTTGCTCAGGTTTCCTTTTAGCAGATTGCTAGCATATTATTCGGAGGCCTTATTGGCATTCCTCATAAGATTGGTGTTAGCCATTTTCGGGTCCCCCGTTGTTTCATACATTTGATGGTCGATTTCATTTACAAGTTCAAGTTTACCGACTGTCAGCGTCAAAGTGCAAAGTCAGATTTAATCCGTTGTCCCAATCACCCGAGCTGGGAAGTTGATCTTCACAAGGTTGCACCTGATATAATGTTTTATGACGTAGATCCTGACATATTGTTGTCGCACGAAGGCGTTAGGTATAAGGACGCCGACTCGAGTATCCTCGGAAGTGGAGGCTTTGGAAAGGTATCTGTTTCTCCATTACATTGTACCAGTCTTTTTGTAACTGGTGTGAAATTGCGTATTAATGCAATTTATTATGGTTTCGGTGGAAAGAAAGTTTAAAATTTAGAATCGAACTGATGTGGATGGGGGTAAACATATTATCTTCTGTCTTTTTTGCAAATTTATCGTGATAAGGGCGAACAGGAAGGTAACAAATGCAGTGCTACGAACTTTCCTTTTTCCCATGAAACTAGGCGTCCGTTCTAAGACCTCGAGCTTTTTTGTCACCACTCATTCTCGGTTTGCTTTTATTTTGTTTTGTTTTTTTGCCGTTAGCTCCGCCCTGGCTCCCTAGTAGCAGACTCGTCGTTGATTTCCTCGCAGTTAAGGATTTTTTCGCAGCATGAGACGGCCTTGATGAATTTTTCCATAGGGTTAGGGTTAGGCGACTACGAATGGTGTAACAGGCGTCTGCACCTGAAAGAGAGGCTATAAGGCCCCTTTATTGTATGGCAAGGTAGTCCTGAGCTGAATCCAAGCGTCCTGATTCGCTCTTACTTGGTCGGGATTTTGCCATACGGACCGTTTCCACGGAAACGGTCATAAGCCATGCCTTTTTCGTCGCGAAAGCTGGGAAATTTAAAGTAAATAAGTTTGGCCCGAGCGCTATATAGTAAGCTACTTATTTACCTCGCTTGCTCGAGCTGCACTGGGGAATATTGGTCTTTGGTCAGTTTCGCACGGACCTCGTGCCAATATTCCTTAGTGGGACCCTCGCACTCGGTCAGTAAGAAGTTATTCCTCTATGGGTTTCTGGAAGCATGCCTAAGAGACGGCAGTAGACCGCCATCAACCGGCCTTTAGTAAAATCCCCGGGTAAGGATATACCTTCAAGCTCTCTCAGCAAGTATCGCAAGAAAAACTCAAACAGGAAATGTAAAACAAAGGCCAAAATTGTTGATATAGTCTTCTTATCTCTCAGGTCGTTCGCGGGGAATGCCGAGGACAGGCAGTCGCCATCGAGTTCTACATTAAAAGTGATGAATCCAAACCCTTCAGGCATTACCACGAGGCGCGCAAGGAACTGAACAAGCTGCTTCGTGTACGACAGCATCCTTTCCTTACCAACATCATCAGTGTGTCTTTGTGCCTCTTGTGCCTTGTGCTGGAACTAGCAGAGCGCGGGGCTCTCACCGAGATCTTATCCAGCCCAAAGTTGCTTGATCGCATTGTCCTCTTTCAGACTGCATATCAAGTTGCAGACGCACTGAGATTCCTTCATGGCATAGATGTCATCTATAGAGACTTAAAACCGGAAAACGTCCTTGTTTGGTCCTTGGAGGAACACGCTGATCTTCACGTCAAGCTCATTGATTTTTGCACGGGGAACTTCGCGACTTCGACTGGTTTGATTTCATGCGCTGGATCTCCCGGTAACCATGCACCTGAGATGTTGGAATCAGCAAACAAAGAGGAATACACCTTTCAAGTAGACGTATATTCGTATGCGATCCTCCTTTACCGAATTATCACCCGCTTAATTCCGTTCATCGGATACGATTTAGGTGCAAAAATCAACGCGGCTGTAATTGCTGGAGAGCATCCGCAGTGGAAACACGTTCCGGTAGCGACTTTCGGCTTTCCGACGCTTACCGAGCTTATGCTTTGATGCTGGTCGGGTAGGCCGACCAAGAGACCGACGACCGCTAAAATAACCGAGCAAGTCTGTCATCCCACGTTCCAGTGTTTGATAGCCAAGCAGCTTATCCCCTCAGTCTGTGCGTCATGCTTGTCTCGTGCAAGATTCCCTTGATCTGTGGTTAGCTTGTGATGACCACACGGGCAACCGAATTTTTGTCTACGATGGTCGCACACTCAGCACCAAGTTTTCTTTCTCAATTGAAACCTATCAAGAGCAGCGTCTCTTGTTTCAGATCCAGTACATGCATATTATGGCACCTTTAATCGCTGCCCGTGGAGAGTTTGCCTTGGTCAACTCTTACTACACTTGGAGTGAGTCGCGTTACAAGTACGTGGCATCCATGAGATTCGACCAACAAGTTAGCTGCGTCGCATCAAACGATGAGTACGTGTATGTTGGACTTTACGATGGAAATGAGCATTGTATCTTGGAAACAGATATGAAGAAGAGCTTCAGGAAACGTGCTTTTCACAGCTTCAATGTTGGACGCCACCGAATTCTGGTACTCACAGCAGCACAGGATAAGCTGTCCACGAGCCGATTCATTTATAGATAATTAACGAAACCAGGCGAAATGGAGGCTTTCGACATCGACGTCGTATGGTACGGTGGCCCTGAGGGACTGGAGAACAACCCACAAACGCAAATCTCCTTTCTAAAGGTTTCTCGTGACGAAAAAAGCGTTTTGTCTGTGAGCAGGTCCGTACTCAGCAAATGGGATTCAGAGAACAGGCAGAACCACTTCAGCGTTGACTGCGCAGTGTTCTAAGGAGTCTCTCTGCGGAATCCGAGTCACACAAAGATCACGATGACGCAGTTGCGTGTATTACCTGCGTGGAGCCCACCACCCATCTATTTGGGTGGGCATTGCGAATGGCCACATAATGATATTTGATTCGGAAACAGAACATCTACTCACTTGGTTTCATCCTTTTGATGAAACGCGTAGTCTGACCGTTATCAATTCTCCTGATCCCTGCGGCACTGAGCAAGGATACGTCATAAGTACCGGGAAAGGATTAAGACCGGACGGATTAGGCCCGGTATGCGAACTTTCGGCGGAACGGGTGACATAAATCCTGAGGGAAGATACAAATCGTAAAGTGAGTTAACCGGTACGAAAGAAGATTCACAGAAGAAATTCAACAGGAAGAAAACCCAGGACTCCTACTCCGCCCATAGACGAGCAAGAAAAACGATACCGTAGACTTAAACCCTACTTTGCGGTCGAAATGTTCCATGATGATGTGGGAACTGTTGTCCAAGAATGGCTTCGCAAGAGTAGAAGCCAAAAGCGGCCGAGGACGCTTTTCTTCCAGCCACAGTACCAAAGCAAAAAGTAGTGATCAGCCCTTGCAGAATGGCGATGAAAGTAATCAACAGTGAAAGTTAGAGAGAGTTCATTTTCATGGTCTCATGCTTTGAAGATCAGGTAAAAATACCCTGAAGAGACTGGCTAGCATATGACGGGTGTCGGGGCAAGCGCGTTAGCTCGACCATTTAAACCAGAGTGGTTTCTGATTCTTATTTCCATTCATTGCGTGGAATAAAATAATAGAGAACTGCTGGCTTGTCCAGTTTTCGGTAAATACAGTCTTTCCAACTTGGGTCTCAGGGTCTGTCTTCTTTCCATCGGCTAAGGTAGAAGAGAGAGAGACAGGTCAGAAGTGGGAAGAATAGAAAGCATAAAAACGTCTCATCTGTTTTGGTGTAAAGAAAATTCAATTGAGGTGCCTTGATGTTGCTTGTGTACAATGTGGGCCAAATTCTATGTTATAGGAGGTCTTGGCTTTTTCTCCTTCTCCCGGCTTTGTAACCGACCCTTTTCCCTCCTTCCTCCTTCTTTTCCTACTTTCCCCTTTATTTGGTTACAGTAAAAGTCTAATATGCGTTGAAATCTCTGTATGACCACTTTAAAACAAGCAACGCCTCACAGACCTCTTTGCACTGGATACACCTCAGACACGAGTGCAACTTTGAAACTGTTGAATTATGCAATTCTTATTAATAGCCTGTTAGTGGAGTATTTTGCATATGGTTGGGTAAACAGAGTAAGACAGAAGATCGACTGCCAGCATTTCACTTCCTTACACTAATTAAGACCATAAAGCGTTAATCTCGTACTCGTGATTATTCATCTCAAAGACTTTCGAGGCTCTTTTTCCGACCCCGCGTAACCTTTGTCGTGGAAACTTTCATACAAGTTAACTCTCTTTACTCGAATTGCCTTTCCTGACAAGTCAAAGCGAAAAATTATGTGGCCCGAAACACTGAGAGACTCTGGGACTTTTTTGTATTGTTGTTGTGATGGGAGGGCAGGGAGCTTCATAGTTTAGTCCCCTTCAGGTTTCGCTAGTTAAGGGTCGTTTAGGTACATTTCCCAACTACAGTGCTTTGTATCTCAAAAAAAAATTATGATGAAACGGTTTCTTCACGGCCGTTGGCGTCTTCGCAGAACAGGTGTTAAACTCAAATGTTTTGAGGAATCATAAATCTTCTTTTTGAGATGAACCTATAAAACAATTAAATATTTATCGTTGAAACCGAGAATATTCTTTGTATTTCCAATGCCCTATCAACAAAATTGTACCAAAAGCCGGAATTTCACAAAAAGAAGGCATAGAATTTTGTAATCGATGAATATCGTGATCGGGAAAGAGGTAACTGTTGAGAATATTTGATCAAAAATTCCACTCAAAACTAGTTTTTGTATTTCTAGGAGTTCACCGGAATATTCCATGGTTATAAGTCAGTAGACACACATTTAACTAGGGAGGTTCTCGCCTTAATATTACTTTAAATGTAATTCTTCATGAATTTCTGTTTCTAGCGCGCGCTTAAAAGAAAAAGCTGCTATTATGACGCACTCTGATCATAAAACAGACTCGGGGAAAACATTACAAAGGCCAAGATGGTTTTTGTAACGTCTTGGATAAGTTTTTTTACATTCGCATGTTTCAGGGACTATTTTTGGCAGAGGTCAGAAACTGAATGCAAAGAAAGGTAGGTCTTTAATCATTCAGTCCAATTTCGATAAAAGTTTTAAGTTTGTAAATAAACAACGGAAAACTTTTACAGACTGATTGTGCGGCTTGATTTATCAAACTATTAAATTGCTTCACTAGCTACCCGACATTAATGTGAACATTCAAGAGTTTAAGTTCAAAATATGTGTTTGAGGCAGGCTCAAGGTATTTAACATCTTAATGCACTAAATAAATGGAAAGAACAAGGCTTTATTTTTGCAAAACTTGTGTTGCGACCAAGTATTAATGGTAGTCGTCATTGTGACGCTAATATTTCTTTTTTTCAGTTTTGAAGAGGAAGCCCGCAAGAAAGATGGAGAACAGCAAAGACAGGTATTCTGATTTCTTTGTAATGCCGTGTCAACGTAGCAGATTGATTATTATTATTATTATTATTATTTTTTAAAGCTTCTGATGAGGAAGGATTACATGCTAACAACTGAATTGCGTAGAGCGGGCCCGGCATAATTATCGAAAACTCCAAACCCCAACAAAACAAAATTTAAAAGTTTCATCAGAACTATTTATTTGGGCCATATTCAATTTCAGAGGTACTAATGCAAAAAGATTTTCTTTAATTGTATTTTTCAAAGAAGAAAATAAACTATGAAAATTGTCAAGAGAAGATAAGAATCACACCATGATGGGGAAAAAAAACAAATCGAATGGGAAAAAAAACAAATCGAGCAAGTCTTTAGTTTACTTTTTTTTCAGTTGTCAAGGTTTCGACAACACCCATTATAAAAAGGAGAGGACATTTCTGAAAGTAGAACGCATAATAAATAGCAAGTACATGATTCCGTTTCTCTCCTGACAAATTAGAGCTGCAACGTTAATTCAACGGGTTCGAAGCCTATATGGTTGACTTTAGAGCTCTAATATTTCAGACTCTTTGAAAATCTAATCAATCTTTGTCCAATATATCACAAATGAAAAAACTTTGAATGATAAAACCCTTGTTTTACTCACCCACCGAAGCGGCGCAGCAGTGTTTTTAAAAGCTGCCAACTTGTCAACTAGTGTCATATGCTTTAAACATTTTTAAATGGAATATCTTCCTTGAGGAAATTAAGATGTAGTTTACTTGTAACTTTCTAAATTTTACTTTGTAGAAAGTGGAAAGTAGCGGATTGATATAAAGGTAGCCATTAGGGGGGAATGATTTTCCGTCTCTGTCTTTTCTTTGAGGGGCTATTGGAGAATATTTTCCATTTTTGAAATTCCATTACAGCATTGCAGCATGCAAAACAAAAATTTATATTCACAGAAAACTTTTAAACTAAACTGAGCAAGCAGCGTAACATATTGATTAATTGCTTCAGATTTCTCAATTTAATTTCTTCTAAGTGAAATAAAGCTGTCAGGGACTGTCTATTTGCTCGAGTTGTCACACATCTTGTTACACCCTCCGTCAGTCGGGTTTTTGAATCGGCTGTTTGGACGCACTCAAGTTACCGAAACGTTATGAAAAGGTTGCCGTCATAAGGAGGTGGGCGTTGGGAGGTGGAAGTTACTCTTGAGAGAAAGACATTGTTGGAATGTGGCATTTGTTAAAAGTTAATCGTTGTTGAGAAAGTTCCCGTTGTAGGGAGCAGACCGTTTTCAAAACGTTGGGCGCAGCAGTTCCACAGAAAAAAATAGACCGTTGATATCAACATCAACAGAATATGAAGTTTTTAAGATGATGAAACTGGAAGTTTATGCGATGATCATGGATATTTTGGATGCTGATATTAACTGTTGATATCAAAATGTTTGTCCTTTTTGCAGAATGAATGCGCGTCCATAATTCAACGGGCTTGGCGTCGACTAATATTAAAAAGACTTGAATTTCAGGTAATTTGATATAGTAATAACAGTATGAACACAGTTATACATGGTAAATTCAATCATTTAATTTTATGGAGCGATTTCAGTTGTATAAAATGGTGGGATTATTTTAAAATAAAAAGGGAAGGGGGGTTCCAAAGGTTAACATTAAAATATTTATTTCAAGATGTTTACAATGAATTCGCATTGAAGGAAATCCAAATCGAGAGTGGAATATTTCACTCCATATAAGTGCTTATGGTGACATCTTATTACACTCACAATGAAAATAAATAGATAAGAAAAAACAAAAAAAAAACAAACAAACAAACAAACGTGATGCTTGTGAAAAACATCCTAACCGAAACTGAACCAGCAATATGTCATTGTGAGGGGGTGGCTGTTGTAAGAAAGAGGCGGTTCATGGGAAGGTGTTCTGTGTAGAGAGGTGGCCCTTCTGAAGAGGTGGTCATTTTTAGGAAGGCAGCCGGTGTACAGAGGTAACCGTTTTAGGCGGATGAGTGCAGAAGAGACTTTTCGTATAAAGTAGATCTCTATTATGTACTTCGACATGGCGTGACGACTTTAAGATGCTGATATTTTATACTGACATTATCAAAATTGTTGTTTACTTTGCAGAATTAATGTGCCGTTAAGATTCAAAAGGCGTCACGTCTTTTAAATCTTAACTGCAAGTTTCATTATTTTTAAAACTTTCTCGGCGATTTTAGTTTTAGTCTGATCTAACAAGTTGAGATTATTTCTAAAAGGTATTATTTGCTCCCTTTCGACTCCATGGCCTTATCAGGGAAATGGATTCACAATTTTCATCAGTATATAATTACTTATCAGTTTGTAATTACTGCTTTTCTCCTGACAGATTGAGGCTGTCAAATTAATACAGAGAGCTTGGAGAAAGCATAGAAGAACGAGGAGGGTAATAATTTTTAGCCCTAATATTCTGTATTTTTCATCCTTTATCTGTAGTCCGTGTTCAACTTCTACATTTTTAATCCTCCACATAGACCAAAAAAATTGACTGTAAGGGGAGAGAATTTTTTGTTTTTGAAAACACATCTTGTTGCACCCCCCGTCAGTCGGGTTTTTGAGTCGGCTGTTTGGACGCACTCAAGTTACCGAAACGTTGTGAAAAGGTTGCCGTCATAAGGAGGTGGGCGTTGTGAGGTGGATGTTGCTCTTGTGACGAGGGCATTGTTGAAATATGGCGTTTGTTAAAAGTTAATCGTTGTTGAGAAAGTTCCCGTTGTAGGGAGAAGACCATTTTTAAAACGTTGGCCGCAGCGGTTCCACTGGAAAAAATAAACCTTTGATATCAACATCAACAGAATATGAAGTTTTTAAGATGATGAAACTGGAAGTTTATGCGATGATCATGGATGTTTTAGATGCTCATATTAACTGTTGATATGATAATAATTGTTGTTTACTTTGCAGAATGAATGCGCGTCCATAATTCAAAGGGGTTGGCGTCGGCTAAAATTAAAAAGACTTGAATTTCAGGTAATTTGATATAGTAATGACAGTATGATGACAGTTATACATGGTAAATTCAATCATTTAATTTTATGGAGCGATTTCAGTTGTATAAAATGGTGGGATTATTTTAAAAATAAAAAGGGAAGGGGGTTCCAAAGGTTAACATTAAAATTTTTCTTTCAAGTAGTTTACAATGAATTCACTTTTTTAAAGGAAATCCAAACCGAGAGTGAGATATTTCACTCCATGTACACTGGGCTTCAACTTTCCAACTCTTTAAACGTGCTTATAGTGACTTGTTATTACAATCACAATGAAAATAAATAGATTAGAAAAAACTAAACAAAACAAACAAACAAACAGTGATGCTTGTGAAAAACATCCTAATCGAGACTGAACCAGCAAGGTACAGAAGTTAAATCATATTTAATAGCGTCCCTTAATTAAGTATTGTAGACATTTTATCCACTCTTTAGTGAAGTAAAGCCGACAGGGTTCTCAGTAACAAATATTTTTCTAAATTGGGCCTTGAGGAAAGGGGAGTTTCGTTGCAGTTGGGACGCGCTTTAGTTGCTGTGTCATTGTGAGGGGATGGCTGTTGTAAGAAAGAGACGGCTGGGAAGGTGTCTTGTGTAGAGGGGTGGCCCTTCAGAGGAGGTGCCCATTTCTAGGAAGGTAGCCGGTGTACAGAGGTGACCGTTGTAGGCGGATGACTGCCGAAGACACTTTTCGTAGAAAGTAGACCTCTATTATGTACTTGAACATGGCGTGACGACTTTAAGATGCTGATATTTTATACCGACATTATCAAAATTGTTGTTTACTTTGCAAAATAAATGTGCCGTTAAGATTCAAAAGGCGTCACGTCTTTTTCATCTTCATTGAACTTTTATTCTGCAAATTCGTTGCCATAAATTGAGAAGATTAAAATGAGAAGAGCTCAAACTCAAGGTACTAGGAGATAGTAATGGCGGTTGGTGCAGAGTTAGATGGCAAGTTTCATCATTCAACTTTCTCGGCGATTTTAGTTGTAATCTGATCCAACAAGATGAGATTCTTTTTAAAAGGCATTATTTGCTCCTTTTTGACTTCATGGCTTCATCAGGGAAATGGATTCACAATTACCATCAGTATATATTTACCTATCAACATATAATTACTGCTTTTCTCCTGACAGATTGAGGCTGTCAAATTAATACAGAAAGCTTGGAGGAAGCATCGAAGAACGAGGAGGGTAATAATTTTTAGCCATAATATTCTGTATTTTTCATCCTTTATCTGTAGTCCATGTTCAACTTCTACATTTTTAATCCTCCACATAGACCAGAAAAATTGACTGTAAGGGGAGAGAATTTTGTTGTCTTTGAAAACACATCTTGTTACACCCCCGTCAGTCGGGTTTTTGAATCGGCTGTTTGGACGCACTCAAGTTACAGAAACGTCGTGAAAAGGTTGCCGTCATAAGGGGGTGGGCGTTGTGAGGTGGTTGTTGCTCTTGAGACGAGGGCATTGTTGGAATATAGCGTTTGTTAAAAGTTAATCGTTGTTGAGAAAGTTCCCCTTGTAGGGAGAAGACTATTTTCAAAACGTTGGTCGCAGCGGTTCTACAGAAAAAAATAGACCTTTGATATCTACATAAACAGGATATGAAGTCTTATGATGATGAAACTGGAAATTTGATGCGATAATCATGGATATTTTAGATGCTCATATTAACTGTTGATATCATAATATTTGCTTTCTTTGCAGAATGAATGCGCGTCCATAATTCAACGGGCTTGGCGTCGACTAAAATTAAAAAGACTTGAATTTCAGGTAATTTGATATAGTAATAACAGCATGATCACAGTTATACATGGTAAATTCAATCATTTAATTTTATGGAGCGATTTCAATTATATAAAATGGTGGGATTGTTTTAAAATAAAAAGGGAAGGGGGTTCCAAAAGTTAACATCAAAAATTTTCTTTCAAGTAGTTTACAATGAATTCGCTTTTTTAAAGGAAATCCAAACCGAGAGTGAGATATTTCACTCCATGTATGCTGGGCTTCAACTTTACAACTCTTCAAACGTGCTTATGGTGACATCTTATTAAAATCACAATGAAAATAAATAGATTAGAAAAAACTAAACAAGACAAACAAACAAACAAACAAAACAAACAAACAGTGATGCTTGCGAAAAATTTCCTAATCGAGACTGAACCAGCAAGGTACAGAAGTTAAATCATATTTCATAGCAGGGTTGGTCATCCCTTAATTAAGTATTGTAGAAATTTCATCAATTCTTTAGTGATGTAAAGCCGACAGGGTTCTCAGTAACAAATATTTTTTCTAAATTGGGCCTTGACGAAAGAAGAGTCTCGTTGAAAGTTGCTGTGTCATTGTAAGGGGGTGGCTGTTGTAAGAAAGAGGCGGTTCATGGGAAGGTGTTCTGTGTGGAGAGGTGGCCCTTCTCCAGGGTTGGTCATTTCTAGGAAGGTAGCCGGTGTACGGCTTAACTGCAAGTTTCATTATTTTTAAAACTTTCTCGGCGATTTTAATTGTAGTCTGATCCAACAAAATGAGATTCTTTCTAAAAGGCATTATTTGTTACCTTTCGACTCCATAGTCTTATCAGGAAAATGGATTCACAATTATCATCAGTATATAATTACTTATCAGAATATAAATACGGCTTTTCTCTTGACAGAACAAGGCCGTCAAATTAATACAGAAGGCTTGGAGAAAGCATCGAAGAACGAGGAGGGTAATAATTTTTAGCCATAATATTCTGTATTTTTCATATTTTATCTGTAGTCCGTGTTCAACTTCTGCATTTTTAATCCTCCACATAGACCAGAAAAATTGACTCCAAGGGGAGAGAATTTTGTTGTCTTTGAAAACACATCTTGTTACACCCTCGTCAGTCGGGTTTTTGAATCAGCTGTCTGAACGCATTCAAGTTACCGAAACGTTGTGAAAAGGTTGCCGTCATAAGGGGGTGGGCGTTGTGAGGTGGATGTTGCTCTTGAGACGAGGGCATTGTTGGAATATGGTGTTTGTTAAAAGTTAATCGTTGTTGAGAAAGTTCCCGTTGTAGGGAGAAGACCATTTTCAAAACGTTGGCCGCAGCGGTTCTACAGAAAAAAATAGACCTTTGATATCTACATAAACAGAATATGAAGTCTTAAGATGATGAAACTGGAAATTTGATGCGATAATCATGGATATTTTAGATGCTCATATTAACTGTTGATATCATAATGTTTGTTCTCTTTGCAGAATGAATGCGCGTCCATAATTCAACGGGCTTGGCGTCGACTAAAATTAAAAAGACTTGAATTTCAGGTAATTTGATATAGTAATAACAGCATGATCACAGTTATACATGGTAAATTCAATCATTTAATTTTATGGAGTGATTTCAGTTATATAAAATGGTGGGATTATTTTAAAATAAAAAGGGAAGGGGGTTCCAAAAGTTAACATCAAACATTTTCTTTCATGTGGTTTACAATAAATTCGCTTTTTTAAAGGAAATCCAAATCGAGAGTGAGATATTTCACTCCATGTAGACTGGGCTTCAACTTTACAACTCTTCAAACCTGCTTATGGTGACATCATCTCATTACAATTACAATGAAAATAAATAGATTAGAAAACCAAACAAAACAAAACAAAACAAAACAAACTAACAAACAAACGAACAGTGATGCTTGTGAAAAACATCCTAACCGTGACTGAACCAGCAAGGAACAGAAGTTAAATCATTTTTCATAGCGTCCCTTAATTAGGTACTGCAAAAATTTCACCCACTCTTTAGTGATATAAGGCTGACAGGGTTCTCAGCAACAAATATTTTTCTAAACTGGCCCTTGACGAAAGATGAGTCTCGTTGCAGTTGGGACGCGCTTTAGTTGCTGTGTCATTGTGAGGGGGTGGCTGTTGTAAGAAAGAGGCGGTTCATGGGTAGGTGTCCTGTGTAGAGAGGTGGCCCTTCTGAGGAGGTGGTCATTTCTAGGAAGGCAGCCGGTGTACGGAGGTGACTGTTGTAGGCGGATGACTGCAGAAGAGACTTTTCGTATAAAGTAGACCTCTATTATGTAGTTCAACAAGGCGTGACGACTTTAAGACGCTGATATTTTATGCTGACATTATCAAAATTGTTATTTACTTTGCAGAATAAATGTGCCGTTAAGATTCAAAAGGCGTCACGTCTTTTAAATCTTAACTGCAAGTTTCATTATTTTTAAGACTTTCTCGACGATTTTAGCTGTAATCCGATCCAATAAGATGAGATTCTTTCTAAAAGACATTATTTGTTCCCTTTCGACTCCATGGCCTTATCAGGGGAATGGATTCACAATTATCATCAATATATAATTACTTATCAGTATATAAATAATGCTTTTCTCCTGACAGATTGAGGCCGTCAAATTAATTCAGAAAGCTTGGAGAAAGCATCGAAGAACGAGGAGGGTAATAATTTTTAGCCATAGTATTCTGTATTTTTCATATTTTATCTGTAGTCCGTGTTCAACTTCTACATTTTTAATCACAAAGACACAAAAAATTGACTGTAAGGGGAGAGAATTTTTTGTCTTTGAAAAAATTACTAGTGCTTAATTATTCCAGAATGGACAAGAAAAAAAATAAATGATTTTATTACTAAAAAATGACAAACGTGAATTGAGATCATCCTGGATTATCTACACAATTAAACTTTATCACTATATAAGTACTGCCTTTCTCCTAACAGATCAAAGCAACCAAATTAACACAGCAAGCTTGGAGAGACTACCAAACTGGACGAAGGGTAATAATTTTTAGCCTCATTGATCTAAAGTTTACTTATTTAATCTGTAGTCCGTTTTCAACTTTTACATTTTTAAACATCCCAAAAACCAAAAAATATTGACCGTAAAGGGAGTGAATTTTTTGTCTTTAAAAAAATTACAAGTGCTTATTTATTCCAGATTGAAGAAGAAAAGAATGATTGATTTTGTTACTAATAAATAACAAACGTGAAAAAAACAATACAGTATTGAGATCATACTGGTTTATCTACACAATTAAACTTTATCAGTATATAATTACTTCTTTTCTCCTGACAGCTCAAAGCAACCAAACTAATACCGAAAGCTTGGAGAGAGTACAGAACTAGACGAAGGGTAATAATTTTTTGCCTTAGTGATCTAAATTTTACTTATTTCATCTGTAGTCCGTGTTCAACTTCTGCATTCTTAAACATCCCAAAGACCAAAAAAAATTGACCGCAAGGGGGGTGAATTTTTTGTCTTCGGAAAAATAACGAGTGCTCGTTTATTCCAAATTGAACAAGCAATCATTTGATTACTTATAAATGAAAAGCGTGAAAAAATGTAATTTATGACGTTTGAGTGACATGGGAACGTGCCATCAGAAATTAATATTCTGATGGCACGTTGAATAGGTTCGCGTGGCATCATGGAAGTTTCGGATTATTTAAGCGTTTCATGGAAAAATAAAGTCATTGTTGGTCGGTTAGTATTATGTTTGACCACTTTCTTTTTTTTTTCTTTTGTATTAATATGCTTTTCTTTTTTCAAATCCCTGTAAACTATTACGACATTCATTAACTTTTCTTTCTGATTAGCAGCGTAACCAGGTTAGTTTACCCTTTCCTCAGGGTATTGTGCTGCTGTTTGTCGTATCCGGCGTGGCACAGGTTCTTTTTGTAGAACCCTAGGTTTTCAGTGTACAAATGTTAAGATCATTTTAGGATGCTTATACTACAAGACTGGCTGACTCATCCTAAATAAACTTTTCACATTAATTGAATAACTCGTCTGAGTGAAGTCAGAATATAATAATTCAGACAACTTTTCATAATAATGCTTATGCAAAGCAAGTGACTATATTATACAATGCTACAATTAGTTTTAAATTCAATATTTCAAACTTCAATCTTCTCCTCCCCCCTTAATTTCTTATTTCGTAATCACGTGCGGCTCACGTGTGATATAATCTAACGAGATTTGAAGTTGGCATTGCCAGCTGACGCGGACACTTCCGTGTACTCTTTATTTTTGTCTCATTTTCTCAGACTATATACAATTTTTAAGCACCTTTCTAGCCATCTGATTGGCTGTGTTTCTGTAACATTTGATAAATTTATCAGTATTAAAGGCTAAGGGTTTAGCCATGAATGCAGAGCGTTCCCATGCAAATCTTAAGCCACCCGTATCACCATTCCTTGCAATGCACCAATGAAATCAATTAATTTTTTCCATTTTGCTCTGTACAAAGATCCGTAGAAAAAGAAAAAGTCAGGATATGTCCGATTATCCTACCAAAATGCGAAGAGTGGAAGATTTGGACAACGTTGATTTCCAGGACCTAATTGAAGTTAAGAAACTTGGGGAAGGAGGCTTTGGCGAGGTAGGAGATTCTGTTATATAAATAATATAAATATAAATATATATAATATATATTATATATATATATATATATATATATATTGTGGGAGGAAGAAGACAAATAAACTAAAAGTTCATCCTTACAGGCCTGTTTCGTGGTTGCCCACCCATCAGGGGAATTTTTTTTTAGGAATTTTAGGAAAATTAGATACTTAAATTAGAGATAGTTATGACTTGTTTAGTCTCAAGGATTGATTATTTTCAAATTTGATCCATGGTTCAGTCTATCTTCAATTCTTATTAATTTCTTGGGGAAAGAGGGCTGCTGCAACGCGGAGTTGTTCGGCGTTTATAAGACTGGGGAAAACCAAAACTAAAGGTTGCGTCAATTAATGTCACTGCAAATTGCTCAAAGTACTGTTAAGCAGATTCTTTAATGCTTGGCTATTCTATTCCTACTTCAGGTAGCGCAATTTTATTGCCGAAAAACCCATGGATATTACGCAGTAAAAACCTTTAAGGAGAATGAAGCAAACAAATCGATGGTGTTGAAAGAAACATTCATCCTCCTCCACTTGGCCGGGAGTTCCAGGGTTACCCAGTTATGCCGGGCGTTTACCATCAAAGTATGTACCTAAGAAACGGCTTTTGAATACATACAGAAAGGTTGGCTACAGGAACAGATAAAACACGTCCATATTTAGGAATCTTTTACTAGCGTGGCCATGGAACTTTGCACATCGTAACAGTGGAGTGATCATGCCTTCAGGAGGCAACAATAAGCGTGCTGAGGAATTCATTGTTTTAAACTGAACGCAAGTTGAGCCTGCCACTATCTCAGTCAGTTTTTTTTTATTAACGAATAGTTAGTTATCGTTTACGAGCCAATCTTGGGGTCCAAAGGATTTGGGGGGGGGGGGGTCTACTTGATTTTAAGGGGGAAGGGAGGAGGGATTAGTCGTCGTTAACAGGGCATAAGGGAGGAGCTTGAGGAATTTGATTGTCAATGAAATTCCAATGAGGAAGAGTCAGAAAGCCTTAGGGAGAGATTAAATGAATTTTAATGAACGATTCATTAAGTAATTAACGCCAGTTTGTTGAAAAAAGAAACAAAGCATTAATCAACACAGCCGTGATGCTGATGTCAATAAACTAAACAGAATGTTTTGTTTCAGCTCACAAAAACAGCCTTAGCGCTTGAGTATTTGCCCGGTGGGGACTTTGCTGGAGTTCTGCGAGCCCAGGGAGGAAAACTGAGTGAGGAACGCGCCAGGTACGATTTAAATGAAAAGAAGTTTCAACGCCTTGTGAAGGAAAACAGCTGAGCATCCCGGAAGTGTTTAAAATTGTTATCCTAATCGTCACTCATGCTCATTAAATCTTTACCAACATACAGGCTTTTTCTATGCCGCTGTCAACGCATTCAGTTTTAAGTTTGCAGACTTGCAGTTGCTTATTTTCTTCTGACTAAGACCCAGGTTACAACTTAGAAAGTCAATTAAAAGTATTCATACGACAACGTCTGGTATTTCAGGTTTTACGCCGTCGATATCGGCCTGGGATTGAAATATTTGAATTCGAAAAGAGTCATCCACAGGTATGTTTGTGGCATAACGTACTCTGGAATGTCTCATTCTGAAGAAAGATTTGTTTTTTCCCCGGTGTTTTGGAACCCTTTATAAAACAACACAGACGATATTGATAACCATAACAGTAACGACAGAGAAAATGACAACAACAACGATAACAATAACACTGACGACAAGAATAACAGGAACTAGAGGGATTATGGGAATGATAAAGAGAAATGTTTGAAAAATAACGCAGCCAGTATGCACCCATTTCTTTCCGATTGCTACAAGGATACAAAAAAATTTTCTCGTTCATTCCGGCTTAATTCCAATGTCGACTAACTTACCTTCCCTGTCTAACCAGCTTTCTTGATGCAAATTGGCTGAAACATAATGCACCACTAGCGGTCGAGAAAAAGAAAAAAAAACTTGTTTTTTGAAATCGAGGAGCCACAATTGACATGAGCGGTATGGGATTGGAATCGAGAAGGAACGGGTAGAAGATTTTCCATTGTAACAGAAAAATTGATGCAAATCTGTTTTGCCCTGTAATGTACACTAAAAATGAGTGAAAGAAGTTTTTGCCAACTTATTTCATCAGAGATCTAAAACCGGAAAATATTCTGGTAACCTCAAATGGCCACCTGAAGCTGTCAGACTTCGGTCTGAGCGAATTTGTCGGCTTTGCAGTCACTGGAGTATGTGGAACTTATCCATATATGGCGCCTGAGGTATAAGGCTTGTAGCAGATTACCCTGAAAAGTCTTTGTTCAAATCGCTACTGTTTTTTTCTCACTAATTATTTATCTTCTCTATAGGTTTTTAAGAAAGTTCTTCTTTCTTCTCCTCCTTCTCTGAGGGTAAAATGTATTCCTATAATCTTCCGCTATGGTCAATCTTAAATCAAGGCATTGTCAAACGAGACCCAACAATTTTCTCGACAATAAAGGGGTGGGTAACCTCTCTGCTTGTCATGAGAATCTGAAAAATTACGATAAAAAACATTTTTTATGCCTCTCCGCCCTCAGTTTCGGACAACAAATAAAGTAGAAAGACCCCCCTACTACACGATCCTGACCGCGCCCTTGTTAATACACTGATGTTTCAACCAAGCTCACGCAGTTGAATTTGTTAATACACTTTTTGCAATGCCAATAACCTCCACTTAATCTGTTACAGATGATCATGGGAGAGTTTTATACTTACTCTGTGGACTGGTGGTCCTTTGGCGTGACTTTATTCCTGATGCTGACCGGCAAGGTTTGTACAAATAATATTGCAACAACTCACACATTGCAAATATGTTTACATTTGTACACAATAACTCGCCCTTCGGAAGGACACAAATGCTTATGAATCAAACTTTTGACAATGAAGTAATCATTAATTGCCATTACCTTTCGTCCCGTGGGAATAGGACACCCGCCTATGGCAAACGTGGTAAGGGGAGACTCCACCCGAAAAGGGGATCTGTTTTAGTCTTCAGATATCCTAAAGGTCACAGAACAAATTACATCAAAGGGACAATCAAAGAGTTTGGAAATATTTTACCACCGAGAGATTTGGAAGACAATTAAACTTCCACTGTGATATAAATCATCAGCCCATTTCAATAGTTTAGAAAGACGTTGAGTGATAAATTAAATATTTTCATTTTTCTGCTTATCAGCTACCATTTTATGGTAAAGACAAGAGACAACTTTTCGAAAACATCGTATACACAACGCCTGATATCCCCAATTGGCTTGGGAGAGAGACCAGAGATTGCCTTTTCAAGGTCAGCCAACGAAATCCAAAGTTATTCGATTTAAGTAAATAACTTTCTTCTAAGACAAGTGAGGATGTCCTCTTTTGTTTTAAATGATACCGATTTTCTCAAAACTATCATACATAACCTCTGACAATTGATCTCCTTCTGCCCCACTGCAAAATTAAGTTTGATTAAAAACATTGGCATTTAACATGCACACGTGGCGCGAGGAATCATAGAATTGCTTCGGTAAATTTGACGCAAAAATCACCAAGATTCCGGTTCAAGAGGAACTACAAGAAATTTACAGATCAATATTTTCAAATTTTTCAAGCTGTAACTGACACCCTGAGGTGTGTACTCAACAAAATTTAAAATAAACGTTATGAACGAACCAAAATTAATTGAAATCAAAATAAAAAATTAGATCATTGAGGTTTGCGGATCACAAACTTTTGTGATGAACTAAAAGGACCCACTGTAATTTGCAGAAAAAAGTTTAAACAACTCTCTTTTAAAAGTATTTCTAAATTAATATTTTTGGCAAACACTGTAGAGGAAATAGTGCACTTCATTTTTTAAGTCAGGTATTTCAATTTTAACGAAATAAATCTTTTATTTCTGTATAAGCAGCTTCTCCAAAAATGCCCGGATGTGAGGCTTGGCGTTGACAATTTCCAATACCATCCGTTCTTCAGCTGTCTTCAGTCTTCAGAACCTCTAGCAATTGCATGTGGTCCATCCGCGGTAAATACGACAGCAGAGAATGAGGTATGCGGATATCAGTGTCAATAGATCCAAAGTCAGTCCATTTGACTGTAAGGGTTTCATGGCAGACAGTGCTTCCTGAAAATTGCATCTTCTGTACTTCTTTGTAGATTAAGTACATCTCTGGATTTTCATCTTTACTGTCAGACGATGCAAATATCATCATTGCAGTAAGTGTAAAATTATCTTATTAAAAGATAAAACAAAAAAATATTCAAAGCCGGGCCCCTTTTTTTTACCTCTTTGGAAACGATAATTAGCCTTAATAATTTTTTCTCTGCTCAACTTGACTCAACTTGACGCCACAAGTGTTACAAAAAAAAACTTTTCGACAAAGCTTCAAAAGAAAAATAGATAAGGTAATAAGCACCAATGAAAATATCAAACGAAAACAAATGAGAACCAAAAGTAAAGTGATAAATTTTACGGGTCAGAAGCGCGGAAAAACAACGATGATCAAGTCACATGCAATAACTTTAAGTATTTTATTTGATTGGTTGAGAGAGTAGGGCAAGTTTCCTTGGCAACAAACCTTGTGCAACTTTGAACTGCCGATCACCACTTTGAAGTAGAAGTGGTAAATATCCAGTTTAAAGTGGCTATTGCCAATTTAAAGTCGCGATCGCCAGTTCCAAAAAATGTGTCTATAGCAAAGCTCTAGATAAGTATTGTATTGTTCGGTTGCGAAAGTGGCCACCTACTCTTTTCCCTGGCTTACACGCTCTGCCTACCGACGAACACCTAAAAACAAAAAAACTAACAATGACAAGTCTACTATTCATCATAAGACAATATGCAACAAATACAAACGAACCGAAACAAACATACGCCACGTTCTACAGAAATACCATACAACATGCGTACCAAAGTTCACAAAGAACTACAACGTTCGAGCTGTGGTTGGAATATTTGCCTTTAAGTTATTTCACACACTCATAGTTCATCAACCCATCCAATAACTCATTTGTTTATCTCGTTATTAAATCAATACATTTTCGAATTTGTCTTTTTATCATGTTCAGGGATGACGCTCTTTCAAATTAATTACCACTGAGTTTTGGGGTTTTTCAAACCTATGTCAAAAAAGATGTGAACTTATCAATGTAAGTGAAAAGCAATTTTATTGAAACAAATGCATCTTCACTGGTTCTGTATGGATGCAAAAATAGTCTTATATTGTACATAAACCGACCTGTTTTCCAATGAGTAGCTCAAGTGTTTCACCTCTCACACCCTAACTGAGTCAGTTTGTATATTTTCCACATCGTTCTCTGTAAGTTTCCTATTGCACTGGCAAGGAAAGTTTTTAATGAAAATCAACTGACTGAGTGCAGTTTGTTGTGAAATTACACGCGTGATTTCAAAATTGAACGAGCTACAACCGATGAATGAGTGAAATACGAATGAAATAATCATAATGTTCGTAACAAAAACTGCATTGATTATTGAAAGCTAACCGTAGCTTTAGCTTGTGGTAACTCATAGAAAGTTTTTTTTCTTCTTTTCAGATGTTCAACTGAACTTAATAAAAGATACTTTCCATCGAACTTATCAATATGTGTGTCTTGTTTGTTTGTCACACCAATAACTATCCATTACGTGAGATTCTCCTTCTCCAATCAAAACTTATGGCAAATAACAACTCCCTTGAGAAACTTTAAAAACAGGAAGCCTTGGAACGTAGAGTAAAATCAAGTTGCTGCTAATAACAGGGACTTCTTCTTATCCAGCGTGTGTCAAGCTGCCGATCAGTTGAGACAAGCAAATAGTGGGCAGGCGAAATTGGCGAAAGCATAACAACATTTTTCCCTGAAAACAGCTACGCGTCTTGCTTGAGGTGCTTGAGAACGAGTTGTGTGCCATGAATCAGCGGTTATTGCGCGTAATGGCTAACGTAAAATTAGACTTCTCTTCGTTCAAGCGTTTTCTTGCGAGAATTCATAGACTAGAAAATAAATATTTGTCTCTGCGACAATAGTTTGAAAATAAGATGGCTACTTGCCACCGACCCCGCGACATACACTGTGGTCCAACAAGAAGAAACGACGAACTTAAATTCCACGAAAATCGAAAGCTTGTATTTATCCCCATGCAATTATTTTGCGCTCACGAAAGTGGATTTCAGAGACTTTCAAACCCCTTTCGCAGACTCACTTGGGTAGGTGGGTCTGAGGGTTGATTCAAGTAAACGAGGATAAACTTGTTAGTATTAATTTCGGACAAGTTTACCTTCTCACTCGAATGAACCCTAACTAATACAGGTTCGTAGCAAATCAACCCAAAAAAATGTTGGGACCTTAAACCCTGAAATATTTGTTGTTGTTGTTGTTGTGATGGACAATTTTTACTGTTTGGTCTATTTCAGGTTCCGCTGGTTAAAGCTACCTTCAACTACAGTGCTTAGTATCTCCAAGCTTTGCTTAAATTTCTATGGAAATCTTGATACATTTATATGGCTACAATAGCTTTATATAAACCTTTAGGCAAAAACCGATTCAGAAAAAAAACAATTGTAAAATTATTTCGGGAAAACGTTTTAAAGGTGTATCAACTTGAACGTAAATGTAACACCTAAAAACTTGTTTACAGATAACAACCTCATTCATGTTAGATAAAAAATGTGATAATGATTTCAAGACATCACTGATTAAAAAAAATTACTTTTAAGCTACTTCAAACAATTCATTAAAGATAAAAACAATACAAAGTCTTTTTACTTCGGCTTGTCCAAAATCCTAATAGCTCATAAGAGTATTTAAGACAAATAGAGAATCAACTTATTCAACTAAAAAAAAAAAAAATCCGTATGGGCTCTTGAAGGCTCTTTCGGTTTTCCCTGCTTTTAATAGAGGACTCTTACAGAGATTTTCTAGGTAGCCTTGTGGTTTCAGTTCCAAATGTCAACGTTTGCAAGCGACTTTTTACTTCCTTGGGTTTCATATTCACTGCCTTAACTGAAAAGTAAAAAAGGCATAATTTAGAGAGAATCGTGGAGTTCACATAAAATTTTTCATTCGGCTTTACGACATGAAACGATAAACTGCCCAACAATTATTATAGCAGAAATTTAGGTTTTACTCCTATCAAATTATAGAAGAAAAAGTCTGTGTCCAATCAATTTTAAAGCATCTCAATTTCTTCAAGAAAAAAGAAACTCCTAAACTCTACACAGCAAGAGAACAACAAAAGCATTTATGATCAAATATATTTCTATAATTTGGATTTAAAGTTACTTTGCATTGCGTAAATGTTATGAAAAGAGTAATTACATGGGTCGGCAACTAAATGTCCTTGAAATCAAGTTTGACGTCGTCACTAATGAGTACAAATGGCGCCCAGTACTTCTCCTCCTTGAAGGTTTCAGAATCTCTCATACACTTCACGGCCTGATTGAGAGCTTCACTTGCCTTCTTGCCCTTAACAAGGGCATCGCAGAAGAAACTCATGAACTCCAGGGTTCCCTCGTCACCTATCGTCTACAAGGCCACGACAGATCTAGCGCCAGCACCCAAGAATGTTCGGGCGATGCCGACCACACCCTCGGCAATGACCTCCCCACGTGCACTGTGACAACAGATTAGAACAGCAATCACCCGAGCTGGGAAGTTGATCTTCACAAGGTTGCACCTGATATAATGTTTCATGACGTAGATCCTGACTTATTGTTGTCGCACGAAGGCCTTAGGTATAAGGACGCCGACTCGAGTATCCTGGGAAGTGGAGGCTTTGGAAAGGTATCTGTTTCTCCATTACATTGTACCGGTCTTTTTATCACTGGTGTGAAATTTGCGTGTTAATGCAATTTATTATGGTTTCGGTGGAAAGAAACTTTATTTGCAACAATGAAACAAGTTTAAAATTTAGAATCGAACTGATGTGGATGGGGGTAAACTTATTATCTTCTGTCTTTTTTGCGAATTTATCGTGATAAGGGCGAACAGGAAAGTAACAAATCCTCTGCTACGAACTTTCCTTTTTCCCATGAAACTAGGCGTCCGTTCTAAGACCTCGAGCTATTTTTTCACCACTCATTCTCGGTTTGCTTTTATTTTGTTTTGTTTTTTTGCCGTTAGCTCCGCCCTGGCTCGCTTATAGCAGGCTCGTTGTTAATTTCCTCGCAGTTAAGGATTTTTTCACAGTATGAGACGGCCTTGATGAATTTTTCCATAGGGTTAGGGTTAGGCGACTACGAATGGTGTAACAGGCGTCTGCACCTGAAAGAGAGGCTATAAGGCCCCTTTATTGTATGGCAAGGTAGTCCTGAGCTGAATCCAAGCTTCCTGATTAGCTCTTACTTGGTCGGGATTTTGCCATACGGACCGTTTCCACGGAAACGGTCATAAGCCATGTCTTTTTCGTCGCGAAAGCTGGGAAATTTAAAGTAAATAAGTTTGGCCCGAGTGCCATATAGTAAGCTACTTATTTACCTCACTTGCTCGAGCTGCACTGGGGAATATTGGTCTTGGGTCAGTTTCGCACGGACCTCGTGCCAATATTCCTTAGTGCGACCTTCGCACTCGGTCAGTAAGAAGTTATTCCTCTATGGGTTTCTGGAAGCATGCCTAATAGACGGCAGTAGACCGCCATCAACCGGCCTTTAGTAAGATCCCCAGGTAAGGATATACCTTCAAGCTCTCTCAGCAAGTATCGCAAGAAAAACTCAAGCAGGAAATGTAAAACAAAGGCCAAAATTGTTGATATAGTCTTCTTATCTCTCAGGTCGTTCGCGGGGAATGCCGAGGACAGGCAGTCGCCATCAAGTTCTACATTAAAAGTGATGAATCCGAACCCTTCAGACATTACCACGAGGTGCGCAAGGAACTGAATGCGCTGCTTCGTGTACGACAGCATCCTTTCCTTACCAACATCATCAGTGTGTCTTTATGCTCCTTGTGCCTTGTGCTGGAACTAGCAGAGCGCGGGGCTCTCACCGAGATCTTATTCAGCCCAAAGTTGCTTGATCGCATTGTCCTCTTTCGGAATGCATATCAAGTTGCAGACGCACTGAGATTCCTTCATGGGATAGATGTCATCTATAGAGACTTAAAACCAGAAAACGTCCTTGTTTGGTCCTTGCAGGAACACGCTGATCTTCACGTCAAGCTCATTGATTTTTGCACGGCGAACTTCGCGACTTCGACTGGGTTGATCTCATGCGCTGGATCTCCCGGTAACCATGCACCTGAGATGTTGGGATCAGCAAACAAAGAGGAATACACCTTTCAAATAGATGTATATTCGTATGCGATCCTCCTTTACCGAATTATCACCCGCTTAATTCCGTTCATCGGATACGATTTAGGTGCAAAAATCAACGGGACTGTAATTGCTGGAGAGCGTCCGCAGTGGAAACACGTTCCGGTAGCGACTTTCGGCTTTCCGACGCTTACCGAGATTATGCTTTGATGCTGGTCGGGTAGGCCGACCAAGAGACCGACGACCGCTAAAATAACCGAGCAAGTCTGTCATCCCACGTTCCAGTGTTTGATAGCCAAGCAGCTTATCCCCTCAGTCTGTGCGTCATGCTTGTCTCGTGCAAGATTCCCTTGATCTGTGGTTAGCTTGTGATGACCACACAGGCAACCGAATTTTTGTCTACGATGGTCGCACACTCAGCATGAAGTTTTCTTTCTCAATTGAAACCTATCAAGAGCAGCGTCTCTTGTTTCAGATCCAGTACATGCATATTATGGCACCTTTCGTTTTAATCGCTGCCCGTGGAGAGTTTGCCTTGGTCAACGCTTACTACACTTGGAGTGAGTCGCGTTACAAATACGTGCCATCCATGAGATTCGACCAACCAGTTAGCTGCGTCGCATCAAACGATGAGTACGTGTATCCTGGACTTCACGATGGAAATGTGCATTGTATCTTGGAAACAGATATGAAGAAGAGCTTCAGGAAACGTGCTTTTCACAGCTTCAATGTTGGACGCCACCGAATTCTGGTACTCACAGCAGCACAGGATAAGCTGTCCACGAGCCGATTCACTTACAGATAATTAACGAAACCAGGCGAAATGGAGGCTTTCGACATCGACGCCGTGTGGTACGGTGGCCCTGAGGGACTGGAGAACAACCCACAAACGCAAATCTCCTTTCTAAAGGTTTCTCGTGACGAAAAAAGCGTTTTGTCCGCGTGCAGGTCCGTACTCAGCAAATGGGATTCAGAAAACAGGCAGAACCACTTCACCGTTGACTGCGCAGTTGTTCTTAGGAGTCTCGCTGCGGAATCCGAGTCACACAAAGATCACGATGACGCAGTTGCGTGTCTTACCTGCGTGGAGCCCACGAGTGACTCTATTTGGGTGGGCATTGCGAGTGGCCACATAATGATATTTGATTCGGAAACAGGACATCTACTCACTTGGTTTCATCCTTTTGATGAAACACGTAGTCTGACCCTTATCAATTCCCCTGGTCCCAGCGGCACTGAGCAAGGATACGTCATAAGTACCGGGAAAGGATTAAGACATGACGGATTAGACCCGGTATGCGAACTTTCGGCGGAACGGGTGACAGAAATCCCGAGGGAAGATATAAATCGTACAGTGAGTGAACTGGAATGAAAGACTCACAGAAGAAATTCAACAGGAAGAAAACTCAGGACTCCTACTCCGTCCATAGAGGAGCAAGAAAACGATGCCGTAGATGCAAACCCTACTTTGTGGCTGAAATGTTCCGTGATGATGTGGGAACTGTTGTCCAAGAATGGCTTCGCAAGAGTAGAAGCCAAAAGCGGCAGAGGACGCTTTTCATGCAGCCACAGTACCAAAGAAAAAAGTAGTGATTAGCCCTTGCAGAACGGCGATGAAAATAATCAACAGTGAAAGTTACAGAGAGTTCATTGTCATGGTCTCATGCTTTGAATATCAGGTAAAAATACCCTGAAGAGACTGGCTAGCATATGACGGGTGTCGGGGCAAGCGCGTTAACTCGACCTTTTAAACCAGAGTGGTTTCTGATTCTTATTTCTATTCATTGCGTGGAGTAAAATAATAAAGAACTGCTGGCTTGGCCAGTTTTCGATAAATACAGTCTTTCCAACCTTGTTCTCAGGGTCTGTCTTCTCTCCGTCAGCTAAGGCGGAAGAGAGAGACACAGGTCAGAAGTGGGAAGAATAGAAAGCATAGAATCATCTGTTTTGATGTAAAGAAAATTCAATTGAGGTGCCTTGATGTTGCTTGTGTACAATGTGGGCCAAATTCTATGTAATAGGAGGTCTTGGCTTTTTCTCCTTCTCCCGGCTTCCTAACCGACCCTTTTACCTCCTTCCTCTTTCTTTTCCTACTTACCCCTTTATTTGGTTACAGTAAAAGTCTAATATGCATTAAAATCTCTGTATGACCACTTTAAAGCAAGCAACGCCTCACAGACCTCTTTGCACTGAATACACCTCAGACACGAGTGCAACTTTGAAACTGTTGAATTATGCAATTCTTATTGATAGCCTGTTATTGGAGTATTTTGTATATGGTTGGGTAAGAACAGAGTAAGACAGAAGATCGACAGCCAGGATTTCACTTCCTTACACTAAATAAGACCATAAAGCGTTAATCTCGTACTCGTGATTATTCATCTCAAAGACTTTCGAAGCTCTTTTTCCGACCCCGCGTAACCTTTGTCGTGGAAACTTTCATACAAGTTAACTGTCTTTACTCGAATTGCGTTTCCTGACAAGTCAAAGCGAAAAATTATGTGGCCCGAAACACTGAAAGACTCTGCGACTTTTTTGTATTGTTGTTGTGATGAGAGGGCAGGGAGCTTCATAGTTTAGTCCCCTTCAGGTTTCGCTAGTTAAGGGTCGTTTAGGTACATTTCCCAACTACAGTGCTTTGTATCTCAAAAAAAAATGATGATGAAACGGTTTCTTCACAGCCGTTGGCGTCTTCGCAGAACAGGAGTTAAAATCAAATGTTTTGAGAAATCATAAATCTTCTTTTTGAGATGAACCTATAAAACAATTAAATATTTATCGTTGAAACCGAGAATATTCTTTGTATTTCCAATGCCCTATCAACAAAATTGTACCAAAAGCCGGAATTTCACAAAAAGAAGGCATAGAATTTTGTAATCGATGAATATCGTGATCTGGAAAGAGGTAACTGTTGAGAATATTTGATCAAAAATTCCACTCAAAACTAGTTGTTGTATATCTAGGAGTTCACCGGAATATTCTGTGGTTATAAGTCAGTAGACACACATTTAATCAGGGAGGTTCTCGCGTTAATGTAACTTTAAATGTAATTCTTCGTGAATTTCTGTTTCTAGCGCGCGCTTAAAAGAAAAAGCTGTTATTATGACGCACTCTGATCATAAAACAGACTCGGGGAAAACATTACAAAGGCCAAAATGGTTTTTGTAACGTCTTGGATAAGTTTTTTTACATTCGCATGTTTCAGGGACTATTTTTGGCAGAGGTCAGAAACTGAATGCAAAGAAAGGTAGGTCTTTAATCATTCAGTTCAATTTCGATAAAAGTTTTAAGTTTGTAAATAAACAACGGAAAACTTTTACAAACCGATTGTGCGGCTTGATTTATCAAACTATTAAATTGCTTCACTAGCTACCCGACATTAATGTGAACATTCAAGAGTTTAAGTTCAAAATATGTGTTTGAGGCAGGCTCAAGGTATTTAACATCTTAATGCACTAAATAAATGGAAAGAACAAGGCTTTATTTTTGCAAAACTTGTGTTGCGACCAAGTATTAATGGTAGTCGTCACTGTGACGCTTACATTTCTTTTTTTCAGTTTTGAAGAGGAAGCCCGCAAGAAAGATGGAGAACAGCAAAGACAGGTATTCTGATTTCTTTGTAATGCCGTGTCAACGTAGCAGATTGATTATTATTATTATTATTATTTTTTTTTTTTAAAGCTTCTGATGAGGAAGGATTACATGCTAACAACTGAACTGCGTAGAGCGGGCCCGGCATAATTATCGAAAACTCCAAACCCCAACAAAAAAAAATTTAAAAGTTTTATCAGAACTATTTATTTGGGCCATATTCAATTTCAGAGGTACTAATGCAAAAAGATTTTCTTTAATTGTATTTTTCAAAGAAGAAAATAAACTATGAAAATTGTCAAGAGAAGATAAGAATCACACCATGATGAGAAAAAAAAAACAAATCGAATGGGAAAAAAAAAAACAAATCGAGCAAGTCTTTAGTTTACTTTTTTTTCAGTTGCCAAGGTTTCGACAACACCCATTATAAAAAGGAGAGGACATTTCTGAAAGTAGAACGCATAATAAATAGCAAGTACATGATTCCGTTTCTCTCCTGACAAATTAGAGCTGCAACGTTAATTCAACGGGTTCGAAGCCTATATGGTTGACTTTAGAGCTCTAATATTTCAGACTCTTTGAAAATCTAATCAATCTTTGTCCAATATATCACAAATGAAAAAACTTTGAATGATAAAACCTTTGTTTTACTCACCCACCGAAGCGGCGCAGCAGTGTTTTTAAAAGCTGCTAACTTGTCAACTAGTGTCATATGCTTTAAACATTTTTAAATGGAATATCTTCCTTGAGGAAATTAAGATGTAGTTTACTTGTAACTTTCTAAATTTTACTTTGTAGAAAGTGGAAAGTAGCGGATTGATATAAAGGTAGCCATTAGGGGGGAATGATTTTCCGTCTCTGTCTTTTCTTTGAGGGGCTATTGGAGAATATTTTCCATTTTTGAAATTCCATTACAGCATTGCAGCATGCAAAACAAACATTTATATTCACAGAAAACTTTTAAACTAAACTGAGCAAGCAGCGTAACATATTAATTAATTGCTTCAGATATCTCAATTTAATTTCTTCTAAGTGAAATAAAGCTGTCAGGGACTGTCTATTTGCTCGAGTTGTCACACATCTTATTACACCCTCCGTCAGTCGGGTTTTTGAATCGGCTGTTTGGACGCACTCAAGTTACCGAAACGTTGTGAAAAGGTTGCCGTCATAAGGAGGTGGGCGTTGGGAGGTGGAAGTTACTCTTGAGAGAAAGACATTGTTGGAATGTGGCGTTTGTTAAAAGTTAATCGTTGTTGAGAAAGTTCCCGTTGTAGGGAGAAGACCGTTTTCAAAACGTTGGGCGCAGCAGTTCCACAGAAAAAAATAGACCGTTGATATCAACATCAACAGAATATGAAGTTTTTAAGATGATGAAACTGGAAGTTTATGCGATGATCATGGATATTTTGGATGCTGATATTAACTATTAATATCAAAATGTTTGTCCTCTTTGCAGAATGAATGCGCCTCCATAATTCAACGGGCTTGGCGTCGACTAATATCAAAAAGACTTGAATTTCAGGTAATTGATATAGTAATGACAGTATAATAACTGTTATACATGGTAAATTAAATCATTTTGTTTTATGGAGCGATTTTAGTTGTATAAAATGATGGGATTATTTTAAAATAAAACAGGAAGGGGGTTCCAAAGATTAGCATTAAAACATTTATTTCAAGATGTTTACAATGAGTTCGCCTTAAAGGAAATCCAAATCGAGAGTGGAATATTTCACTCCATGTACACTGGGCTTCAACTTTCCAACTCTTCAAAGATGCTTATGGTGACATCTTATTACAATCACAATGAAAATAAATAGATTAGAAAAAACAAAACAAAACAAAACAAACAAACAAACAAACGTGATGCTTGTGAAAAACATCCTAACCGAGACTGAACCAGCAATATGTCATTGTGAGGGGGTGGCTGTTGTAAAAAAGAGGCAGTTCATGGGAAGGTGTCCTGTGTACAGAGGTGAACCTTTGAGGAGGTGGTCATTTCTAGGAAGGCAGCCGGTGTACGGAGGTGACCGTTGTAGGTGGATGACTGCAGAAGAGACTTTTCGTAGACAGTAGACCTCTATTATGTAATTCAACATGGCATGACGACTTTAAGATGCTGATATTCTATGCTGACATTATCAAAATTGTTATTTACTTTGCAGAATAAATGTGCCGTTAAGATTCAAAAGGCGTCACGTCTTATAAATCTTAAATGCAAGTTTCACTATTAAAACTTTCTCGGCGATTTTAGTCGTAGTCTGATCCAACAAGATGAGATTCTTTCTAAAAGGCATTATTTGTTCCCTTTCGACTCCATGGCCTTATCAGGGAAATGGATTCACAATTATCATCAGTATATAACTACTTATCAGTTTGTAATTACTGCTTTTCTCCTGACAGAACAAGGCTGTCAAATTAATACAGAGAGCTTGGAGAAAGCATCGAAGAACGAGGAGGATAATAATTTTTAGCCATAGTATTCTGTATTTTTCATATTTTATCTGTAGTCTGTGTTCAACTTCTACATTTTTAATCCTCCACATAGACCAAAAAAATTGACAGTAAGGGGAGAGAATTTTTTTGTCTTTGAAAACACATCTTGTTGCCCCCCCGTCAGTCGGGTTTTTGAATCGGCTGTTTGGACGCACTCAAGTTACCGAAACGTTGTGAAAAGGTTGCCGTCATAAGGAGGTGGGTGGCGTGAGGTGGTTGTTGTTCTTGAGACGAGGGCATTGTTGGAATGTGGTGTTTGTTGAAAGTTAATCGTTGTTGAGAAAGTTCCCGTTGTAAGGGGAAGACCATTTTCAAAACGTTGGCCGCAGCGGTTCCACAGAAAAAAATAGACCTTTGATATCAATGTGAACAGAATATGAAGTTTTTAAGATGATGACAATGGAAGCTTATGCGATAATCATGGATATTTTAGTTGCTCATATTAACTGTTGATATCATAATGTTTGTTCTCTTTGCAGAATAAATGCGCGTTCATAATTCAACGGGCTTGGCGTCGACTAAAGTTAAAAAGACTTGAACTTCAGGTAATTTGATATAGTAATAACAGTATAATCACAGTTATACATGGTAAATTCAATCATTTAATTTTATGGAGCGATTTCAGTTGTATAAAATGGTGGGATTATTTTAAAATAAAAAGGGAAGGGGGTTCCAAAAGTTAACATCAAAAATTTTCTTTCAAGTAGTTTACAATGAATTCGCTTTTTTAAAGGAAATCCAAATCGAGAGTGAGATATTTCACTCCATGTACACTGGGCTTCAACTTTACAACTCTTCAAACGTGCTTATGGTGACATCTCATCACAATCACAATGAAAATAAATAGATTAGAAAAAACTAAACTAAACGAATAAACAAACAAACAAACAGTGATGCTTGTGAGGCGGTTCATGGGAAGGTGTTCTGTGTAGAGAGGTGGCCCTTCTGAGGAGTTGGTCATCTCTAGGAAGGCAGCCAGTGTACGGAGGTGACCGTTGTAGGCGGATGACTGCCGAAGAGACTTTTCGTAGAAAGTAGACCTCTATTATGTACTCCAACATGGCGTGACGACTTTAAGATGCTGATATTCTATGCTGACATTATGAAAATTGTTGTTTATTTTGCAGAATGAATGTGCCGTTTAGATTCAAAAGGCGTCACGTCTTTTAAATCTTAACTGCAAGTTTCATTATTTTACTTTCTCGGCGATTTTAGTTGCAATCCGATCCAACAAGATGAGATTCTTTCTAAAAGGCATTATTTGTTCCCTTTCGACTCCATGGCCTTATCAGGGAAATGGATTCACAATTATCATCAGTATAAAATTACTTATCGGTTTATAATTACTGTTTTCCTCCTGACAGATTGAGGCCGTCAAATTAATACAGAGAGCTTGGAGAAAGCATCGAAGAACGAGGAGGGTAATAATTTTTAGCCATAACATTCTGCATTTCTCATCCTTTATCTGTACTCCGTGTTCAACTTCTACATTTTTAATCCTCCACATAGACCGAAAATATTAACTGTAAGGGGAGAGAATTTTTTGTAAACACATCTTGTTACACCCCCCGTCAGTCGGGTTTTTGAATCGGCCGTTTGGACGCACTCAAGTTGCCGAAACGTTGTGAAAAGGTTGCCGTCATAAGGAGGTGGGCGTTGTGAGGTGGATGTTGCTCTTGAGACGAGGGCACTGTTAGAATGTGGCGTTTTTAAAAGTTAATTGTTGTTGAGGAAGTTCCCCTTGTGGGGAGAAGACCATTTTTAAAACGTTGGCCGCACGGTTCCATAGAAAAAAACAGACCTTTGATATCTACATCAACAGAAATATGAAGTTTTTAAGATGATGACACTGGAAGTTTATGCGATCATCATGGATATTTTAGATGCTCATATTAACTGTTGATATCATAATGTTTGTTCTCTTTGCAGAATGAATGCGCGTCCATAATTCAACGGGCTTGGCGTCGACTAAAGTTAATAAGACTTGAATTTCAGGTAGTTTGTTATAGTAATAACAGTATGATCACAGTCAAACTTTTTGTTTACTTTGCAGAATAAATGTGCCGTTACGATTCAAAAGGCGTCACGTCTTTTTCATCTTCATTGAACTTTTATACTGCAAATTTGCCGCCATAAATTGAAAAGATTAAAATAAGAAGAGCTCAAACTCAGGGTACTAGGAGATAGTAATAGCGGTTGGTACAGTGTTAGATGGCAAGTTTTATCATTTAACTTTCTCGGCGATTTTAGTTGTAGTCTGATCCAACAAGAGGAGATTCTTTCTAAAAGGCATTATTTGTTCCCTTTCGACTCCATGGCCTTACCAGGGGAATGGATTCACAATTATCATCAGCATATAATTACTTATCAGTATATAATTACTGCTTCTCTCCTGACAGAACAAGGCTGTTAAATTAATACAGAGAGCTTGGAGAAAGCATCGAAGAACGAGGAGGGTAATAATTTTTAGCCATAATTTTCTATATTTTTCATCCTTTATCTGTAGTCCGTGTTCAACTTCCACATTTTTAATCCTCCACATAGACCAAGAAAATTGACTGCAAGGGGAGAGAATTTTTTGCCTTTGAAAACACATCTTGTTACACCCCCCATCAGTCGGGTTTTTGAGTCGGCTGTTTGGACGCACTCACGTAATTTGATATAGTAATGACAGCATGATCACAGTTGTACATGGTAAATTCAATCATTTAATTTTATGGAGCGAATTTAATTATATAAAATGGTGGGATTATTTTAAAATAAAAAGAGAAGGGGGATCCAAAAGTTAACGTCAAAAATTTTCTTTCAAGTAGTTTACAATGAATTCGCTCTTTTGAAAGGAAATCCAAACCGAGAGTGAGATATTTCACTCCATGTATACTGGGCTTCAACTTTACAACTCTTCAAACGTGCTTATGGTGACATCTTATTAAATCACAATGAAAATAAATAGATTAGAAAAAACTAAACAAAACAAACAAACAAACAAACAGTGATGCTTGCGAAAAATTTCCTAATCGAGACTGAACCAGCAAGGTACAGAAGTTGAAATATGATTTATATTTCATAGCAGGGTTGGTCATCCCTTAATTAAGTATTGTAGAAATTTCATCAATTCTTTAGTGATGTAAAGCCGACAGGGTTCTCAGTATCAAATATTTTTCTAAATTGGGCCTTGACGAAAGAAGAGTCTCGTTGTAGTTGGGAGACGCTTAAGTTGCTGTGTCATTGTAAGGGGGTGGCTGTTGTAAGAAAGAGGCGGTTCGTGGGAAGGTGTTCTGTGTAGAGAGGTGGCCCTTCTCCAGGGTTGGTCATTTCTAGGAAGGTAGCCGGTGTACGGCTTAACTGCAAGTTTCATTATTTTTAAAACTTTCTCGGCGATTTCAATTGTAGTCTGATCCAACAAAATGAGATTCTTTCTAAAAGGCATTATTTGTTTGCTTTCGACTCCATAGCCTTATCAGGGAAATGGATTCACAATTATCATCAGCATATAATTACTTATCAGAATATAATTACGGCTTTTCTCTTGACAGAACAAGGCTGTCAAATTAATACAGAAAGCTTGGAGAAAGCATCGAAGAACGAGGAGGGTAATAATTTTTAGCCATAATATTCTGTATTTTTCATATTTTATCTGTAGTCCGTGCTCAACTTCTGCATTTTTACTCCTCCACATAGACCAAAAAGATTGACTCCAAAGGGAGAGAATTTTGTTGTCTTTGAAAACACATCTTGTTACACCCCCGTCAGTCGGGTTTTTGAATCAGCTGTCTGGACGCATTCAAGTTATCGAAACGTTGTGAAAAGGTTGCCGTCATAAGGGGGTGGGCGTTGTGAGGGGGATGTTGCTCTTGAGACGAGGGCATTGTTGGAATATGGCGTTTGTTAAAAGTTAATCGTTGTTGAGAAAGTTCCCGTTGTAAGGAGAAGACCATTTTCAAAACGTTGGCCGCAGCGGTTCTACAGAAAAAAATAGACCTTTGATATCTACATAAACAGAATATGAAGTCTTATGATGATGAAACTGGACATTTGATGCGATAATCATGGATATTTTAGATGCTCATATTAACTGTTGATATCATAATGTTTGTTCTCTTTTCAGAATGAATGTGCGTCCATAATTCAACGGGCTTGGCGTCGACTAAAATTAAAAAGACTTGAATTTCAGGTAATTTGATATAGTAATAACAGCATGATCACAGTTATAAATGGTAAATTCAATCATTTAATTTTATGGAGTGATTTCAGTTATATAAAATGGTGGGATTATTTTAAAATAAAAAGGGAAGGGGGTTCCAAAAGTTAACATCAAAAATTTTCTTTCATGTGGTTTACAATAAATTCGCTTTTCTCGAAGGAAATCCAAATCGAGAGTGAGATATTTCATTCCATGTTCACTGGGCTTCAACTTTACAACTCTTCAAACGTGCTTATGGTGACATCATCTCATTACAATTACAATGAAAATAAATGGATTAGAAAAAACAAAACAAAACAAAACAAACTAACAAACAAACAAACAGTGATGCTTGTGAAAAACATCCTAACCGTGACTGAACCGGTATCCGGTTAGATCGCTCCATGGTTAGATCGCTCCAAGTCAGATCGCTCCATACGGAAGTCAGATCGCTCCACTCAAAAGTTAGTTCGCTCCATCAAATAAGTTACTTCGCTCCATGTAGAAACCTAATACACTAACTTACTTCTGATCTTTATAGTTTATAGTTGATGATGTGTATTGCATCTTGCGATCGGTCGAATTACCGATGCTGGAACAAGTGTTTCAGTGTGTAATGAACGTAGAAAACTAATAAACTAACTTACTTCTGATCTTTGTAGTTTATAGTTGATGATGTTGCTTGCGATCAAGTTGCTGAAATATAAAGTGATCGACGATTCGTTCACAAATAAAATAAAAGAATAAAAGAAATAAATGACCAACAATGAATATGATTTATAAATATTGCTTTCAAAGAATCGCCATTTTTAAAAGTTGTCAAATCCAGCCGTGAGTGAGACTGGGTTCGACTCCGGTTAAAATGGCGAGTCTTTAGTCGCGTTACAATACTCTTTCTTTTCTTTTCCCTTATCCTTCTGTCTTTTATCAACCTTCCACGTTAGTTTTCTTCATGGAGCGAAGTAACTTATGTATGGAGCGAAGTAACTTATATGATGGAGCGAACTAACTTTCGAGTGGAGCGATCTGACTTCGGTATGGAGCGATCTGACTTGGAGCGATCTAACCATGGAGCGATCTAACCGTAAACCGACTGAACCAGCAAGGAACAGAAGTTAAATCATTTTTCATAGCGTCCCTTTATTAGGTATTGCAAAAATTTCACCCACTCTTTAGTGATATAAAGCTGACAGGGTTCTCAGCAACAAATATTTTTCTAAACTGGCCCTTGACGAAAGATGAGTCTCGTTGCAGTTGGGACGCGCTTTAGTTGCTGTGTCATTGTGAGGGGGTGGCTGTTGTAAGAAAGAGGCGGTTCATGGGTAGGTGTCCTGTGTAGAGAGGTGGCCCTTCTGAGGAGGTGGTCATTTCTAGGAAGGAAACCGGTGTACGGAGGTGACCGTTGTAGGCGGATGACTGCAGAAGAGACTTTTCGTAGAAAGTAGACCTCTATTATGTAGTTCAACATGGCGTGACGACTTAAAGACGCTGATATTTTATGCTGACATTATCAAAATTGTTATTTACTTTGCAGAATAATGTGCCGTTAAGATTCAAAAGGCGTTATGTCTTTTAAATCTTAACTGCAAGTTTCATTATTTTTAAGACTTTCTCGGCGATTTTAGCTGTAATCCGATCCAACAAGATGAGATTCTTTCTAAAAGACATTATTTGTTCCCTTTCGACTCCATGGCCTTATCAGGGAAATGGATTCACAATTATCATCAGTATATAATTACTTATCAGTATATGAATAATGCTTTTCTCCTGACAGATTGAGGCCGTCAAATTAATTCAGAAAGCTTGGAGAAAGCATCGAAGAACGAGGAGGGTAATAATTTTTAGCCTTAGTATTCTGTATTTTTCATATTTTATCTGTAGTCCGTGTTCAACTTCTACATTTTTAATCACAAAGACACAAAAAATTGACTGAAAGGGGAGAGAATTTTTTGTCTTTGAAAAATTACTAGTGCTTATTTATTCCAGAATGGACAAGAAAAAAAATAAATGATTTTATTACTAAAAAATGACAAACGTGAATTGAGATCATCCTGGATTATCTACACAATTAAACTTTATCACTATATAAGTACTGCTTTTCTCCTAACAGATCAAAGCAACCAAATTAACACAGCAAGCTTGGAGAGACTACCAAACTGGGCGAAGGGTAATAATTTTTAGCCTCAGTGATCTAAAGTTTACTTATTTCATCTGTAGTCCGTTTTCAACTTTTACATTTTTAAACATCCCAAAGACCAAAAAATATTGACCGTAAAGGGAGTGAATTTTTTTGTCTTTAAAAAAATTACAAGTGCTTATTTATTCCAGATTGAAGAAGAAAAAAATGATTGATTTTGTTACTAATAAATAACAAACGTGAAAAAAACAATACAGTATTGAGATCATACTGGTTTATCTACACAATTAAACTTTATCAGTATATAATTACTACTTTTCTCCTGACAGCTCAAAGCAACCAAACTAATACCGAAAGCTTGGAGAGACTACAGAACTAGACGAAGGGTAATAATTTTTAGCCTCAGTGATCTAAATTTTACTTATTTCATCTGTAGTCCGTGTTCAACTTCTGCATTTTTAAACATCCCAAAGACCAAAAAAAATTGACCGCAAGGGGGGTGAATTTTTTGTCTTTGGAAAAATAACGAGTGCTCGTTTATTCCAAATTGAACAAGCAATCATTTGATTACTTATAAATGAAAAGCGTGAAAAAATGTAATTTATGACGTTTGAGTGACATGGGAACGTGCCATCAGAAATTAATATTCTGATAGCACGTTGAAGAGGTCCGCGTGGCATCATGGAAGTTTCGGATTATTTAAGCGTTTCATGGGAAAATGAAGTCATTGTTGGTCGGTCAGTATTATGTTTGACCATTTTCTTTTTTTTTTCCTTTTGTATTAATATGCTTTTCTTTTTTCAAATCCCTGTAAAATATTACGACATTCATTAACTTTTCTCTCTGATTGGCAGCGTAACCAGGTTAGTTTACCCTTTCCTGGGGTATTGTGCTGCTGTTTGTCGTATCTGGCGTGGCACAGGTTCTTTTTGTAGAACCCTTGGTTTTCGGTGTACAAATGTTAAGATCATTTTAGGATGCTTATACTACAAGACTGGCTGACTCATCCTAAATAAACTTTTCACATTAATTGAATAACTCGTCTGAGTGTAGTCAGAATATAGTAATTCAGACAACTTCTCATAATAATGCTTATGCAAAGCAAGTGACTATATTATACAATGCTTCAATTAGTTTTAAATTCAATATTTCAAACTTCAATCTTCTCCTCCCCCCTTAATTTCTTATTTCGTAATCACGTGCGGCTCACGTGTGATATAATCTAACGAGATTTGAAGTTGGCATTGCCAGCTGACGCGGACACTTCCGTGTACTCTTTATTTTTGTCTCATTTTCTCAGACTATATAAAATAATTAAGCACCTTTCTAGCCATCTGATTGGCTGTGTTTCTGTAACATTTGATAAATTTATCAGTATTAAAGGCTAAGGGTTTAGCCATGAATGCAGAGCGTTCTCATGCAAAACTTAAGCCACCGGTATCACCATTCCTTGCAATGCACCAATGAAATCAATTAATTTTTTCCATTTTGCTCTGTGCAAAGATCCGTAGAAAAAGAAAAAGTCAGGAGATGTCCGATTATCCTACCAAAATGCGAAGAGTGGAAGATTTGGACAACGTTGATTTCCAGGACCTATTTGAAGTTAAGAAACTTGGGGAAGGAGGCTTTGGCGAGGTAGGAGATTCTGTTATATAAATAATATAAATATAAATATATAATAATATATATATATATATATATATATATAATATATATATATATATATGTAGATATATATTGTGGGAGGAAGAAGACAAATAAACTAAAAGTTCATCCTTACAGGCCTGTTTCGTGGTTGCCCACCCATCAGGGGATTTAGGAAAAATTAGAGACTTAAATTAGAGATAGTTATGACTTGTTTAGTCTCAAGGATTGATTATTTTCAAATTTGATCCATGGTTCAGTCTATCTTCAATTCTTATTAATTTCTTGGGGAAAGAGGGCTGCTGCAACGCGGAGTCGTTCGGCGTTTAGAAGACTGGGGAAAACCAAAACTAAAGGTTGCGTCAATTAATGTCACCACAAATTGCTCAAAGTACTGTTAAGCAGATTCTTTAATGCTTGGCTATTCTATTCCTACTTCAGGTAGCGCAATTTTATTGCCGAAAAACCCATGGATATTACGCAGTAAAAACCTTTAAGGAGAATGAAGCAAACAAATCGATGGTGTTGAAAGAAACATTCATCCTCATCCACTTGGCCGGGAGTTCCAGGGTTACCCAGTTATGCCGGGCGTTTACCATCAAAGTATGTACCTAAGAAACGGCTTTTGAATACATACAGAAAGGTTGGCTACAGGAGCAGATAAAACACGTCCATATTTAGGAATCTTTTACTGGCGTGGCCATGGAACTTTGCACATCGTAGCAGTGGAGTGATCATGCCTTCAGGAGGCAACAATAAGCGTGCTGAGAAATTCATCGTTTTAAACTGAACGCAAGTTGAGCCTGCCACTATCTCAGTCAGTTTTTTTTATTAACGAATAGTTAGTTATCGTTTACGAGCCAATCTTGGGGTCCAAAGGATTTGGGGGGGGGGGGTCTACTTGATTTTAAGGGGGAAGGGAGGAGGGATTAGTCGTCGTTAACAGAGCATAAGGGAGGAGCTTGAGGAATTTGATTGTCAATGAAATTCCAATGAGGAAGAGTCAGAAAGCCTTAGGGAGGGATTAAATGAATTTTAATGAACGATTCATTAAGTAATTAACGCCAGTTTGTTGAAAAAAGAAACAAAGCATTAATCAACACAGCCGTGATGCTGATGTCAATAAACTAAACAGAATGTTTTTGTTTCAGCTCACAAAAACAGCCTTAGCGCTTGAGTATTTGCCCGGTGGGGACTTTTCTGGAGTTCTGCGAGCCCAGGGAGGAAAACTGAGTGAGGAACGCGCCAGGTACGATTTAAATGAAAAGAAATTTCAACGCCTTGTGAAGGAAAACAGCTGAGCATCCCGGAAGTGTTTAAAATTGTTATCCTAATCGTCACTCATGCTCATTAAATCTTTACCAACATGTAGGCTTTTTCCAGGCCGCTGTCAACGCATTCAGTTTTAAGTTTGCAGACTTGCAGTTGCTTATTTTCTTCTGACTAAGACCCAGGTTACGACTTAGAAAGTCAATTAAAAGTATTCATACGACAACGTCTGGTATTTCAGGTTTTACGCCGTCGATATCGGCCTGGGATTGAAATATTTGAATTCGAAAAACGTCATCCACAGGTATGTTTGTGGCATAACGTACTCTGGAATGTCTCATTCTGAAGAAAGATTTGTTTTTCCCCGGTGTTTTGGAACCCTTTATAAAACAACACAGACGATATTGATAACCATAACAGTAACGACAGAGAAAATGACAATAACAACGATAACAATAACACTGACGACAAGAATAACAGGAACTAGAGGGATTATGGGAATGATAAAGAGAAATATTTGAAAAATAACGCAGCCAGTATACACCCATTTCTTTCCGATTGCTACAAGGATACAAAAAAATTTTCTCGTTCATTCCGGTTTATTTCCAATTTCGACTAACCTACCTTCCCTGTCTAACCAGCTTTCTTGATGCAAATTGGCTGAAACATAATGCACCACTAGCGGTCGAGAAAAAGAAAAAAAACTTGTTTTTTGAAATCGAGGAGCCACAATTGACATGAGCGGTATGGGATTGGAATCGAGAAAGAACGGGTAGAAGATTTTCCATTGTAACAGAAACATTTATGCAAATCTGGTTTGCCCTGATGTAAAGTAATGTACACTAAAAATGAGTGAAAGAAGTTTTTGCCAACTTATTTCATCAGAGATCTAAAACCGGAAAATATTCTGGTAACCTCAAATGGCCACCTGAAGCTGTCAGACTTCGGTCTGAGCGAATTTGTCGTCTTTGCAGTCACTGGAGTATGTGGAACTTATCCATATATGGCGCCTGAGGTATAAGGCTTGTAGCAGATTACCCTGAAAAGTCTTTGTTCAAATCGCTATTTTTTTTTTCTCACTAATTATTTATCTTCTCTATGGGTTTTTAAGAAAGTTCTTCTTTCTTCTCCTCCTTCTCTGAGGGTAAAATGTATTCCTATAATCTTCCGCTATGGTCAATCTTAAATCAAGGCATTGTCAAACGAGACCCAACAATTTTCTCGACAATAAAGGGGTGGGTAACCTCTCTGCTTGTCACGAGAATCTGAAAAATTACGATAAAAAACATTTTTTATGCCTCTCCGCCCTCAGTTTCGGACAACAAATAAAGTAGAAAGACCCCCCTACTACACGATCCTGACCGCGCCCTTGTTAATACACTGATGTTTCAACCAAGCTCACGCAGTTGAATTTGTTAATACACTTTTTGCAATGCCAATAAACTCCACTTAATCTGTTACAGATGATCATGGGAGAGTCTTATACTTACTCTGTGGACTGGTGGTCCTTTGGCGTGACTTTATTCCTGATGCTGACCGGCAAGGTTTGTACAAATAATATTGCAACAACTCACACATTGCAAATATGTTTACATTTGTACACAATAACTCGTCCTTCGGAAGGACACAAATGCTTATGAATCAAACTTTTGACAATGAAGTAATCATTAATTGCCATTACCATTCGTCCCGTGGGAATAGGACACCCGCCTATGGCAAACGGGGAGACGGGGAGGGGAGAAGGGGAGACTCCACCCGAAAAGGGGATCTGTTTTAGTCTTCAGATATCCTAAAGGTCACAGAACAGATTCCATCAAAGGGACAATCAAAGAGTTTGGAAATATTTTACCACCGAGAGATTTGGAAGACAATTAAACTTCCACTCTGATATAAATCATCAGCCCATTTCAATAGTTTAGAAAGGCGTGGAGTGATTAATTAAATATTTTCATTTTTCTGCTTATCAGCTACCATTTTATGGTAAAGACAAGAGACAACTTTTCGAAAACATCGCATACACAACGCCTGATATCCCCAATTGGCTTGGGAGAGAGACCAGAGATTGCCTTTTAAAGGTCAGCCAACGAAATCCAAAGTTATGCGATTGGAGTAAATAACTTTCTTCTGAGACAAGAGAGGATGTCCTCTTTTGTTTTAAATGATACCGATTTTCTCAAAACTATCATACATAACCTCCGACAATTGATCTCCTTCTGCCCCACTGCAAAATTAAGTTTGATTAAAAACATTGGCATTTAACATGCACACGTGGCGCGAGGAATCATAGAATTGCTTCGGTAAATTTGACACAAAAATCGCCAAGATTCCGGTTCAAGAGGAAATACAAGAAATTTACAGATCAATATTTTCAAATTTTTCAAGCTGTAACTGACACCCTGAGGTGTGTACTCAACAAAACTTACAATAAAGGTTATGAACGAACCAAAATTAATTGAATTCAAAATAAAAAATTAGATCATAGAGGTTTACGGATCACAAACTTTTGCGATGAACTAAAAGGACCCACTGTAATTTGCAGAAAAAAGTTTAAACAACTCTCTTTTAAAAGTATTTCTAAATTAATATTTTTGGCAAACACTGTAGAGGAAATAGTGCACTTCATTTTTTAAGTCAGGTATTTCAATTTTAACGAAATAAATCTTTTATTTCTGTATAAGCAGCTTCTCCAAAAATGCCCGGATGTGAGGCTTGGCGTTGACAATTTCCAATACCATCCGTTCTTCAGCTGTCTTCCGTCTTCAGAACCTCTCGCAATTGCATGTGGTCCATCCGCGGTAAATACGACAGCAGAGAATGAGGTATGCTGATATCAGTGTCAATAGATCCAAAGTCAGTCCATTTGACTGTAAGGGTTTCATGGCAGACAGTGCTTCCTGAAAATTGCATCTTCTCTACTTCTTTGTAGATTAACTACATCTCTGGATTTTCATCTTTACTGTCAGACGATGCAAATATCATCATTGCGGTAAGTGTAAAATTCTCTTATTAAAAGATAAAACAAAAATATATTCAAAGCCGGGCCCCTTTTTTTTACCTCTTTGGAAACGATGATTAGCCTTAATAATTGTTTCTCTGCTCAACTTGACTCAACTTAACACCACAAGTGTTACAAAAAAAAACTTTTCGACAAAGCTTCAAAAGAAAAATAGATAAGGTAATAAGAACCAATGAAAATATCAAACGAAAACAAATGAGAACCAAAAGTAAAGTGATAAATTTTACGGGTCAGAAGCGCGGAAAAACAACGATGATCAAGTCACATGCAATAACTTTAAGTATTTTATTTGATTGGTTGAGAAAGTAGGGCAAGTTTCCTTGGCAACAAACCTTGTGCAACTTTGAACTGCCGATCACCACTTTGAAGTAGAAGTAGTAAATATCCAGTTTAAAGTGGCTATTGCCAATTTTAAAGTCGCGATCGCCAGTTCCAAAAAATGTGTCTATAGCAAAGCTCTAGATAAGCATTGTATTGTTCGGTTGCGAAAGTGGCCACCTACTCTTTTCCCTGGCTTACACGCTCTGCCCACCGACGAACACCTAAAAACGAAAAAACTAACAATGACAAGTCTACTATTCACCATAAGACAATATGCAACAAATACAAACGAACCGAAACAAACATACGCCACGTTCTACAGAAATACCATACAACATGCGTACCAAAGTTCACAAAGAACTACAACGTTCGAGCTGTGGTTGGAATATTTGCCTTTAAGTTATTTCACACACTCATAGTTCATCAACCCATCCAATAACTCATTTGTTTATCTCGTTATTGAATCAATACGTTTTTCGAATTTGTCTTTTTATCATGTTCTAGGATGACGCTCTTTCAAATTAATTACCACTGAGTTTGGGGGTTTTTCAAACCTATGTCAAAAAAGATGTGAACTTATCAATGTAAGTGAAAAGCAATTTTATTGAAACAAATGCATCTTCACTGGTTCTGTATGGATGCAAAAATAGTCTTATATCGTACATTAACCGACCTGTTTTCCAATGAGTAGCTCAAGTGTTTCACCTCTCACACCCTAACTGAGTCAGTTTGTATATTTTCCACATCGTTCTCTATAAGTTTCCTATTGCACTGGCAAGGAAAATTTTTAATGAAAATCAACTGACTGAGTGCAGTTTGTTGCGAAATCACACGCGTGATTTCAAAATTGAACGAGCGACGACTGATGAATGAGTAAAATACGAATGAAATAATCATAATGTTCGTAACAAAAACTGCATTGATTATTGAAAGCTAACCGTAGCTTTAGCTTGTGGTAACTCAAAGAAAGTTTTTTCCTTCTTTTCAGATGTTCAACTGAACTTAATAAAAGATACTTTCGATCGAACTTATCAATATGTGTGTCTTGTTTGTTTGTCACACCAATAACTATCCATTACGTGAGATTCTCCTTCTCCAATCAAAACTTATGGCAAATAACAACTCCCTTGAGAAACTTTAAAAACAGGGAGCCTTGGAACGTAGGGTAAAATCAAGTTGCTGCCAATAACAGGGACTTCTTCTTATCCAGCGTGTGTCAAGCTGCCGATCAGTTGAGACAAGCAAATAGTGGGCAGGCGAAATTGGCGAAAGTATACGCGTCTTACTTGAGGTGCTTGAGAACGAGTTGTGTGCCATGAATCAGCGGTTATTGCGCGTAATGGCTAACGTAAAATTAGACTTCTCTTCGTTCAAGCGTTTTCTGGCGAGAATTCATAGACTAGAAAATAAATATTTGTCTCTGCGACAATGGTTGGAAAATAAGATGGCTACTTGCCACCGACCCCCCGACATACACTGTGGTCCAACAAGAAGAAACGACGAACTTAAATTCCACGAAAATCGAAAGCTTGTGTTTGTCACCATGCAATTATTTTGCGCTCGCGAATGTGGATTTCAGAGACTTTCAAACCCCTTTCGCAGACTCACTTGGGTAGGTAGGTCTGAGGGTTGATTCAAGTAAACGAGGATAAACTTGTTAGTATTAATTTCGGACAAGTTTACCTTCTCACTCGAATGAACCCTAACTAATACAGGTTCCTAGCAAATCAACCCAAAAGAATGTTGGGACCTTAAACACTGAAATATTTGTTGTTGTTGTTGTTCTGATGGACAATTTTTACTGTTTGGTCTATTTCAGGTTCCGCTGGTTAAAGGTACCTTCAACTACAGTGCTTAGTATCTTCAAGCTTTGCTTAAATTTCTATGGAAATCTTGATACATTTATATGGCTATAATAGCTTTATATAAACCTTAAGGCAAAAACCGATTCAGAAAAAAAACAATTGTAAAAACATTTTGGGAAAACGTTTTAAAGGTGTATCAACTTGAACGTAAATGTAACACCTAAAAACTTGTTTACAGATAACAACCTCGTTCATGTTAGATAAAAAAATGTGATAATGATTTCAAGACATCACTGATTAAAAAAAATTACTTTTAAGCTACTTCAAACAATTCATTAAAGATCAATGCAAAGTCTTTTTTCTTCGGCGTGTCCAAAATCCTAATAGCTCATAAGAGTATTTAAGACAAATAGAGAATCAACTTATAAAAAAAAAAAAATCCATATGGGCTCTTGAAGGCTCTTTCGCTTCTCCTGCTCTCAGTAGTGGACTCTTACAGAGATTTTCTAGGTAGCCTTGTGGTTTCAGTTCCAAATGTCAACGTTTGCAAGCAACTTTTTACTTCCTTGGGTTTCATATTTTCTATGATGCAGCTCCAATTCTCACTGCCTTAACTGAAAAGTAAAAAAGGCATAATTTAGGGAGAATCGTGGAGTTCACATAAAATTTTTCATTCGGCTTTACGACATGAAACGATAAACTACCCAACAATTATTATAGCAGAAATTTATGTTTTACTCCTATCAAATTATAGAAGAAAAAGTCTGTGTCCAATTAATTTTAAAGCATCTCAATTTCTTCAAGAAAAAAGAAACTCTTAAACTCTACACAGCAAGAGAACAACAAAAGCATTAATGATCAAATATATTTCTATAATTTGGATTTAAAGTTACTTTGCATTGCGTAAATGTTATGAAAAGAGTAATTACATGGGTCGGCAACTAATTGTTCTTGAAATCAAGTTTGACGTCGTCACTAATGAGTACAAATGGCGCCCAGTACTTCTCCTCCTTGAAGGTTTCAGAATCTCTCATACACTTCATGGCTTGATTGAGAGCTTCAGTTGCCTTCTTGCCTTTAACAAGTGCATCGCAGAAGAAACTCATGAACTCCAGGGTTCCCTCGTCACCTATCGTCCACAAGGCCACGACAGATCTAGCGCCAGCACCCAAGAATGTTCGGGCGATGCCGACCACACCTTCGGCAATAACCTCCCCACGAGCACTGTGACAACAGCTTAGAACAACCAGTCGCGCCCGCAGCCCAGCTTCCATGACATCTTTCATCGTTGGTCGATAGTCCTTCTCTTGAGGCTGAGGGGTTTCTCTTGTGGTGTTTGGTGCCAGGATAGCTTCACCAGTTTCCATTTTACCATGCACTGCAATATGTATTAAAGCCACTGCTAAAAGTCGTTTAACACTTGTTCTAATTTTCGTATCATTTACCATCAGCCGGGAACCATTTGTCGGAAATAACCGCCGATGGTATTCTGAGATTGAAGCGGGCAAAAACGAGTTCGTGTCGCACTTATCGTCGTACTGTTCTTCAAGTACAAGTTTTCAATCCGCTGATATCTCGATAGGAACACCACAAGGGACTTCATCTTTGGCTGCTTCTACAAGTAAACATCCTACAGATGGTACCTCCGCAGAGAGCAGGGGTGACAAACCACGAAGTAAAACACCGCACTTTCCCAACAGCCCGTTCGTGAAGGAGTTCCCCGTCGATTGTCTTCCGGAGTTACCTACAGATCTGACGACGCTGATGGACGACAATTTCCTTCACTGCTGGAAATCTGGCGTTTGCCTTCGTCACCCATGGTTGTTCCTCCTGCTGCACTGCGTCGCCGACACTGGATCTGATCAACAGTTGATTCGAACGGAAGTAAGCCCTTGCCGTCAGGGTTGGAGGGTTTTGAGTTTCGCGGTGGACCACATCGACACGCTCATTCGCAAATGGTACCAAGAGTTACCGACGATGGATGGACAGCAACCCAAAGTCAGGCAGCTTGTTCCCTGTATGATGTGCGAAAGACTCGGCCTTGCAACCTCGTCATCATCATCGTAAACTTTATTAATGTGTCTTGAATATCTGGCCGACGGGGTTAAAAACTCCTCTACTAATAGGGGACACTTAATAAAGTTAATAACCTACTAAATATTTTCTATTGAACTATTAAAAAAAAGCCTGATAATATATTTAACAATATAATATAGTTAAAAAACATATTAACTATCAACTGATGGGATAAATGATTAAAAAAATAAAGATTACGAATTATAAAGGATGCAATTAGAACGATTGTCGTCTTCTACCATTACGCTCAAATTAAATTTACGGATACGATTTTTAAAACTAAATAATGATGGGAGGGTTCTAAATTCGCTTGTTAGCTTATTCCACAACTTTGGTCCCAAGTAGGTGAGGGAATATTTGCCATATTTCTAGGTCCTAAATCTGAGGATGGCAAACTCCGCCACCCTTAAGTTGTAGGGTGAACAATGCGTGAGAAATAGCTCACACACTATGGTGTAGCAAAGTTTGTGTTTATATATACGGATAGTAATATCTTGTAGTCTTCTGTTCTGAAGCGTCGTTAGATCACTCTTGTCCAGTAATGCTTGGTAGCTCGATTGCTTATCTAGGAAAACTGCGCGTAGTGCTCTTTCTTGAATCCGTTCGAGCTTTCTTTTATCAGTATCACTACAGAAATGCCAAGTCAGGTGGCAATAGGTTAAGTAAGGCAATATGGTTGATTTACACAGAGTTAATTTAGCATTGGTAGGGATAAGTTTTTTAAGCCTCAACATTACGCCTACCTTTCGACTCGCCTTCTTACATATTTTACATTTTTTTACTTTACATATATTACATTTTAAGTCTCTTAATTTTTTAGCGCCTACTTATTTATATTCTTTCATTTCTCTTAGGCTCCCATCTAAATATAATTTAAGGAATTCTAGTGATAACCTTTTGCCTAGTTATCCGCGTTTTAAATCTATAGCTACACTAGGTGATCGTTCTTTTACCAGTGCCACACTGAAACTGTGGAATGCGTAACCATTTGACATAGGAAGCGCCAGCACAGTTAATATTTTTAAAGCCGAGCTAAAAACTCACCTTTTTCGTCATGCATTGTTAGCATATATAGTTGTTTTTATTATTGTGAGTTTACTTTTAATTGTAATTTTAGCTTTTTAACCTTTTTATTTTGTTTTTAATCTTGTCATGCGCATTTGAACATTTTATGGAATTTGCGCATTATTAATTTCCCATTATTATTATTATTATTATTTCATTAATGTGAGTGTTAAAATTCAATTGTTCGTCTATGGTAACTCCTAGCAAATTAAGACATTCAGAAGTTTCAATGGTGTTTCGTCGAAAGTGTAATCGAATCTTACTATCTGTACAGTTATGCTTTAAAGTCATAGTTTGATATTTGCTCAGGTTTCCTTTTAGCAGATTGCTGGCATTTTATTCGGAGGCCCTATTGGCATTCCTCATAAGATTGGTGTTAGCCATTTTCAGGTCCCCCGTTGTTTCATACATTTGATGGTCGATTTCATTTACAAGTTCAAGTTTACCGACTGTCAGCGTCAAAGTGCAAAGTCAGATTTAATCCGTTGTCCCAATCACCCGAGCTGGGAAGTTGATCTTCATAAGGTTGCGCTTGATATAATGTTTCATGACGTAGATCCTGACTTATTGTTGTCGCACGAAGGCGTTAAGTATAAGGACGCCGACTCGAGTATCCTCGGAAGTGGAGGCTTTGGAAAGGTATCTGTTTCTCCATTACATTGTACCGGTCTTTTTGTAACTGGTGTGAAATTTGCGTGTTAATGCAATTTATTATGGTTTCGGTGGAAAGAAAGTTTAAAATTTAGAATCGAACTGATGTGGATGGAGGTAAACTTATTATCTTCTGTCTTTTTTGCGAATTTATCGTGATAAGGGCGAACAGGAAGGTAACAAATGCTCTGCTACGAACTTTCCTTTTTCCCATGAAACTAAGCGTCCGTTCTAAGACCTCGAGCTATTTTTTCTCCACTCATTCTCGGTTTGCTTTTATTTTGTTTTGTTTTTTTGCCGTTAGCTCCGCCCTGGCTCGCTAGTAGAAGACTCGTTGTTGATTTCCTCGCAGTTAAGAATTTTTTCGCAGTAAGAGACGGCCTTGATGAATTTTTCCATAGGGTTAGGGTTAGGCGACTACGAATGGTGTAACAGGCGTCTGCACCTGAAAGAGAGGCTATAAGGCCCCTTTATTGTATGGCAAGGTAGTCCTGAGCTGAATCCAAGCGTCCTGATTAGCTCTTACTTGGTCGGGATTTTGCCATACGGACCGTTTCCACGGAAACGATCATAAGCCATGCCTTTTTCGTCGCGAAAGCTGGGAAATTTAAAGTAAATAAGTTTGGCCCGAGTGCTATATAGTAAGCTACTTATTTACCTCGCTTGCTCGAGCTGCACTGGGGAATATTGGTCTTCGGTCAGTTTCGCACGGACCTCGTGCCAATATTCCTTAGTGGGACCCTCGCACTCGTTCAGTAAGAAGTTATTCCTCTATGGGTTTCTGGAAGCATGCCTAACAGACGGCAGTAGACTGCCATCAACCGGCCTTTAGTGAAACCCCCCAGGTAAGGATATACCTTCAAGCTCTCTCAGCAAGTATCGCAAGAAAAACTCAAACAGGAAATGTAAAACAAAGGCCAAAATTGTTGATATAGTCTTCTTATCTCTCAGGTCGTTCGCCGGGAATGCCGACGACAGGCAGTCGCCATCGAGTTCTACATTAAAAGTGATGAATCCGAACCCTTCAGGCATTACCGCGAGACGCGCAAGGAACTGAACAAGCTACGTCGTGTACGACAGCATCCTTTCCTTACCAACATCATCAGTGTGTCTTTGTGCCCCTTGTGCCTTCTGCTGGAACTAGCAGAACGCGGGGCTCTCACCGAGATCTTATCCAGCTCAAAGTTGCTTGATCGTATTGTCCTCTTTCAGACTGCATATCAAGTTGCAGACGCACTGAGATTCCTTCATGGCATAGATGTCATCTATAGAGACTTAAAACCGGAAAACGTCCATGTTTGGTCCTTGGAGGAACACGCTGATCTTCACGTCAAGCTCATTGATTTTTGCACGGGGAACTTCGCGACTTCGACTGGTTTGATTTCATGCGCTGGATCTCCCGGTAACCATGCACCTGAGATGTTGGAATCAGCAAATAAAGAGGAATACACCTTTCAAGTAGACGTATATTCGTATGCGATCCTCCTTTACCGAATTATCACCCGCTTAATTCCGTTCATCGGACACGATTTAGGTGCAAAAATCAACGCGGCTGTAATTGCTGGAGAGCGTCCGCAGTGGAAACACGTTCCGGTAGCGACTTTCGGCTTTCCGACGCTTACCGAGCTTATGCTTTGATGCTGGTCGGGTAGGCCGACCAAGAGACCGACGACCGCTAAAATAACCGAGCAAGTCTGTCATCCCACGTTCCAGTGTTTGATAGCCAAGTAGCTTATCCCCTCAGTCTGTGCGTCATGCTTGTCTCGTGCAAGATTCCCTTGATCTGTGGTTAGCTTGTGATGACCACACATGCAACCGAATTTTTGTCTACGATGGTCGCACACTCAGCCTGAAGTTTTCTTTCTCAATTGAAACCTATCAAGAGCAGCGTCTCTTGTTTCAGATCCAGTACATGCATATTATGGCACCTTTCGTTTTAATCGCTGCCCGTGGAGAGTTTGCCTTGGTCAACGCTTACTACACTTGGAGTGAGTCGCGTTACAAGTACGTGGCATCCATGAGATTCGACCAACAAGTTAGCTGCGTCGCATCAAACGATGAGTACGTGTATGTTGGACTTCACGAAGGAAATGTGCATTGTATCTTGGAAACAGATATGAAGAAGAGCTTCAGGAAACGTGCTTTTCACAGCTTCAATGTTGGACGCCACCGAATTCTGGTACTCACAGCAGCACAGGATAAGCTGTCCACGAGCCGATTCATTTACATATAATTAACGAAACTAGGCGAAATGGAGGCTTTCGACATCGACGCCGTATGGTAGGGTGGCCCTGAGGGACTGGAGAACAACCCACAGACGCAAATCTCCTTTCTAAAGGTTTCTCGTGACGAAAAAAGCGTTTTGTCTGTGTGCAGGTCCGTACTCAGCAAATGGGATTCAGAGAACAGGCAGAACCACTTTAGCGTTGACTGCGCAGTGTTCTAAGGAGTCTCTCTGCGGAATCCGAGTCACACAAAGATCACGATGACGCAGTTGCGTGTATTACCTACGTGGAGCCCACCACCCATCTATTTGGGTGGGCATTGCGAATGGCCACATAATGATATTTGATTCGGAAACAGAACATCTACTCACTTGGTTTCATCCTTTTGATGAAACGCGTAGTCTGACCGTTATCAATTCTCCTAGTCCCTGCAGCACTGAGCAAGGATACGTCATAAGTACCGGGAAAAGATTAAGACCGGACGGATTAGGCCCGGTATGCGAACTTTTGGCGGAACGTGTGACATAAATCCCAAGGGAAGATACAAATCGTAAAGTGAGTTAACCGGTACGAAAGAAGATTCACAGAAGAAATTCAACAGGAAGAAAACCCAGGACTCCTACTCCGCCCATAGACGAGCAAAAAAACGATACCGTAGACGCAAACCCTACTTTGCGGTCGAAATGTTCCATGATGATGTGGGAACTGTTGTCCAAGAATGGCTTCGCAAGAGTAGAAGCCAAAAGCGGCCGAGGACGCTTTTCTTGCAGCCGCAGTACCAAAGCAAAAAGTAGTGATCAGCCCTTGCAGAATGGCGATGAAAGTAATCAACAGTGAAAGTTAGAGAGAGTTCATTGTCATGGTCTCATGCTTTGAAGATCAGGTAAAAATACCCTGAAGAGACTGGCTAGCATATGACGGGTGTCGGGGCAAGCGCGCTAGCTCGACCATTTAAACCAGAGTGGTTTCTGATTCTTATTTCCATTCATTGCGTGGAATAAAATAATAAAGAACTGCTGGCTTGGCCAGTTTTCTTTAAATACAATCTTTACAACCTTGTTCTCAAGGACTGTCTTCTTTTCATCAGCTGAGGTAGAAGAGAGAGAGACAGGTGAGAAGTGGGAAGAATAGAAAGCATAAAAACGTCTCTATGTAATAGGAGGTCTTGGCTTTTTCTCCTTCTCCCGGCTTCTTAACCGACCCTTTTACCTCCTTCCTCTTTCTTCTCCTACTTTCCCCTTTATTTGGTTACAGTAAAAGTCTAATATGCGTTGAAATCTCTGTATGACCACTTTAAAACAAGCAACGCCTCACAGACCTCTTTGCACTGGATACACCTCAGACACGAGTGCAACTTTGAAACTGTTGAATTATGCAATTCTTATTAATAGCCTGTTATTGGAGTATTTTGTATACGGTTGGGTAAACAGAGTAAGATAGAAGATCGACAGCCAGCATTTCACTTCCTTACACTAAATAAGACCATAAAGCGTTAATCTCGTACTCGTGATTATTCATCTCAAAGACTTTCGAAGCTCTTTTTCCGACCCCGCGCAACCTTTGTCGTGGAAACTTTCATACAAGTTAACTCTCTTTACTCGAATTGTGTTTCCTGACAAGTCAAAGCGAAAAATTATGTGGCCCGAAACACTGAAAGACTCTGGGACTTTTTTGTATTGTTGTTGTGATGGGAGGGCAGGGAGCTTCATAGTTTAGTCCTCTTCAGGTTTCGCTAGTTAAGGGTCGTTTAGGTACATTTCCCAACTACAGTGCTTTGTATCTCAAAAAAAATTATGATGAAACGGTTTCTTCACGGCCATTGGCGTCTTCGAAGAACAGGAGTTAAAATCAAATGTTTTGAGGGATCATAAATCTTCTTTTTGAGATGAACCTATAAAACAATTAAATATTTACCGTTGAAACCGAGAATATTCTTTGTATTTCCAATGCCCTATCAACAAAATTGTACCAAAAGCCGGAATTTCACAAAAAGAAGGCATAGAATTTTGTAATCGATGAATATCGTGATCGGGAAAGAGGTAACTGTTGAGAATATTTGATCAAAAATTCCACTCAAAACTAGTTTTTGTATTTCTAGGAGTTCACCGGAATATTCCATGGTTATAAGTCAGTAGACACACATTTAACTAGGGAGGTTCTCGCCTTAATATTACTTTAAATGTAATTCTTCATGAATTTCTGTTTCTAGCGCGCGCTTAAAAGAAAAAGCTGCTATTATGACGCACTCTGATCATAAAACAGACTCGGGGAAAACATTACAAAGGCCAAGATGGTTTTTGTAACGTCTTGGATAAGTTTTTTTACATTCGCATGTTTCAGGGACTATTTTTGGCAGAGGTCAGAAACTGAATGCAAAGAAAGGTAGGTCTTTAATCATTCAGTCCAATTTCGATAAAAGTTTTAAGTTTGTAAATAAACAACGGAAAACTTTTACAGACCGATTGTGCGGCTTGATTTATCAAACTATTAAATTGCTTCACTAGCTAGCTACCCGACATTAATGTGAACATTCAAGAGTTTAAGTTCAAAATATGTGTTTGAGGCAGGCTCAAGGTATTTAACATCTTAATGCACTAAATAAATGGAAAGAACAAGGCTTTATTTTTGCAAAACTTGTGTTGCGACCAAGTATTAATGGTAGTCGTCATTGTGACGCTAACATTTCTTTTTTTCAGTTTTGAAGAGGAAGCCCGCAAGAAAGATAGAGAACAGAAAAGACAGGTATTCTGATTTCTTTGTAATGCCGTGTCAACGTAGCAGATTGATTATTATTATTATTATTATTATTATTTTTTAAAGCTTCTGATGAGGAAGGATTACATGCTAACAACTGAACTGCGTAGAGCGGGCCCGGCATAATTATCGAAAACTCCAAACCCCAACAAAACAAAATTTAAAAGTTTCATCAGAACTATTTATTTGGGCCATATTCAATTTCAGAGGTACTAATGCAAAATGATTTTCTTTAATTGTATTTTTCAAAGAAGAAAATAAACTATGAAAATTGTCAAGAGAAGATAAGAATCACACCATGATGGGAAAAAAAACAAACAAATCGAATGGGAAAAAAAAAACAAATCGAGCAAGTCTTTAGTTTACTTTTTTTTTCAGTTGTCAAGGTTTCGACAACACCCATTATAAAAAGGAGAGGACATTTCTGAAAGTAGAACGCATAATAAATAGCAAGTACATGATTCCGTTTCTCTCCTGACAAATTAGAGCTGCAACGTTAATTCAACGGGTTCGAAGCCTATATGGTTGACTTTAGAGCTCTAATATTTCAGACTCTTTGAAAATCTAATCAATCTTTGTCCAATATATCACAAATGAAAAAACTTTGAATGATAAAACCTTTGTTTTACTCACCCACCGAAGCGGCGCAGCAGTGTTTTTAAAAGCTGCTAACTTGTTAACTAGTGTCATATGCTTTAAACATTTTTAAATGGAATATCTTCCTTGAAGAAATTAAGATGTAGTTTACTTGTAACTTTCTAAATTTTACTTTGTAGAAAGTGGAAAGTGGCGGATTGTTATAAAGGTAGCCATTAGGGGGGAATGATTTTCCGTCTCTGTCTTTTCTTTGAGGGGCTATTGGAGAATATTTTCGATTTTAGCCGTAGTCTGATCCAACAAGATGAGATTCGTTCTAAAAAGCATTATTTGTTCCCTTTCGACTCCATGGCCTTATCAGGGAAATGGATTCACAATTATCATCAGTATATAACTACTTATCAGTTTGTAATTACTGCTTTTCTCCTGACAGAACAAGGCTGTCAAATTAATACAGAGAGCTTGGAGAAAGCATCGAAGAACGAGGAGGGTAATAATTTTTAGCCATAATATTCTGTATTTTTCATATTTTATCTGTAGTCCGTGTTCAACTTCTACATTTTTAATCCTCCACATAGACCAAAAAAATTGACTGTAAGGGGAGAGAATTTTTTTGTCTTTGAAAACACATCTTCTTGCCCCCCGTCAGTCGGGTTTTTGAATCGGCTGTTTGGACGCACTCAAGTTACCGAAACGTTGTGAAAAGGTTGCCGTCATAAGGAGGTGGGTGTTTTGAGGTGGTTGCTGTTCTTGAGACGAGGGCATTGTTGGAATGTGGCGTTTGTTGAAAGTTAATCGTTGTTGAGAAAGTTCCCGTTGTAAGGGGAAGACCATTTTCAAAACGTTGGCCGCAGCGGTTCCACAGAAAAAAATAGACCTTTGATATCAACATGAACAGAATATGAAGTTTTTAAGATGATGATACTGGAAGTTTATGCGATGATCATGGATATTTTAGTTGCTCATATTAACTGTTGATATCATAATGTTTGTTCTCTTTGCAGAATAAATGCGCGTCCATAATTCAACGGGCTTGGCGTCGACTAAAGTTAAAAAGACTTGAACTTCAGGTAATTTGTATAGTAATAACAGTATAATCACAGTTATACATGGTAAATTCAATCATTTAATTTTATGGAGCGATTTCAGTTGTATAAAATGGTGGGATTATTTTAAAATAAAAAGGCAGGGGGGTTCCAAAAGTTAACATCAAAAATTTTCTTTCAAGTAGTTTACAATGAATTCGCTTTTTTAAAGGAAATCCAAATCGAGAGTGGGATATTTCACTCCATGTACACTGGGCTTCAACTTTACAACTCTTCAAACGTGCTTATGGTGACATCTCATCACAATCACAATGAAAATAAATAGATTAGAAAAAACTAAAATAAACGAACAAACAAACAAACAAACAGTGATGCTTGTGAAAAACATCGTAATCGAGACTAAACCAGCAAGGTACAGAAGTTAAATCATATTTCATAGCCTCCCTTAATTAAGTATTGTAGACATTTCATCCACTCTTTAGTGATATAAAGCCGACAAGGTTCCCAGTTAAAATATTTTTCTAAATTGGGCCTTGACAAAAGAAGAGTGTCGTTGCAGTTGGGACACGCTTTAGTTGCTGTGTCATTGTGAGGGGGTGGCTGTTGTAAGAAAGAGGCGGTTCATGGGAAGGTGTTCTGTGTAGAGAAGTGGCCCTTCTGAGGAGGTGGTCATCTCTAGGAAGGCAGCCAGTGTACGGAGGTGACCGTTGTAGGCGGATGACTGCCGAAGAGACTTTTCGTAGAAAGTAGACCTCTATTATGTACTCCAACATGGCGTGACGACTTTAAGATGCTGATATTCTATACTGACATTATGAAAATTGTTGTTTACTTTGCAGAATAAATGTGCCGTTTAGATTCAAAAGGCGTCACGTCTATTAAATCTTAACTGCAAGTTTCATTATTTAACTTTCTCGGCGATTTTAGTTGCAATCCGATCCAACAAGATGAGATTCTTTCTAAAAGGCATTATTTGTTCCCTTTCGACTCCATGGCCTTATCAGGGAAATGGATTCACAATTATCATCAGTATAAAATTACTTATCGGTTTATAATTACTGTTTTCCTCCTGACAGATTGAGACCGTCAAATTAATACAGAGAGCTTGGAGAAAGCATCGAAGAACGAGGAGGGTAATAATTTTTAGCCATAACATGTATTTCTCATCCTTTATCTGTAGTCCGTGTTCAACTTCTACATTTTTAATCCTCCACATAGACCAAAAATATTAACTGTAAGGGGAGATAATTTTTTGTAAACACATCTTGTTACACCCCCCGTCAGTCGGGTTTTTGAATCGGCTGTTTGGACGCACTCAAGTTGCCGAAATGTTGTGAAAAGGTTGCCGTCATAAGGAGGTGGGCGTTGTGAGGTGGATGTTGCTCTTGAGACGAGGGCATTGTTAGAATGTGGCGTTTGTTAAAAGTTAATTGTTGTTGAGGAAGTTCCCCTTGTGGGGAGAAGACCATTTTCAAAACGTTGGCCGCAGCGGTTCCATAGAAAAAAACAGACCTTTGATATCTACATCAACAGAAATATGAAGTTTTTAAGATGATGACACTGGAAGTTTATGCGATGATCATGGATATTTTAGACGCTCATATTAACTGTTGATATCATAATGTTTGTTCTCTTTGCAGAATGAATGCGCGTCCATAATTCAACGGGCTTGGCGTCGACTAAAGTTAAGAAGACTTGAATTTCAGGTAGTTTGTTATAGTAATAACAGTATGATCACAGTCAAACTTTTTGTTTACTTTGCAGAATAAATGTGCCGTTACGATTCAAAAGGCGTCACGTCTTTTTCATCTTCATTGAACTTTTATACTGCAAATTTGCCGCCATAAATTGAAAAGATTAAATTAAGAAGAGCTCAAACTCAGGGTACTAGGAGATAGTAATAGCGGTTGGTGCAGAGTTAGATGGCAAGTTTTATCATTTAACTTTCTCGGCGATTTTAGTTGTAGTCTGATCCAACAAAATGAGATTCTTTCTAAAAGGCACTATTTGTTCCCTTTCGACTCCATGGCCTTACCAGGGGAATGGATTCACAATTATCATCAGCATATAATTACTTATCAGTATATAATTACTGCTTTTCTCCTGACAGAACAAGGCTGTCAAATTAATACAGAGAGCTTGGAGAAAGCATCGAAGAACGAGGAGGGTAATAATTTTTAGCCATAATTTTCTATATTTTTCATCCTTTATCTGTAGCCCGTGTTCAACTTCTACATTTTTAATCCTCCACATAGACCAAGAAAATTGACTGAAAGAGGAGAGAATTTTTTGCCTTTGAAAACACATCTTGTTACACCCCCCATCAGTCGGGTTTTTGAGTCGGCTGTTTGGACGCACTCAAGTAATTTGATATAGTAATAACAGCATGGTCAAAAATTTTCTTTCAAGTAGTTTACAATGAATTCGCTCTTTTGAAAGGAAATCCAAACCGAGAGTGAGATATTTCACTCTATGTCTACTGGGCTTCAACTTTACAACTCTTCAAACGTGCTTATGGTGACATCTTATTAAATCATAATGAAAATAAATAGATTAGAAAAAAACTAAACAAAACAAACAAACAAACAAACAGTGATGCTTGCGAAAAATTTCCTAATCGAGACTGAACCAGCAAGGTACAGAAGTTGAAATATGATTTATATTTCATAGCAGGGTTGGTCATCCCTAAATTAAGTACTGTAGAAATTTCATCAATTCTTTAGTGATGTAAAGCCGACAGGGTTCTCAGTATCAAATATTTTTCTGAATTGGGCCTTGACGAAAGAAGAGTCTCGTTGTAGTTGGAAGACGCTTAAGTTGCTGTGTCATTGTAAGGGGGTGGCTGTTGTAAGAAAGAGGCGGTTCATGGGAAGGTGTTCTGTGTAGAGAGGTGGCCCTTCTTCAGGGTTGGTCATTTCTAGGAAGGTAGCCGGTGTACGGCTTAACTGCAAGTTTCATTATTTTTAAAACTTTCTCGGCAATTTCAATTGTAGTCTGATCCAACAAAATGAGATTCTTTCTAAAAGGCATTATTTGTTTGCTTTCGACTCCATAGCCTTATCAGGGAAATGGATTCACAATTATCATCAGTATATAATTACTTATCAGAATATAATTACGGCTTTTCTCTTGACAGAACAAGGCTGTCAAATTAATACAGAAAGCTTGGAGAAAGCATCGAAGAACGAGGAGGGTAATAATTTTTAGCCATAATATTCTGTATTTTCATATTTTATCTGTAGTCCGTGCTCAACTTCTGCATTTTTAATCCTCCACATAGACCAAAAAAATTGACTCCAAGGGGAGAGAATTTTGTTGTCTTTGAAAACACATCTTGTTACACCCCCGTCAGTCGGGTTTTTGAATCAGCTGTCTGGACGCATTCAAGTTATCGAAACGTTGTGAAAAGGTTGCCGTCATAAGGGGGTGGGCGTTGTGAGGTGGATGTTGCTCTTGAGACGAGGGCATTGTTGGAATATGGCGTTTGTTAAAAGTTAATCGTTGTTGAGAAAGTTCCCGTTGTAAGGAGAAGACCATTTTCAAAACGTTGGCCGCAGCGGTTCTACAGAAAAAAAAAAATAGCTTTGATATCTACATAAACAGAATATGAAGTCTTATGAGGATGAAACTGGAAATTTGATGCGATAATCATGGATATTTTAGATGCTCATATTAACTGTTGATATCATAATGTTCGTTCTCTTTGCAGAATGAATGTGCGTCCATAATTCAACGGGCTTGGCGTCGACTAAAATTAAAAAGACTTGAATTTCAGGTAATTTGATATAATAATAAGAGCATGATCACAGTTACACATGGTAAATTCAATCATTTAATTTTATGGAGCGATTTCAATTATATAAAATGGTGGGATTATTTTAAAATATAAAGGGCAGGGGGTTCCAAAAGTTAACGTCAAAAATTTTCTTTCAAGTAGTTTACAATAAATTCGCTTTTTTAAAGGAAATCCAAATCGAGAGTGAGATATTTCACTCCATGTACACTGGGCTTCAACTTTACAACTCTTCAAACGTGCTTATGGTGACAGTAAAATCACAATGAAAATAAATAGATTAGAAAAAACTAAACAAAACACACAAACAAACAAACAGTGATGCTTGCGAAAAATTTCCTAATCGAGACTGAACCAGCAAGGTACAGAAGTTGAAATATGATTTATATTTCATAACAGGGTTGGTCATCCCTTAATTAAGTATTGTAGAAACTTCATCAATCCTTTAGTGATGTAAAGCCGACAGGGTTCTCAGTATCAAATATTTTTCTAAATTGGGCCATGACGAAAGAAGAGTCTCGTTGCAGTTGGAAGACGCTTAAGTTGCTGTGTCATTGTAAGGGGGTGGCTGTTGTAAGAAAGAGGCGGTTCATGGGAAGGTGTTCTGTGTAGAGAGGTGGCCCTTCTTCAGGGTTGGTCATTTCTAGGAAGGTAGCCGGTGTACGGCTTAACTGCAAGTTTCGTTATTTTTAAAACTTTCTCGGCGATTTCAATTGTAGTCTGATCCAACAAAATGAGATTCTTTCTAAAAGGCATTATTTGTTTGCTTTCGACTCCATAGCCTTATCAGGGAAATGGATTCACAATTATCATCAGTATATAATTACTTATCAGAATATAATTACGGCTTTTCTCTTGACAGAACAAGGCTGTCAAATTAATACAGAAAGCTTGGAGAAAGCATCGAAGAACGAGGAGGGTAATAATTTTTAGCCATAATATTCTGTATTTTCATATTTTATCTGTAGTCCGTGCTCAACTTCTGCATTTTTAATCCTCCACATAGACCAAAAAAATTGACTCCAAGGGGAGAGAATTTTGTTGTCTTTGAAAACACATCTTGTTACACCCCCGTCAGTCGGGTTTTTGAATCAGCTGTCTGGACGCATTCAAGTTATCGAAACGTTGTGAAAAGGTTGCCGTCATAAGGGGGTGGGCGTTGTGAGGTGGATGCTGCTCTTGTGACGAGGGCATTGTTGGAATATGGCGTTTGTTAAAAGTTAATCGTTGTTGAGAAAGTTCCCGTTGTAAGGAGAAGACCATTTTCAAAACGTTGGCCGCAGCGGTTCTACAGAAAAAAATAGACCTTTGATATCTACATAAACAGAATATGAAGTCTTATGAGGATGAAACTGGAAATTTGATGCGATAATCATGGATATTTTAGATGCTCATATTAACTGTTGATATCATAATGTTCGTTCTCTTTGCAGAATGAATGTGCGTCCATAATTCAACGGGCTTGGCGTCGACTAAAATTAAAAAGACTTGAACTTCAGGTAATTTGATATAGTAATAACAGCATGATCACAGTTATACATGGTAAATTCAATCATTTAATTTTATGGAGTGATTTCAGTTATATAAAATGGTGGGATTATTTTAAAACAAAAAGGGAAGGGGGTTCCAAAAGTTAACATCAAAAATTTTCTTTCATGTGGTTTACAATGAATTCGCTTTTTTAAAGGAAAGGAGAGTGAGATATTTCACTCCATGTACACTGGGCTTCAACTTTACAACTCTTTAAACGTGCTTATGGTGACATCATCTCATTACAATTACAATGAAAATAAATAGATTAGAAAAAACAAAACAAAACAAAACAAAACAAAACAAACTAACAAACAAACAAACAGTGATGCTTGTGAAAAACATCCTAACCGTGACTGAACCAGCAAGGAACAGAAGTTAAATCATTTTTCATAGCGTCCCTTAATTAGGTATGGCAAAAATTTCACCCACTCTTTAGTGATATAAAGCTGACAGGGTTCTCAGCAACAAATATTTTTCTAAACTGGCCCTTGACGAAAGATGAGTCTCGTTGCAGTTGGGACGCGCTTTAGTTGCTGTGTCATTGTGAGGGGGTGGCTGTTGTAAGAAAGAGGCGGTTCATGGGTAGGTGTCCTGTGTAGAGAGGTGGCCCTTCTGAGGAGGCGGTCATTTCTAGGAAGGCAGCCGGTGTACGGAGGTGACCGTTGTAGGCGGATGACTGCAGAAGAGACTTTTTGTATAAAGTAGACCTCTGTTATGTACTTCAACATGGCGTGACGACTTTAAGATGCTGATATTTTATGCTGACATTATCAAAATTGTTATTTACTTTGCAGAATAAATGTGCCGTTAAGATTCAAAAGGCGTCACGTCTTTTAAATCTTAACTGCAAGTTTCATTATTTTTAAGACTTTCTCGGCGATTTTAGCTGTAATCCGATCCAACAAGATGAGATTCTTTCTAAAAGACATTATTTGTTCCCTTTCGACTCCATGGCCTTATCAGGGAAATGGATTCACAATTATCATCAGTATATAATTACTTATCAGTATATAAATAATGCTTTTCTCCTGACAGATTGAGGCCGTCAAATTAATTCAGAAAGCTTGGAGAAAGCATCGAAGAACGAGGAGGGTAATAATTTTTAGCCATAGTATTCTGTATTTTTCATATTTTATCTGTAGTCCGTGTTCAACTTCTACATTTTCAATCACAAAGACACAAAAAATTGACTGTAAGGGGAGAGAATTTTTTGTCTTTGAAAAAATTACTAGTGCTTATTTATTCCAGATTGGACAAGAAAAAAAATAAATGATTTTATTACTAAAAAATGACAAACGTGAATTGAGATCATCCTGGATTATCTGCACAATTAAACTTCATCACTATATAAGTACTGCTTTTCTCCTAACAGATCAAAGCAACCAAATTAACACAGCAAGCTTGGAGAGACTACCAAACTGGACGAAGGGTAATAATTTTTAGCCTCAGTGATCTAAAGTTTACTTATTTCATCTGTGGTCCGTTTTCAACTTCTACATTTTTAAACATCCCAAAGACAAAAAAAAATTGACCGTAAAGGGAGTGAATGTCTTTAAAAAAATTACGAGTGCTTATTTATTCCAGATTGAAGAAGGAAAAAGTGATTGATTTTGTTACTAATAAATAACAAACGTGAAAAAAACAGTACAGTATTGAGATCATACTGGTTTATCTACACAATTAAACTTTATCAGTATATAATTACTACTTTTCTCCTGACAGCTCAAAGCAACCAAACTAATACCGGAAGCTTGGAGAGAGTACAGAACTAGACGAAGGGTAATGATTTTTAGCCTTAGTGATCTAAATTTTACTTATTTCATCTGTAGTCCGTGTTCAACTTCTGCATTTTTAAATATCTCAAAGACCAAAAACAAATTGACCGCAAGGGGAGTGAATTTGAAAAAAAATAAAATAAAATAACGAGTGCTCGTTTATTCCAAATTGAACAAGCAATCATTTGATTGCTTATAAATGAAAAGCGTGAAAAAATGTAATTTATGACGTTTGAGTGACATGGGAACGTGCCATCAGAAATTAATATTCTGATGGCACGTTGAAGAGGTCCGCGTGGCATCATGGAAGTTTCGGATTATTTAAGCGTTTCATGGGAAAATGAAGTCATTGTTGGTCGGTCAGTATTATGTTTGACCACTTTCTTTTTTTTCCTTTTATATTAATATGCTTTTCTTTTTTCAAAGCCCTGTAAACTATTACGACATTCATTAACTTTTCTTTCTGATTAGCAGCGTAACCAGGTTAGTTTACCCTTTCCTCAGGGTATTGTGCTGCTGTTTGTTGTATCTGGCGTGGCACAGGTTCTTTTTATAGAACCCTTGGTTTTCAGTGTACAAATGTTAAGATCATTTTAGGATGCTTATACTACAAGACTGGCTGACTCATCCTAAATAAACTTTTCACATTAATTGATAACTCGTCTGAGTGTAGTCAGAATATAGTAATTCAGACAACTTTTCATAATAATGCTTATGCAAAGAAAGTGACTATATATATTATACAATGCTACAATTAGTTTTAAATTCAATATTTCAAACTTCAATCTGCTCCTCCCCCCTTAATTTCTTATTTCGTAATCACGTGCGGCTCACGTGTGATATAATCTAACGAGATTTGAAGTTGGCATTGCCAGCTGACGCGGACACTTCCGTGTACTCTTTATTTTTGTCTCATTTTCTCAGACTATATAAAATAATTAAGCACCTTTCTAGCCATCTGATTAGCTGTGTTTCTGTAACATTTGATAAATTTATCAGTATTAAAGGCTAAGGGTTTAGCCATGAATGCAGAGCGTTCCCATGCAAAACTTAAGCCACCGGTATCACCATTCCTTGCAATGCACCAATGAAATCAATTAATTTTTCCATTTTGCTCTGTGCAAAGATCCGTAGAAAAAGAAAAAGTCAGGAGATGTCCGATTATCCTACCAAAATGCGAAGAGTGGAAGATTTGGACAACGTTGATTTCCAGGATCTATTTGAAGTTAAGAAACTTGGGGAAGGAGGCTTTGGCGAGGTAGGAGATTCTGTTATATAAATAATATAAATATAAATATATAATATATATATATATATATATATATATATATATATATATATATATATGTATGTATGTATATTGTGGGAGGAAGAAGACAAATAAACTAAAAGTTCATCCTTACAGACCTGTTTCGTGGTTGCCCACCCATCAGGGGATTTAGGAAAATTAAAGACTTAAATTAGAGATAGTTATGACTTGTTTAGTCTCAAGGATTGATTATTTTCAAATTTGATCCATGGTTCAGTCTATCTTCAATTCTTATTAATTTCTTGGGGAAAGAGGGCTGCTGCAACGCGGAGTCGTTCGGCGTTTATAAGACTGGGGAAAACCAAAACTAAAGGTTGCGTCAATTAATGTCACTACAAATTGCTCAAAGTACTGTTAAGCAGATTCTTTAATGCTTGGCTATTCTATTCCTACTTCAGGTAGCGCAATTTTATTGCCGAAAAACCCATGGATATTACGCAATAAAAACCTTTAAGGAGAATGAAGCAAACAAATCGATGGTGTTGAAAGAAACATTCATCCTCCTCCACTTGGCCGGAAGTTCCAGGGTTACCCAGTTATGCCGGGCGTTTACCATCAAAGTATGTACCTAAGAAACGGCTTTTGATTACATACAGAAAGGTTGGCTACAGGAACAGATAAAACACGTCCATATTTAGGAATCTTTTACTAGCGTGGCCATGGAACTTTGCACATCGTAGCAGTAGAGTGATCATGCCTTCAGGAGGCAACAATAAGCGTGCTGAGGAATTCATTGTTTTAAACTGAACGCAAGTTGAGCCTGCTACTATCTCAGTCAGTTTTTTTTTTATTAACGAATAGTTATTGTCTACGATCCAATCTTGGGGTCCAAAGAATTTGGGGGGGGGGTCTACTTGATTTTAAGGGGGAAGGGAAGAGGGATTAGTCGTCGTTAACAGAGCATAAGGGAGGAGCTTGAGGAATTTGATTGTCAATGAAATTCCAATGAGGAAGAGTCAGAAAGCCTTAGGGAAGGGATTAAATGAATTTTAATGAACGATTCATTAAATAATTAACGCCAGTTTGTTGAAAAAAGAAACAAAGCATTAATCAACACAGCCGTGATGCTGATGTCAATAAACTAAACAGAATGTTTTTGTTTCAGCTCACAAAAACAGCCTTAGCGCTTGAGTATTTGCCCGGTGGGGACTTTGCTGGAGTTCTGCGAGCCCAGGGAGGAAAACTGAGTGAGGAACGCGCCAGGTACGATTTAAATGAAAAGAAGTTTCAACGCCTTGTGAAGGAAAACAGCTGAGCATCCCGGAAGTGTTTAAAATTGTTATCCTAATCGTCACTCATGCTCATTAAATCTTTACCAACATACAGGCTTTTTCTATGCCGCTGTCAACGCATTCAGTTTTAAGTTTGCAGACGCGCCAGGTACGATTTAAATGAAAAGAAGTTTCAACGCCTTGTGAAGGAAAACAGCTGAGCATCCCGGAAGTGTTTAAAATTGTTATCCTAATCGTCACTCATGCTCATTAAATCTTTACCAACATACAGGCTTTTTCTATGCCGCTGTCAACGCATTCAGTTTTAAGTTTGCAGACGCGCCAGGTACGATTTAAATGAAAAGAAGTTTCAACGCCTTGTGAAGGAAAACAGCTGAGCATCCCGGAAGTGTTTAAAATTGTTATCCTAATCGTCACTCATGCTCATTAAATCTTTACCAACATACAGGCTTTTTCTATGCCGCTGTCAACGCATTCAGTTTTAAGTTTGCAGACTTGCAGTTGCTTATTTTCTTCTGACTAAGACCCAGGTTACAACTTAGAAAGTCAATTAAAAGTATTCATACGACAACGTCTGGTATTTCAGGTTTTACGCCGTCGATATCGGCCTGGGATTGAAATATTTGAATTCGAAAAGAGTCATCCACAGGTATGTTTGTGGCATAACGTACTCTGGAATGTCTCATTCTGAAGAAAGATTTGTTTTTTCCCCGGTGTTTTGGAACCCTTTATAAAACAACACAGACGAACTTGATAACCATAACAGTAACAACAGAGAAAATGACAACAACAACGATAACAATAACACTGACGACAAGAATAACAGGAACTAGAGGGATTATGGGAATGATAAAGAGAAATGTTTGAAAAATAACGCAGCCAGTATGCACCCATTTCTTTCCGATTGCTACAAGGATACAAAAAAATTTTCTCGTTCATTCCGGCTTAATTCCAATGTCGACTAACTTACCTTCCCTGTCTAACCAGCTTTCTTGATGCAAATTGGCTGAAACATAATGCACCACTAGCGGTCGAGAAAAAGAAAAAAAAACTTGTTTTTTGAAATCGAGGAGCCACAATTGACATGAGCGGTATGGGATTGGAATCGAGAAAGAACGGGTAGAAGATTTTCCATTGTAACAGAAAAATTGATGCAAATCTGTTTTGCCCTGTAATGTACACTAAAAATGAGTGAAAGAAGTTTTTGCCAACTTATTTCATCAGAGATCTAAAACCGGAAAATATTCTGGTAACCTCAAATGGCCACCTGAAGCTGTCAGACTTCGGTCTGAGCGAATTTGTCGGCTTTGCAGTCACTGGAGTATGTGGAACTTATCCATATATGGCGCCTGAGGTATAAGGCTTGTAGCAGATTACCCTGAAAAGTCTTTGTTCAAATCGCTACTGTTTTTTTCTCACTAATTATTTATCTTCTCTATAGGTTTTTAAGAAAGTTCTTCTTTCTTCTCCTCCTTCTCTGAGGGTAAAATGTATTCCTATAATCTTCCGCTATGGTCAATCTTAAATCAAGGCATTGTCAAACGAGACCCAACAATTTTCTCGACAATAAAGGGGTGGGTAACCTCTCTGCTTGTCATGAGAATCTGAAAAATTACGATAAAAAACATTTTTTATGCCTCTCCGCCCTCAGTTTCGGACAACAAATAAAGTAGAAAGACCCCCCTACTACACGATCCTGACCGCGCCCTTGTTAATACACTGATGTTTCAACCAAGCTCACGCAGTTGAATTTGTTAATACACTTTTTGCAATGCCAATAAACTCCACTTAATCTGTTACAGATGATCATGGGAGAGTCTTATACTTACTCTGTGGACTGGTGGTCCTTTGGCGTGACTTTATTCCTGATGCTGACCGGCAAGGTTTGTACAAATAATATTGCAACAACTCACAAATTGCAAATATGTTTACATTTGTACACAATAACTCGCCCTTCGGAAGGACACAAATGCTTATGAATCAAACTTTTGACAATGAAGTAATCATTAATTGCCATTACCTTTCGTCCCGTGGGAATAGGACACCCGCCTATGGCAAACGTGGTAAGGGGAGACTCCACCCGAAAAGGGGATCTGTTTTAGTCTTCAGATATCCCAAAGGTCACAGAACAAATTACATCAAAGGGACAATCAAAGAGTTTGGAAATATTTTACCACCGAGAGATTTGGAAGACAATTAAACTTCCACTCTGATATAAATCATCAGCCCATTTCAATAGTTTAGAAAGACGTTGAGTGATAAATTAAATATTTTCATTTTTCTGCTTATCAGCTACCATTTTATGGTAAAGACAAGAGACAACTTTTCGAAAACATCGTATACACAACGCCTGATATCCCCAATTGGCTTGGGAGAGAGACCAGAGATTGCCTTTTCAAGGTCAGCCAACGAAATCCAAAGTTATTCGATTTAAGTAAATAACTTTCTTCTAAGACAAGTGAGGATGTCCTCTTTTGTTTTAAATGATACCGATTTTCTCAAAACTATCATACATAACCTCTGACAATTGATCTCCTTCTGCCCCACTGCAAAATTAAGTTTGATTAAAAACATTGGCATTTAACATGCACGGGGGAATCATAGAATTGCTTCGGTAAATTTGACGCAAAAATCACCAAGATTCCGGTTCAAGAGGAACTACAAGAAATTTACAGATCAATATTTTCAAATTTTTCAAGCTGTAACTGACACCCTGAGGTGTGTACTCAACAAAATTTAAAATAAACGTTATGAACGAACCAAAATTAACTGAAACCAAAATAAAAAATTAGATCATTGAGGTTTGCGGATCACAAACTTTTGCGATGAACTAGAAGGACCCAATGTAATTTGCACAACAAGTTTAAACAACTCTTTTTAAAGTATTTCTAAATTAATATTTTTGGCAAACACTGTAGAGGAAATAGTGCACTTCATTTTTTAAGTCAGGTATTTCAATTTTAACGAAACAAATCTTTTATTTCTGTATAAGCAGCTTCTCCAAAAATGCCCGGATGTGAGGCTTGGCGTTGACAATTTTCAATACCATCCGTTCTTCAGCTGTCTTCAGTCTTCAGAACCTCTCGCAATTGCATGTGGTCCATCCGCGGTAAATACGACAGCAGAGAATGAGGTATGCTGATATCAGAGTCGATAGATCCAAAGTCAGTCCATTTGACTGTAAGGGTTTCATGGCAGACAGTGCTTCCTGAAAATTGCATCTTCTCTACTTCTTTGTAGATTAACTACATCTCTGGATTTTCATCTTTACTGTCAGACGATGCAAATATCATCATTGCGGTAAGTGTAAAATTCTCTTATTAAAAGATAAAACAAAAATATATTCAAAGCCGGGCCCCTTTTTTTACCTCTTTGGAAACGATTTAAATGAAAATTTTAAATTAAATTTTTAGCCTTAATAATTGTTTCTCTGCTCAACTTGACTCAACTTGACGCCACAAGTGTTACAAAAAAAACTTTTCGACAAAGCTTCAAAAGAAAAATAGATAAGGTAATAAGCACCGATGAAAATATCAAACGAAAACAAATGAGAACCAAAAGTAAAGTGATAAATTTTACGGGTCAGAAGCGCGGAAAAACAACGATGATCAAGTCACATGCAATAACTTTAAGTATTTAATTTGATTGGTTGAGAAAGTAGGGCAAGTTTCCTTGGCAACAAACCTTGTGCAACTTTGAACTGCCGATCACCACTTTGAATTAGAAGTGGTAAATATCCAGTTTAAAGTGGCTATTGCCAATTTAAAGTCGCGATCGCCAGTTCCAAAAAATGTGTCTATAGCAAAGCTCTAAATAAGCATTGTATTGTTCGGTTGCGAAAGTGGCCACCTACTCTTTTCCCTGGCTTACACGCTCTGCCCACCGACGAACATCTAAAAACAAAAAAACTAACAATGACAAGTCTACTATTCACCATAAGACAATATGCTACAAATACAAACGAACCGAAACAAACATACGCCACGTTCTACAGAAATACCATACAACATGCGTACCAAAGTTTACATAGAACTTCAACGTCGAGCTGTGGTTGGAATATTTGCCTTTAAGTTATTTCACACACTCATAGTTCATCAACCCATCCAATAACTCATTTGTTTATCTCGTTATTAAATCAATACGTTTTTCGAATTTGTCTTTTTATCATGTTCTAGGATGACGCTCTTTCAAATTAATTACCACTGAGTTTGGGGGTTTTTCAAACCTATGTCAAAAAAGATGTGAACTTATCAATGTAAGTGAAAAGCAATTTTATTGAAACAAATGCATCTTCACTGGTTCTGTATGGATGCAAAAATAGTCTTATATCGCACATAAACCGACCTGTTTTCCAATGAGTAGCTCAAGTGTTTCACCTCTCACACCCTAACTGAGTCAGTTTGTATATTTTCCACATCGTTCTCTATAAGTTTCCTATTGCACTGGCAAGGAAAATTTTTAATGAAAATCAACTGACTGAGTGCAGCTTGTTGTGAAATCACACGCGTGATTTCAAAATTGAACGAGCGACGACTGATGAATGAGTGAAATACGAATGAAATAATCATAATGTTCGTAACAAAAACTGCATTGATTATTGAGCTTTAGCTTTAGCTTGTGGTAACTCATAGAAAGTTTTTTTTCTTCTTTTCAGATGTTCAACTGAACTTAATAAAAGATACTTTCGATCGAACTTATCAATATGTGTGTCTTGTTTGTTTGTCACACTAATAACTATCCATTACGTGAGATTCTCCTTCTCCAATCAAAACTTATGGCAAATAACAACTCCCTGGAGAAACTTTAAAAACAGGGAGCCTTGGAACGTAGAGTAGAATCAAGTTGCTGCTAATAACAGGGACTTCTTCTTATCCAGCGTGTGTCAAGCTGCCGATCAGTTGAGACAAGCAAATAGTGGGCAGGCGAAATTGGCGAAAGTATAACAACATTTTTCCCTGAAAACAGCTACGCGTCTTGCTTGAAGTGCTTGAGAACGAGTTGTGTGCCATGAATCAACGGTTATTGCGCGTAATGGCTAACGTAAAATTAGACTTCTCTTCGTTCAAGCGTTTTCTTGCGAGAATTCATAGACTAGAAAATAAATATTTGTCTCTGCGACAATGGTTGGAAAATAAGATGGCTACTTGCCACCGACCCCGCGACATACACTGTGGTCCAACAAGAAGAAACGACGAACTTAAATTCCACGAAAATCGAAAGCTTGTATTTGCCACCATGCAATTATTTTGCGCTCGCGAAAGTGGATTTCAGAGACTTTCAAACCCCTTTCGCAGACTCACTTGGGTAGGTAGGTCTGAGGGTTGATTCAAGTAAACGAGGATAAACTTGTTAGTATTAATTTCGGGCAAGTTTACCTTCTCACTCGAATGAACCCTAACTAATACAGGTTCCTAGCAAATCAACCCAAAAGAATGTTGGGACCTTAAACACTGAAATATTTGTTGTTGTTGTTGTTGTGATGGACAATTTTTACTGTTTGGTCTATTTCAGGTTCCGCTGGTTAAAGGTACCTTCAACTACAGTGCTTAGTATCTTCAAGCTTTGCTTAAATTTCTATGGAAATCTTGATACATGTATATGGCTGTAATAGCTTTATATAAACCTTAAGGCAAAAACCGATTCAGAAAAAAAACAATTGTAAAAACATTTTGGGAAAACGTTTTAAAGGTGTATCAACTTGAACGTAAATGTAACACCTAAAAACTTGTTTACAGATAACAACCTCGTTCATGTTAGATAAAGAAATGTGATAATGATTTCAAGACATCACTGATTAAAAAAAATTACTTTTAAGCTACTTCAAACAATTCATTAAAGATCAAAACAATGCAAAGTCTTTTTTCTTCGGCGTGTCCAAAATCCTAATAGCTCATAAGAGTATTTAAGACAAATAGAGAATCAACTTATAAAAAAAAAAAAATCCGTACGGGCTCTTGAAGGCTCTTTCGCTTCTCCTGCTCTCTTACAGAGGACTCTTACAGAGATTTTATAGGTAGCCTTGTGGTTTCAGTTCCAAATGTCAACGTTTGCAAGCAACTTTTTACTTCCTTGGGTTTCATATTTTCTATGATACAGCTCCAATTCTCACTGCCTTAACTGAAACGTAAAAAAGGCATAATTTAGAGAGAATCGTGGAGTTCACATAAAATTTTTCATTCGGCTTTACGACATGAAACGATAAACTACCCAACAATTATTATAGCAGAAATTTATGTTTTACTCCTATCAAATTATAGAAGAAAAAGTCTGTGTCCAATTAATTTTAAAGCATCTCAATTTCTTCAAGAAAAAAGAAACTCCTAAACTCTACACAGCAAGAGAACAACAAAAGCATTTATGATCAAATATATTTCTATAATTTGGATTTAAAGTTACTTTGCATTGCGTAAATGTTATGAAAAGAGTAATTACATGGGTCGGCAACTAATTGTTCTTGAAATCAAGTTTGACGTCGTCACTAATGAGTACAAATGGCGCCCAGTACTTCTCCTCCTTGAAGGTTTCAGAATCTCTCATACACTTCATGGCTTGATTGAGAGCTTCAGTTGCCTTCTTGCCTTTAACAAGTGCATCGCAGAAGAAACTCATGAACTCCAGGGTTCCCTCGTCACCTATCGTCCACAAGGCCACGACAGATCTAGCGCCAGCACCCAAGAATGTTCGGGCGATGCCGACCACACCTTCGGCAATAACCTCCCCACGAGCACTGTGACAACAGCTTAGAACAACCAGTCGCGCCCGCAGCCCAGCTTCCATGACATCTTTCATCGTTGGTCGATAGTCCTTCTCTTGAGGCTGAGGGGTTTCTCTTGTGGTGTTTGGTGCCAGGATAGCTTCACCAGTTTCCATTTTACCATGCACTGCAATATGTATTAAAGCCACTGCTAAAAGTCGTTTAACACTTGTTCTAATTTTCGTATCATTTACCATCAGCCGGGAACCATTTGTCGGACATAACCGCCGATGGTATTCTGAGATTGAAGCGGGCAAAAACGAGTTCGTGTCGCACTTATCGTCGTACTGTTCTTCAAGTACAAGTTTTCAATCCGCTGATATCTCGATAGGAACACCACAAGGGACTTCATCTTTGGCTGCTTCTACAAGTAAACATCCTACAGATGGTACCTCCGCAGAGAGCAGGGGTGACAAACCACGAAGTAAAACACCGCACTTTCCCAACAGCCCGTTCGTGAAGGAGTTCCCCGTCGATTGTCTTCCGGAGTTACCTACAGATCTGACGACGCTGATGGACGACAATTTCCTTCACTGCTGGAAATCTGGCGTTTGCCTTCGTCACCCATGGTTGTTCCTCCTGCTGCACTGCGTCGCCGACACTGGATCTGATCAACAGTTGATTCGAACGGAAGTAAGCCCTTGCCGTCAGGGTTGGAGGGTTTTGAGTTTCGCGGTGGACCACATCGACACGCTCATTCGCAAATGGTACCAAGAGTTACCGACGATGGATGGACAGCAACCCAAAGTCAGGCAGCTTGTTCCCTGTATGATGTGCGAAAGACTCGGCCTTGCAACCTCGTCATCATCATCGTAAACTTTATTAATGTGTCTTGAATATCTGGCCGACGGGGTTAAAAACTCCTCTACTAATAGGGGACACTTAATAAAGTTAATAACCTACTAAATATTTTCTATTGAACTATTAAAAAAAAGCCTGATAATATATTTAACAATATAATATAGTTAAAAAACATATTAACTATCAACTGATGGGATAAATGATTAAAAAATAAAGATTACGAATTATAAAGGATGCAATTAGAACGATTGTCGTCTTCTACCATTACGCTCAAATTAAATTTACGGATACGATTTTTAAAACTAAATAATGATGGGAGGGTTCTAAATTCGCTTGTTAGCTTATTCCACAACTTTGGTCCCAAGTAGGTGAGGGAATATTTGCCATATTTCTAGGTCCTAAATCTGAGGATGGCAAACTCCGCCACCCTTAAGTTGTAGGGTGAACAATGCGTGAGAAATAGCTCACACACTATGGTGTAGCAAAGTTTGTGTTTATATATACGGATAGTAATATCTTGTAGTCTTCTGTTCTGAAGCGTCGTTAGATCACTCTTGTCCAGTAATGCTTGGTAGCTCGATTGCTTATCTAGGAAAACTGCGCGTAGTGCTCTTTCTTGAATCCGTTCGAGCTTTCTTTTATCAGTATCACTACAGAAATGCCAAGTCAGGTGGCAATAGGTTAAGTAAGGCAATATGGTTGATTTACACAGAGTTAATTTAGCATTGGTAGGGATAAGTTTTTTAAGCCTCAACATTACGCCTACCTTTCGACTCGCCTTCTTACATATTTTACATTTTTTTACTTTACATATATTACATTTTAAGTCTCTTAATTTTTTAGCGCCTACTTATTTATATTCTTTCATTTCTCTTAGGCTCCCATCTAAATATAATTTAAGGAATTCTAGTGATAACCTTTTGCCTAGTTATCCGCGTTTTAAATCTATAGCTACACTAGGTGATCGTTCTTTTACCAGTGCCACACTGAAACTGTGGAATGCGTAACCATTTGACATAGGAAGCGCCAGCACAGTTAATATTTTTAAAGCCGAGCTAAAAACTCACCTTTTTCGTCATGCATTGTTAGCATATATAGTTGTTTTTATTATTGTGAGTTTACTTTTAATTGTAATTTTAGCTTTTTAACCTTTTTATTTTGTTTTTAATCTTGTCATGCGCATTTGAACATTTTATGGAATTTGCGCATTATTAATTTCCCATTATTATTATTATTATTATTTCATTAATGTGAGTGTTAAAATTCAATTGTTCGTCTATGGTAACTCCTAGCAAATTAAGACATTCAGAAGTTTCAATGGTGTTTCGTCGAAAGTGTAATCGAATCTTACTATCTGTACAGTTATGCTTTAAAGTCATAGTTTGATATTTGCTCAGGTTTCCTTTTAGCAGATTGCTGGCATTTTATTCGGAGGCCCTATTGGCATTCCTCATAAGATTGGTGTTAGCCATTTTCAGGTCCCCCGTTGTTTCATACATTTGATGGTCGATTTCATTTACAAGTTCAAGTTTACCGACTGTCAGCGTCAAAGTGCAAAGTCAGATTTAATCCGTTGTCCCAATCACCCGAGCTGGGAAGTTGATCTTCATAAGGTTGCGCTTGATATAATGTTTCATGACGTAGATCCTGACTTATTGTTGTCGCACGAAGGCGTTAAGTATAAGGACGCCGACTCGAGTATCCTCGGAAGTGGAGGCTTTGGAAAGGTATCTGTTTCTCCATTACATTGTACCGGTCTTTTTGTAACTGGTGTGAAATTTGCGTGTTAATGCAATTTATTATGGTTTCGGTGGAAAGAAAGTTTAAAATTTAGAATCGAACTGATGTGGATGGAGGTAAACTTATTATCTTCTGTCTTTTTTGCGAATTTATCGTGATAAGGGCGAACAGGAAGGTAACAAATGCTCTGCTACGAACTTTCCTTTTTCCCATGAAACTAAGCGTCCGTTCTAAGACCTCGAGCTATTTTTTTCTCCACTCATTCTCGGTTTGCTTTTATTTTGTTTTGTTTTTTTGCCGTTAGCTCCGCCCTGGCTCGCTAGTAGAAGACTCGTTGTTGATTTCCTCGCAGTTAAGAATTTTTTCGCAGTAAGAGACGGCCTTGATGAATTTTTCCATAGGGTTAGGGTTAGGCGACTACGAATGGTGTAACAGGCGTCTGCACCTGAAAGAGAGGCTATAAGGCCCCTTTATTGTATGGCAAGGTAGTCCTGAGCTGAATCCAAGCGTCCTGATTAGCTCTTACTTGGTCGGGATTTTGCCATACGGACCGTTTCCACGGAAACGATCATAAGCCATGCCTTTTTCGTCGCGAAAGCTGGGAAATTTAAAGTAAATAAGTTTGGCCCGAGTGCTATATAGTAAGCTACTTATTTACCTCGCTTGCTCGAGCTGCACTGGGGAATATTGGTCTTCGGTCAGTTTCGCACGGACCTCGTGCCAATATTCCTTAGTGGGACCCTCGCACTCGTTCAGTAAGAAGTTATTCCTCTATGGGTTTCTGGAAGCATGCCTAACAGACGGCAGTAGACTGCCATCAACCGGCCTTTAGTGAAACCCCCCAGGTAAGGATATACCTTCAAGCTCTCTCAGCAAGTATCGCAAGAAAAACTCAAACAGGAAATGTAAAACAAAGGCCAAAATTGTTGATATAGTCTTCTTATCTCTCAGGTCGTTCGCCGGGAATGCCGACGACAGGCAGTCGCCATCGAGTTCTACATTAAAAGTGATGAATCCGAACCCTTCAGGCATTACCGCGAGACGCGCAAGGAACTGAACAAGCTACGTCGTGTACGACAGCATCCTTTCCTTACCAACATCATCAGTGTGTCTTTGTGCCCCTTGTGCCTTCTGCTGGAACTAGCAGAACGCGGGGCTCTCACCGAGATCTTATCCAGCCCAAAGTTGCTTGATCGTATTGTCCTCTTTCAGACTGCATATCAAGTTGCAGACGCACTGAGATTCCTTCATGGCATAGATGTCATCTATAGAGACTTAAAACCGGAAAACGTCCATGTTTGGTCCTTGGAGGAACACGCTGATCTTCACGTCAAGCTCATTGATTTTTGCACGGGGAACTTCGCGACTTCGACTGGTTTGTTTATGCGCTGGATCTCCCGGTAACCATGCACCTGAGATGTTGGAATCAGCAAATAAAGAGGAATACACCTTTCAAGTAGACGTATATTCGTATGCGATCCTCCTTTACCGAATTATCACCCGCTTAATTCCGTTCATCGGACACGATTTAGGTGCAAAAATCAACGCGGCTGTAATTGCTGGAGAGTGTCCGCAGTGGAAACACGTTCCGGTAGCGACTTTCGGCTTTCCGACGCTTACCGAGCTTATGCTTTGATGCTGGTCGGGTAGGCCGACCAAGAGACCGACGACCGCTAAAATAACCGAGCAAGTCTGTCATCCCACGTTCCAGTGTTTGATAGCCAAGTAGCTTATCCCCTCAGTCTGTGCGTCATGCTTGTCTCGTGCAAGATTCCCTTGATCTGTGGTTAGCTTGTGATGACCACACATGCAACCGAATTTTTGTCTACGATGGTCGCACACTCAGCATGAAGTTTTCTTTCTCAATTGAAACCTATCAAGAGCAGCGTCTCTTGTTTCAGATCCAGTACATGCATATTATGGCACCTTTCGTTTTAATCGCTGCCCGTGGAGAGTTTGCCTTGGTCAACGCTTACTACACTTGGAGTGAGTCGCGTTACAAGTACGTGGCATCCATGAGATTCGACCAACAAGTTAGCTGCGTCGCATCAAACGATGAGTACGTGTATGTTGGACTTCACGAAAGAAATGTGCATTGTATCTTGGAAACAGATATGAAGAAGAGCTTCAGGAAACGTGCTTTTCACAGCTTCAATGTTGGACGCCACCGAATACTGGTACTCACAGCAGCACAGGATAAGCTGTCCACGAGCCGATTCATTTACAGATAATTAACGAAACCAGGCGAAATGGAGGCTTTCGACATCGACACCGTATGGTACGGTGGCCCTGAGGGACTGGAGAACAACCCACAAACGTAAATCTCCTTTCTAAAGGTTTCTCGTGACGAAAAAAGCGTTTTGTCTGTGTGCAGGTCCGTAATCAGCAAATGGGATTCAGAGAACAGGCAGAACCACTTCAGCGTTGATTGCACAGTGTTCTTAGGAGTCTCTCTGCGGAATCCGAGTCACACAAAGATCACGATGACGCAGTTGCGTGTATTACCTACGTGGAGCCCACCACCCATCTATTTGGGTGGGCATTGCGAATGGCCACATAATGATATTTGATCCGGAAACAGAACATCTACTCACTTGGTTTCATCCTTTTGATGAAACGCGTAGTCTGACCGTTATCAATTCTCCTGGTCCCTGCGGCACTGAGCAAGGATACGTCATAAGTACCGGGAAAGGATTAAGACCGGACGGATTAGGCCCGGTATGCGAACTTTCGGCGGAACGTGTGACATAAATCCCGAGGGAAGATACAAATCGTAAAGTGAGTTAACCGGTACGAAAGAAGATTCACAGAAGAAATTCAACAGGAAGAAAACCCAGGACTCCTACTCCGCCCATAGACGAGCAGGAAAACGATACCGTAGACGCAAACCCTACTTTGCGGTCGAAATGTTCCATGATGATGTGAGAACTGTTGTCCAAGAATGGCTTCGCAAGAGTAGAAGCCAAAAGCGGCCGAGGACGCTTTTCTTGCAGCCACAGTACCAAAGCAAAAAGTAGTGATCAGCCCTTGCAGAATGGCGATGAAAGTAATCAACAGTGAAAGTTAGAGAGAGTTCATTGTCATGGTCTCATGCTTTGAAGATCAGGTAAAAATACCCTGAAGAGACTGGCTAGCATATGACGGGTGTCGGGGCAAGCGCGTTAGCTCGACCATTTAAACCAGAGTGGTTTCTGATTCTTATTTCCATTCATTGCGTGGAATAAAATAATAGAGAACTGCTGGCTTGGCCAGTTTTCGATAAATACAGTCTTTCCAACTTTGGGTCTCAGGGTCTGTCTTCTTTCCATCAGCTAAGGCGGAAGTGAGAGAGGGAGACAGGTCAGAAGTGGGAAGAATAGAAAGCATAAAACCGTCTCATCTGTTTTGGTGTAAAGAAAATTCAATTGAGGTGCCTTGATGTTGCTTGTGTACAATGTGGGCCAAATCCTATGTAATAGGAGGTCGAGGCTTTTTCTCCTTCTCCCGGCTTCCTAACCGACCCTTTTCCCTCCTTCCTCTTTTTTTCCTACTTTCCCCTTTATTTGGTTACAGTTAAAGTCTAATATGCATTAAAATCTCTGTATGACCACTTTAAAGCAAGCAACGCCTCACAGACCTCATTGCACTGGATACACCTCAGACACGAGTGCAACTTTGAAACTGTTGAATTATGCAATTCTTATTAATAGCCTGTTAGTGGAGTATTTTGCATATGGTTGGGTGAGAACAGAGTAAAACAGAAGATAGACAGCCAGCATTTCACTTCCTTACACTAAATAATACCATAAAGCGTTAATCTCGTACTCGTGATTATTCATCTCAAAGACTTTCGAAGCTCTTTTTCCGACCGCGCGTAACCTTTGTCGTGGAAACTTTCATACAAGTTAACTCTCTTTACTCGAATTGCGTTTCCTGACAAGTCAAAGCGAAAAATTATGTGGCCCGAAACACTGAAAGACTCTGGGACTTTTTTGTATTGTTGTTGTGATGGGAGGGCAGGGAGCTTCATAGTTTGGTCCCCTTCAGGTTTCGCTAGTTAAGGGTCGTTTAGGTACATTTCCCAACTACAGTGCTTTGTATCTCAAAAAAAAATTATGATGAAACGGTTTCTTCACGGCCATTGGCGTCTTCGCAGAACAGGAGTTAAAATCAAATGTTTTGAGGGATCACAAATCTTCTTTTTGAGATGAACCCATAAAACAATTAAATGCCGTTGAAACCGAGAATATTCTTTGTATTTCCAATGCCCTATCAACAAAATTGTACCAAAAGCCGGAATTTCACAAAAAGAAGGCATAGAATTTTGTAATCGATGAATATCGTGATCGGGAAAGAGGTAACTGTTGAGAATATTTGATCAAAAATTCCACTCAAAACTAGTTTTTGTATTTCTAGGAGTTCACCGGAATATTCCGTGGTTATAAGTCAGTAGACACACATTTAATCAGGGAGGTTCTCGCGTTAATATTACTTTAAATGTAATTCTTCATGAATTTCTGTTTCTAGCGCGCGCTTAAAAGAAAAAGCTGCTATTATGACGCACTCTGATCATAAAACAGACTCGGGGAAAACATTACAAAGGCCAAAATGGTTTTTGTAACGTCTTGGATAAGTTTTTTTACATTTGCATGTTTCAGGGACTATTTTTGGCAGAGGTCAGAAACTGAATGCAAAGAAAGGTAGGTCTTTAATCATTAAGTTCAATTTCGATAAAAGTTTTAAGTTTGTAAATAAACAACGGAAAACTTTTACAAACCGATTGTGCGGCTTGATTTATCAAACTATTAAATTGCTTCACTAGCTACCCGACATTAATGTGAACATTCAAGATTTTAAGTTTAAAATATGTGTTTGAGGCAGGCTCAAGGTATTTAACATCTTAATGCACTAAATAAATGGAAAGAACAAGGCTTTATTTTTGCAAAACTTGTGTTGCGACCAAGTATTAATGGTAGTCGTCATTGTGACGCTAACATTTCCTTTTCTCAGTTTTGAAGAGGAAGCCCGCAAGAAAGATGGAGAACAGAAAAGACAGGTATTCTGATTTCTCTGTAATGCCGTGTCAACGTAGCAGATTGCTTATTATTATTATTATTATTATTATTATTATTTTTTTTTTTTTTTTAAAGCTGATGATGAGGAAGGATTACATGCTAACAACTAAACTGCGTAGAGCGGGCCCGGCATAATTATCGAAAACTCCAAACCCCAACAAAACAAAATTTAAAAGTTTCATCAGAACTATTTATTTGGGTCATATTCAATTTCAGAGGTACTAATGCAAAAAGATTTCCTTTAATTGTATTTTTCAAAGAAGAAAATAAACTATGAAAATAGTCAAGAGAAGATAAGAATCACACCATGATGGGAAAAAAAAAAATCGAAGCAAGTTTTAGTTTACTTTTTTTTCAGTTGTCAAGGTTTCAACAACGCCCATTATAAAAAGGAGAGAACATTTCTGAAAGTAAAACACGTAATAAATAACAAGTACATGATTCCGTTTCTCTCCTGACAAATTAGAGCTGCAACGTTAATTCAACGGGTTCGAAGCCTATATGGTTGACTTTGCAGCTCTAATATTTCAGACTCTTTGAAAATCTAATCAATCTTTGTCCAAAATACCACAAATGAAAAAATTTTGAATAATAAAACCTTTGTTTCACTCACCTACCGAAACGGCGCAGCAGTGTTTTTAAAAGCTGCTAACTTGTCAACTAGTGTCATATGCTTTAAACATTTTTAAATGGAATATCTTCCTTGAGGAAATTAAGATGTAGTTTACTTGTAACTTTCTAAATTTTACTTTGTAGAAAGCGGAAAGTAGCGGATTGGTATAAAGGTAGCCATTAGGGGGGAGTGATTTTCCGTCTCTGTCTTTTCTTTGAGGGGCTATTGGAGAATATTTTCCATTTTTGAAATTCCATTACAGCATTGCAGCATGCAAAACAAAAATTTATATTCACAGAAAACTTTTAAACTAAACTGAGCAAGCAGCGTAACATATTGATTAATTGCTTCAGATTACTCAATTTAATTTCTTGAAGTGAAATAAAGCTGTCAGGGACTGTCTATTTGCTCGAGTTGTCACACATCTTGTTACACCCTCCTTCAGTCGGGTTTTTGAATCGGCTGTTTAGACGCACTCAAGTTACCAAAACGTTGTGAAAAGGTTGCCGTCATAAGGAGGTGGGCGTTGGGAGGTGGATGTTACTCTTAAGAGAAAGACATTGTTGGAATGTGGCGTTTGATAAAAGTTAATCGTTGTTGAGAAAGTTCCCGTTGTAGGGAGAAGACCGTTTTCAAAACGTTGGCCGCAGCAGTTCCACAGAAAAAAATTGACCGTTGATATCAACATCAACAGAATATGAAGTTTTTAAGATGATGAAACTGGAAGTTTATGCGATGATCAGGGATATTTTGGATGCTGATATTAACTATTAGTATCAAAATGTTTGTCCTCTTTGCAGAATGAATGCGCCTTCATAATTCAACGGGCTTGGCGTCGACTAATATCAAAAAGACTTGAATTTCAGGTAATTTGATATAGTAATGACAGTATAATAACTGTTATACATGGTAAATTAAATCATTTTGTTTTATGGAGCGATTTTAGTTGTATAAAATGATGGGATTATTTTAAAATAAAACGGGAAGGGGGTTCCAAAGGTTAGCATTAAAACATTTATTTCAAGATGTTTACAATGAGTTCGCCTTAAAGGAAATCCAAATCGAGAGTGGAATATTTCACTCCATGTACACTGGGCTTCAACTTTCCAACTCTTCAAAGGTGCTTATGGTGACATCTTATTACAATCACAATGAAAACAAATAGATTAGAAAAAACAAAACAAAACAAACAAACAAACAAACGTGATGCTTGTGAAAAACATCCTAACCGAGCCTGAACCAGCAATATGTCATTGTGAGGGGGTGGCTGTTGTAAAAAAGAGGCAGTTCATGGGAAGGTGTCCTGTGTACAGAGGGGAACCTTTGAGAAGGTGGTCATTTCTAGGAAGGCAGCCGGTGTACGGAGGTGACCGTTGTAGGTGGATGACTGCAGAAGAGACTTTTCGTAGACAGTAGACCTCTATTATGTAATTCAACATGGCATGACGACTTTAAGATGCTGATATTCTATGCTGACATTATCAAAATTGTTGTTTACTTTGCAGAATAAATGTGCCGTTAAGATTCAAAAGGCGTCACGTCTTATGAATCTTAAATGCAAGTTTCACTATTAAAACTTTCTCGGCGATTTTAGTCGTAGTCTGCTCCAACAAGATGAGATTCTTTCTAAAAAGCATTATTTGTTCCCTTTCGACTCCATGGCCTTATCAGGGAAATGGATTCACAATTATCATCAGTATATAACTACTTAACAGTTTGTAATTACTGCTTTTCTCCTGACAGAACAAGGCTGTCAAATTAATACAGAGAGCTTGGAGAAAGCATCGAAGAACGAGGAGGGTAATAATTTTTAGCCATAATATTCTGTATTTTTCATATTTTATCTGTAGTCCGTGTTCAACTTCTACATTTTTAATCCTCCACATAGACCAAAAAAATTGACTGTAAGGGGAGAGAATTTTTTTGTCTTTGAAAACACATCTTGTTGCCCCCTGTCAGTCGGGTTTTTGAATCGGCTGTTTGGACGCACTCAAGTTACCGAAACGTTGTGAAAAGGTTGCCGTCATAAGGAGGTGGGTGTTGTGAGGTGGTTGTTGTTCTTGAGACGAGGGCATTGTTGGCATGTGGCGTTTGTTGAAAGTTAATCAATGTTGAGAAAGTTCCCGTTGTAAGGGGAAGACCATTTTCAAAACGTTGGGCGCAGCGGTTCCACAGAAAAAAATAGACCTTTGATATCAACATGAACAGAATATGAAGTTTTTAAGATGATGACACTGGAAGTTTATGCGATGATCATTAATATTTTAGTTGCTTATATTAACTGTTGATATCATAATGTTTGTTCTCTTTGCAGAATAAATGCGCGTTCATAATTCAACGGGCTTGGCGTCGACTAAAGTTAAAAAGACTTGAATTTCAGGTAATTTGATATAGTAATAACAGTATAATCGCAGTTATACATGGTAAATTCAATCATTTAATTTTATGGAGCGATTTCAGTTGTATAAAATGGTGGGATTATTTTAAAATAAAAAGGCAGGGGGGTTCCAAAAGTTAACATCAAAAATTTTCTTTCAAGTAGTTTACAATGAATTCGCTTTTTTAAAGGAAATCCAAATCGAGAGTGGGATATTTCACTCCATGTACACTGGGCTTCAACTTTACAACTCTTCAAACGTGCTTATGGTGACATCTCATCACAATCACAATGAAAATAAATAGATTAGAAAAAACTAAACAAAACGAACAAACAAACAAACAAACAGTGCTGCTTGTGAAAAACATCGTAATCGAGACTAAACCAGCAAGGTACAGAAGTTAAATCATATTTCATAGCCTCCCTTAATTAAGTATTGTAGACATTTCATCCACTCTTTAGTGATATAAAGCCGACAAGGTTCCCAGTTAAAAATATTTTTCTAAATTGGGCCTTGACAAAAGAAGAGTGTCGTTGCAGTTGGGACACGCTTTAGTTGCTGTGTCATTGTGAGGGGGTGGCTGTTGTAAGAAATAGGCGGTTCATGGGAAGGTGTTCTGTGTAGAGAAGTGGCCCTTCTGAGGAGGTGGTCATCTCTAGGAAGGCAGCCAGTGTACTGAGGTGACCGTTGTAGGCGGATGACTGCAGAAGAGACTTTTGGTAAAAAGTAGACCTCTATTATGTACTCCAACATGGCGTGACGACTTTAAGATGCTGATATTCTATACTGACATTATGAAAATTGTTGTTTACTTTGCAGAATAAATGTGCCGTTTAGATTCAAAAGGCGTCACGTCTATTAAATCTTAACTGCAAGTTTCATTATTTTACTTTCTCGGCGATTTTAGTTGCAATCCGATCCAACAAGATGAGATTCTTTCTAAAAGGCATTATTTGTTCCCTTTCGACTCCATGGCCTTATCAGGGAAATGGATTCACAATTATCATCAGTATAAAATTACTTATCGGTTTATAATTACTGTTTTCCTCCTGACAGATTGAGACCGTCAAATTAATACAGAGAGCTTGGAGAAAGCATCGAAGAACGAGGAGGGTAATAATTTTTAGCCATAACATGTATTTCTCATCCTTTATCTGTAGTCCGTGTTCAACTTCTACATTTTTAATCCTCCACATAGACCAAAAATATTAACTATAAGGGGAGAGAATTTTTTGTAAACACATCTTGTTACACCCCCCGTCAGTCGGGTTTTTGAATCGGCTGTTTGGACGCACTCAAGTTGCCGAAACGTTGTGAAAAGGTTGCCGTCATAAGGAGGTGGGCGTTGTGAGGTGGATGTTGCTCTTGAGACGAGGGCATTGTTAGAATGTGGCGTTTGTTAAAAGTTAATTGTTGTTGAGGAAGTTCCCCTTGTGGGGAGAAGACCATTTTCAAAACGTTGGCCGCAGCGGTTCCATAGAAAAAAACAGACCTTTGATATCTACATCAACAGAAATATGAAGTTTTTAAGATGATGACACTGGAAGTTTATGCGATGATCATGGATATTTTAGTTGCTCATATTAACTGTTGATATCATAATGTTTGTTCTCTTTGCAGAATGAATGCGCGTCCATAATTCAACGGGCTTGGCGTCGACTAAAGTTAAGAAGACTTGAATTTCAGGTAGTTTGTTATAGTAATAACAGTATGATCACAGTCAAACTTTTTGTTTACTTTGCAGAATAAATGTGCCGTTAAGATTCAAAAGGCGTCACGTCTTTTTCATCTTCATTGAATATACATTTATACTGCAAATTTGCCGCCATAAATTGAAAAGATTAAAATGAGAAGAGCTCAAACTCAAGGTACTAGGAGATAATAATAGCGGTTGGTACAGTGTTAGATGGCAAGTTTTATCATTTAACTTTCTCGGCGATTTTAGTTGTAGTCTGATCCAACAAGATGAGATTCTTTCTAAAAGGCATTATTTGTTCCCGTTCGACTCCATGGCCTTATCAGGGAAATGGATTCACAATTATCATCAGCATATAATTACTTATCAGTGTATAATTACTGCTTTTCTCCTGACAGAACAAGGCTGTCAAATTGATACAGAGAGCTTGGAGAAAGCATCGAAGAACGAGGAGGGTAATAATTTTTAGCCATAGTTTTCTATATTTTTCATATTTTATCTGTAGTCCGTGTTCAACTTCTACATTTTTAATCCTCCACATAGACCAAGAAAATTGACTGCAAGGGGAGAGAATTTTTTGCCTTTGAAAACACATCTTGTTACACCCCCCATCAGTCGGGTTTTTGAATCGGCTGTTTAGACGCACTCAAGTTACCGAAACGTCGTGAAAAGGTTGCCGTCATAAGGAGGTGGGCGTTGTGAGGTGGTTGTTGTTCTTGACACGAGGGCATTGTTAGAATGTGGCGTTTGTTAAAAGTTAATCGTTGTTGAGAAAGTTCCCGTTATAAGGAGAAAACGTTGGCCGCAGCGGTTCCACAGGAAAAAATAGACCTTTGATATCTACATAAACAGAATATGAAGTTTTAAGATGATGAAACTGGGAATTTTAGGCAATAATCACGGATATTTTAGATGCTCAATTTAACTATGGATATCATAATATTTGTCCTCTTTGCAGAATGAATGCGCGTCCATAATTCAACGGGCTTGGCGTCGACTAAAATTAAAAAGACTTGAACTTCAGGTAATTTGATGTAGTAATGACAGTATGATCACAGCTATACATGGTTAAATTCAATCATTTAATTTTATGGAGCGATTTCATTTGAAAAAATGGCGGGGTTATTTTAAAATAAAAAGGGAAGGGGGGACCAAAAGTTAACATCAAAAATTTTCTTTCAAGTAGTTTACAGTGAATTCGCTTTTTTAAAGGAAATCCAAATCGAGAGTGAGATATTTCACTCCATGTACACTAAGCTTCAACTTTCCAACTCTTCAAACGTGCTTATGGTGACATCTTATTACAAACACAATGAAAATAAATAGATTAGAAAAAACAAAACAAAACAAAACAAACTAACAAACAAAGAAACAGTGATGCTTGTGGAAAACATCCTAACCGAGACTGAACCAGCAAGGTACAGAGGTTAAATCATTTTTCATAGCGTCCCTTAATTAGGTATTGTAAACATTTCATCCACTCTTTAGTGATATAAAGCTGACAGGGTTCTCAGCAACAAATATTTTTCTAAATCGGGCCTTGAGGAAAGAAGAGTCTCGTTGCAGTTGGGACGCGCTTTAGTTGCTGTCATTGTGAGGGGGTGGCTGTTGTAAGAAAGAGGCGGTTCATGGGAAGGTGTCCTGTGTAGAGAGATGGCCCTTCTGAGGAGGTGGTCATTTCTAGGAAGGTAGCCGGTGTACGGAGGTGACCGTTGTAAACGGATGACTGCAGAAGAGGCTTTTCGTAGAAAGTAGAGCTCTATTATGTAATTCAACATGGCGTGACGACTTTAAGACGCTGATATTTTATGCTGACATTATCAAAATTGTTGTTTACTCGGCAGAATAAATGTGCCGTTAAGATTCAAAAGGCGTCACGTCTTTTAAATCTTAACTGCAAGTTTCATTATTTTTAAAACTTTCTCGGCGATTTTAGTTGTAGTCTGATCCAACAAGATGAGATTCTTTCTAAAAGGCACTATTTGTTTCCTTTCGACTCTATGGCCTTATCAGCGAAATGGATAAATTTCCAGGACTACCTTGTCGGCACTAATCACTTTAAGTCTTTCTTTTTTGATCCCGTCGTTCCATCCGAGGTGGACTTGGAAATCTTGGCTATACCCAGTAATAAAGTATATGGCCTATATTCTTGCCCGGTTCATCTTCTAAAATCTGGGCGCCATATCCTTTCTCCACTCTTAGCTGCCATGATGAATAAGTCTATCTCAACGGGTATTTATCCCCATCTTTTGAAGCATGCCAAAGTAATTCCTATCTACAAATCGGGAGACGAAACTGATCCATGTAATTACCGCCCAATTTCCCTCCTTTCTGTCTTCAATCGATTATTTGAGAAATTGATGGCTAAACGTCTTAAATCACATTGCGAAAAAAACGGTATCTTTTTTACTTCTCAATATGGATTTAGAGACAAGTGTTCAACCCAACATGCAATTTTAGATATCTTAAGCAAAATTCAAACTAATATTGATGCAAAGTTATTCTCTTGTGGTATTTTTATTGACCTAAAAAAGGCTTTTGATACGGTGGATCACTCAATCTTACTGCACAAATTATATCATTATGGAGTCAGAGGAATAATTAATAACTGGTTCTCTTCGTACTTGTTGAACAGGAACCAGTCGACTCAAATTGGTTCAACCGTGTCGAATATAGAAGAGATAGTTTGTGGTGTCCCTCAAGGGTCTGTACTTGGCCCCCTTCTCTTTTTGATTTATGTTAACGACATTTACCGTTGCTCCCAGATTTTTGAGTTTTACCTATTTGCTGACGATACTAACTTGCTTTATTCAAACAAAGATCTTAAGGATCTTGAAAAAGTTGTTAATGATGAACTCGCAAAAGTGGGTGACTGGTTGGACGCAAACAAACTTTCTCTTAACACTAGTAAATCTAACTTTGTTATTTTCCATCCTTACCAACGCAAATTGGACTACATAGTTCACTTGAAAATTTATAATAACGATCTTAAAAAAAGTGTATCTCTAGAACAAAAAACTTTTGTGAAATATCTAGGAATTCTGATAGATAATAACCTCTCTTGGAAGTATCATATTGATTATATCTCATCTAAAGTTAGTAAAGGAATTGGTATAATTGCCAGGTTAAGACATCTTGTCCCATTTGCCACACTTCTTAACATCTACCGCTCCTTAATTGAACCCTATATCTCTTATGGTCTTATTGCCTGGGGACAAGCTGCTAACACTCATTTAAATAAGGTTCTCATTTTACAAAAACGTGCTCTACGACTAATGTATTTTGCGGATAGCAAATCTCATAGTGCCCCGCTATTTGTTAACTCCAGAATCTTACCAATAACTATGCTCTATTCTCATTTGGTTTCCTCTTTGATGCATGACATTGATAATCACCGTGCCCCGTCTAATATTTCTATGCTCTTTATCCACTCCGAGCAGGTTCATCACCATTTCACAAGATTCTCAGCAACGGCTAATCTGTACGTTAAAGCGTCTAGAACTAACCAACTTTTATTTTCTTTTGCTAGAATAGGTGTAAGATTGTGGAATAGCATCCCAAAAGAACTTCGTATTAAAAACAGAACCCCGTTTAAGCGTGAACTTAAAAATCGCCTGTTAAAACTTTTGGAAAATGAGGAGATGAATGTTGATATACGCTGCTCAGAAATTTGTAAATATCTCTTGATAAAGTAACTCTTCGTTTAAGTCTTGTTTCAATTGTATTATATATCTTGATAACTTTGCAATTGATTATTTAATTATTCAACGGACTTAATTTTATTTTATTTTATTTAACAATTGTATTTTTATTAATGATTATCTTTGTTTAATTGTATCGGTATGTGATCCTTAGCAGAGACAGCACTTGTTTTAGAAGGGTGGCCCGCCTAGAATAGCTTGCTAATTGCGGGTCACCTAGGACTGTGATAATATTGTATTGCTAACAAATAAAATTGAATTGAATTGAATTGAATTGAATGGATTCACAATTATCATCAGTATATAATTACTTATCAGTATATAATTAATGCTTTTCTCCTGACAGATCGAGGCCGTCAAATTAATTCAGAAAGCTTGGAGAAAGCATCGAAGAACGAGGAGGGTAATAATTTTTAGCCATAGTATTCTGTATTTTTCATATTTTATCTGTAGTCCGTGTTCAACTTCTACATTCTTAATGACAAAGACCAAAAAAATTGACTGTAAGGGGAGAGAAATTTTTTGTCTTTGAAAAAATTACTAGTGCTTATTTATTCCAGATTGGACAGGAAAAAATAAATGATTTTATTACTAAAAAATGACAAACGTGAATTGAGATCATCCTGGATTATCTACACAATTAAACTTCATCACTATATAAGTACTGCTTTTCTCCTAACAGATCAAAGCAACCAAATTAATACAGCAAGCTTGGAGAGACTACCAAACTAGACGAAGGGTAATAATTTTTAGCCTCAGTGATCTAAAGTTTACTTATTTAATCTGTAGTCCGTTTTCAACTTCTACATTTTTAAACATCCCAAAAACCAAAAAATATTGACCGTAAAGGGAGTGAATCTTTTGTCTTTAAAAAAATTACGAGTGCTTATTTATTCCAGATTGAAGAAGAAAAAAATGATTGATTTTGTTACTAATAAATAACAAACGTGAAAAAAACAATACAGTATTGAGATCATACTGGTTTATCTACACACTTAAAATTTATCAGTATATAATTACTGCTTTTCTCCTGACAGAACAAGGCTGTCAAATTAATTCAGAGAGCTTGGAGAAAGCATCGAAGAACGAGGAGGGTAATAATTTTTAGCCATAATATTCTGTATTTTTCATATTTTATCTGTAGTCCGTGTTCAACTTCTACATTTTTAATCCTCCACATAGACCAAAAATATTAACTGTAAGGGGAGAGAATTTTTTGTAGACACATCTTGTTACACCCCCCGTCAGTCGGGTTTTTGAATCAGATGTCTGGACGCACTCAAGTTACCGAAACGTTGTGAAAAGGTTGCCGTCATAAGGGGGTGGGCGTTGTGAGGTGGATGTTGCTCTTGAGACGAGGGTATTGTTGGAATATGGCGTTTGTTAAAAGTTAATCGTTGTTGAGAAAGTTCCCGTTATAAGGAGAAGACCATTTTCAAAACGTTGGCCGCAGCGGTTCTACAGAAAAAAATAGACCTTTGATATCTACATAAACAGAATATGAAGTCTTAAGACGATGAAACTGGAAATTTGATGCGATAGTCATGGATATTGTAGATGCTCATATTAACTGTTGATATCATAATGTTTGTTCTCTTTGCAGAATGAATGTGCGTCCATAATTCAACGGGCTTGGCGTCGACTAAAAAGACTTGAATTTCAGGTAATTTGATATAGTAATAACAGCATGATCACAGTTATACATGGTAAATTCAATCATTTAATTTTATGGAGTGATTTCAGTTATATAAAATGGTGGGATTATTTTTAAATAAAAAGGGAAGGGGGTTCCAAAAGTTAACATCAAAAATTTTCTTTCATGTGGTTTACAATAAATTCGCTTTTTTAAAGGAAATCCAAGTCGAGAGTGAGATATTTCACTCCATGTACACTGGGCTTCAACTTTACAACTCTTCAAACGTGCTTATGGTGACATCATCTCATTACAATTACAATGAAAATAAATAGATTAGAAAAAACAAAACAAAACAAAACAAACTAACAAACAAACAAACAGTGATGCTTGTGAAAAACATCTTAACCGTGACTGAACCAGCAAGGAACAGAAGTTAAATCCTTTTTCATAGCGTCCCTTAATTAGGTATAGCAAAAATTTCACCCACTCTTTAGTGATATAAAGCTGACAGGGTTCTCAGCAACACATATTTTCCTAAATTGGCCCTTGACGAAAGATGAGTCTCGTTGCAGTTGGGACGCGCTTTAGTTGCTGTGTCATTGTGAGGGGGTGGCTGTTGTAAGAAAGAGGCGGTTCATGGGTAGGTGTCCTGTGTAGAGAGGTGGCCCTTCTGAGGAGGTGGTCATTTCTAGGAAGGCAGCCTGTGTACGGAGGTGACCGTTGTAGGCGGATGACTGCAGAAGAGGCTTTTCGTAGAAAGTAGACCTCTATTATGTAGTTCAACATGGCGTGACGACTTTAAGACGCTGATATTTTATGCTGACATTATCAAAATTGTTGTTTACTTTGCAGAATAAATGTGCCGTTAAGATTTAAAAGGCGTCACGTCTTTTAAATCTTAACTGAAAGTTTCATTATTTTTAAGACTTTCTCGGCGATTTTAGCTGTAATCCGATCCAACAAGATGAGATTCTTTCTAAAAGACATTATTTGTTCCCTTTGGACTCCATGGCATTATCAGGGAAATGGATTCACAATTATCATCAGTATCTAACTACTTATCAGTATACAAATAATGCTTTTCTCCTGACAGATTGAGGCCGTCAAATTAATTCAGAAAGCTTGGAGAAAGCATCGAAGAACGAGGAGGGTAATAATTTTTAGCCATAGTATTCTGTATTTTTCATATTTTATCTGTAGTCCGTGTTCAACTTCTACATTTTTAATCACAAAGACACAAAAAATTGACTGTAAGGGGAGATAATTTTTTGTCTTTGAAAAAATTACTAGTGCTTATTTATTCCAGATTGGACAAGAAAAAAAACAAATGATTTTATTACTAAAAAATGACAAACGTGAATTGAGATCATCCTGGATTATCTACACAATTAAACTTCATCACTATATAAGTACTGCTTTTCTCCTAACAGATCAAAGCAACCAAATTAATACAGCAAGCTTGGAGAGACTACCAAACTAGACGAAGGGTAATAATTTTTAGCCTCAGTGATCTAAAGTTTACTTATTTAATCTGTAGTCCGTTTTCAACTTCTACATTTCTAAACATCCCAAAAACCAAAAAATATTGACCGTAAAGGGAGTGAATCTTTTGTGTTGAAAAAAATTACGAGTGCTTATTTATTCCAGATTGAAGAAGAAAAAAATGATTAATTTTGTTACTAATAAATAACAAACGTGAAAAAAACAATACAGTATTGAGATCATACTGGTTTATCTACACAATTAAACTTTATCAGTATATAATTACTTCTTTTCTCCTGACAGCTCAAAGCAACCAAACTAATACCGAAAGCTTGGAGAGAGTACAGAACTAGACGAAGGGTAATAATTTTTAGCCTTAGTGATCTAAATTTTACTTATTTCATCGTAGTCCGTGTTCAACTTCTGCATTTTTAAACATCCCAAAGACCAAAAAAAATTGACCGCAAGGGGGGTGAATTTTTTGTCTTTGGAAAAATAACGAATGCTCGTTTATTCCAAATTGAACAAGCAATCATTTGATTACTTATAAATGAAAAGCGTGAAAAAATGTAATTTATGACGTTTGAGTGACATGGGAACGTGCCATCAGAAATTAATATTCTAATGGCACGTTGAAGAGGTTCGCGTGGCATCATGGAAGTTTCGGATTATTTAAGCGTTTCATGGGAAAATGAAGTCATTGTTGGTCGGTCAGTATTATGTTTGATCACTTTCTTTTTTTTTTCCTTTTGTATTAATATGCTTTTCTTTTTCAAAGCCCTTTAAACTATTACGACATTCATTAACTTTTCTTTCTGATTAGCAGCGTAACCAGGTTAGTTTACCCTTTCCTCGGGGTATTGTGCTGCTGTTTGTCGTATCTGGCGTGGCACAGGTTCTTTTTGTAGAACCCTTGGTTTTCAGTGTACAAATGTTAAGACAATTTTAGGATGCTTATACTACAAGACTGGCTGACTCATCCTAAATAAACTTTTCACATTAATTGAATAACTCGTCTGAGTGTACTCAGAATATAGTAATTCAGACAACTTTCATACTAATGCTTATGCAAAGCAAGTGACTATATTATACAATGCTTCAATTAGTTTTAAATTCAATATTTCAAACTTCAATCTTCTCCTCCCCCCTTAATTTATTATTTCGTAATCACGTGCGGCTCACGTGTGATATAATCTAACGAGATTTGAAGTTGGCATTGCCAGCTGACGCGGACACTTCCGTGTACTCTTTATTTTTGTCTCATTTTCTCAGACTATATAAAATAATTAAGCACCTTTCTAGCCATCTGATTGGCTGTGTTTCTGTAACATTTGATAAATTTATCCGTATTAAAGGCTAAGGGTTTAGCCATGAATGCGGAGCGTTCCCATGCAAAACTTAAGCCACTGGTATCACCATTCCTTGCAATGCACCAATGAAATCAATTAATTTTTTCCATTTTGCTCTGTGCAAAGATCCGTAGAAAAAGAAAAAGTCAGGAGATATCCGATTATCCTACCAAAATGCGAAGAGTGGAAGATTTGGACAACGTTGATTTCCAGGACCTAATTGAAGTTAAGAAACTTGGGGAAGGAGGCTTTGGCGAGGTAGGAGATTCTGTTATATAAATAATATAAATATAAATATATATATATATGTATAGGAAATCGTATGAACGCGAGTGCATTTCGTGATTTATGGGCACGAGTGATGTTTTGAAAGTTCTCAAAATTGCACGAGCCGTAGGCGAGTGCAATTTGAGAACTTTCAAAACATCACGAGTGACCATAAATCACGAAATGCACGAGCAGGTTCATACGATTTTTTATTTATTATATTCTCGACAAAATTACTCCATCAGTGTTTCCATGGCAACTTCTCCGTATTGCACTCTATAACCTCTATTGCACTCTATAACCTATTTATGCATTCATCATTGACCAATCAGAAACGCGATATTTTGTTGAGTATATAATAAATATATATATATATATATATGTATATATATATATATGTATATATATATATATATATATATATGTACATATATATATATACATACATAAATATTATGAGAGGGAAAAAGATTTCCCGACAAGCCTTTCCCGACAAGCCTGTTTCGTGAAAGCGATTCACGAAACAGGCTTGTCGGGAAATGTAGTTGCGTCCCTTTTTCCCTCTCATAATATTTATTCTGCTCTGCTTCAACGTATTGAGCACTGTTCCACGCGAAAATCGACTTGCAGACTTCCTCTATATATATACATATACATATATAATATATATCTATCTATATATATATATATATATATATATATATATATCTATCTATTATGGGAGGAAGACGACAAATAAACTAAAAGCTCATCCTTACAGGCCTGTTTCGTGGTTGCCCACCCATCAGGGGATTTAGGAAAATTAGAGACTTAAATTAGAGATAGTTATGACTTGTTTAGTCTCAAGGATTGATTATTTTCAAATTTGGTCCATGGTTCAGTTTATCTTCAATTCATATTAATTTCTTGAGGAAAGAGGGCTGCTGCAATGCGGAGTCGTTCGGCGTTTAGAAGACTGGGGAAAACCAAAACTAAAGGTTGCGTCAATTAATGTCACTACAAATTGCTCAAAGTACTGTTAAGCAGATTCTTTAATGCTTGGCTATTCTATTCCTACTTCAGGTAGCGCAATTTTATTGCCGAAAAACCCATGGATATTACGCAGTAAAAACTTTTAAGGAGAATGAAGCAAACAAATCGATGGTGTCGAAAGAAACATTCATCCTCCTCCACTTGGCCGGGAGTTCCAGGGTTACCCAGTTATGCCGGGCGTTTACCATCAAAGTATGTACCTAAGAAACGGCTTTTGAATACATACAGAAAGGTTGGCTACAGAAGCAGATAAAACACGTCCATATTTAGGAATCTTTTACTGGCGTGACCATGGAACTTTGCACATCGTAGCAGTGGAGTGATCATGCCTTCAGGAGGCAACAATAAGCGTGCTAAGGAATTCATTGTTTTAAACTGAACGCAAGTTGAGCCTGCCACTATCTCAGTCAGTTTTTTTTATTAACGAATAGTTAGTTATTGTTTACGAGCCAATCTTGGGGTCAAAAGGATTTTGGGGGGCGGTCTACTTGATTTTAAGGGGGAAGGGAGGAGGGATTAGTCGTCGTTAACAGAGCATAAGGGAGGAGCTTGAGGAATTTGATTGTCAATGAAATTCCAATGAGGAAGAGTCAGAAAGCCTTAGGGAGGGATTAAATGAATTTTAATGAACGATTCATTAAATAATTAACGCCAGTTTGTTGAAAAAAGAAACAAAGCATTAATCAACACAGCCGTGATGCTGATGTCAATAAACTAAACAGAATGTTTTTGTTTCAGCTCACAAAAACAGCCTTAGCGCTTGAGTATTTGCCCGGTGGGGACTTTGCTGGAGTTCTGCGAGCCCAGGGAGGAAAACTGAGTGAGGAACGCGCCAGGTACGATTTAAATGAAAAGAAGTTTCAACGCCTTGTGAAGGAAAACAGCTGAGCATCCCGGAAGTGTTTAAAATTGTTATCGTAATCGTCACTCATGCTCATTAAATCTTTACCAACATGTAGGCTTTTTCTATGCCGCTGTCAACGCATTCAGTTTTAAGTTTGCAGACCTGCAGTTGCTTATTTTCTTCTGACTAAGACCCAGGTTACAACTTAGAAAGTCAATTAAAAGTATTCATACGACAACGTCTGGTATTTCAGGTTTTACGCCGTCGATATCGGCCTGGGATTGAAATATTTGAATTCGAAAAACGTCATCCACAGGTATGTTTGTGGCATAACGTACTCTGGAATGTTTCATTCTGAAGAAAGATTTGTTTTTTCCCCGGTGTCTTGGAACCCTTTATAAAACAACACAGACGATATTGATAACCATAACAGTAACGACAGAGAAAATGACAACAACAACGATAACAATAACACTGACGACAAGAATAACAGGAACTAGAGGGATTATGGGAATGATAAAGAGAATGTTTGAAAAATTAACGCAGCCAGTATGCACCCATTTCTTTCCGATTGCTACAAGGATACAAAAAAATTTTCTCGTTCATTCCGGCTTAATTCCAATGTCGACTAACTTACCTTCCCTGTCTAACCAGCTTTCTTGATGCAAATTGGCTGAAACATAATGCACCACTAGCGGTCGAGAAAAAGAAAAAAAACTTGTTTTTTGAAATCGAGGAGCCACAATTGACATGAGCGGTATGGGATTGGAATCGAGAAAGAACGGGTAGAAGATTTTCCATTGTAACAGAAAAATTGATGCAAATCTGGTTTGCCCTGATGTAAAGTAATGTACACTAAAAATGAGTGAAAGAAGTTTTTGCCAACTTATTTCATCAGAGATCTAAAACCGGAAAATATTCTGGTAACCTCAAATGGCCACCTGAAGCTGTCAGACTTCGGTCTGAGCGAATTTGTCGTCTTTGCAGTCACTGGAGTATGTGGAACTTATCCATATATGGCGCCTGAGGTATAAGGCTTGTAGCAGATTACCCTGAAAAGTCTTTGTTCAAATCGCTACTGTTTTTTTCTCACTAATTATTTATCTTCTCTATGGGTTTTTAAGAAAGTTCTTCTTTCTTCTCCTCCTTCTCTGAGGGTAAAATGTATTCCTATAATCTTCCGCTATGGTCAATCTTAAATCAAGGCATTGTCAAACGAGACCCAACAATTTTCTCGACAATAAAGGGGTGGGTAACCTCTCTGCTTGTCACGAGAATCTGAAAAATTACGATAAAAAACATTTTTTATGCCTCTCCGCCCTCAGCTTCGGACAACAAATAAAGTAGAAGGACCCCCCTACTACACGATCCTGACCGCGCCCTTGTTAATACACTGATGTTTCAACCAAGCTCACGCAGTTGAATTTGTTAATACACTTTTTGCAATGCCAATAAACTCCACTTAATCTGTTACAGATGATCATGGGAGAGTCTTATACTTACTCTGTGGACTGGTGGTCCTTTGGCGTGACTTTATTCCTGATGCTGACCGGCAAGGTTTGTACAAATAATATTGCAACAACTCACACATTGCAAATATGTTTACATTTGTACACAATAACTCGCCCTTCGGAAGGACACAAATGCTTATGAATCAAACTTTTGACAATGAAGTAATCATTAATTCCCATTACCTTTCGTCCCGTGGGAATAGGACACCCGCCTATGGCAAACATGGTAAGGGGAGACTCCACCCGAAAAGGGGATCTGTTTCAGTCTTCAGATATCCTAAAGGTCACAGAACAGATTCCATCAAAGGGACAATCAAAGAGTTTGGAAATATTTTACCACCGAGAGATTTGGAAGACAATTAAACTTCCACTCTGATATAAATTTTCAGCCCATTTCAATAGTTTAGAAAGACGTTGAGTGATAAATTAAATATTTTCATTTTTCTGCTTATCAGCTACCATTTTATGGTAAAGACAAGAGACAACTTTTCGAAAACATCGTATACGCAACGCCTGATATCCCCAATTGGCTTGGGAGAGAGACCAGAGATTGCCTTTTCAAGGTCAGCCAACGAAATCCAAAGTTATGCGATTGAAGTAAATAACTTTCTTCTGAGACAAGAGAGGATGTCCTCTTTTGTTTTAAATGATACCGATTTTCTCAAAACTATCACACATAACCTCTGACAATTGATCTCCTTCTGCTCCACTGCAAAATTAAGTTTGATTAAAAACATTGGCATTTAACATGCACACGTGGCGCGAAGAATCATAGAATTGCTTCGGTAAATTTGACACAAAAATCTCCAAGATTCCGGCTTAAGAGGAACTACAGGAAATTTACAGATCAATATTTTCAAATTTTTCAAGCTGTAACTGACACCCTGAGGTGTGTACTCAACAAAATTTAAAATTAAGGTTATGAACGAACCAAAATTAATTGAATTCAAAATAAAAAATTAGATCATTGAGGTTTGCGGATCATAAACTTTTGCGATGAACTAGAAGGACCCAATGTAATTTGCACAACAAGTTTAAACAACTCTTTTTAAAGTATTTCTAAATTAATATTTTTGGCAAACACTGTAGAGGAAATAGTGCACTTCAATTTTTCAGTCAGGTATTTCAATTTTAACGAAATAAATCTTTTATTTCTGTATAAGCAGCTTCTCCAAAAATGCCCGGATGTGAGGCTTGGCGTTGACAATTTCCAATACCATCCGTTCTTCAGCTGTCTTCAGTCTTCAGAACCTCTCGCAATTGCATGTGGTCCATCCGTGGTAAATACGACAGCAGAGAATGAGGTATGCTGATATAAGTGTCAATAGATCCAAAGTCAGTCCATTTGACTGTAAGGGTTTCATGGCAGACAGTGCTTCCTGAAAATTGCATCTTCTGTACTTCTTTGTAGATTAACTACATCTCTGGATTTTCATCTTTACTGTCAGACGATGCAAATATCATCATTGCGGTAAGTGTAAAATTATCTTATTAAAAGATAAAACAAAAATATATTCAAAGCCGGGCCCCTTTTTTTTACCTCTTTGGAAACGATAATTAGCCTTAATAATTGTTTCTCTGCTCAACTTGACTCAACTTGACGCCACAAGTGTTACAAAAAAAACTTTTCGACAAAGCTTCAAAAGAAAAATTGATAAGGTAATAAGCACCAATGAAAATATCAAACGAAAACAAATGAGAACCAAAAGTAAAGTGATAAATTTTACGGGTCAGAAGCGCGGAAAAACAACGATGATCAAGTCACATGCAATAACTTTAAGTATTTAATTTGATTGGTTGAGAAAGTAGGGCAAGTTTCATTGGAAACAAACCTTGTGCAACTTTGAACTGCCGATCACCACTTTGAAGTAGAAGTGGTAAATATCCAGTTTAAAGTGGCTATTGCCAATTTAAAGTCGCGATCGCCAGTTCCAAAAAATGTGTCTAGAGCAAAGCTCTAGATAAGTATTGTATTGTTCGGTTGCGAAAGTGGCCACCTACTCTTTTCCCTGGCTTACACGCTCTGCCCACCGACGAACACCTAAAAACATAAAAACTAACAATGACAAGTCTACTATTCACCATAAGACAATATGCAACAAATACAAACGAACCGAAACAAACATACGCCACGTTCTACAGAAATACCATACAACATGCGTACCAAAGTTCACAAAGAACTACAACGTTCGAGCTGTGGTTGGAATATTTGCTTTTGAGTTATTTCACACACTCAAAGTTCATCAACCCATCCAATAACTCATTTGTTTATCTCGTTATTAAATCAATACGTTTTTCGAATTTGTCTTTTTATCATGTTCTAGGATGACGCTCTTTCAAATTAATTATCACTGAGTTTGGGGGTTTTTCAAACCTATGTCAAAAAAGATGTGAACTTATCAATGTAAGTGAAAAGCAATTTTATTGAAACAAATGCATCTTCACTGGTTCTGTATGGAAGCAAAAATAGTCTTATATCGTACATAAACTGACCTGTTTTCCAATGAGTAGCTCAAGTGTTTCACCTCTCACACCCTAACTGAGTCAGTTTGTATATTTTCCACATCGTTCTCTATAAGTTTCCTATTTCACTGGCAAAGAAAATTTTAATGAAAATCAACTGACTGAGTGCAGTTTGTTGTGAAATCACAAGCGTGATTTCAAAATTGAACGAGCGACGACTGATGAATGAGTGAAATACGAATGAAATAATCATAATGTTCGTAACAAAAACTGCATTGATTATTGAAAGCTAACCGTAGCTTTAGGTTGTGGTAACTTATAGAAAGTTTTTTCTTCTTTTCAGATGTTCAATTGCACTTAATAAAAGATATTTTCGATCGAACTTATCAATGTGTCTCTTGTTTGTTTGTCACACCGATAACTATCCATTACGTGAGATCCTCCTTCTCCAATCAAAACTTATGGCAAATAACAATCGTCTTAAGAAACTTTAAAAACAGGGAGCCTCGGAACGTAGAGTAAAATCAAGTTGCTGCCAATAACAGGGACTTTTTCTTATACAGCGTATGGCAAGCTGCCGATCAGTTGAGGCAAGCAAATAGTGGGCAGGCGAAATTGGCAAAAGTATAACGACATCTTCACCCAAAAACAGCTACGCGTCTTGCTTGAGGTACTTGAGAACGAGGTGCCTGAGGTGCTTGAGAGTGAGTTGTGTGCCATGAATCAGCGGTTATTGCGCGTAATGGCTAACGTAAAATTAGACTTCTCTTCGTTCGAGCGTTTCCTTGCGAGAATTCATAGACTAGAAAATAAGTATTTGTCTCTGCGAGAATAGTTGGAAAATAAGATGGCTACTTGCCACCGACCCCGCGACATGCACTGTGGTCCAACAAGAAGAAACGAGGAACTTAAATTCCACGAAAATCGAAAGCTTGTATTTGCCACCACGCAATTATTTTGCATTCGCAAAAGTGGATTTCAAAGAATTTCAAACGTTTTCTCAGACCCATTTACGCTCAGGTAAATGGGTCTGAGGGTTGATTTACATAAATAAGGATAAACTTGTCAGTATTAATTTCGGACAATTTTACCCTTCACTCGAATCAACCCTAACCAATACAGGTTACTAGCAAATCAAACCAAAAAAACCTGGAGCCTTAAACACTGAAATATTTTTTGTTTTGTTGTTGTTGTGATGGACAATTTTACTGTTTGGTCTATTTCAGGTTTCGCTGGTTAAAGGTACATTCAACAACAGTGCGTAGTATCTTCAACCTTTGCTTATAAAAATCTTTTTCACGACTATCGGTGTTTTGCCTCGCTAAGAGGATTTAGGATAAAATTCCTTGAGAGATCTGAGGTGTTCTTTTTGAGATGAGCCTATAAATCGGTTAAATATTTATCGTTGAAAAAGACTATTATTCCTATTTCCAATTTTCGGTAATACATTCATGATTTCCGTCACGAATATAGAACAGGGTTCCACACCATCTTAAAAAAAATTAACACTTATTCCTTAATAGAATCGAGAGATTCGTGTAGTAGGTGTGGTAGGAGTAATTTGTAGTACTAGAGGAAGTTAGGTGTAGCAGGTTAGGTAGGTGCAGTTTTGTGTTGTAGGATTAGTTTGGTATTGTAGGTGTACTTTGTTGAAGAAATGTAAAATGGTTTCCTTGTTTACATAGCCTGATGTAAACACGCGGGAGGTTGTACCAAGTGTTTACATCAGGCTATGTAAACACGGAAACCATTTTACATTTCTTTTATAAAATAACTAATGAAAGAGGAACGAAAACCGTGTTTATATACGCTCGTGTAAAATGGTTTTATGGCCAATCAGAGCGCGCGTACTATTTGAATTATTTTATAAAGTAGTTTGGTGTAGAGCATGCAGTTTGATTTAGTAGGTGTAGTTGGGTATTAGTTGTTGTAAGTGGTTTGGTGTAGTATGTGTAGAAGGTTTAGTTTGGTGTAGTGCGTGTAGTTTGGTGTAGTAGATGTAGTTTAGTGTAGTAGATGTAGTCTGGTGTAGTAGATATTGTTTGGTGGACTTCGGTGTAGTAGATTTAGTTTAGGGTAGTAGGTGAAGTTTTGTGAAGTTTGGTGTAATACGTGCAGGTTGATGTAGTTTCGTGTAGTTTCGTGCAATAGGTGTAGTAAGAGAAGACTACTGTGGTGGGTGTCGTAGATGTAGTTCGGTGTTACCTACTACAAGTAAGGAGAGTTTGGCGCAATCAATAAAGCGTACGGTATTGCCAAGTGTCTTTACATGCGCCTTTACAAGCGTGCGAAACAAAATCCTCCATCTCCAACGAGAAGAAACATCTGTCATCTGTTCTTGTTACTGATGGTTTTTCTTCCTCTTCCATGCAGAGTAACAAAAACCACGACACAAACCGCCATTACTGAACCCCCCACCGAGTTCAGATCCACCGCAGACCTGCCCTACGTCAAAGGCCTCTCTGAACAAATTCGCCTCTTTTAACAACAACTGTTTCCAAGCCAGCTACGATAACACCTAGTACGCCCGAAGGATAACGTCGACGCTGCTAAACAGGATGGCGTATTCTACAGGATTCCCTGTGAGTGCGCAAAGGTTTACAACGGCCAAACAGGTAGACCTATGCAGGAGAGAATCAAGGAACACGACAGGGATATCCTACTCCCTAAGACGCTGACCTTTGCCGTTTCAGAGCACAACCTTAAAACCGAACACACCTGCTCTGTAAAGACTAAAGTTAATTGATCGTGATGCCCATTTCTACACACGCAGGGTAAAAGAGGCAATTTACGTCAGACTTCACCTTAACAACATTAACAGGGACAAGGGAATTGAGTCTCAGAAGCCAGAAGCCCGATCAAAAAACACAACAGCAGGAGGGCCGTGCGGCAGCTGACCATAGAGTGAAACTGATCCAAAAATTGCACCAATCACTGCCATCGAATTCCATCCAAACTCGTTAACCCGACATGTTAACAGTATTACAAGCTTCTGGACTAACGGTATTTTTCAGGGATCTTAAAACACCTAAATCTGAGTTAATTAAATGGCGCGTTTCCCTCTCTTTAATTTTTCGACGAAATTTACATTCAAAACAAAAAACAAGAGTTTCAAATTTATTTTACAATAAAAAAAGATACAACAATGAGAGAGCAAAGGAAGCCCAGGCATTAAAAACTTGCTCTTTTTCAGCCTCGTTTCCATGTCCTAGAGGGGCTCTAAATAGCTGTTAGCCGTAATTTCCTACGCAAAACAAATTTCAATCCTGAAATATTCATTTCGTGATAAAAACCCTGAACCAAGTTTACAAGCAAAATTTGAGCCAAATCTGTGAACGAGCCTGTCTCATTAGCCTCTCGTTTTACAATTGGGTAATTGGTTTAAACAGTGCCCTCAAAATATGTCGCAATGCCAGTACATGAACACTCTATCGCGTTCAAAGGCATAAGAAAATCTGTCGCAGTATTGGTAATACTAGGATTAAATACTGACCATAAAAAATCTGCCATTTTAATTCCAACAAATCTTATGATCATGACACAATAACTAATTATAACTAAGTATTAAAATTCCTCCGAAAGTTAATCAAAATTTCCATTCGACTAAAATAATCAAGCAATCAAACGACTGATTATTTTTCAAGTTCTATGGAAATCTTTATACATGCATATGACTGTAATAGCTTTATATAAACCTTAAGGCAAAAACCGATTAAGAAAAAAAATTGTAAAAACATTGTGAGAAAACGTTTTCTAGGTGTTTCAACTTGAATGTAAATGCAACACCTAAAACTTGTTTGTAGATAACAACCTCATTCGTGTTAAATAAAAAAATTTGATGATGATTTCAAGACATCACGAATTAAAAATATTACTTTTAACCTAGTTCGAACAATTCATTAAAGATCAAAACACTGCAAAGTCCTTTTCCTTTTGCGTGTCCAAATCCTTACAGCTCATAAGAGCATTCAAGACAAGTGGAGAATCAACTTTTGAAAAAACAGAGATCAGTATGGGCTCTTGAGGGCTCGTTCGGTTGTCCCTGCTCTCAATAGAGGACTCTTACAGATATTTTGTAGGTAGCCGTGTGGTTTCTGCTCCAAATATCAACGCTTGCGGGCAACTTTTTACTTTGTTGGGTTTCGTCTTTTCTATGATACAGCTCCTATGCTAACTCAATTAGCATTGGTAATTAGTCCCTAGGGATTTTGGATATAGTAGATTGTTTTTTATCACTCCTTGTCACTTCACTTGAGGCCTTGGGCTGTGTACTGCTTGAAGCGTTCTATAACTTTTTTCGACGGATCAATCCGACATGGCGGAACAAGTTCCCCAAGCCGTTGCCGGTGGAGCGATAGCTCAAGTTGTTCAAATCCTCAACCTGCTCAAGGCGAACCTGCCGTGGCGCAGCAAGCTCAGGACCAACCTTTGGCACAACAAGCTCAGAATCGAGAGGTATGCATCTTTTTCTGTTTCGGATACCATGTGGTTGATTATATTTCAGTGGCTAATTTTTATCGGTAGAGTTTAGATTTGGTTTACTTTCTGTAGATGTGAAATTGTGTCAGGCCTGCGGGGCCGTGAAAGTTTTTTCTTTGCCTGCGGGGCCGTTAAAGTTACTTGCCTGCGAGGCCGTGAAAGTTTTCTTTGCCTGCGGGGCCGTGAAAGTTTTTTCTTTGCCTGCGAGGCCGTGAGAGTTTTCTTTGCCTGCGGGGCTGTGAAAGTTTTTCTTTGCCTGCGGGGTTGTGAAGTTTTCTTTGCCTGCGGGGCCGTGAAAGTTTTCTTTGTCTGCGTGGCCGTGAAAGTTTCTTTGCTTGTGGGGCTGTGCTGAAAGTTTTCCTTTGCCTGCGAGGCCGTTTGGATTTATTTGCCTGCGGGGCCGTGGAAGTTTCCTTTGCTTAGGAGGCCGAGAAATTTTCTTTGTCTTCGTAGCCGCGAAAGTTGTTTTGTCTGCGGGGCTGTTAAAGTTTTCTTTGTCTGCGGGGATCAAAGTTTTTTTTTTTCTTTGCTTGCGAGGCCGTGAAAGTTTCTTTGTCTGTACTGTCATTTAAATTTTTTGTTTGTGCTTCTGGGGTCGAAAATAGTTTCGGTGTTTTGCTTTTTGGAATGAAATGCTTTATGTTCACCTTCGGTTGAGGTAGTGTGATGCTGGCGCGCAAGAATAAATTTTTTCTCCTTTAGCCTTTTTTGTTTTTGTGGCTTGAATTTTACTTTGTAGCCCCTCGTTTAAGAAATTGCTTGCTGATGTAGAAAGTTCTGTTGCCGTGCTTTGCTTCGTTGGAGTGTGATGCCTGAGCATCAGTCGCCGTTCATTTGCTTGTGCAAGCTTACGTGTAGTAGCTTTTAGTTGTACGGTATGTAAAAAAGAAAAAAAAAAACGAAAGACTGCTCTGCCGTTGTGTGTTTTTAAAACAGTTTTTGGCCTGTGAGGCTAGGAGCGTTCATCGTTTTTGCTGGAAGTTTGAGGTTTTGATAATTTAATTTAATTTTTATTTAATTTAATCTAACCTAATGTAATGTAATATTTCATAACTTGTAATCTAATCGGTGTTGTTCTTTTTCAGCCTGTATTATACTGTGCTCGATCAGTTATGAGATTGAGTAATGGAAAGAAAGGGAATGAATGGATCAGTGATTTTTTATCTTACCTTTTGAAATCTGTTATATAGGAGGAGGGTGATCTTGCTCGTGTCTTAGAGAGATTTAAGAAGTTGGAAGATTCCCAAAAGCAATCTGTTGAATCAGTGTTAGAGGATTTACAGCACCTAATACGTTCTCCGTTGTTCTAGAAGGACCAGGCAATTGATTACCTAGTGAATCTGAAGATTGTGGCCAAGGAAACAAAACACGCGAAAGCTGGATTTTATTCTGCAGTGCTAACGGCAATGCAAAATAAAATGTGGGCCTCAATCATGCAATTTAAGCGCTATCTTGAAGCCCTCTTAGGGGATAAAGAGGATGAAGTGGTACTCAAGCGGATTGCTGCCGTAGATAAAGCGTTGCGAGTGCCTGGAGTTGGTGCAAATCGTTTCATGCCAAGGGGGAGAGGCAGGGATAGATCACAAGTCCAGGGTTTCAGTGTGGCCTATATGGGCATTATCAGAGGTTCTGTCCCTCGCGTCCACAGCCAGGTCCTCAGTCTAAGAGGCCTCGCCTTTATAATCAAGGAGTTGAGGCACCTCAAAAACAATGAATGTATTGACAGGATTAAGGCGTTTTCCCAATGTTTTTGATCAGTTTCCAGTATTTATGCCGTGTGTTTCCCGGCATTAAAGGCTCCCTTTTCATTGTGTCAATCGGTGTCTGTTGTTGTTTCAATTTTAATTCACTCTTGTAAGTTCTGGATCGGGGTGGAGTAGCTCCTGCTGGTTCATCACATATGGTGACCACCAGACGACCTGTTTTCAGGCGAATTGAGGCTGCTCCCTCCTGATCGGGAACCCCAGGTCTTCCCATAGGTGATCTCTCTTTTTGCCATCTTTTCCTTAGATTTTGGGTGGTACTAAGCGTAAAGCTGCTGTGGATAACTTTTACGTTCTTACGGAATTTCAACTACAGACAACGGCAATTAAACCAAGAAACGAGACCCTATGGGTGGATATGACTGGGGTTCCCGTTCAGGGGGGTGCAGCTGCGTGTTGGGAAAGTGTTATCTCATCTGGTAAGGTTCCGGATCTGGGGACTTTACATTTAAGGGATCCGGATTCCTTTGTGGCAGGTGGTCTTCACCGTAATTCAGCCGCATGGGAGCTGGTACTTGAGGGTCATCCGTTGAGGAACTGTATTCTAGATTGGATTAGAAATAAAGTCGACATCTTAAGTTTTTCAAGACCTTTTGCGGGAGTTTTTAAGAGAGCTAAATATTCGTCTGCTGTTCCACCTAAGAAGATTTTCCCGAATCATGTAAACTGTAAAAATTTTACGGAATTTATATCCAAGGAGATTCGGAATCGTGTTTTAACCGGCGCGGTTAGAGTCTGGGGGGTAGTGGGTGTCGATGATCCCCCCCATCTTGTGTTGCCACTCACGGTTGAACCTACGAAGCCTCGACTTTGTATTGACGCGAGGTTTCTAAACCTTTGGATGAAAGATATGCCGTTTTCCCTGGATAAACTGAGTGAAGTGACTAGGTATGTTTATCCCGGATCGTTCATGACCAAGTGCGACGACAAGTCCGGGTATGATCACGTGATGTTGACAGAGTCCTCGCAATCATACTTTGGGTTTAGTTTTGGTGGCCTGTGGTTTGTTTGTACGACTCTTCCGTTCGGATGGAAAATCTCCCCTTATGTTTATCATACCATTGGTCTGGCCGCCACAGGTTTCTTGAGAGCTCAAGGGATTCCTTGTTCTCTCTATATAGACGATCGCTTAAATGGAGAGCTTTTGCGACCGACTGGGTCTTGGTCCATATTACCAGCGGACAGATCTTTGCAGTTCAGGTTGCTGGCAGCTACAGGTGCCATATTCGTTGTCCTTTCTGTGTTGGTTGATCTCGGTTATACCATTGGTATCAAGAAGTCGGTTCTTGTGCCGGTCACATCCCTGGGGTATTTGGGTCTGATCGTGGATTCCGTTCGACAATCGTTTTTGGTGCCGCGCCGTAAGATTGAGTCCTGGGCCTTAATTAGGGAGAAAATTCTTGCCTGCAAGAAAACTGTTTGGATCAAAACTTTACAACGATTTCAGGGGAAATGCATATCTTTCTCTTTGGCTGTTCCAGCCGCGAAATTGTTCATTAGAGAAATGAGTAGAGCGATCGCTTCTGGCTTGGATGATGGGCAAGTGTCTATGACCGACGCTTTGAGGGAGGAAATTTCGCATTGGCGTTACCTTGACGACTGGAAGGACACTCTTCCGTGGAGAGACGAGAAGCATGTGCGTATTGCGATTTCTACCGATGCGTCCGGTTATGGGTGGGGTTGTGCGGTTCATTCACCTTCGGATGATCAGATTTTTCGAGATTATTGGAGTCAAGAGGAACTGTGTCTCGATATTTCTACAAAGGAAATGTTAGCTTTGTTGTATGCTATTAAAGCTCTTCCTGACGGAATTAAGGATTGCCGAATTGATGCTTCTATTGACAGTATGGCAGTATTAGGTGCGTGGCAGGGGTCTGGCAGTAGGAGATCCCCCCAGTTAACGTCAGCTACAAAACGACTTTATTTTGCTCTATCTTCTCGTAATGTTCAGTTGAACTTATCCTATGTACCGTCTAAGGAAAATGTGGCCGATTTTCCGTCTAGGACAATGTCACGTGTGGATTCCAAATTGTCAATGTCAGCTTTTGAGAGGGTCGATAAAGAGTTTGGTGGAGTTGAAGGTCATTCGTTTGTCTTGATGTCTTTGGACTCAAATGTAATGAAGAACAAAGATGGGTTTTCCTTGCCGCATTTTACTCCTTTTCCAAGCCCAGACTCCAACGGTGTGAATGTCTTCAGTCAAGACTTGCGGGTTTTTCCGTCCATGTCCAATCCTTATGTCTTCCCGCCATTTTCTTTGATTGGTCCATTGTTGAAGTTTCTCTTGAATTTTAAGATCCCGTTCACTATTGTGGTTCCAGAGTTTGTTCCTCATCGCTATTGGTGGGTTGAATTGAACGCAAGGTGTTCTGGGAAAATTTGTCTTGGTACACAGGGTGACTTGAGTGTTCTGCTATCCCCATCAAAGTCGGGTTATAGTCCAACACCTTGTCCCTTTTCTATGTGGGCGTTTCGCGTGTCTCGGTTCTAGGTGTAGAGTCGGGCTCATTGTTTGTTTCGTTTTTGTTCCCTACAGACATTGCCTAGAGTTCCGAAGTTATTCACTCCCTGCGTTGCGTGCCCACGATGCTCACATTCGAACGATGAGGATTTCAATTTCTGTCAGAAATGTGGTTATGTTAGACGTGCTACAATCCAAGGACCACTAAAGAAATTGGATATTGATGAAGGCAGCATTGCCCAACGAGTACGCGAGTTGAATGAGCAACGTAGTTCGTCTCGTTATTCTAAACAGAAATCAGCTCTGGAATTGGAGTTTATAAATTTTCTGGGAAACTTGTCAGTCCCCAAGTCTTTGTCGTCAGCGCTTCCTTCGGATGTTATTGCGTTCCTTGTGTGGAAGGATGGAAAGGGAAGGACACGAGTTCATAGACAGGATTGTCACACCTGGGGAGGTAATGCGGGGCTAGATTGTGAATGCCCTAAACGTTTGGCATTTGGGACTATAGATTCACTGATTGGCAAGTTGCGTGCTATATTTGCAGAGAGTGGTCGAGGCGCAGAATGGCAGTCTTTGTTAGGTGTAGGTAATCCAGCTTCTTGTAGGTCAGTTAAGACTTATTTGAGTAATGTGCGGGAAGAACAACTAAAGGCTAGGGTAACTCCACGCCAGGCAGAGCCTATCTTAGTGAACGATTTGTTGGTTATCTCTGAATACATTAGAGCCCTTTTGTTGCATTCTTCGACTTTGCGCGCAATTCAGATTTTTATGTATGCCCGCGATCAGGCTTTATTTAAGGCATTATTTTTTGCTGGTGATAGAGCAGCTGATTTGTTACAAGTAAAAGTATCTGATGTTTTACGTTTCTCGGATAATTCTGGTTTGTTGTTCAATCATGTTTGGACAAAGTCTCTCAGGTCAGGTGACGCAAATGTGTTTGCCTTTAAGCGGGGATCTAATCCTTTGATTTGTCCTGTCCGGGGTTTGGAAATGTATTTTGATGTGTGTAAGCTGTTACGTATTAACCTTGCGCCAGGTTTCCTTTTTCGCTCTATTTCAAAATCTGGCGGAGTTTGTTTCAGCCATTTGGGGTCTTCGGCGGCTCAAGCGCGATTGAGTATTTATGTTTCCGCGCTAGTTGGGAAGTTATCTAGTAGTCATTTAACAGTTCATGGGTTTCGCAGTGGGGCGGCTGTATCTTTAGCATTGCGAAGCGTAAGTCTCAGTGAAATCATGGACCACATTGGCTGGAAATCTAGTAAGACGGCGCTTCACTATATCAAGCTTAAACAAGTAGTGAATCCAGCAGGCGCGGCGGCTAAACTAGCGGATCTCCCTTTACAAGCGGGGCAGGACTACAAACATCAGGATCATCTTGTGGGATTCTCCCACGCTTTTTCATGAATTTATTTTATTGAAGTTTTGAACTATTATAGTATAGGTTATTGTTAATGATTAGATATAGTATGTATTAAGTAAGGATTGGAAAGAGGATTAAAGAGTTCTTTGTGTTTCTTTTCTTAGGGTGTGTGATTGTTCATTTCATATGAGTGTGGGTGTAGGCTAGGGAAGGCCAGAGCGATTCTCCATACCTTATTACCATCTCATGAATAACAATTCCTAGGGAGGAATATTACACTATGCTAACTCAATTAGCATTGGTAATTAGTCCCTAGGGATTTTGGATATAGTAGATTGTTTTTTATCACTCCTTGTCACTTCACTTGAGGCCTTGGGCTGTGTTCTGCGCATCGAAGCGTTTTCCCACCCACCCACCACCGGTCGGATTGATCCGTCTCACCATCACCCCTTCGCCTGGCTTGGGCTTTCCCGGCCAGAGCGATTCTCCATACCTTATTACCATCTCATGAATAACAATTCCTAGGGAGGAATATTACACAATTCTCACTGCCTTAACTGAAAAGTAAAAAAAGTCATAATTCAGGGAGAACCGTTGAGATCATAGAAAATTTTTCGTTCGGTCTTGCGACATGAAACGATAAACTGCCCAACAATTATTATAGCAGAAAACTGTTTTTTACTCCTATCAAATTATCTATGAAAAAGTCTGTGTTCACTCAATTTAAAAGCATCTCAATTTCCTCGGAAAAAAAGAAACTCCTAAAATCTACACAGCAAGAAAACAAAAACAGCATTTATGATCAAATATGTATCTCTAATTTGGATTTAAAGTTACTTTTTAGTGCATAAATGTTATGAAAAGAATAATTACATGGATCAGCAACTAAATGTCGCTGAAATCAAGTGTGACGTCATCACTAATGAGTACAAATGGTGCCCAGTACTTCACCTCCTTGAAGGTTTCGGATTCTCTCAGACACTTCATGGCCTGATTGAGAGCTTCACTTGCCTTCTTGCCTTTAGCAAGTGCATCGTAGAAGAAACTCATGAACTCTAGGGTTCCCTCGTCTGCAATCGCCCACAAGGTTACCACAACAGATCTGGCGCCAGCACCCAAGAATGCTCGGGCGATGCCAACCACACCCTCGGCCATGACCTCCCCACGAGCACTGTGACAACAGCTTAGAACAACCAGTCGCGCCCGCAGTCCAGCCTCCATAACATCTTTCATCGTCAGTAGATAGTCCTTCTCTTGAGGCTGAGGGGTTTCTCTTGTGGTGTTTGGTGCCAGGATAACTTCACCAGCTTCCATTTTACCATGTGCTTCTATGTGTACTAAAGCCACTGATGAGAGTCGTTTTAACACTTCATCTTTTGTTGCAATTTCTCCAATGAGGGGGGAAATACTGAGGATTCGTCCAATCATCTCCGCCTCTTTCCTTGCTCCCGGAAGTTGCACCAACCGTCTTCCTTGATAGATGATCTCTTCGAAACATGGGTCGTCAACAAGCAATGCACCGCTCTTCAGGTGAAATTCAGCTGGGCAATCATTGATTAGTTGTAAGGTCGTCAGGGACGGAAGCACGCGAATTCTGAATAAATCACTGAGATAAGTTGACTTCGAGTCCTCCAATGCTGCATAAGGCACAAGACAAAATGGCCCCTCAGCAACAACTGTAAGCTCGTTTCCTTCGATCAGATCCGCAATAGGAATAACGATGATGTCATAAAGCTTTTCATAAGTCCTCTTTCCTCAGCGAGAAGGGCGTTGACAAATTCATTTTGAATTAGTTTTATACGCCACAATCCTGTATATGCACTTTTATGCTGATTACGATACCAAATCTTCCACTGATCGTTAAATCTCAGACCGGCCCTGATACTATCATACGCCTCTACACAAGAGTGAAAGCAGTCAAAGGCCCTCTTGAGATTTCCTTCGCACTCAAAATTTTTTCCAAGAGAGCAGAGTGAGAATGCCTCTCCGGCCTTGTCCCCCACTTCTTTAGCAATTTCTAGACCCCGTTGATGGTAATGGATTCCTCTTTTGAACTGTCCTAGACCAAAATAAGCGCAGCCGAGATTGGCATAACTCCCTCCCTCTTCGGCCTTTGTTCCCACTTCTTTAGCAATTTCTAGATGACGTTGATGGTAATCGACTGCTGTATTGAACTGTCCTACACTATCATAAGCGCGGCCGAGATTGCCATGACTTCTTCCCTCTCCGGCCTTGTCTCCCACTTCTTTAGCAATTTCTAGATGACGTTGATGGTAATCGATTGCTGTTTTGAACTGTCCTAGACCAAAATAAGCGCAGCCGAGATTGGCATAACTTCTTCTTTCTCCGGCCTTGTCTCCCACTTCTTTAGCAATTTCTAGATTACGTTGATGGTAATCGATTGCTGTTTTGAACTTTCCTAGACTATCATAAGCGCAGCCGAGATTGACATAACTTCTTCCCTCTCCGGCCTTGTCTCCCACTTCTTTAGCAATTTCTAGATGACGTTGATGGTAATCGATTGCTGTTTTGAACTGTCCTAGACTATCATAAGTGCAGCCGAGATTGCCATAAGTGATTCCCTCTCGGCCTTGTCTCCCACTTCTTTAGCAATTTCTAGATGACATTGATGGTAATCGATTGCTGTTTTGAACTGTCCTCGATTATGATGAGCTATTCCTAGAAGGCTACAACGGATTCCCTCCTCGATCTTTTCTCTGTCTACTTTGGCATTTCCCATAATACGCTCTTGGCTCTCTATTATTGTTTGAGATTTGCTCGGTAAGTGAAGCAGAGGTTTCTTATCCTTCTCAATCTTAAAACGGGTTAAGAATAAATAACTGATGAGTGGATGTGTACAAATTTCAATAAAAATAAAAATATTAAAGGTATTATTCCATAAGTTGAGAAATCCTAAAACCTTACATCTAAAATTTGCATTTTTACACTAACTGAAATGATATTGATTCTAATTTTGAAACAATGGCTGAAATATTTCCAGATTGTGAAACGAAATAGCTTCAAGAATTTATCGAAAATGCGGCAAATGTAAACACCAAGAAAATTATGAAGACCTTTATGTGGCCAACAGTTCTGACGACGTGGGCTGAAGAAAAACGGATCCGTCCGTATATTATTAGCTTCGAAGCCAAGGAAATTGATGTGAATCTGAAGAAGTTTTTATCTCAGAAAGAATGACGACTCGGACTATGAGTCAGACAGTTTGGGTTAGCGTCACCGGACGTTCTTTTAATGGAAGCTCGTGGTATTTTGCAGAATTTTGAAACATCGCTCTCGCGGTGTTTTTCTCAAACACCCCTAAAAAACATGCGCTATTCCCTAAACAAACCTTAGAAAAGGACATAACTGTCGAAAGTGGATTTCTTTTTACGATTTCCTATTTTAAATATTTCTTACCAGAGTGAATATTAATATAAGTGTTAACAAGCTCACTAGGCGTAATCATTGTTTGGTTTGGGCGTCCTGCTGATATTCTTAGAGAGACACTGATGAGGGGCGTTCTGCGAATTAGATAAAATGCCCCTTCTGTCAAATGAAATGTTTTGGAATAATTGAAAATATTTTAGTTTCTTTTAACTGCTCAGCTTGGTGTTAGTGAACACTGCTTGCATTTCTTTGCGTATAACGTTTGAAACACTCGTCAAAGGATACCGCCAATCCCATATGTAGCCAGCTCCTTGCTTCTTTGTACAAGCAAAGCTCCATGCAAGCACTGGCGGCTGAGAAGGTAATGACGTGAGGTATCTAATTAATTACTATCCACATATAAAAGTAGCCAGAAAATCGTCTCACACCCCATTCACATCAGCAAAACATTTTTAGTCAAACTGGGTTTAACTGAATGGAAACCAGAAAGAGAGGACTGAAAAACTGAATTTTCCATAGAATTCATACAATCGCTCATTTGCATTTTCAATATGTTATATTTGAAGTCGACTAACGTCGGTTTATACTAATTCTAGGAAGAAAAAATTTAAACTTTGTTTAACAAACGACTTCAAACATTTAACATTTAATCTTTGGTGTAAATGAACCATTACTGGTTTAATTTTCATTTATAGCTCACTGACCTCAACTTGCACTTTTTATCTACGTAGCAAACATCCACGGGCCAGTTATTGTTGACACCCGAGGTATAGTCAGCTGCCGTAATCCATACAATTCTCTTGAAGAAATCACAGCAAAGTGGTTTAATGAATTTTGACTGCAACACCCACCTTTCTTAATAGCTTTGATTAAATTGGGTTCCAACTGAACAGAAACTGTTGCATCATTGAGACATTCTTCGTAGCTTCCTAAGGAATTCAGGAAGTAAGTATCAGTCGTCATCACTTGCCAATTTACGTATCCGTCTTTATACCTGGCCCAGACTTGGCCTTAGTTAAAACCAGGAGAAAATCATTTTATCGGGTAAAATTGGGGGAGATAAGGTTCACATTTTGACCCAGATTTGACCCAGATTTAAGAGAATGTGGTCAAACACCTTCGTTTTTCGCCTCTTGTCCTTTAGATATTTCAAACTTGGCAACTGGGTATGATCACAAGAAACTCACAGAGTTCATCTCAGGGCAATTCTCCTCATATTGATTTTTAGTTGGTGGTTTACTTATCAAAGAAGCAGCTCTACGCTTCCTTGGTATCATATTAGTCCATCGCTGGAGTTGCCTTCTTATGCTAAATAAGCCGACGCATACCCGAATTTCCTGAGTGCTGTATTACAAATTATTTCAATTCTCCTTAGGGAACGATGTGTTTCGGAAAAAGTATTGTTCTTTGCAACCTTGAAGACCATGAAAAAAAAAAATTACTCGGATCTGGAATTTCGGTTTTTCTATAGCTTTTCTTCGCTTTAGACTATATGACCCTGCAAGTGCTTTGACCATATTTGATTGCTTTTCCGGGCATCTTTTGAGAAGATTCCTTGCTTTTTTTCTCCATAAAATTCGTCTTTTAAAAAATTCATTGATTCCTAAGTTAGCAGATAGCCGAGCCATTATTTCGGTAGTCGAGTCAGCAGAATATGAGTCACAACGACTGGCTAGGGAGGACATGACGTCACGTAAGAGGATTACCACCTTGATTTAAGGATACGCACTTTTTGAGGTGTGACAACCATAAACTAAGTTGTTCCTTTTTAGCTTGATATAATCGTAAGCCGGCTGAGACGCAACAATTCGAAATGGAAGATGTTATACTGAGTGAATTGGACGCGTAATTAATTTTAACCACAGAACGGATAAACCTCCGCACAACAACAGTCCTGAGATTCTGGTCTTCGAATCTGTGTGGGAATTTCGATATTCTTATTAGTTGCTTTGCAATTTATTTGGCAAGTATACTTTTCATAATTTACGGTAAGAATATCTCACAATTGCGATGAAACTTTGCATGAGAATTTCATCCTAATGCTCTGTTGCTACAAAGCTTGGCGTTCAGCCGTATATCTTCGCAGTTCACTTGAAGACCTTCCGAGTAGGAGTTTATCGCGTTTTGATGTTCTCCCTGTCTGTCTTCTTTGTTACCTTCCTCGAGACATACTCTTGCTATATCTGAAAACACACCGGTTTAACATTAATGATTTCGTTTTAACAAGGTTTCGTTTTCATGTCGTTAGATCCCCTTTCTAATTCCTATCCTTTACAGGCCTTTCGTTCTTTTTGAACAGTCGGTTACTGTATACATGGGCCCGCCGACCATAAACCCTCACCCCACTGATATCTGTAAGTTTTACAAACCGTTAACTCTAAGATGATGTTTTGAATCACTTCTAAATGGTCTCCAGACCAATGAAATTCGGGAACTCTGGCCATATATGGTGTGGTGTGTTTGAAGGAACGCAGAATCAGATAAAACTTTTTGTAAACGTTATTGCCCATTTGATTTCCACGATAAGTCTCCTCTCGACTTTAGTTACAAATGTTTTACCACAAATGTTTTTTAATTGTATCAGGATATATTTAGTAATAGTAGTGATTCATAATTTATAAAGCAACTGCAAAAGTGTACGTGGCGTAAATGAGAATCATTCTCGACATTTTCTTTGATTTTGATTCAAATCTATCCCTGATACTGAGTACGATACTAATTTTTTCATTACATTTTTCTTGAATTTCTAGCGGTAATAAATTTAATGATGATTTTCATTCCATGTATATGTATACAATTGTACACCTCACACCTACAGCTTGTTCGTGACCCACGCAGCAATAAAACTCAGTGTTTCTCTGTTGATAAAGTTTAAATTCGAACATATAGTTTCTGTTTCAAAAGTTATTCAAAGAATAGGTAAAAAACTTAAAGGAAATGTGCCTAGTTAAAAACCACACCAAGGCGTCTTTTAAAGAATCTAATATCTCACCTCTTAATGGATCATCGTATACCTCCAGTTTGGTGTCATTTGATGTCACTTGACTTTCGTTTGTCCCTGAAATTCAATCATTTGATAAACATTATTACTATTGCCAGAGAAAACGGCAAAAATATGAAAAATAAAACTTTATTAAAATGAATTATTATTCATTATTATTACCGAAATAAAGCTGAAAAAACCTTTAGATATCACAAAACTATGGAGAAATTAAAAAATATCTTTAAATGCATTGCTGACATAAAAGAATCTGTTGCTGTATAATTTGAAAGGGGATATATGGAAATTTCTCTTGTTAGACAGGCGTGGTATTCTCCGCGTCCTTCAGAGCAGGATTCTACGCAACCATTAGCATTTTCTGAGCCTAAATGTTTACCTTCCGAAGTAAACACATGGGCTAATGTCGTTTGCATTGCGCAAAGAGTATTCCCGCCAAAACTGAATTCCGACCGAACCGCGAAATACGACAAATCACCTTTTGGATGAGTAGTTTAAATTGATGAAAAAAAAAAAACTTTTTTGAGGAGGTCGAACGATATTTGCAAAGCTTCCAAAAAAATAAATAAATAAATAAATAAATAAATGGTAACGCTGGCGAAGTTTCATTTTCATACATGATCAAGAATTCGTAATAATTAAAATTTTTGGGGTTAAATTTTTAATTTTTATGTCACCTCGCTCTTTATCACGTTACTCCAATTTCTCGTCCTTTTTTTTTTCTTTTCATGTGGTGTAACCCACGAGCGAACAAGATTAAGGCGAATCCAGCTGTGTGTGAATCAGCCATCCGAGAGGGTGTGATGTGCTCTCTCAGGATTTCCCACATTGAAGTCGAAAAAAAGAAATGATGTGCTTGTAGCCGGTCCATCACTTTGTAATTTCTTAACCAGACATTTTTTTGTTTCACAAACATAGAACGTTTTCCAGCAGTTTTAAATACAAAGGAGCCACGAGTATATCTCCTTATAAGTCAAAATAAAGAAAACTGCAACGACTCTCGCAGTTTCATTCATTTTGGTAACCTCTTGGTTTATATAAATAATTTTTCTGTATAATATATCCCTCATTGACGAAACCATCGTCGCGGTCCTTAACAATCCTGAGATGGAACTTGGGCGAATTTACGGCTGCTTAAGCTCATGATCAAGCTTGTCCAGTTGCGGGGTATTACGTGTCATGATTAACAATTACTCGCCGCAGGCTCAGTGAATATTGTTGAATAATCCCCGAGACTAATCATCGGAACAATTACACTATATTAATTTATAATATTAAAATTTTTTAGTACCTGTTAAACCGCCATCCTCTGAATCGGTTTATCCTCCAAAAGTTGTCATTATTATTTCTACATGCCTGAAAATATCAAGAATAATACGTTTAAAATTTCGATAAAACCATGAAAGATTTCATATTAACGAGCAATAGATCAGTCTACAATCCCTTGTCACGAGTAAATAACAAATCTCTTCAAATGTCCAGTTTAGAAATTAAAATTGTTCTTTTACTTCATGAAAGTTCTCGTGCTTGTCTTTTTCTTTGTTTTTGTTCTTGCTCTCCAATGTTGTGTATATTTTTAATGTTTCTGTATTCCTATTACTTCATCCTGCGATTGAGACTTAGGCTCAGTCATTTTCTTTTCAATATAGGACACAAAATATTCGCAATTCAAAATCCTTTTTTCAGTTCCCCGGAGAAGGACAGTCTCCTTCATATAAAACTGAATTGACAAGGATGAAGACAACCTCCGAGTTATACTGTTCTTGTACCAAGAGCTCATAACACACATAACACTGGAATCCGCCATGCTGTAGTTTCATAAATCTCTCTTGGGCAGATAAATCAGCTACTTCGATGTTTATTATGTTTATTTTAGTGTCAGCATTGAGAAATAATTCCTTCATCGAATTCAAACTAATAAAGAGAGAGGAGAAGTTTTTTTCTCGGGGTCGAATAAAGAAAAATCTTTTTATCCGTCACGAGTGTGTAATTAAGAGAATCTAAGCATCTTCGAGGATTCAATCTCTAAACCCGTAGATCTCGATGTTTTTAATTTCTTCATTCGACGATGGAGCTTGAACTTTACTCTCTTTCCTTATTTATTTTCAGACATGACGCTTTCGACGATTCAGATCCCAGGAGAATGCGGGAAGTCTTGTCAAATATGAACCCAGCGTATGTCATGACTCACTAGCGAGGTCTTTTGTAACTTTGGACTGGAGATTTAGATCATAAAATTTGAATTTCAAGGTTCGAATCCTCGAGGGAAACTAGAGATTTTTCTTTCTCCCTCGCTTACGACGAATTAATGTCATATTTCTCTGATTCTTTCGTCGTAAGTTTAAATTTTTTTTCATATGTGTATTTAGTCATTAATCCAGTACTCACCTGTAACTCTTGTGAAATTGTGATTTTCCCCGCAAGCGTATAACAAAACGGTTTACTTGGTAACACGAGCAGTTTCGAAGAAGCTGAATACAATTATGAGCTTATTGAACTCAAAACAAAAAATGGTGCATCATTTGTTAAATTTGTAAGTCACGAATCTATTTTTTGGTCGTGCATGCTATTTTACTTTTCAATCGTCATGCTGGAACTGAACGTCAGATAAATTTATAGCTTTTCTTTTTCGTTTTAAGGAGCGGAGTAGGTCACAAATATGAATGTAACGCAGAGTCTAACTTCCCAGCGGCCAGGGACAGTCTCGTGGACTAAATGTCCAGTAGTCAGGAATTTTCACAGAAATTCTACCGAGAGGTTCTTTCAAACTTCTTAAGAGTGTTGAATGCTTGTTAAGAAATTTCATACGATTCCAAAGTTTAGTAAGTGTTTTTGTTGACGAGTTATTGCCTAGTGTCATGTAAAGAGCGTTTGATCCGATCATGAAGTCATTTCCCATGCACCCGTTTCCTGTCACGCTCTCGTCGCCTTCGCGGTCACACAACAAGCAAAAGCTGGCACTAATTAGTGTTAAGAATTACTAACAGAAATATAATTCCTTGAGTGAGGCTTAAGCGTATAACACGGCGTTTATAGGTTAAATTTGGACTGACCAAAAATCACTGTAAATTTTTCAGGTGCACCTGATGGCCGGCAAACTTAAAACTCAACTGACATCATTAGAAACTAAAACCTTACCGTAGCTTGAATTTATCTAACACTTTTAAAATGTAACAGAAAATTTTCTTTTATATCGACAATGAAACATTTATCAAAGAGACTAAATTTTGATCGCAACCTAAGGATTCAACACCAACGGATTCATTTGCGACTTTGATCACCGCTCGTGTCATTAGAGAAAATCGAGAGAAAATTTCCCTATTGATTAGCGCTGGTGCACACACAGAGTCATCTGCAACCCACCTTCGGATACTTCGGTGGCTGGGATGCATGCGGGCACTGGCCTGGACGTTAAGCCCTCAGCATTTTCTTCGGCAAAGCTGGCTTGGGGGCGGGCCATACCCGCCTTCATAAACAGTAATGCCGCCACAAGATAAATATACCCTCAAAGATGGTTATGAAAAAATTTTAAAATTTGCTTCTCAGCAACTGCTGGTAAGGACCACCTTTAAATAAACAAAGATAGAAGACCTCTTTGGAATAGATACACTGAAGACACTACTGCAACTTTGAAGATCTGTTGAATTATGCAATTCTTTTTAGTCAGCCTGTTATTAGAGTATTTTGCATATAGTTGGGTAAGAACAGAGTAAGAAAGAAGTTCGAAAGAAGGTTTATTCCCCAACTACAATGTTTTGTATCTCCAAGACACTTCGCTGATCAAAACTTTCTTCACGGCCATCGGCGTTTTGACTCGCTGAACAGGAGTTGAAATCAAATGCTTTGAAGGACCTGAGATGTTCTTTATATAATCAGCTCGTAAATCGGTTAAATATTTGTCGCTAAAACCGAGAATATTTTCAATTTTCCAAATCAACAAAATTGTGCCAAAAGCAGGAATTTCAGATAAAGAACGCTTAGAATTTTGTAATTGATGAGTATTGGGAAAAGGCCGTTTTTGAGTATTTCTTTCGTAGGAGCTAAATGTTTGGAATATTTTATCGAAAATTCCACTCAAGGCCAATTTTGTATTGCAAGGAGCCCCACCGAATTATTCCACGGTTGTAGGTCAGCGGACAAATCTTGCATTTCTGTTCCTGGCGCGCTTATAGAAAATGCTGCTATAATGACGCAGTCTAATTGTGAATCAGACTCAAGAAACCATTACGAAGGCCAAGATGGTTTTTGTAACGTCTTGGATAAGTTTTTTTACATTCCCATGTTTAAGGGAATATTTTTCGCAGAAGTCAGAAACAGAATGCAAAGAAAGGTAGGTCTTTAATCATTTAGTCCAATTTCGATAAAAGTTTTTAGTTGGTGAGTAAACAACGGAAAACTTTTACAGACCGATTGTGCGGCTACCTTTATCAAACCATTAAAATACTTTACTGGCTACCGAACATAAATGTGAATATCCAAGAGTTTAAGTAGAAAAAATTGTGTTTTAGGCGAGCTCAAGGTATTGAACATCTAAATGCACTCGATAAACGGAAGGAACGAGGCTCTCTTTTTGCCAAACTTGATTTAAAACAAAGTATCATAAGTGGTCGTTATTGTGACGCTATCATTTCTATTTTTCAGTTTTGAAAACGACTCCCGCAAAAAGATGGAGAAGCACAAAGACAAGTAACCTGATTTTTATGCCGTGTAAACGTAGCTGATTTCTTCTTATCATTTCTTTTTTTAAAGCTTCCGAACTGGAAGGACTACTTGCTAATATATAGCTGAACTGCGTAGAGCGGCCCCGGCATATTCCAAATTCCAAACCCCATCAAACCTTGAAGTTTGAAAGTTTCATCAGAACTGTTGGTATATTTAGGTCACCTTCAAATCCTGCGATAACATTTTCGTTTAATTTAAGCCTAGAGAACACAAAAATCACGCTGTGGCAAAAAAACAAACAAAAACAAACAAACAAACTGAGCAAGTCTTTAGTTTGAATTTTTTTTTTTTAATTGTCAAGGTTTCAACTACACCTAATACAGCAAGCTTGGAAAGAGTACAGAACTAGACGAAGAGTAATAATTTTTAGCCTTAGTGATCTAAATTTTACTTATTTCATCTGTAGTCCGTGTTCAACTTCTACATTTTTAAACATCCCAAAGACCAAAACAATTGACCGTAAAGAGAGTGAATTTTTTGTCTTTCAAAAATTACGATTGCTCGTTTATTCCAGACTGAACAAGAAGACAAGCAATCATTTGATTACTTATAAACGACAAACGTGAGAAATAATAATTCAGACAGCTTTTCATATTAATGCTTATGCAAAGCACGTGAATATTATACAATGTTACAATTAGTTTTTAATTCAATATTTCAAACTACAATCTTCTCCTCCTCCTTAATTTCTTATTTCGTATTCACATGCGGCTCACGTGTGATATAATCTAACGAGATTTGAACTTGGCATTGGCAGTTGATCCAGACACTTCCGTGTACTCTTCATTTTTGTCTTGTTTCGTTTTGTTGTTTTTTTCTTCAAACTATATAGAATAATCTAGCACATCTCTAGCCTTCTGATTGGCGGTGTTTCTGTAACATCTAGAAAATTTATCAGTATTAAAGGCTAAGGGTTTAGTCACGGATGCAGAAGGTTCCTATGCAAAACTTAAGCCATCGGCATCACTATTCCTTGCAATGGACCAATAAAAACAATTAATTTTTTTCCATATTGCTCTGTGCAAAGATCCATAGAAAAAGAAAAAGTCATGAGATGTCCAATTATCTTACCAAAATGCAAAGAGTGGAAGATTTGGACAACGTTGATTTCCAGGGCCTAATTGAAGTTAAGAAACTTTGGAAAGGAGGCTTTGGCGAGGTAGGAGTTTCTGTAATATGTATATTATAAATATTAAGACACATGCGGCTACTAAGAACCCCCCTTCGATCGACGAGTTAAAGGAATTTGAAGACGACATGCTAAAAATGATACAATCGACGAAACTCAAACAAGTAAACAACCCTTTTCTCAAGACGACGAAGACGACACCAAACGCATAAAAAAACGAAACCAAGCTACTCATCGCCGCTGCCAAAACAACGAACCTTTACAAACTAGAACCGTCAACATACAACGATCTACTAAAGCAAAATAACACAAAGTCCTACAAAAAAGCACAACCTAATACCACACGAGCCATCCATTCAGAAAACAAAAACATCGCAACGAAACGAGGCATCGATGACAGAGTGGACATGACAGCTAACAAAGACGCTTTCATAACACTGAAAGACCACAAACCGAACTTCGCTAACAAACCGACCTGCCGACTAATTCACCCCAACAAATCCGAGATAGGCAGAATCAGCAAAACAATCCTCGACAGAATCAACAGCAAAATCACGAGAGCATCCGAATTCAATCAATGGAAAAACACAGCATCCGTGATCGAGTGGTTTAAAGCCATTAAAAACAAACAACACCACAGTTTTATTTGGTTTAACATCGAATAATTCAACCCCTCCATCAGCCAAGACCTCCTGAACAGAGCACTCGACTTCGCCTCAGCCTACGACAACATCACCGACAACGAAAGAAACATAACCCATGCAAAGCATTCGATCCTAATGCCCAAACAAAAACCCATGCAAAAGAAGGCCGATACAACATTTGAAGTCACAATGGGCGGCTACGACGGTGCCGAAACATGCGAGCTAGTAGGAAGTTCCCTCTTTTCCCAACTGCGGAAACTCAACATCAACATCGGACTTTACAGATACGACGGACTGGCCATTTCAAACACCACACCGAGAGACACAGAAAACATCAAAAAAGAAATATGCCGCATCTTTAATCACAATGGACTACGAATCACCATCAAAGCCAACAAACAGACCATCAATTTCTTAGACGTCACTTTCAACCTGAAAAAACACCTACCAGCCCTTCACAAAGCCTAACACCACACTACAAGACGTCCACCGCGAAAGCAACCACCCACCAACCACCACAAAGAACATACCCGCCGGCATTAACGAAAGACTGTCATTCCTTACATCTGACAAAGCATCCTTCAACCAAGCCGCTCCTCCATACAAAAAAGCACTCGACGAATGCGGATACCGGTGCACTCTACACTACGAACCAGCCACGACTAACAACCGAAAAAACAATGGAACAACATACTCTGGTACAACCCCCCATTCAGCAAAAACGTCAGCACCAATACCGGACACAGATTCCTTGCCCTAGTAGACAAGCACTTCCCGAAAGACCACAAACTTAGAAAAATCTTTAATCGTAACACAATCAAGATCAGTTACAGTTGCATGAATAACACTAAACAGGTCATCGACAACCACAACAAACGCATTTAACTTCATCCAAACACATCAATGACACCGCAGATAACACAAACACAATAGACACCAAAACTTGCAAATTAGTACAATCATTGTAACGGATTGTAACATGGTACAATTTGACGCTTAAAGTCACCGCCTCTAAGCTGGCATTAAGTGCAGTAGCAGTAGTTACTTGTGTTTTATCATAGCAAGTATGTTTAATTCAAGATAAAGAAGATATCAAGCTTTATTAACAATTACAATATAATTTGGTCTTCTTTTCACGAGATACAGACCTCGCTGCACTCAGTCCCGAAGTCATGACCACGAGTCAAATATTTTTCCATCCGACCCACCAACTCAGTCTATAAGTACATAATCTGATACCTTGAGGAACAACTCAAAACAACGAGATAAATGTTTAAAAAAAAAATTGCATAAAAATTTCCCCGTTCACCGGACGACCAGCTGCCAATTTACAGAATGCAGCCAAGGAGTTGCCTAACCTTGGTTGAATTAACAGTTACATTAACGGTTGAATTAATGTCGCAACAAACTGTTCAAGGTATTGTTAAATAGACTCTTTAACGCTTGGCTATCCTCCTCATACTTCAGGTCTCGCAATATTATTGCCAAAAAACCCATGGATATTACGCAGTAAAAACCTTGAAGAAGAATGAAGCAAAAAAATTGATGGTGTTGAAAGAAACACTCATCCTCCTCCGCTTGGCTGGGAGCTCCTGCGTTACGCAGTTATGCTGGGCATTTACCATCAAAGTATGTATTTAAGAGGTAATTTAGTGTTAACAACTTAAATTAGCCACCGTAAAGGGTAAAAAAGCTAGACTAAAGCTGACACTTCGAGCGTTAGCCCTTCGTCAGAGCGATGCATGTATTTAAGAAACGTTTTTTATGGAACTTTGCACATCGTACCAGTGGAGCGTTGTGAGGACTTCTTTGTTTCAGACTCAACGCAAGTTGAGCCTGCCACTGTTGCAGTCAGTTTTTGTTTATTAACAAATAGCTAGTTATTGTTTAGGAGCCGGTTTTTTTAAGGGGGGGGAGGGCAAAAGATTTAAGGGAGGGGGAATCAGTCGTCGTCAACAAAGTATAAGGGAGGAGTTAGGGTAAATTGATTTCAATTAACATCCAGTGAGAAAGAATCATAAAACATAAAGCATTAATTGAAACAGCTGTAATGCTGAGTCAATACACTAAGTAGAATATGTTTTTTTCACAGCTCACAAAAACAGCATTAGCGCTGGAGTTTTTGCCCGGCAGGGACTTCGCTGGAGTTCTTCGAGGGGAGGGAGGAAAACTGAGTGAAGAACGCGCCAGGTAAGTTTTGAATGAACATAAATTTTACACCTTGTGAAGGAAAAAAAGCTAAGCATCCCAGGAGTATTTAAGGTTGTTTTCCTAATTGTCACTCATGCTCATTAATTCTTTACCAAAATGTAGGCTTTTTCTATGCCGCTGTCAATGCATTCAGTCTTAAGTTTGCAGACTTGCAGTTGCTTATTTTCTTTCGACTAAGACCGAGATTACAACGTAGAAAGTCAATTAAATGTATTCATACGACAGCGTCTGGTATTTCAGGTTTTACGCCGTCGACATTGGCCTAAGATTAAAATATTTGAATTAAAAAAAAGTCATCCACAGGTATGTTTGTGGCATAACGCACTCAGTAATGTCTCATTTCGAAGGAAAAATTTGCTTTTTACCCAGTGTCTTGGAGACCTTCGTCAAACAACACAGACGATATTGATAACGATACCAGTAACGATAGAGAAAATGACAGCGACAACGATAACAATAAGACTGACGACAAGAATTATAGGAACGAGAAGGATTATGGGAATGATAAAGATACTTCATAGTTTAGAGAAGATAAAACAGCCGGCATACACCCGTTTCTTTCCAATTGCTTCTAGGATACAAAAATATCTTCTCGTTCATTCCGGCTTAATTCCAATGTCGATTAACTTACCTTCCCTGTCAAACAAGCTATCTTGGTGCAAATTGGCTAAAATATAATGCACCAGTGGTGGACGACGAATCTTAGTGAGAAAACGAGAAAGGGCTTGTTTTTGAAGTCGTGGCGCCACAATTGACATGAGCTGTATTGGATTGGAATCTAGAAAGAACAGGTAGAAGATTTTCCATTATAACAGAAAAATTGATGTAAATCTGGTTTGCCCTGATGTAAAGTGATGTACACTAAAAAATGAGTGAAAGAAGTTTTTTCCAACCTATTTCATCCGAGATCCAAAACCGGAAAATATTCTGGTAAACTCAAATGGCCACCTGAAGTTGTCAGACTTCGGTCTGAGCGAAGTTGTCGCCTTTACAATCACTGAAGAATGTGGAACTTATTCATATATGGCGCCTGAGGTATAAGGCATTGTAGCAGATTATACTGAAAAGTCTTTGTTCAAATTTCTGGTGTTTTCTCTCACTATTTATTTACCTTCTCGTTAGATTTTTAAGAAAGTTCTTCTTTCTTTTCCTCTTACGCTGAGGGTAAAATGTATTCCTATAATCTTCCACTAAGGCCAATCTTAAGTCAAGGCATTGTCAAACGAGATCCAACAATTTTCTCAGCAACAAAGGGGTATGTAACCTCTCTATTTTTCACGAAAATTTGACAAATTATGATAGTAATATTTTGTACTGCCTCTCCGCCCTCAGTTCCGACAAAAAGAGAGTAGAAGGACCCCCTGCCAGAAGACCCTGACCACGCCCATGTTAATACATTGATATTTCAAATCAGGCTCATGCAGTTGAATTGTTAAAACACTTTTTGCAATGCTAATGAACTGCACTCAATCTGTGTTACAGATGATCATGGGAGAGCCTTATACTTACTCTGTGGACTGTTGGTCCTTTGGCGTGACTTTATTCCTGATGCTAACCGGCAAGGTTTGTTCAAATAATGTTGCCACAACTCACTCATATAAAACATGTTTGCAGTGTCAATTTAATGATAACGACAATGATATTGAACTTGGATCAATACACTCTCAACATCTGTAAATAATAACTGGCCCTTGGGAAGGACGCAAATGCTTACGAATCAAACCTTTAACAGTGAAGTAATCATGAATTGCCATTACCTTTCGTCCCATGGGAAGAGGACACCCTCCTGTGGCAAACATGGTAAGGGGGCATACCACCCGAAAAGGGGATTTTTTTTTAGGCTTCAGGTGTCCTAAAGGTTACAGAACAGATTACATTAATGGACAGTAAAGGAGGTTGGAAATAGTTCACCGAGGGATTTGGAAGAGAATGAAAGTTCAACGCTGATTAAAATCATGAGCCCATTTCAATAGTTTAGAAAGACGTTGCAGTCCTTTGTGCATTTGTGAAATGATTGAAAGTTGTACATGACAGCGGCATCTTTTCTGCAAAATATGGCGAAAGAAAAGACTGAGAAGGGCTTGGATATGACTGAGGACCGAAAAACAATAAAGGTTCCTACCCCCCATGGGGTATGCTATACAAAACTTACCAAGAGATATACATACATGTACATGTTTATAACTTAAAAATCATGAAATTTATTATTCAAACTAAGTTTTAGTAAATCTTTACATTAATATGGATTTTCTGATGAACCAGCTGTCAGTTATGTTAAATGGAAATTGCCAACTTCCACAATAATTAACAATAATTACATTGTTATCTTACTTCCCTAACCTACATTACTGGTTGCCTTTGTTAGAAAACCTTGGAACAGTCAAGCTCAGTTGCCTCAAACGCTGTCAGAGACTTTTTGTTGACAATACTTTTAGTAGAAATTTCATGCCTTAGACAAACAAATTCAACACCTAATTAATCTTTCTTTTTTCATGATTATTGTTGCTGCTTTTTTTTCAGTTTTTTGCTCTATTTTCATGACTAATTGCTGTAATTTTTTTTGCTGTTTTTATTCTTACAAAACATTTTTGTAAGAGTTCCAATACTTGTGGATCATCCACACACTTTGCAAACATTTGGCATGCAGACAAGACAGAGGTAGTCAATGTTCCCTTTGAGAAAAAACACCTTTTAAATGACGTCTTCAATTTACTTTATTTGAAACTCTGATCTGAAAATATTTGTCACAAGACTTGTTAGTAGTGAGAAGTATCAACCAAGTTTCCTTTCATAACTTAATTTCTTAAATGTCCCAATCACTGGATCTCCCAAAAAATATTACATCTTTTATTTTTGGTGCATATTCTTTATATAAAAATGAAAAGCGCTAGTCACACTTCAATAATAACAGCTCTTAAGTTTACTTGTTGTTCTTCTCTGTCTGTCAGCTATCAACAAAATCGTTTTATACTTCGGGCAGTGCATAACTATTTGTGGACCAGAGTTCCAACGCACCTCTGTAATCGCATATAGCTACTTCTATCTCTTGTACAAATGTTTCTCCTTTGTAAGACGCGCTCTACTCTGTTGTCAATACTGCTTTAAGTTCAGTGGAAACGACTGACTGAGGAATCGAGATGGCGGTGTTGGAACGTGTTGCTGAACGCTTGCTACGGTCAAGCTTTGTAGATTTAGGTACTGGTACACTGGGATCATCTATGTATCTCTTATACTTCCGAATGTGGTATCCTTCTTTTATAAATATGAGGGTAAAAGACGATTTGTAGTCGCATTCAAAACTGTGATTGGCTTGTGTTATTTCTCACCTTTGCCATTAACACAACTCAAGTGAGTTTCGAGTCTTTGTTTCCTCAACAACTTTCGGCCACAAATCGTGCATTTGTAATACGATCGATTCTTGTCGATAATTTCTACATAGAGTGAGCTCACATCATTATTTATATCACCAAGGTACCATCTTCTAGAAGCAGAGAACCGGTTGAAGAGGTCAGAATAAAGTTGTGCGCTTCTCTTAACACTGCAATCGGCAAGACAGCGGATTCACTTTGCTAGCCAATGACAAGTCCTAAAAGATCCACGTGATCATGCCCGTGATCGGAAACAAAGAAGACTCCATTTGGCGCTCATCTTCGAATGTACTTTTCATCGGTTGATCGCTTTTCTCAACTGTTTTGCTTTATATAACATTTCTAAAGATAGCTTTTATTGTGGTTCAATGGGAAAACGAGAATAGCGTGAGTGTTGTAAAAGAAAAGAAAGTCGTTGGCGCCGTGGAGTTGAAAGAAGGGACAACAGTTGACATATTGACTGGTACAAACAAGGGTCGAGTGGCCATCTGTAAAGCTACGATTTTGAAAGTTTGTGGTGAGTAAAAATTGCGATATTCGTTCCGTGATTAAAATCTTATAAAAGAATAGATGTAGCGGGTTGAATTAAGCTTACATAACGCTCGGCGCAACTGAAACTAGAATAATTCTGAGAATCGAATCGGTCACTTGCATGCCGCAGTTTCTTAAGCTTATGCTTTACAATGAAATAAACCTATCAGTAAGGTTTCAAGATTCCTCTAGTCACGTTTGGGAACATTCAAGATTCATAATAGGAACTGTTATTAAACAAACCTTAGTACATAAAGAAGCCCTCCTTGGTAAAAACAAAATAATGTATTCAGCCCTTTTTTAGTAAAATCCATGAGAGAGATGTACTAACTCCAATATAAAAGTCACTCAATATAACAGAAATTTCTCAATTTGAGAATCCAATGAATGCCCTTTTCCTCATAGCCATCTTAAAAGCCTGGTCTGAGCTTTAAATATACATATTTTAATACATTATTTTTTTTTCAAATTCAGATGTCAAGGAATCCAGATACAAAATGGTCAAGGTTCTTGTAGACAACCTCATTCAAGGCCAACTCATTGTGAGCCCAGGAAAAAAAATACAAACAGTACAAACAGCAGCTAAGTTTTCAGTGTAGGATAACTTCATTCTAATTTATTGTTACAGTTACAACAAGATTTTAATCAAAAAATCAATTTTATTTGTCTGTAATTAGCCCCTTCACTCCCAAGAGTGATTGGTTTTCAAATATAACTTAAGATATTGTATTTTATGGAAAAGAATCAACAGATTTTATTCACAATTTGTGTCAAACCAAATTTAATGATTGATTAGATCTATTTTATATGAATAGCTGTAATTGAGGATTAATCCGTATGAAGTTTTCAAGAAAAGAAAAATAAATCAAATTTCATCCTAATATTACCACACATTGATGTTAATAATTAATCAAAAATATTTTACATGAAAGCCTTAATTAAGCTTCTAAATAAATTTCATTAAATACTTGAACTCTAGCCGGGTTTTTTTAATTTAAAGTATTTATTTTATATCATTAGCCTCAAATTTTTGCTTAAAATTCCCAGTAATTCTTAAACATTCCTAAAAATTCCCAAAAATTCCCAGAAATTCCTAGGAATTTTTTAGATTTACAGCTTTTCAGGGAAAGTCATTGGTTCTCTGAGTTGCAGTTCCTAGGAATTCCAAGTCCTGTTGGCTTTAAACTTGGAATTTCTAGGAATTTCTAGGTTTTTAGAACCAGAGTTGTTATGGTTGGGAATTCCTAGGAATTCCTAGGAATTCCCAGTCCGAATTTACCATGAAAATTCACACCTTTATTCCTAGGAATTCCTAGGAATTCCAAAAGCCATTTTGCAAGGGATTGCCTTTTAAAGATACCTATTAAAGCTGTATTCAGAAGCAAAGACACGTAGGTAGTATACTTCTGCCTTACTTTTATATTAAGGGATTTCTTTTTATGTAACATATATCCATTTCTTTAATTTCCTCCTTAACCTGCCTGCAAATAATTAAATTTTATGTTTTAATTCAAGTGTGAGAAGATAAAACAGAAGTGTTGTAGAGTTCTCCTTTCAGACTGAATTCAGGTGAGAACATCAGTAAACTAGTTGATGTCATATGCTTCTCCTGAATCTTTAATTTTATTGCTCTGTGTTTTTTTTACAAAGGGTCTTTTATATCTTTGTGTGCCAGCTAATGAGTAAAATCTCGTTGAATAGATAATAAATAAATCCATCTTAAAGTTTTTGGCATTTACTATTTTAAAATTCATAAATGGCATTCTCTTTTAACCCATGTAAAGAGATATTACACATTTCTTAAACTAAAATCTGAATCATGAAGTCAACTTAACTTTAATGAGTTTGAAACTTCATTGTAAATAAGAACACTTTACTAGAGTATGTTACATTTATTTGCTGCCTTTCTGGTGCATATGATTACATAACCCTTTAACTCTGAAGATCTCATCAGTAATTCTCCTTACTGTCTGCCAAACAATTTATGTGCTATTAGGTTGGAGGATTTGGAATTGGATCAACCGATTATCCCCTAATTGATATTTTTCCTTATTCTCATTACTTGTCTGTTTGATAATGTACTGATGGTGTAAGGAGAAATTCTCTCTAGATCACTAGTGGGACTAAAAGGGTTAAAATGGGGGATTTCATTATACTGTAATGATTAAAATTGTTCAAAATGTAGCAAAAAAAAGAATGTTATGTTATGTTTCATTTCTCCCTGCTCTCAATATAGTGGAAAAACCTGTTGCTGGTTGCTTATGTCTTTAATGTTTGAATGTTCATGGGAAATGCTTTTTTTTTTTTAATTGAAGATAGAGAAGTTTTCAAAGCTGATAGAAATAAGCTGTTTGCAAGTAATGAAAAGCAAACTGACAATCATACCTCAATGCTTGACATTTTTGTGATTGGACAAAACGTTTTCTCCACACGTGAAAATGTCATTTCTCTGATTTGATTGGCTGTAAACAGCTGTGAATGGCAAAAATATTTGACAGATCATAATAATTACTTAATGACTGAGTGGGAAGTCCGTGCATCATGATTGAGAGCCAATATTTTCCATCTAATGAGTACGGGAAAGAGCCAGTTTGAATGTGTCTCAAAGGATAATTTTTAGAATATCCTCTCAAAAATCCCACTCAAAACTTACTTTTGTCTCCTTGGAGTCCCCTAAAATCTTGCATGGTTGTAGGTCAGTGGACACGCATTAGGAACCAAGGAAGGTTCACACATTACTGTTATATTACATGCAATAATAAGATACATGAAAAAGTTACTCAGTTGCGATTGGTTAAGGTAAATGCAGCCTATAGGTGATTCAATGCAGAAGAGGGTTACTTTGGTGCAAAGAAGTAACAAACCAGACTAAACAATTCCTTGAAATGTTTAGCCGGACTTTGAATTTTTTTGCGCCTTAAAGATGGGAAAATACCATTGCATATTATTGTTTTGATTGTATGTGGTTGTTTTTACCAAACGTACAATGTCATTTGCAGGCTTTGAATAAATTATTTTTGCACTTGATGTGCATGCTTTGCTTCTGCATAATTATTATAAGCTTTCTCGTATTTTTTCATGTATATTATTAATATGTAATCACAATTTTTCTCCTGCAGTTTGGAATAAATAAGCATGAGTAAATTTTTTCAAAGACCACAGACACATGGTTTAAATGTTGTAAAAGGTTTAAGATTCCCTCTGCTATGCTTCAGCAAGTTGATAATTTTGTTTCAAGAAAACATTTTGTTACGCTGTAAACGATCATGTCTTAGATTGGTCAAAAAACTGACAGGTGAATTCATGTGTGTAAATGAACTTTATTTTCTGATTGAATACAAAATTCTCTAAGGGATTTGTTTGCTGACGTCATGAGCGTGCACAATAGGAATATGAAGCAAACTCATGCAATTGAATTTGATCAGACAAATTTACTAGCTATGTTGTAAAATGAATTAATCGTATGACAGTGAGGAAGGGAAATTCACTTTTTCATGTTGGTTTGATTCTTGGCTGGTTTAAAAGGCCCAGTGAGATAAACTATATACCAGGCATAAATTGACTTCACTAATTTAACAGCAGTATGTTTCACTTAATTTTCAACAGTGTCACACTTAATTTTGTGAACTTTTACTCCTTTTTTTTGTGGAATAGACTTCTGTCAAACATGCATAACAGAGAGGGTCTTGTTTCTGCTTGCATGGTTCATTTACAGGGTATTTAAAGATATTTATCCAAGACAAGGGAAATAATTTAATGCAATGTTTCCTCCTCAACTCCTTGTGAGAAAATGGTTTCCTAAGGTAACATGACTTGTAAACCAATTCTAATGAAGAAATTGAACTCAATCAGCTGATACAGAATTTTTAAAGTTTTTTCCATTCATAACCCAAAATTAGTTAATTTGAATTAGCTGCAAGAGAAAGGTCACAACTTGAAAAGGTTTCCTTCAAACTTGAGTTGTGTTGATTTGTTCTGTGTGTTTAAATTTATTTGATTTTTAGGGTACTCTGAGGGACGGGACACAATTTGACAGCAGTATCCCTTGAGGAGAACCATTCGTGTTTACATTAGGAGTGGGACAAGTTATCAAAGGTGGATACTTGTGATATAGCATGCATGACTATGTGCAAAACAGGCTGATATTTGTAGTTTGCCATGATATTATGCATTTAAGCAAGTGATTGAACTTTCTACTGGTTTAGCAATCAATTGGCCCATGTGGGAATTGGGGAGAAGGCAAGAAACATTTGGACATCACAAGCTTATGAGGATCTATTACTTTAATTTATTAACAAGCATTGGGTTTAATGGTTTGATAAATTTTAGGTTTCAGAATGTTTATAGTTAACTTAGTTTCTCAAACATCTCATATGTTTTTTTTACCCAACTGTTTTATTTTATAGTCATTTGTTATAAGGCAGGGAAAACAAAGCAAATAGAGGAGTGGTTTGGGACAGGTCTTGTAATGTTCTTGTTGGATTACATTGGAAAATAACCAACTGTCCAAACAGCTGTGCAATTTCACATGATATTTGTACTCAATTTGTGTGTTATTTGTACTCTCTGAGAGCAGTTGAATAATAATTTAAGATATTTGGTGTATATTAGAAGTGTTTTTACTATTTAATAAGTCATGATTTAATTTTTGTTACAGGATGGGATCAAGGACTATTAAAGTAAGTTACAACTATAGACCATTCATCATTTGTTTTTAAGTCTTATTTATACACAATAAATTCCTCTCTCCACATTACTTACATTTTCAAACTACTTCCTCAAACTTTTCCAGAACTGTACCGAACTATACAAGAAAAGTAAACTGTGAAAAGCAAGCTTTTGAACCTTGTTGTTCCTTATCTTAATTTTGTTAAAGCTGGGGTGAATTTTGTAGTAAAAGTGCTAGTGCATATGAGTTATGGATAAGTGGTCTGGATTTAGTAGTCTGGTGTAAGAGAATTTCTGGCCAGTGATTCAATGTTCACTGTGCAAGCATGAAGTGTCAAGCATAGTCCACACAACATGGCAGGTACAGATGTATTGGGGGTCTATAAAATTGACATTTTTTTGCTCTCTCTACTTATAGCTAAGGCTGAAGAGAACCTCAACAGTTACTAATAAACTGGCTTCAAACCATTCAGCAAATGTGGAACTAGCAGCAACATAAAATTATTTTTACCCTTGTGGTTTAACCTGTTCAATTACTTATAGACATTAAATTACAAAACATGAAAACCAACCTCTTTGGAAGTCCTTTTTTCATGCAATCTTGAAAAGCATCAGTTGATTTGTTGACAACTTGAAATATGTAGTTATTGCAAAAATTTCAATAACTATGTAAAAAATGAAATATTTCTAGTCAGTAGAGTTAAGCCAAAGGGTTGTCATTTGATTTGGTATTGTTTTAGCCTACAAAGTATAATCTTACACTGTTAAATGGGCACTTAATTAGTACAGCAACTAACAATGGCCAATGAAAAAGAGATTCAGATTCAGATTCAGCTGGGAAGAGCTGAGGAGGAAAGGGAAGAATAGGAAACAGTGACGTTCTCTTGTTATGATCATATGTGCCTAAGGGTATGATGAGGACAGGCTGACTGACATATGGTATAGTTCCTATAGTTCTTTTTGGTGTCCAGCTACCAGCTTTTCTGTTTTAACATTTTGCTGTTACTTACTCAAGGTATAAATAAACTTCTTGTTGTTATTGTTGATTGAACCTTTTTTTTTTTTTCGTGTTGTTTTTAGTATGTGTGAAGGAGAAAAGAGGAAACTTGTAATCCCATCAGACCTTGGTAAGTCCCTGCTCTGATATTTAAGTATATAATTTACGTCCAATGCAGTGAGTAAGAATTGTTGCCAGTAGATACTAGTAGGATTGATAATGGGGCAACTTACCTTGCTTGAAATGCAAGCTTATGTAGATATAATTTATCTGTTACATACGAGCAAGCTGAATTATGCAAGAATTCTACCAGTCATATTCTTATTAAAATAATTTTCAGCTGTTTTTGCTATACTAAGAGGAATTTTCTTTCTTTTGTGCAGGTTATGGGGACAGAGGAGCTCCCCCTAAGATCCCTGGTGAGTAAACAGCTTGTGGTCAACAGAGACAATGCTGAGTCAGAGCATTACATGAACACCGAAGACATTGATACCAACCTCTGAAATTGTGAAATCTGGAAAGATTTGATTTTGAAGCATGGCGTTAAAGCCACCCCACCCACTTCCCCCACAGATTTGTTCATCAACACTCTGCTAGTCTCTCCTCACAGCCTGCAAGTTTGCACATAATCTGACAAAAAAGGAAAAACCACAAAACTACAACTATCTTATTTAAGGAATTATTTTGAAGTATTAATTGCTCACAATTCATATTGTCTACACTCTTATTTACTATGTATTTAACCTAAGGTCACCAGAGAAATTTGAAGTAACCATGACAATGCAAAACACAGGGCAACAAACCAAGTGGTCTATGAGCAATTGTAAAGTGGCAAATAAAAATCCCTTAACACTTTGACCCCTAGAAGTTACCAGCAGCTAATATCTCCCTTTAGTATATACCACACAGGTGAATAGTACTTTTCACACGCACTGATTGGCTATTTGGAAGTGAATAGCAAGTACTAATCACCTTCCAGCAGCCGATGACACAGCACGTCAAGAGTTTAATTTCTGACCATTTTTTGCTATATTGAAAGAAACAAACTAAATGTTTGGTATCTGTGCGGTACCTGCTAAAACAATTATTTGCATCCACTTTTGTGAATAATTGTTAAATAATATCAGCCCTGAGTCAGACATTAAGGTCACAAGAATAAAGGAAATCACCAACTAAAGAAGCTCTTGATTGTTACACAAAATTTTTCCTTTTAACGCCCTAGGAAATGTAGAGTGAACAGTGTGGAAAATACCCATACTGATGTTAGGCCAGTTAAGGTTTAAGGGGTTCTTTCCTTGTGTGATACATGAAGGCCTTCTTCAATCATATTCCGGCATGAACTTTTTTCCTCAAAACGCAACTTAAAATGAATGTACGCCAATTATTTTATCTTTTCAGGGGGCGCTACATTGGTATTTGAGGTTGAGCTGTTGAAGAAAGAGCGAAAAACAGAATTGTAATCAGATCTTGAACACCATATAGCGTGAAGGAAATCTTCTGATGTCAGAACTTTTTGAAAATAAAACTGTCTGTAAGAAAATCATAGAATACTTTCTGTTCATGTTATTTACGCTTCATATTTATTTTTTTTTTTATTTAGATTTTCGGGAAAGGACGGTTTTTGATTGACGAGAAAAGTGTTCTTTGGTTTTGTGGGTAGAAAGTTATCGGTTTTTGGGTATATCTCTAGCACAGAAGATGTCCCCGCATTTCAAACTTGAATATCTCCCACGTGTTCCTCAAATAGACTTCCTGTTGACTTTTTTGAGTCATGGGTTTGGATTGCCATGAGTTTTCTTAAAGGAACCAATCACACCCGAAGACTTCCTACTACAAGTAATGAGAATTGGTGCATTCATTAAAGTGTGGTGTTGTCAAGTGCCTTAACAAGCGCCTTTGCAAGCGTCTTGACCAGCGCCTTTACAACCGTGTCCTGGAGGGGCTCCTAATGACCGTTCAATCTTAAAATATCCATTTAGCGTTAGAACCCCTAGCCGAGTCTACATGCAAAATTTGAGCCAAATCAGTGAACCTGCTTGTCCGACCAGCCTCTCGGTTTGCAATTGGAAAATTCGCTTAAACAGAGTGTTTATGAACACTTTATAGCATTCAAACGCGTAGGAAAAATCTGTCGTAGTATCGGTAATACTAGGATTAAATACAGGTCTTAAAAAATTGTGCCATTTTAATTCCAACAAATCTGATGTTCTTGACACGAACTAATTATAACTAGGTCTAATTCCTCCAAAAGTTAATTAAAATTTCCATTGGACTGAAACTAAGATAATCGAACAATCAAACGACCAATTATTTTTCAAGTTCTATGGAAATCTTTACAAAAACATATGGCTTTAATAGCTTTATGTAAACCTTAGGGCAAAAACCGATTGAAAAAATCGGATGTTCGTGACACAAAAACTAATTAAAACTAGAAAAAATTCCTCCAAAAGTTAATTGAAATTTCCATTCGACTGTAACTAAGCTAATTTAACAATCAAACGACCAATTATTTTTCAACGTTTATGGAAATATTTACACACGCATGTGGCTGCAATACTTTATATAAACCTTAAGGCAAAAACCGATTGAGAAAAAAAAATTGCAAAAACATTTTGGGAATACGTTTTCAAGGTGTTTCAACTTGAACGTAAATATAACACCTAAACTTGTTTACAGATAACAACCTCGTTCATTTTAGATAAAAAAATGTGATGATGATTTCAATACATCACTAATTTAAAAAAATTACTTTTAAGCTAGTTCGAACAGTTCATTAAAAATAAAAAAATGCAAAGTCTTTTTTCTTCTGCGTGTCCAAAATCCTTATAGCTCATAAGAGCATTTAAGACGTGGAGAATCAACTTTTGCAAAAACAGAGATCCATATGGGCTCTTGAAGGCTCTTTCGCTTCTCCTGCTCTCAGTAGAGGACTCTTACAGAGATTTTATAGGTAGCCTTGTGGTTTCTGCTCCAAATATGAACGCTTGCGGGCAACTTTTTACTTTGTTGGGTTCTGTCTTTTCTATGATACAGCTCCAATTCTCACTGCCTTAACTGAAAAGTAAAAAAAATTATAATTCAGGGAGAATCGTTGAGATCATCTAAAATTTTTCATTCGGCCTTACGACATGAAACGATAAACTGCCCAACGATTAGTATAGCAGAAAACTGTTTTTCATTCCTATCAAATTATCTAAGAAAAAGTCTGTGCCCACTCAATTTAAAAGCATTTCAATTTCTTCGGGAAAAAAAGAAACTCCCAAACTTTACACAGCAAGATAACAAAAAAAGCATTTATGATCAAATATGTATCTCTAATTTGGATTTAAAGTTACTTTGCAATGCATAAATGTTATGAAAAGAATAATTACATGGATCAGCAACTAGATGTCGTTGAAATCAAGTGTGACGTCATCACCAATGAGTACAAATGGTGCCCAGTACTTCACCTCCTTGAAGGTTTCGGATTTTCTCAAACACTTCATGGCCTGATTGAGAGCTTCACTTGCCTTCTTGCCTTTAGCAAGTGCATCGTAGAAGAAACTCATGAACTCCAGGGTTCCTTCGTCTGCAATCGCCCACAGGGTTACCACAACAGCTCTAGCGCCAGCACCCAAGAATGCTCGGGCGATGCCAACCACACCCTCGGCCATGACCTCCCCACGAGCACTGTGACAACAGCTTAGAACAACCAGTCGCGCCCGCAGCCCAGCCTCCATGACATCTTTCATCGTCAGTAGATAGTCCTTCTCTTGAGGCTGAGGGGTTTCTCTTGTGGTGTTTGGTGCCAGGATAACTTCACCAGTTTCCATTTTACCATGTGCTGCTATGTGTACTAAAGCCACTGATGAGAGTCGTTTTAACACTTCATCTTTTGTTGCCATTTCTCCAATGAGAGGGGAAATACTGAGGATTCGTCCAATCATCTCCGCCTCTTTCCTTGCTCCCGGAAGTTGTACCAACCGCCTTCCTTGATAGATGATCTCTTCAAAACATGGGTCGCCAACAAGCAATGCACCGCTCTTCAGGTGAAAGTCAGCTGGGCAATCATTGATTAGTTGTAAGGTCGTCAGGGACGGAAGCACGCGGATTCTGAATAAATCACTCAGATAAGTTGACTTCGAGTCCTCCAATGCTGCATAAGGCACAAGACAAAATGGTCCCTCAGGAACAACCGTAAGCTCGTTTCCTTCGATCAGATCAGCAATAGGAGTAACGATGATGTCATAAAGCTTCTGTAGAGCACTTAATTGCGAGTTCTTTACATCAATTTGAATCATATCATTCGCTGCTTCCTCCGCTTTCAGCGAGTCATGGGAAGGATTTTCGTATTTAACAGCATCTCTTGAATCGATCTCCTTCAAGGCAGTTCTGTTCAGTTGCTCGATGAAAAATTCCAGTTCCTCTTCATACTTATAATTGTTGACATGTACCTTTCTCAACTGGACATTATCGTCGCTAAGGAAAACCCAGTAGTAAACGCACGGTCCACTGATAGCTATGAAAACCGTACCTAATGGAACAAAACTCAGGGTAAGGAACGAGATGCTGTTCCTTGAAGAATATCGGGGCTGATATTTTGCTTCTAGCAGATCTTTTAGAGCTTGAGCACGTCCTTTTTCTGCGGCAAGAAGAGCGTTGACAAATTCATTTTGAATTAGGTTTATACGCCACAAGCCTGTGTATGCACTTTTATGCTGATTACGATAAGAAATCTTCCACTGATCGTTGAATCGCAGACCGGTCCTGATACTATCAAACCCCTCTACAGAAGAGTGAAAGCAGTCAGAAGCCCTCTTGAGATTTCCTTGGCACTCAAAATAACTTCCAAGAGAACAGAGTGAGGATGCCTCTCCAGCCTTGTCTCCCACTTCCTTCGCAATTTCTAGATGACGTTGATGGTAATCGATTGCTGTTCTGAACTGTCCCAGACGACCATAAGAGCAGCCGAGATTGCCATAACTGTTTCCCTCTCCGGCCTTGTCTCCCACTTCTTTAGCAATTTCTAGATGACGTTGATGGTAATCGATTGCTGTTTTGAACTGTCCTAGACTATGATAAGCGCAGCCGAGATTGCCATAACTCTTTCCCTCTCCCGCCTTGTCTCCCACTTCTTTAGCAATTTCTAGATCACGTTGATGGTAATCGATTGCTGTTTTGAACTGTCCTAGACCAAGATAAGCGCAGCCAAGATTGCCATAACTCTTTCCCTCTCCGGCCTTGTCTCCCACTTCTTTAGAAATTTCTAGAACACGTTGAAGGTAATCGATTGCTGTTTTGAACTGTCCTAGACCACGATAAGCGCAGCCGAGATTGCCATAACTGTATCCCTCTCCGGCCTTGTCTCCCACTTCTTTAGCAATTTCTAGATGACGTTGATGGTAATCGATTGCTGTTTTGAACTGTCCTAGACTATGATAATCGCAGCCGAGATTGCCATAACTGTTTCCCTCTCCGGCCTTGTCTCCCACTTCTTTAGCAATTTCTAGATCACGTTGATGGTAATCGATTGCTGTTTTGAACTGTCCTAGACCACGATAAGCGCAGCCGAGATTGGCATAACTGTTTCCCTCTCCGGCCTTGTCTCCCACTTCTTTAGCAATTTCTAGATGACGTTGATGGTAATCGATTGCTGTTTTGAACTGTCCTAGACTATCATAAGCGCAGCCGAGATTGGCATTACTCTTTCCCTCTCCAGCCTTGTCTCCCACTTCTTTAGCAATTTCTAGATGACGTTGATGGTAATCGATTGCTGTTTTGAACTGTCCTAGACTATGATAAGCGCAGCCGAGATTGCCATAACTGTTTCCCTCTCCGGCCTTGTCTCCCACTTCTTTAGCAATTTCTAGAACACGTTGATGGTAATCGATTGCTGTTTTGAACTGTCCTAGACCACGATAAGCGCAGCCGAGATTGCCATAACTGTATCCCTCTCCGGCCTTGTCTCCCACTTCTTTAGCAATTTCTAGATGACGTTGATGGTAATCGATTGCTGTTTTGAACTGTCCTAGACTATCATAAGCGCAGCCGAGATTGGCATTACTCTTTCCCTCTCCAGCCTTGTCTCCCACTTCTTTAGCAATTTCTAGATGACGTTGATGGTAATCGATTGCTGTTTTGAACTGTCCTAGACCACGATAAGCGCAGCCGAGAATGCCATAACTGTATCCCTCTCCGGCCTTGTCTCCCACTTCTTTAGCAATTTCTAGATGACGTTGATGGTAATCGATTGCTGTTTTGAACTGTCCTAGACTACCATAAGCGCAGCCGAGATTGGCATAACTCTTTCCCTCTCCGGCCTTGTCTCCCACTTCTTTAGCAATTTCTAGATGACGTTGATGGTAATCGATTGCTGTTTTGAACTGTCCTAGACCACGATAAGCGCAGCCGAGATTGGCATAATTCTTTCCCTCTCCGGCCTTGTCTCCCACTTCTTTAGCAATTTCTAGATCACGTTGATGGTAATCGATTGCTGTTTTGAACTGTCCTAGACCACGATAAGCGCAGCCGAGATTGGCATAACTCTTTCCCTCTCCGGCCTTGTCTCCCACTTCTTTAGCAATTTCTAGATGACGTTGATGGTAATCGATTGCTGTTTTGAACTGTCCTAGACCACGATAAGCGCAGCCGAGATTGGCATAACTCTTTCCCTCTCCGGCCTTGTCTCCCACTTCTTTAGCAATTTCTAGATGACGTTGATGGTAATCGATTGCTGTTTTGAACTGACCTAGACTACCATAAGCGCAGCCGAGATTGCCATAACTCTTTCCCTCTCCGGCCTTGTCTCCCACTTCTTTAGCAATTTCTAGATGACGTTGATGGTAATCGATTGCTGTTTTGAACTGTCCTAGACCACGATAAGCGCAGCCGAGATTGGCATAACTCTTTCCCTCTCCGGCCTTGTCTCCCACTTCTTTAGCAATTTCTAGATCACGTTGATGGTAATCGATTGCTGTTTTGAACTGTCCTAGACCACGATAAGCGCAGCCGAGATTGGCATAACTCTTTCCCTCTCCGGCCTTGTCTCCCACTTCTTTAGCAATTTCTAGATCACGTTGATGGTAATCGATTGCTGTTTTGAACTGACCTAGACTACCATAAGCGCAGCCGAGATTGGCATAACTGTTTCCCTCTCCGGCCTTGTCTCCCACTTCTTTAGCAATTTCTAGATGACGTTGATGGTAATCGATTGCTGTTTTGAACTGTCCTAGACTATGATAAGCGCAGCCGAGATTGCCATAACTGTTTCCCTCTCCGGCCTTGTCTCCCACTTCTTTAGCAATTTCTAGATGACGTTGATGGTAATCGATTGCTGTTTTGAACTGTCCTAGACCACGATAAGCGCAGCCGAGATTGGCATAACTCTTTCCCTCTCCGGCCTTGTCTCCCACTTCTTTAGCAATTTCTAGATGACGTTGATGGTAATCGATTGCTGTTTTGAACTGTCCTAGACCACGATAAGCGCAGCCGAGATTGGCATAATTCTTTCCCTCTCCGGCCTTGTCTCCCACTTCTTTAGCAATTTCTAGATGACGTTGATGGTAATCGATTGCTGTTTTGAACTGACCTAGACTACCATAAGCGCAGCCGAGATTGCCATAACTGTATCCCTCTCCGGCCTTGTCTCCCACTTCTTTAGCAATTTCTAGATGACGTTGATGGTAATCGATTGCTGTTTTGAACTGTCCTAGACCACAATAAGCGCAGCCGAGATTGGCATAACTCTTTCCCTCTCCGGCCTTGTCTCCCACTTCTTTAGCAATTTCTAGAACACGTTGATGGTAATCGATTGCTGTTTTGAACTGTCCTAGACCAAGATAAGCGCAGCCGAGATTGCCAGAACTGTATCCCTCTCCGGCCTTGTCTCCCACTTCTTTAGCAATTTCTAGATCACGTTGATGGTAATCGATTGCTGTTTTGAACTGTCCTAGACTATCATAAGCGCAGCCGAGATTGCCATAACTCTTTCCCTCTCCGGCCTTGTCTCCTACTTCTTTAGCAATTTCTAGATGACGTTGATGGTAATCGATTGCTGTTTTGAACTGTCCTTGATTACAATGAGCTATTCCTAGAAGGTTACAACGGATTCCCTCTTCGGTCTTTTCTCTGTCGACTTTGGCATTTCCCATAATACACTCGTGGCTCTCTATTAATGTTTGAGATTTGCTCAGTAAGTGAAGCAGAGGTTTGTTATCCTTCTCAATCTTATATGGGTTAAGAATAAATAACTGATGAGTGGATGTGAACAAATTTCAATAAAAATTAAAATATTAGAGGTACAATTCTATAAGTTGAGACATTTCATGTATGTGAATCGCTGAGAAAATAAGTATGTCAGTCAAATCCTAGAACCTTACATTTAAAATTTGCATTTTTACATTAACTGAAATAATACTGATTCTAATTTTGAAACAATGGCTGAAATATTTCCAGATTGTGAATCGAAAAAGCTTCAAGAATTTATAGAAAATGCAGCAAATGTAAACACCAAAAAAAAAGACCTTTATGTGGCCAACAGTTCGGACGACGTGGGCTGAAGAAAAACGGATCCGTCTGGATATTATGAGCTTCGAAGCCAAGGAAATTGATGTGAATCTGAAGAAGTTTTTATCTCAGAAAGAATGACGACTCGGACTATAAGTCAGACAGTTTGGGGTTAATGTCAGCGTCACTGGACGTTCTTTTAATGGAAGCTCGTGGTATTTTGCAGAATTTTGGAACATCGCTCTCGCGGTGTTTTTCTCAAATACCCCTAAAAAAACATGCGCTATTCCCTAAACAAACCTTAGAAAAGGACATACCTGTCGAAAGTGGATTTCTTTTGACGATTTCCTATTTTAAATATTTTCTTACCAGAGTGAATATTAATATAAGTGTTAACAAGCTCACTAGGCGTAATCATTGTTTGGTTTGGGCGTCCTGCTGATATTCTTAGAGAGACACTGATGAGGGGCGTTCTGCGAATTAGATAAAATTGCCGTTCTGTCAAATGAAATGTTTTGGAATAACTGAAAATATTTTAGTTTCTTTTAACTGCTCAGCTTGGTGTTAGTGAAAACTGCTTGCATTTCTTTGCGTATAACATTTGAAACACTCGTTAAAGGATACGGCCAATCCCATATGTAGCCAGCTCCTTGCTTCTTTGTACAAGCAAAGCTCCACGCAAGCACTGGCGGCTGAGAAGGTAATGACGTGAGGTATCTAATTAATTACTATCCACAAATAAAAGTAGCCAGAAAATCGTCTCACACCCCATTCACATCAGCAAAACATTTTTAGTCAAACCGGGTTTAACTGAATGAAAACCAGAAAGAGAGGACTGAAAAACTTAATTTTTTCATAGAATTCATACAATCGCTTATTTGCATTTTCAATATGTTATATGTGAAGTCGACTAACATCGGTTTATACTAATTCTATGAAGAAAAAATTTAAACTGTATTTAACAAAACGACTTCAAACATGTTTAATCTTTGGTGTAAATGAACCATTACTGGTTTAATTTTCATTTATAGCTCACTGACCTTAACTTGCACTTTTTATCTACATAGCAAACATTTACGGACCAGTTATTGTTGATACTCGAGGTACAGTCAGCTGCCGTAATCCATACAATTCTCTTGAAGAAACCACAGCAAAGTGGTTTGATGAATTTTGACTGCAACACCCACCTTTCTTAATAGCTTTGATTAAATTGGGTTCCAACTGAACAGAAACTGTTGCATCATTGAGACATTCTTCGTAGTTTCCTAAGGAATTCAGGAACTAAGTGTCAGTCGTCATCACGTGCCAATTTACGTATCCGTCTTTATACCTGTCCTAGACTTGGCCTTAGTTAAAACCAGGAGAAAATCATTTTATCGGGTAAAATTGGGGGAGATAAGGTTCACATTTTGACCCAGATTTGACCCAGATTTAAGAGAATGTGGTCAAACTCCTTCGTATTTCGCCTCTTGTCCTTTAGATATTTCAAACTTGGCAACTGGGTATGATCACAAGAAACTCACAGAGTTCATCTCAGGGCAATTCTCCTCATATTGATTTTTAGTTGGTGGTTTACTTATCAAAGAAGCAGCTCTACGCTTCCTTGGTATCATATTAGTCCATCGCTGGAGTTGCCTTCTTATGCTGAATAAGCCGACGCATACCCGAAGTGCTGTATTACAAATTATTTTAATTCTCCTTTGGGAACGATGTGTTTCGGAAAAAGTATTGTTCTTTGCAACCTTGAAGACTTGAATAAAATATGAGTAGATTACTCGGATCTAGGAATTCCGGTTTTTCTAAAGCTTCTCTTCACTTTAGACTATATGACCCTGTAAGTGCTTTGCTCATATCTGATTGCTTTTCCGGGCATCTTTTGAGAGGATTCCTTGCTTTTTTCTCCATAAAATTCGTCTTTTAAAAAAGTGATTGATTCTTAAGTTGGCAGATGGCCGAGCCATTATTTCGGTGGTCGAGTCAGCAGAATATGAGTCACAACGACTGGCTAGGGAGGACATGACGCCACTTAAGAGGATTACCACCTTGATTTAAGGATACGCACTTTTTGAGGGGTAACCATCATAAACTAAATTGTTCCGTTTTAGCTTGATATAATCGTAAGCCGGCTGAGACGCAACAATTCGAAATGGAAGATGTTATACTGAGTGAATTAGACGCGTAATTAATTTTAACCACAGAACGGATAAACCTCCGCACAACATCAGTCCTGAGATGTTGGTCTTCGAACCTGTGTGGGAATTTCGATATTCTTATTAGTTGCTTTGCAATTTATTTGGCAAGTATACTTTTCATAATTTACGGTAAGAATATCTCACAATTGCGATGAAACTTTGCAGGAGAATTTCATCCTAATGGAGAATTTCCACGTGTGCGATCGACATGAAATATTAAAGTTGCCAGTTTCATTTCAATATTCATACGATAAAAGGATGCAAAAATGGCAGGGAAGTCAGCAGGCGAGGATAAAATCCCGTTTAAAATGGGTGCAGAATGTACATTCATTAACTTCACGGAGTACATTCCATGAAGAATTTAGTAGTTTTAAAAAGATTCTTACCCAAATGGAAATGAGCTGCTGCTCTGTTGCTATAAAGCTTGGCGTTCAGCCGTATATCTTCGCAGTTCACTTGAAGACCTTCCGAGTAGGAGTTTATCGCGTTTTGATGTTCTTCCTGTCTGTATTCTTTGTTACCTTCCTCGAGACATACTCTTGCTATATCTGAAAACACACCGGTTTAACATTAATGATTTCGTTTTAACAAGGTTTCGTTTTTATGTCGTTAGATCCCCTTTCTAATTCCTATCCTTTACAGGCCTTTCGTTCTTTTTGAACAGTCGGTTACTGCATACATGAGCCCGCCGACCATTAACCCTCACCCCACTGATATCTATAAGTTTTATAAACCGTTAACTCTAAGATGATGTTTTGAATCACTTCAAATGGTCTCCAGACCAATGAAATTCGGGAACTCTGGCCATATATGGTGTGGTGTGTTTGAAAGAACGCAGAACAGATAAAACTTTTTGCAAACGTTATTGTCCATTTGATTTCCACGATCAGTCTCCTCTCGACCTTATTTGCAAGTGTGTTATCTCAAATGTTTTTAAATTGTATCAGGATATCTTTAGCAAGAGTAGTGATTCATAATTTATAATGCAACTGCAAAAGTGCACGTGGTGTAAATGAGAAGCATTCTCGACATTTTCTTTGATTTTGACTCAAATCCCTCCCTGATACTGAGTACGATACTAATTTTTTCATTACATTTTTCTCTTATTTCTCGCGGTAATAGATTTAATGATGATTTTCATTCCATGTATATGTATACAATTGTACACCTCGCACTGACAGCTTGTTCGTGACCCACGCAAAAAAAAAATTCAGTGTTTGTTCTGGTGATAAAGTTTGAAATTCGAACATATAGTTTCTGTTTCAAAAGTTATTCACAGAATAGGTAAAAAAATTTAATAAAAATGTGCTTAGTTAAAAACCATACCGAGGCGTCTTTTAAAGAATCTAATTTCTCACCTCTTAATGGATCATCGTACACCTCCAGTTTGGTGTCATTTGATGTCACTTGCCTTTCGTTTGTCCCTGAAATTCGATCATTTGATAAACATTATTACTATTGCCAGAGAAAACGCAAAAATATGAAAAATAAAACTTCATTAAAATGAATTATTATGCATAAAAATTCATTTATAGTCCATGCGAATTGCTCAAATTATGACGATCGAGTTTGAAAAGCGCTAGGTCAAAACTGGTGTTCAGTTCCTTTTTCCGTGATGTCATCGGCCATTTTGAATCTTTATGCGGATTACCGCTGTACTTCCAGTCCCAGACTTGCCACTCTTGATAATGCCCACTAAAGATGTACTTAACTATTCCATCACTAAACATCACAACCGCTTCAAAATGACCATGTAGCAGTGTTTTTCTATGGCTCTCTCTCACCTGTGACCCGAATCTCATTGTTCAAATCCAGTCCTTCTCCCGTTGTCCGAAGTTTACTCTCCGCCATAGCTGGAAATAAAATAGAATATAATTTTACTGCGCTTGAAAACATCCTCACGAAACAAAAAAGGATACTTAAATGAAAATAATACAAAAAGAAAGGCGGAAACCAACTTGTCTCTGATACTTAGATAAAACGAAAGAGTGAGAATTTCAAAGTTTTCTCCCTCATGCTGTTGTGATGGGATTTTGCTTAAAAAATTCCCCACTCTCCGGATACGGACAGCAGTGTAATGCCTGTGGGTTTCCCGTGAAACGAGGTTGTTGAATCTTCGAGTTGTACGGCGCATTTTACAAACTCAAAACGCAGTCAAGGGTTTGCACAACTGTCACGAGTTCTTCCAAAATCCCGCAGCCTATTATGCAAAGAAACACGTTTACATACGATCATCTAAACATAACTATCAACTAATTAGAGCGAGAGTAAGATTTCATTTGGTTTACGTATTTTCTAGCGAATTTTCCATAGCTCTCGTGAATCAGAGTTATCAGTGCGTTTTTCCAAAGTGTGAAAAAGGCTCCAGCGAACAATATATTCCACAAATATTCTTCTGAAGAGAGCTAAGTAATCATGAATGACCGGAAGCCACTAACCCGTAACAAAATGTGTTTTGAGAAAAGTCTTCCTTTTTCATTTGTAATTTATTATGATCCAGAATTTTCTGAATAAGATGGTATTTTAGGAGCTGTATATTTATCTTTGCATCGGCCTTCTGGCTATCGAGAACAATAATCTGCTTACACATCAAAAGTAAGTGGAGAACCAAGCGCTGGTTCTCGCATCTTGTAGGCCATCGAGAGACTTTGCTGCCAGATTATAGGAGCATTTGAAACCGAAATAAAACTGGAAAAACCTTCAGATATCACAAAACTATGGAGAAATTAAAAAATATCTGTAAATGTATTACTGACATAAAATAATATGTTGCTGTTTAATTTTAAAGGGAATATAAGGAAATTTCTCTTGTTAGACAGGCGTGGTATTCTCCGCGTTGTTCGGAGCAGGATTCTATGCAACCATTAGCATTTTCAGAGCCTAAATGTTTACCTTCCGAAGTAAACACATGAGCTAATGTAGTTCGTCATTGCGCAGAGAGAATTCCCGCCAAAACCGAATTCCGACCAAACCGCGAAATACGACAAATCACCTTTTGGATGAGTAGTTTAAATTGTTGAAGAAAAAATTAATATTATTTTTTGAGGAGGTCGAACGATGTTTGCAAAGCTTCCAAAAAAAAAAATAAATAAATAAATGGTAACGCTGGCGAAGTTTCATTTTCATACATGATCAAGAATTCGTAATAATTAAAATTTTGGGGGTGAAAGTTTTCATTTTTATGTCACCTCGCTCTTTATCACGTTACCCCAACTTCCCGTCTTTTTTTTTGTTATTTTCATGTGGTGTAACCCACGAGCGAACAAGATTAAGGCGAATCCAGCTGTGTTCTGATCAGCTACCTGAGAGGGTGTGATGTGCTCTCTCAGGATTTCCCACGTTGAAGTCGAAAAAAAGAAATGATGTGCTTGTAGCTGGTTCATTACTTTGTAATTTCTTAAGCAGACATTTTTTTGTTTCACAAACATAAAACGTTTTACAGAAGTTTTAAATACAAAGGAGCCACGAATATATCTCCCTGTAAGTCAAAATAAAGAAAACTATAACGAGTCCCGCAGATTCATTCATTTTGGTAACCTCTTGGTTTATATAAATAATTTTTCTGTATAATATATCCCTCATTGACGAAACCATCGTCTCGGTCCTTAACAATCCTGAGAAGGAACTTGGCCGGATTTACGCCTTCTTAAGCTCATGATCAAGCATGTCCATGCCAGTTGCGGGGTATTACGTGTCATGATTAACAATTATTCGCCGCAGGCTCAGTGAATATTGTTGAATAATCCCTGAGACTAATCATCGAAACAATTACACTATAGTAATTCATAATATGAAAACTGTTTAGTACCTGTTAAATCGCCATCCTCTGAATCGGTTTATCCTCCAAAAGTTGTCATTATTATTTCTATATACCTGAAAATATCAAGAATAATACGTTAAGCTTTACTAAAATTTCGATGGAACCATGAAAGATTTCATATTAACGAGCAATAGATCAGTCTATAATCCCTTGTCACGAGTAAATAACAAATCTCTTCAAATGTCCAGTTTAGATATTAAAATTGCTCTTCTACTTCATTAAAGTTCTCGTGCTCGTCTTTTTCTTTGTTTTTGTTCTTTCTCTTGAATTATGTGTATATTTTTAATGTTTCTGTATTCCTATTACTTCATCCTGCGACTTAGGCTCAGTTATATTTCTTTCAATGGAGGACACAGGCCATCCGCAATCAAAATCTATTTTTCAATTCTCCTGAGCAGGACAGTTTCTGCCATATAAAACTGAATTGACAAGGATGAAGACAACCTACGAGTTATACTGTTATTGTACCAGGAGCACAAGCGGTGCACATAACACTGGAATCAGCCATGCTGTAGTTTCATAAATCTCTCTTGGGCAGATAAATCAGCTACCTCAATGTTTATTATGTTTATCTTAGTGTCAGCATTGAGAAATAATTCCTTCATCGAATTCAAACTTATAAAGAGAGAGAAGTTTTTTTCTCGGGGTCGAATAAAGAAAAATCTTTTTATCCGTCACGGATAAAAAATTAAGAGAATCTAAGCATCTTTGAGGATTCAATCTCTAAACCCGTAGATCTTGATGTTTTTAATTTCTTCATTTGACGATGGAGCTTGAACTTTACTCTCTTTCTTAATCCACTTTCAGACATGACGTTCTCGACAATTCAGATGCCAGGAGAATGCGGGAAGTTTTGTCAAATACGAACCCAGCGTATGTCTTGACTCACTAACGAGGTCTTTTGTAGCTTTGAACTTGAGCTTTAGATCATAAAATTTGAATGTCGAGGTTCGAATCCTCGAGGGAAGCTAGATATTTTTCTTTCTCCCTCGCTTACGACGAATTAATGTCATATTTCTCCGATTCTTTCGTCTTAAGTTTAAATTTTGTTCATTTGTATTTAGTCATTAATCCAGTACTCACCTGCAACTCTTGTGAAATTGTGATTTTCCCCGCAAGCGTATAACAAAACGGTATACTTGGTAACACGAGCAGTTTCGAAGAAGCTGAATACAATTACGAGCTTATTAAACTGAAAACAAAAAATGGTGTATCATTTGTTAAATTTGTAAGTCACGAATCTATTTTTTGGTCCTGCATTCTATTTTACTTTTCAATCGTCATGCTGGAACTGGATGTCAAATAAATCTTCAGCTTTTTCATTTTCGCGTTAAGGAGCGGAGTAGGTCACAAATATGAATGTAACGCTGAGTCTAACTTCCCAGCAGCCACGCACAGTCTCATTGACTAAATGTTCAGTAGTCAGGAATTTTTACAGAAATTCTACTGAGAGGTTCTTTCAAACTTCTTAATAGTGTTGGATGCTTGTTAAGAAATTTCATATGAATTCAAAGTTTAGTAAGTTTTTTGGTTGACGAGTTATTGACTAGTGTCATGTAAAGAGCGTTTGATCCGATCATGAAGTCATTTCCCATGCACCCGTTTCCTGTCACGCTCTCGTCGTCTTCGCGGTCACACAACAAGCAAGAGCTGGCACTAATTAGTGTTAAGAATTACTAACAGAAATATAATTCCTTGAGTGAAGCTTAAGCGTACAACATGGCGTTTATAGGTTAAATTTGGACTGACCAAAAATCACTGTAAATTTTTCAGGTGCACCTGATGGCCGGCAAACTTGAAACTCACCTGACAAAGAAACTAAAACCTCGTCGTAGCTTGAACTTATCTAACACTTTAAAAACATAACAAAAAATTTTCTTTTATATCGATAATAAAAAATTTATTAAAGAGACTACATTTTGATTTCAGTCGAAGAATTCAACCCCAACGGATTTATTTGCGACTTCTATCACTGCTCGTGTCATTAGAGAAAATCGCGAGCAAATTTCCTTATTGATTAGCGCTGGTGCACACACAGAGTCATTTGCAACTCACCTTGGGATAAAGTGGTGGCTGGGATGCATGCGGGCACTGGCCTTGACGTTAAGCCCTCAGCACTCCCTTTGGGAAAGCTGGCTTGGGGGCGGGCCATACCCACCTTCATAAACAGTAATGCCACCACAAGATAGCTATACCCTTAAAGACGGTTATGTAAAAATTTCAAAATTTGCTTCTCAGCAACTGCTGCATCAAATTTAAATAAACAAAGATAGAAAACCTCTTTGGAATAGATACACTGAAGACACTACTGCAACTTTGAATCTGTTGAATTATGCAATTCTTATTAGTCAGCCTGTTATTAGAGTATTTTGCATATGGTTGGGTTCGAACAGAGTAAGAAAGAAGTTGGAAAGAAGGTTTATTCCCCAACTACAATGCTTTGTATCTCCAAGACACTTCGCTGATCAAAACTTTCTTCACGGCCATCGGCGTTTTAACTCGCTGAACAGGAGTTAAAATCAAATTCTTTGAGGGACGCGAGATGTTCTTTATCGAATCAGCTTGAAATCGGTTAATGTTTGTCGCTGAAACCGAGAATATTTTTATTATTTCCTATCAACAAAATTGTGCCAAAGGCAGGAATTTTAGATAAAGAACGCTTAGAATTTTGTAATTGATGAATATCGGGAAAGAGCCGATTTGAGCGTTTCTTTTGTTAGAGCTAAATGTTTGGAACATTTTGTCAAAAATTCCACTCAAAAGCAATTTTGTGTTGCGAGGAGCCACACTGGATTATTCCACGGTTAGAAGTCAGCGGACACCCACCTTGCATTTCTGTTTCTGGCGCGCGCCTATATAAAATGCTGCTATAATGACGCAATCTAATTGTAAATCAGAATCAAGACCACCATTACGAAGGCCAAGATGGCTTTTGTAACGTCTTGGATAAGTTCTTTTACATTCGCATGTTAAAGGGAATATTTTTCGCAGCAGTCAGAAACAGAATGCGAAGAAAGGTAGGTCTTAAATCATTTAGTCCAATTTCAATTAAAGTTTTTAGTCCGTGAGTAAACAACGGAAAACTTTTACAGACTGATTGTGCGGCTAGCTTTATCAAACCATTAAAATACTTCACCGGCTACCAGACAGAAATGTGAATATCCAAGATTTTAAGTAAAAAAATTGTGTTTAACTGCCATAATTGGAAACGAGACCTTATTGAACCAATGTGTGAGAGCTGGGTGGGCGCTTGACAAAAATTGCGAGGTGAGATACGGCGCAGGGGTGATATTTAAATCGGACAACGAAACAGGTGGTAAATATCATTATGCTGTGAAAATATTAAGAGTTTCTCTCGCGACTTGAGGTTTGTAGCTTTAAAAGTCCATGTAGCGCGACAACAACAAAAAAATGCATGCGATCATCACAAGCAAACATTGAGCAATAAACACCTCTCCGATTCAAGTCAATAGACGTGCTCTGTAACGGCTGCCACGCCTTTGCCACCAGACATTGATTCGTTTTAAGTTTGTTTCGTATTAAACGTGTTAAACCGCAATAGAGACGTTACTGTTTGTCCATTAGGGACGTGATCTTTAAGTTCCACCCAGAACCGCATTTTAGTTAGTTATCTTGCGTTGGGCTAACGATAAGACGTGTTTATCGAAAAGCGCCCTTTTGCCCACCTTATCTCGAAGTTCGTTTTGGTCAAACTCTTACAAGCGGGACTGTTATGTAAGTGCTTATGTTCCTTTTCTTTGTGCTTGTTTAAACATCTAGTCTTTCGGTAGTTTCGCCCAGTTTTTTATACCAGTTTCTTTGCAACCTTGTAACACGTGGCTTACATTGTTCATGCTTTGTTAGTAAGCTACTCGTTTTTTACACTCGGTTATTAGTTTTGTTAGAATTCGTTTTCAAGCGGTTCTCCTTTATCCTTTGAAGAGAGTCTTTTGTGATCTTGCTTTTATATCGGAATGATTGGAATGTTGGTTCGTATCTTAGAATTTAGCTTAGCTTCTTCCTTATAATTTCATATTTCAGTTTACGATAAGTACTTGGATACCTCAACTACGCTAATAAAACGATTCAAATCTTTTCCGTGAAATATATCCTCGCTTCATAGTGCGTCTTCATTAGCGAAACTCATAGTTGTCGTTGAAATCTGCTTCGCTTGTGTCGGCCGCTACATGCTCTTTTTGTCTTTATTTAGCTGGTGATATACGGCTGAGCAACTCTGGCCGAGTAGAGGTTAGACTTTGAGGGATCTGGGGAGCAATATTCAGGGAATAAGGTGAACGCACGCTCACGGTACACTTGCACGCTAAAACAAAATAACGAGCTTTTAACACTTTAGCAGCGTGTAAGTTACTTGCCTTATTAACTTCGCAGCTATTGTCGTGCTTCGTACGGTCGAAGCACAGGAACGTGTTGAAATCTTGCTCGCAACTTTGCACGATATAACACGGCGACCGTGCCAATTTTACAACACGCCTCTTAAAGTTAAAGTTGCTTTCGATTTGTAAAAAGAAGTACGTCCTAATCTAAAAGGCTTTTTAGCTCACCGACATGCCCGGTCGATATACGATACTCAGTATCCAGTGCAACTAATTTGCCAAACGTAAAGGAATATTTCGACTTGTTGGCCATCATTTAAAACTATGTTTGAATTTCTTTCCTTCACTTTTTAATTCCTCGTTTTCTTAAAACAGCTTGCAAAACATGGGCCGAACGAGGAAAGTTCTCTGCTCTTGAAATCGTGCATGAACTTTTGAAGGTAGCAGGCACAAACTTTTAAAATAATAAGAGCGAACCTGTATGATGCCAAGCAAATGGCTACTTCGTTGAGAGTAAACTGTGTTCTCACCGTGTTTGTCTGTTTCGCTAGTCTCCGAGGCATTATTTATTTATATTGTTAAATTTGTTAAATCGACAAGTACGAAAGTCCGTGTGGTGCAGTGGTGGTTTTTATTTTTTTATATACGGACGGAGTTTACAAAATAATGAAATATCTAATATCTCAGAAATATCTTTTTCCTTAATTAACTAACAGCCTATTTGCCAAACTTTAAGCGTTATAGACTCCTTTGACTGTCGTCACCTAACTTGTTTGTAAACGCATTATTTTTGGCAAATAAATGATTTTCTGGTCTGCCTTTTATGCCCGGTTCTTACGCAAGGTATAGACCGCAGCGCTAAAGACTAAGAGCTCGTAAGATGCCAAGATCGGCGTATAGTAAGTAATGCGCGGCTTCACTCAGAGAGCTTCGTTTTGCGCCGGCTGACTAGCGGTTATTTATTTTAAAAATGACGGCTTGCATAAAGTGACGAACAGCGACCGCGTAGGGGACATGGAGCCGTAAATCTGTTGCAAAAGGACTCACAAAGGTTCAGTACTGGGCTAATTAACTTCGTGAAGCGATAAGGATTTGTATTTTACGAGATAAGAATTAAGTTTTAAAAAAGTAATTTATGTGTTCAAACTGAGCTCCTCTGGACCTTGTGAAACACTTCGTGCTCACTGAATTCCTTGTGAAAATCCTGAGTGAAAGAGCCGTGATTTGCAGTAAATGTTTCCTTTTTTATAGTAAATTTCGGATAGGACAGAAGATCTTCTTCATTTTCGCTTATATTCTGTAAGTAATATACTTTACAAACACCGTTCTGTATGTATGTTTCAGTGGTGTTGTTGTCCTTACGTGTGACGGTGGCTTGGTAGATTAGTGATGATTGGAGGTAGTTTCTTTTAAGTGGGCATGTGTTCTTCTGTCGGTAGTTGCATGAATTTTTGTCTTTTGTGTTGGTGTCATCTGCGTAACAATTCTCGCTGCTACAGGCAACAAAATGGCGTCGAAGAGAACGTGATGCTAACATGGTACAAGTTGACACTTAAAGTTACCGCCTCTAGGCTGGCATTAGTATTTGAATTAAAAAAAAGTCATCCACAGGTTTGTTTGTGGCATAACGTACTCAGTAATGTCTCATTTCGAAGGAAAATTTTGCTTTTTCCCCAGTGTCCTGGAGCCTTTTGTAAAAAAACACAGACGATATTGATAACGATAGCGGTAACGATAGAGAAAATGACAACGGCAACGATAACAATAACACTGACGACAAGAATTACAGGAACGAGAAGGATTATGGGATGATAAATAGAAATGTTTACTTCATAGTTTAGAGAAGATAAAACAGCCGGCATACACCCATTTCCATCCAAGTGCTTCTAGGATACAAAAAGATTTTCTCGTTCATTCCGGCTTAATTCCAATGTCGATTAACTTACCTTCCCTGTCAAATCAGCTTTCTTGGTGCAAATTGGCTAAAATATAATGCGCCAGTGGCGAACGAGGAACCTTAGTGAGAAAACGAAAAAGGGCTCGTTTTTGAGATCGTGGCGCCACAATTGACATGAGCTGTATTGGATTGGAATCAAGAAAGAACGGCTAGAAGATTTTCCATTATAACATAAAAATTGATGTAAATCTGGTTTGCCTTGTTGTAAAGTGATGTACACTCAAAATGAGTGAAAGAAGTTTTTGCCAACTTATTTCATCAGAGATCTAAAACCGGAAAATATTCTGATAACCTCAAATGGCCACCTGAAGCTGTCAGACTTCGGTCTGAGCGAAGTTGTCGCCTTTACAATCACTGAAGTATGTGGAACTTATCCATATATGGCGCCTGAGGTATAAGGCATTGTAGCAGATTACCCTGAAAAGTCTTTGCTCAAATCGCTGATGTTTTTCTCACTACTTATTTAGCTTCTCGTTAGATTTTTAAGAAAGTCCTTCTTTCTTCTCCTATTCTGAGGATAAAATGTATTCATATAATCCTCCACTAAGGCCAATCTTAATAAAGGCATTGTCAAACGAAACCCAACATCTTTCTCGGCAATATGGGGATATGTTACCTCTCTGTTTGTCACGAAAATTTAGCAAATTATGATAATAACATTTTGTGATACCTCTCCGCCCTCAGTTTCCGATAAAAACAGAGTAAAAGGACCACCTGTTAGAAGATCCTGACCACGCCCTTGTTAATGCATTGATATTTCAAATCAGGCTCATGCAGTTGAATTGTTAATACGCTTTTTACAATGCTAACGAATTGAACCTTTTGCCTCACTGTGACATTACATTTGATTAAAAACATTAACACTTTGTAAGAATCGCCAATATTCCAGTCCAAGAGGAAGTACAAGAAATTTACAGATTAGTAACTGACGCCCTGAGGTGTGTACTCAACAGGATTTACAGTACAGGTTTTGTTTTATCCACTCAAAATGCTTTTACATGGAAATGTTCACACATGACGTTAATTTAGTCAAACAAACATAAGTTGAAACTTAATCCGGTCAAAAAAAATGCTCCACCAACCAAAATTAATTGAATTCACAATAAAAGATTTGATCATCGAGGTTTGCGGATCACAAAGTTTTGCGATGAACTAAAAGGACCCAATGGACTTAGTAGACAACTTAGACAACTCCCTCAGTAAAGTGCTTCTAAATAAATATTTTTAGCAAACACTGCAGAGGAAATAGTGCAGTTCATTTTTAAAGGTATTTCAACTTCAACGAAACAAATCTTTTATTTCTCTCCCCTCCCCCTTTCATTATTTTTGACCGTCGACCGCCCCCTTGGTATAAATTTATTCCTCTCCCCAGCCTTCCGCTGCCATTAAAATCAAAGATGGCGGCCATAATATTCGTTATGAAATTACTTAGCACTCGCTCGCCAAAATTACGCCTGCTCTGCAGGCTATAATCACCAGCGCACCTTCTTTGAACCAAGCATAATCTGAACCATCCGTATGGCCATTGAGACAATTTGCTTCAAGCTGAAAAGGGGTCATCATCAAAGGGAAGCGAACTACAAGGGATCCGAGAAAGAAGAGGAGGTAAGCCGTGTCTTATCTGGGTTTTCTCTAACGCTATGGCCCAGAAAAATTCAATCTTTTTTTACCAATCGTCGTTTGATACTAGCTTTAGTTTATAATTAAAATCACGTTTCGGCAAAACAATGACTTTGGCCTTCATCGCCTAAAAACCCTCGCGCCGGTTCATCGCTCGAATAACATTCTAAAGTGTTCGTATTCTTCAAGTTATTTCTTGTCCTGTCGTTTGGAATGTTTTATACGGTCATGGTGTTAATGGAAAAGAAGTTATCTTACGGATTTTGTTTTGTCTAGAAAGTTTTCAAATGATAGCGAACGGCGAGCGCAAGTTTCTATCTCTTTCTCTCTTCAGTCAACTATCGTAGGATTTACTCTATTTTTAAAAAAATCGCGCTTTGTCCAAGAAGTATTGTTTTAGCCTGAGAACGAAGTAGTGGCCTTTCCCAAAATTCAAATAAAATGAGATCGAGTCAGCGATGATCAATTGTTTACATTGAGTCTGATGCGGTAATTTGATTTTGACAATATTGTCATGTGAGAACCCGTCAAACATCTGAGAATTAAAATACGGACCGCAAATGTGTGGTGCAAACAAACTTACGGGTGAAGTGGAGTTAGTTCTACTGCGGAATGAGTGAATTTCATTGTTTAGTTATGGTACTTTTCAGCGCTATGTTTTCATGTTTTCTACTCGAACTTCAGGAAATGGTTTCAATTGTCTCACAAAACATGGAGCCACTTTCTCTTTGCTCAACATCTCAGTCGAGGCGTACGTAATGCTCGGGTTATGGTGAACATGCCTCCGATACGATATTTTTTTCCTAATGGTGGAAACTGAAGAATCAACCTCTGAAACCGATAATGATCACATTTTGCAAGAAGCGTCTGAGCTGTGATCGTGTAATTAAATGGGGTCTTAGCAATTTGAGCTCACAAGCACGCTGGTAAGCACATGGTTAGTGTAAGTAATTGTTGTTCACAGTTTTTGAATTCGGGAGCCGTTTTTGAGAGTCTGTTTCTGTAACTTTCCTGGATATTTCTGTTGAATTCATTGAGCTACAATCTCGGAATTTCATAAGCGATTATGAACGATAATTCGTATCAGCACCATAATTCAGGGAGGTTTTATTAACCGTGACATTATCAGTTTACAATTCGTGAACCATTTCTGTAACCTGCTTGGATATTTTCTTTTGAATTAATCGAGTCACACTCTCGGAACCGTATATGTAGCACAAGTGAAGCACATTTTCAACTTTCCAAATGATTTTAGGAAACTATACTTAATTGACTCTCGATAAATTGGCCTGCCATAACGCGTTGATTATTTTATCATTTTGTAGCCCCAAAAGCTCGGCTTATGATTCCGGAGGTACTGAACTTGATATACTTGATTTAAAAGGCAGCCTTCAAAGAGGATATATGACCGTATATTGCACCCGGTTTACATATGTAGATAATTACATGAAAGATACCTATTAAAGCTGTATTCAGAAGCAAAGACACGTAGGTAATATACTTCTGCCTTATTTTTATATTAAGGGGTTTCTTTTTATGTAACATATATCCATCCCTTTAATTTCTTCCTTAATCTGCCTGCAAATAATTAAATTTTATGTTTTAATTCAGGTGTGAGAAGATAAAACATAAGTGTTGCAGAGTTCTCCTTCCAGACTGAATTCAGGTGAGAACATCAGTAAACTAGTTGATGTCATATGCTTTTCCTGAATCTTTAATTTTATTGCCCTGGGTTTTTTCACAAAGGGTCTTTTATATCTTTGTGTGCCAGCTAATGAGTTAAATCTCAGTGAATAGATAATAAATAAATCCATCTTAAAGTTTTTGGCATTTACTATTTTAAAATTCATAATTGGCACTCTCTTTTCATCCATGTAAAGAGATATTACACATTTCTTAAACTAAAATTTGAATCATGAAGTCAACTTAACTTTAATGAGTTTGAAACTTCATTGTACATAACAACACTTTACTGGAGTATGTTATATTTATTTGCTGCCTTTCTGGTACATATATACATGTTATTTGCAGGCTGGGAGGTCTGTATATATGGTGAAAAACTGTGACGGAGGTCTTGAAAATACTGCCCAAGGCCATAGGCCGAGGGCAGCATTTTCAAGACTGAGGTCACAGTTTTTCACCATACCGACCAACCCTTAGCCAGTAAATAACATATTTATTTTTTTGAAACTTGACGAAATTTGTTCCGAAAGAACCCAAATGATTTAGGGCTGTAAATACGGCAAGATCTTCCATAAACTGAACAGTTTTTGAGCCAGTAAATGGTAGTTAAAATAGAGGTGATGCAAATTCAAGAGAGATGCGTCAGCGAAACATTTTCATTTCCATAACGATAATTTAAAAGGCTTCCAAACAAACTTTGAAACATTATTTTTACAAGTATCTGTCACAATCTGACACCTGTCAATTAGAGAGTGTGTAACCAAAAGAAAGCGTAAAAACATTTGAAAAACAACGGAACTTAAGTTTGGCAAGGACTGTCATGACAATGTTTTCTTCAAAAACAGTCAATGATCTAATGGAAAGTATTATTCACTCTCATCGACGATTCATTCATGTACGAAGATTTACCTCTGTTCATTAAATAAACGGCAAGGAAAGTAATCGTGAATAAATTCAATTTTTTTATTTTGAAGTTGTGAGAGTTTGCTTGTTTGTTTGCTGCAATGGCATGTGTAAATCTGGTCTTTCCTCCACAAAAACTAAATTCGAATGGCACACTCCAACGAGACACAAGGGGATTTAATGCGGCCTATTCTCAAAAAATTCCTTCAGTTTCTCTTGTGCAATTTATGGTACAAATGTTCAAATTGAAGAGACTTGGAAAGACTCACCGAGAGCATATGTTTGTTGTAAAACTTAAATTAAAACTTCGCTCGCTCTTTCAATGCGAACAAATTGCTTGAGAAAATTCAGGTATTAAATGAATGAAAGTTCCTTCATTCAGTTTAACTGTAACAAAATCCCTCACATTTTAACTTTCTTGGTACTTTTTGTGAACGATTAAAATTAATTGCAGACAGGTTTTAGGCCACTTGTCAACCAACATAACGACACTATTGTTTATACAAATTCATTCTGAAACCAATATTTTTCTGTCAACCAAAGTGATTTGAGTGAGAGAAAAGGGAGGATTCATAAGTTATTCATCGGCTTGAAGTAGTTACTGATGTGTTTGCTTAAAAATACTGCCCAGCCGGAAACACGAGCTATATTTTATGAAAAATGGCAACAAAAGTTGGGATGTACTTGGCGACTCACGAAAGCATTACCGTGGCCCGTGGGCAGAGATAGGAAAATACTGACTGGGTAAAGAACCAATCAGATTGCAAGATTCATTACTGTGCCCTCTCAAAAAAAAATAGGATTACATAACCCTTTAACTCTCAAGATTTCATCAGTAATTCTCCTTACTGTCTGCCAAACAATTTATTTGCTGTTAGGTTGGAGAATTTGGAATTGGATCAACCAATTATCCCCTAATTGATATTTTTCTTTATACTCATTATTTGTCTGTTTGATATTGTACTGATGGTGTAAGGAGAAATTCTGTCTAGATCACTAGTGGGACTAAAAGGGTTAAAATCTGCGACTTCAATATGTTATAATGATTAAAATTTTTTAAAATGTAACCAAAAAATTGTGAGGAGAATCTGATGTTATGAGACAATGGAAAAACCTGTTGCTGGTTCCTTATCTCTTTAATGTTTAAATGTTCATGGGAAATGCGTTTTTTTTTTTAAAGTGAGGATACAGAAGTTTTCAAGCAACCTGACAATCACACCTTAATGTTTGACATGCTTCACTCAAACATGTCAGTTGTGTGTACCTACTGTTGTAGAGGTGTCTTTCTTGCCCTGTGGTTCATGAGCTGTCGCCTCTTATCGAGTCCAGCTTTGTTTACCCCCATTGCACTTGCCTTAAACCAACATCTACCAGAATACTTTGAATAGTTCATACTAAGATAGAAAGGGGCCTCAGTGGTCAGCATTGAGTTTGTTCGTTTCTTGCGATAAATTTTGTAAACAAACGCAGGGTTTCTCTCATCGAAAACTCAGTACTTCTGACAGGTTCTTCATGATTGGATGAAACGTTTTCTCCACATGTGAAAATCTTATTTCTCTGATTTGATTGGCTGTAAACAGCTCTGAATGGCGAAAATATTTGACGGATCATAATATTTACTTGATGACTGAGTGGGAAGTCTGTGCATCATGATTGAGAGCAAATATCTTCTCTCTGATTAGTACGGGAAAGAGCCAGTTTGAATGTGTCTCAAAAGGATAATTTTTAGAATATCCTCCTCAAAAATTCCACTCAAAACTTACTTTTGTCTCCTTGGAGTCCCCTAAAATCTTGCATGGTTGTACATCAGTGGACATGCATTAGGAACCAAGGAAGGTTCATGCATTACTGTTACATTACATGCAATAATAAGATACATGAAAAAGTTACTCAGTTCTGATTGGTTTAGGTAAATGCGGCTTATAGGTGATTAAATGCAGAAGAGGGTTTATTTAGTACAAAGAAGTAACAAACCAGACTCAACAATTCCTTGAAATGTTTAGCCGGACCTTAAAGATGGGAAAATATCAATGTATATTATTGTTTTGATTGTACACAGTTGTTTTGACCGAACGCACAATGTCATTTGCAGGCTTTGAATAAATTATTTTTGCACATGATGTGCATGCTATGCTTCCACATAATTATTATAAGCTTTCTCGTATTTTTTCATGTATATTATTAATATGTAATCACAATTTTTCTCCTGCAGTTTGGAATAAATAAGCACAAGTAAATTTTTTCAAAGACCACAGCCACATGGTTTAAATGTTGTAAAAGGGTTAATATTCCCTCTGCTATGCTTCAGCATGTTGATAATTTCGTCTCAAGAAAACATTTTGTTACGCTGTAAATGATCATGTCTTAGGTTGGTCAAAAAACTGACAGGTGAATTCATGCGTGTAAATGAACTTTATTTCCTGATTGAATGCAAAATTCTCTGAGGGATTTGTTTGCTGATGTCATGAGCGTGCACAATAGGAATATGAAGCAAACTCATGCAATTGAATTTGATCAGACAAATTTACTAGCTATGTTGTAAAATGAATTAGTCGCATGACAGTGAGGAAGGGAAATTCACTTTTTCATGTTGGTTTGATTCTTGGCTGGTTTAAAAGGCCCAGTGAGATAAACTATATACCAGGCATAAATTGACTTCACTAATTTAACAGCAGTATGTTTCACTTAATTTTCAACAGTGTCACACTTAATTTTGTGAACTTTTACTCCTTTTTTTGTTGAATAGACTTCTGTCAAACATGCATAACAGACAGGGTCTTGTTTCTACTTGCATGGTTCATTTACAGGGTATTTAAAGATATTTATCAAAGATGAGGGAAGTAATTTAATGCAATGTTTCGTCCTGAACTCCTTGTGAGAAAATGGTTTCCTCAGGTAACATGACTTGTAAACCAATTATAATGAAGAAATTGAACTCAATCAGCTGATACAGAATTTTTAAAGTTTTTTCCATTCATAACCCAAAATTAGTTAATTTGAATTAGCTGCAAGAGAAAGGTCACAACTTGAAAAGGTTTCCTTCAAACTTGAGTTGTGTTGATTTGTTCTGTGTGTTTAAATTTATTTGATTTTTAGGGTACTCTGAGGGACAGGACACAATTTGACAGCAGTATCCCTCGAGGAGAACCATTCGTGTTTACATTAGGAGTGGGACAAGTTATCAAAGGTGGATACTTGTGATATAGCATGCATGACTTTGCAAAACGGGCTGATATTTGTAGTTTGCCATGATATTATGCATTTAAGCAAGTGATTGAACTTTCTAATGGTTTAGCAATCAATTGGCCCATGTGGGAATTGGGGAGAAGGCAAGAAACATTTGGACATCACAAGCTTATGGGGATCTACTACTTTAATTTATTAACAAGCATTGGGTTTAATGGTTTGATAAACTTTAGGTTTCAGAATGTTTATAGTTAACTTAGTTCCTCAAACATCTCATATGTTTTTTTTTTACCCAACTGTTTTATTTTATAGTCATTTGTTATAAGGCAGGGAAAACAAAGCAAATAGAGGAGTGGTTTGGGACAGGTCTTGTAATGTTCTTGTTGGATTACATTGTAAAATAACCAACTGTCCAAACAGCTGTGCAATTTCACATGATATTTGTACTCAATTTGTGCATTATTTGTACTCTCTGAGAGCAGTTGAATAATAGTTTAAGATATTTGGTGTATATTAGAAGTGTTTTTACTATTTAATAAGTCATGATTAAATTTTTGTTACAGGATGGGATCAAGGACTATTAAAGTAAGTTACAACTATAGACCACTCATCATTTGTTTCTAAGTCTTATTTATACACAATAAATTCTTCTCTCCATATTATTTACATTTTCAAACTACTTCCTCAAACTTTTTTAGAACTGTACTGAACTGTACAAAAGAAATAAACTGTGAAAAGCAAGCTTTTGAACTTTGTTGTTCTGTATTTTAAAATTTTGTTAAAGCTGGGGTGAATTTTGTAGTAAAAGTGCCAGTGCATATGAGTCATGGATAAGTGATCTGAATTTAGTAGTCAAATGTAAGAGAATTTCTGGCCAGTGATTAAATGTTCAGTGTGCAAGCATGAAGTGTCAAGCATTGTGCGCATGACATGGCAAGTATAGATGTATCCATAGGACCTGACTTGTCATTCCCTAGGGGGTCTATAAAATTGACATTTTTTTGCTCTCTCTACCTAAGGCTAAGGCTGAAGAGAACCTGAACAGTTATTGATAAACTGGCTTCAAACCATTCATTAAATGTGGAACTAGCAGCAACATAAAATTCTATTTACACTCGCAGTCTAACCTGTTTAATTACTTATGGAAATTAAATTACAAAACATGAAAACCAACCTCTTTGGAAGTATTTTTTATGCAATCTTGAAAAGCATCAGTTGATTAGTTGACAACTTGAAAATACAGTTATTGCAAAGATTTTAATAACTATGAAAAAAATTAAATATTTCTAGTCAGTAGAGTTAAGCCAAAGGGTTGTCATTTGATTTGGTATTGTTTTAGCCTACAAAGTATAATCTTACACTGTTAAATGGGCACTTAATTAGTACAGCAAGTAACAATGGCCAATGAAAAAGAGATTCAAGAGAATAGGGTGAGCTGGAAAGAGCTGAGGAGGAAAGGGAAGAATAGGCAACAGTGACGTTCTCTTGTTATGATCATACAGTATTGTGCAAAAGTAATGCAAACACCTGTCGACGAAATTCGGCGAAATTCCTGGCTTTTCGACGAATTCTTGACCGAAACGAAACTTCGACGACATTTCCGCGAATTTTCGAGGCATGTATTGTTTTGAACGGCTCGAACTTTCGGCGACAAATTCCTTGATGGCGTAAATGCGACTCGAAATTTCGAGCGAAAATTCGTTCTATGCGGCGAATTTTCGGGGCGAAAATTCGTTGTATTGTTCATTCTTCTCAAAAAGATTTGGTTGAATTTGTGGTTGGTTACTACACTATGTAATACTCCCATAAAATTTCCCGCTACGATTCCAGTCTCCGCGCGCCCTATATTGTTTGCAACCATGGCAACACAGGTTGTTGTGTCGATGCGTTTGGGATCATTTATGTACTCTACTTTTGATAGTAATCATGGCAAAAGTTTCCAATTATTCTAGAAATAGAATCGAGATCCTTCACAAGCAAGGCCTCCACCCAGCTGAAATACTGAAAGCGTTGAAACACGAAGGGTTGCTAGTGAGCTTTTCCAGTATTACGCGCATCATTAAAAAGTTGCGACTTACCGGTTCCGTGGCAAATTTACCTCGATCGGGAAGACCTCAAAAGCTGTCTACGGAAGCAAAAACTTTCGTAGATCAGCAAATGCGCAGGGATGACGAGACGACCAGCAATACGATAAAGAAGAAGCTGGAGAGACATGGAATCTGCGTGAGTGCGTCCACTATTCGTAGAGCACGCAAACAGCAAGGTTGGACTTTGCAGCGGACTGCCTACTGCCAGCTAATCCGTGACGCAAATAAAGTCAAGCGATTAGAGTTCGCACAACGCGTCCTAGAAAGTGGTGACACTTTCAACAACGTGATTTTTAGCGACGAGTGTTCGATTTCCCTTCAGGCGTATCGCCGCACTTGCTTTAGAATGGCAAATGAGCCCACAAAGCGAAAGCCGAAACCTAAGCACCCACTGAAAGTGCATGTCTGGGGAGGGATTAGCAGAAGTGGTGCCACGAAGATTTGTATCTTTGATGGCATCATGGACGCTGATTTGTTTTGCAGCATTTTAGAGACGACGCTGGTTCCTTTTATCAGCGAAAAGCTCCCCGACCATCGTTTCATGCAAGACAATGATCCCAAGCACACATCCAGACAAGCACAAGCCTTCTTTGAAGAGCATGAAGTCAACTGGTGGCGTACTCCCCCGGAGAGTCCTGACCTTAACCCAATTGAAAACTTGTGGCATGAGCTCAAGTTCTACTTGGAGTCCAAGGTCAAGCCAAAGAACAAGCAGGAGTTGGTGGATGGAATTAAGAAGTTCTGGGAGAGGAAAGTCACGCCGGAAAAATGTAACAAGTATATTGACCACGTTTTGCAGAAGGTTGTTTCAGCTGTGGTGGAGGCTCAAGGAGCAGCGACAAAATATTAAAAACGACCGTTTTAGGAGCCAACACGCCCTGCCTCGTCGAATGCTGATTTGACATTGCACAGCAGGTCGTTAAAAATGGCTCTTTTAGGAGCCAACACATCAAATAAAAGTCAATGACCGACGAGATCTCTGTTTCACAAGATGTTCTTCCCTTTTGTCAAATCATTTACAACTCTAACCTTAAATCATTCACTTTTACAAATGCTCGTAACAACAATAACTCAAGCGCACCGATTTTTATCCCGAGTTCTTTCCTGTTACAAGTACTGAAAAATAAGTTCACAGTCGCGGCTATTGTTTGCCTAAACTCTCTAAGTAGTTTTCACGCAACGTTTATCAATTCCGGTAGCAGCGGTTTATAAAAAAACCTATATTCCAAATTCAGACTGAGTAACTTCCCTTTACTCTTACTTAAGTAAGCAATGTTTGATCACATCTTATGTTATAAAACAATACACCCTTTCTTAAGGATAAGAGTTCTCAAATATTAACTCAAATCAGCTTCATATACAATTTTTTTAAAATGTTACTAGTGAGCTGTAAATGCGCCGCTTTGAATTTAATTGTAATTGAGCCGCTAGGTGTGAGTGAGCCGCCACAATGGAATATGTGTGATATTTTCGGGAAGGATGACAGTGCACCATACGTAACTAATTTGTTTTGTTACGTTATTTTCCCTCGTTCAAAGAGCTACAGTAAGAGGGGTTTTTTTTAAGGATATTGCATTTAACCGTGATTCATCAACGCACATGAACATTTTTTAAAAATAATTTCCCGAATGAAGGAGAAACACTATAGAGTTAACACCTGATCATTTTGTCATCAAAGTCCTTCCTTGTAATAAAGGGTGCTCCTAATAAATAGATTACTTTCGTCAAAAACAGTTAGCCAATTTTGTTTTGACTTTCGTAACACTATCAGGTAGTTGAGAATAAGAAAAACGCCTAACGCCAAATAAAGCTTTTCAGAGTCTGTTTATTAACGAGGTAGGAGGCGCATGTATTCAAATTATTGTTGTTTTAAGAACAAAAGGCAGACGCGCGAAATGACGCTAAAATTAATGATTGTTTACGCAAAGTTTTTAACAACATGGGTAGTTTGCATAACAACTGATTGAAAATAACCTATCAGGTTACGGGATTTTCGATCCGACTTGATCCGAAGAGGAGTATTAAAGCCAAAAGCTTCAATAACTTCTTCATTCGTCATTAGTTGGCCGTCATTATCAAAATGGAACAAAAAATCGCAAGAGTTACTTGGAAGCGTGGTCAGTATTCGGATGTTTTTCGCTCGACCATCACTGACCCTTCCCCTTTGAAAAAGGGCCAGAAAGTGAATGTAATATGGGGTAGAACTCACAAAGAGTATAGTGCTGTGATAGAGTGCTATCCACTAGAGGATGAGGCAAGTGAAGAACCCGACCTCCCACCGCGTCGAGCACACGCGAAGAGAAAATTGGTAAGTTATTGTGTCTAGTTAACCCTTTTTACCCTAACATCAGTATTCACTAACGTGCTGACAATTCCCTTTATCCCCATGACATTGATATGTGATTCAGTAGTGATATTGTAAGGATGCTAGTCACTCTAAGGGGATAAAGGGATAAACTAATTTTGCTCGAACTTTTCACTAACTCTAATTTGATCAGACTTCCTTTTGAATTAAGTGAACATTTCTTAGCTCTAATGTACTTTGTCTTATTCGAAGATTCCAGAGTCACCCCCTGAAGCATGTAAAAAACCCAACAAGAAAGCGAGAAAGCAGAAAGAAAAACCAAAAGGAAAAGTAAGTGCGCTAACTGAATATTTATCAAAGTGGATGTTCCCTGTAGAGTAATGGTAGTTAATCGCGCAATAACAAATCCCAGATCCATTTGAAGGTTTTTGGCAAGTTAAAGCGTTTTTAGCAGTTTCTTTAAATTTCAACGTTTGAACCAGTGTTTTTTGTATTTTCCGAATTTGCTGATTTTGTCGTAGTGCGGTCTGATAACGTTATTTAAGAATTTTTATTTCGCTGTCACAAATTTCAGCTGCCATTTGATGGTTTTTGAACCAGTGTTTTTTGTATTTTCCGAATTTGCTGATTTTGTCGTAGTGCGGTCTGATAATGTTATTTAAGAATTTTTATTTCGCTGTCACAAATTTCAGCTTCCATTTGATGGTTTTTGAACCAGTGTTTTTTTGTATTTTCCGAATTTGCTGATTTTGTCGTAGTGCGGTCTGATAATGTTATTTAAGAATTTTTATTTCGCTGTCACAAATTTCAGCTTCCATTTGATGGTTTTTGAACCAGTGTTTTTTGTATTTTCCGAATTTGCTGATTTTGTCGTAGTGCGGTCTGATAATGTTATTTAAGAATTTTTATTTCGCTGTCACAAATTTCAGCTTCCATTTGATGGTTTTTGAACCAGTGTTTTTTGTATTTTCCGAATTTGCTGATTTTGTCGTAGTGCGGTCTGATAATGTTATTTAAGAATTTTTATTTCGCTGTCACAAATTTCAGCTTCCATTTGATGGTTTTTGGCAAGTTAAAGCGTTTTAAAAAACCATAACTAGGTTTAGAAACTCCTAAAACTTATAGTAGCGTATCGATATTTCCTGTCAGTTTTCTCAGGTACACATTCTGCTCGGGTAGCATTGCATTCATTTTATATGAGCAAAGTCAAAGTCTCCTAACTTAATGCTAAATTTTCCTTTTTCAAGTGGTTTTATAGTACAGGAAGCATACATTTTTGTGCCTCACATGCGTAAAACTGAATAACAAACTTTGATTATGGTTAAATCTTGTAAGATTTTAGATACAGCATCGCCTTCATCAGTTGTGATCTCTTCGTCGGATTCATCTGATGGTGAAGAAGATGGATATCCTTTGTCCTCCATAACAGTGGTGGAGGCTGAATCTGATAGTTTTTTGCAAGAAGACATTGGAATTACCTCAGACCTAGTATCCAAAGCCATCAGGACTATTGACAATACAACAAGTGTAAGTCATAACCTAAAAAAATTTTCATCTTCACTTAACCTAAACTTCAAAACATGTCACTTTAAGCATTTAGGCCATTTCGTCCATTGGAATAAAAAACGGCTTTGAAACAAATCAGGGTTTCAAACTTAACTTTACACTTTTGGATTTGACATGCGTAATATTTTTTATATAGTGGACGAACCAGAATGACTACGGCACTCAAATGATGGCGACTGAAGAACTTCAGTTTATCAGGACTGTCTTGGGCAGGCTTGAGTGCTCCTTTGCCAGGCAGGAGGCCAAGATGGATCGCATCCTAACCTTGCTGACATCTTCAACTTCTTTGCTGCAAACTCCCCTGCGTCCGTCCTTCACACCAGTTAACTCACATTTTACGACGCCATTGCCGACCGATTCTTCCGCTGAATTTCCACCGCCCCCTGTCACGCCTAGGCCGCAGGACGTGGAAGTTCGTTGTCCAGATCAGTCCTCTTCAATGTGCAGTCCTATGGAAGATGGTAAATAATATCGTTTATTTTACTTGTGTGAAGGAAAAATACCCAATAGAAATCCGTGAACTTGCCTGATCCTTCACACTCTTGCTGAGTACTAAATTAGTTTTAATGGATAAAACTATTTTGAGAGTGAAACTTACCTGTTTTATATGTTTTTTTTAAGGAACTGGTACAGTTGCAGTTGGAGGAAATGCTAATGTGCGGCTGACAAAATCTGACTACAATTTTGCGAAGGCCGCCTCCAAACCCACCGTCATGAGCCTTCGTCTAGTTGACCACCTCTTTACAAAAGACACCCTTACGAAGTCAACTGTTCAGGGTACCAAGGAATTTTCTCCCCTTGACCGAGACAAACTTGATGCAATTAAAAGTGAGTAGATGAATATTTATTGTTAAAAACTGAGCAGATATGGAATTTGTTTTCTTAAAATCGTAATGTATAATTTGGGGCTGACTTTATTCTGTTTGAAAGGAACTTCTAAATAACCTTTAGCGGATTGCAGTTATTTATTTATGTTGGTGGTTAGGAAGCCAGGATGAATAGCCGGTTTATTTGTCAACATTGATTAATCGCTGTTCATTTGCATTCTTTTCAGCTGAAGTGCTGACCGCCTTTTCTTATCAATGCCGGGGAATGGAAGACGTTCTACGGATGTGGGAACAGTGCAAAACAAGTATTGGAAAAAGATGTCAGAATTTACGAAAAAATAGAGCAATGTGACTAAACTAGTTTTTGTTTTCAGTCGTCGCCAATTGGTATTCAGTGTTTTGTTGTGAAGAATAAATATTTCCGAACAAACATGGTGTTGTGATATCTGGAAAGCATGCTGCAATCAGCGATATGGGTGATGTCTATTTGCGCACGGGATCGAAAACGAATAACGAATAAGCAAGGAACATTCTTCCCAATAGAAAACGTTTGAAAACACACTAAAGACATTCTCTGCTCCGTCTGGTTAAAAAGCGTTGTACTTAGGTTAATTTTAAAAACTATTGCAATCATTTGAGAGTTTATTTCCATGAAATACATGTCTCTTGGTCAGAATTGCTATTCATCCCGATTTACTTTCATTGTTGTAAACTGATCGAACTCTGAATTGGATATGATGGTTTAGGCCTCTTTAAACGTCAGGAAACTGAAGTTGATGTGACGCTTGGGACAATTTTTCCGATTTACTTTCGTTGTCAAACACAAATCGAGCCCAGAATCGGGCGTGATGCTTTTCGATATTTTGACCTTTTGTCTACTGTGTCTCTGTCCCAGTGACTGAAAAAGACTGGAAATACGTTTATATGTATATTTCGTGTTGCTTACACGAAAGTAAACAAACTTGAGTACTCGCGAAAGTCTATTGTCAGTTCGAAGCGAATTTTCGAACACTAATGATCGAAGAGACACTTTCCGCCGCGAAGTTTCGCTTTGAGGCGAAAATTCAACGAAAAAGCGCCCTTTGTTCAAACGAAATGTCGCTTAAGAGGCCTCGAACTTTCGATCGAATTTTCGCTCGAACTTTCGACGAAAGATCGTTAGAACAAATAACGAAATTCGCCGTATTCCGCTTGCATTACTTTTGCACAATACTGTATGTGCCTAAGGGTATGATGGGGACAGGCTGACTGATATATGGTCTAGTTCCTATAGTTCTTTTTGGTGTCCAGCTACCAGCTACCAGCTACCAGCTTCTCTGTTTTAACATTTTGCTGTTACTTACTCAAGGTATAAATAAACTTGTTGTTGAAATTAGAAGATCCTCGCAGCTAATAACACTACTGAAACTAGTAGTTGTAAGTAGGACCTGAAAAAAATTTCAGGCCCGTACGGGATTTGAACCCATGACCTCTGCGATACCGGTGCAGCGCTCTACCAATTGAGCTAACAAGCCAACTGGGAGCTGGTCAATGAATTGGGTACAAATAAACATCCGAGTGAATGAAGATTTAGATATATGAAAATTCACATATTTGCACTGCGGTGGAAAGATGAAATTAGAAGATCCTCGCAGCTAATAACACTACTGAAACTAGTAGTTGTAAGTAGGACCTGAAAAAAATTTCAGGCCCGTACGGGATTTGAACCCATGACCTCTGCGATACCGGTGCAGCGCTCTACCAATTGAGCTAACAAGCCAACTGGGAGCTGGTCAATGAATTGGGTACAAATAAACATCCGAGTGAATGAAGATTTAGATATATGAAAATTCACATATTTGCACTGCGGTGGAAAGATGAAATTAGAAGATCCTCGCAGCTAAAATTTGCACTGCTATTAGCTAATACAACAATATTAGCTGTGTTATTAGCTGCGAGGATCTTCTAATTTCATCTTTCCACCGCAGTGCAAATATGTGAATTTTCATATATCTAAATCTTCATTCACTCGGATGTTTATTTGTACCCAATTCATTGACCAGCTCCCAGTTGGCTTGTTAGCTCAATTGGTAGAGCGCTGCACCGGTATCGCAGAGGTCATGGGTTCAAATCCCGTACGGGCCTGAAATTTTTTTCAGGTCCTACTTACAACTACTAGTTTCAGTAGTGTTATTAGCTGCGAGGATCTTCTAATTTCATCTTTCCACCGCAGTGCAAATATGTGAATTTTCATATATCTAAATCTTCATTCACTCGGATGTTTATTTGTACCCAATTCATTGACCAGCTCCCAGTTGGCTTGTTAGCTCAATTGGTAGAGCGCTGCACCGGTATCGCAGAGGTCATGGGTTCAAATCCCGTACGGGCCTGAAATTTTTTTCAGGTCCTACTTACAACTACTAGTTTCAGTAGTGTTATTAGCTGCGAGGATCTTCTAATTTCATCTTTCCACCGCAGTGCAAATATGTGAATTTTCATATATCTAAATCTTCAAACTTGTTGTTGTTATTGTTAATTACAACTTTTTTGTTGTTGTTTTTTTTTGTTTTTGTTCATGTTGTTTTTAGTATGTGTGAAGGAGAAAAGAGGAAACTTGTAATCCCATCAGACCTTGGTAAGTCCCTGCTCTGATATTTAAGTATATAATTTACTTCCAATGCAATGAGTAAGAATTGTAGCTAGTAGATACTAGTAGGATTGATAACGGGGCAACTTACCTTGCTTGAAATGTAAGCTTATGTAGATATAATATATCTGTTACATACGAGCAAGCTGAATTATGCAAGAATTCTACCAGTCATATTCTTATTAAATTAATTTTCAGCTGTTTTTGCTATACTAAGAGAATTTTTCTTTCTTTTAATTGTGCAGGTTATGGGGACAGAGGAGCTCCCCCTAAGATCCCAGGTGAGTTAACAGCTTGTGGTCAACAGAGACAATGCTGAGTCAGAGCATTACATGAACACCAAAGATATTGATGCCAACCTCTGAAATTGTGAAATTGTGGAAAGACTTGATTTTGAAGTATGGCATCAAAGCCACCCCAGCCGCTTCCTCCATAGAATTGTTCATTGAAACTCTGCCAATCGATCTTCACAGCCTGCAAGTTGCTAAATTGGATGCACATAATCTGACAAAAAAAGGAAAAACCACAAAACTACAATTATCCAATAGGGAATTATTTTTAGTAATTAATTGCTCATAATTCATATTGTCTACACTCTTAAACTATGTATTTAACTAAAGGTCACCAGAGAAATTTAAAGTAACCATGGTAATGTAAAACACAGGGCGACAAACCAAGTGGTCTATGAGCAATTGTGAAGTGGCAAATAAAAATTCCTTTGACCCCTAAAAGTTACCAGCAGCTAATATCTCCCTTTAGTATATACCACACAGGTGAATAGTACTTTTTACACGCACTGATTGGCTATTTGGAAGTGAATAGCAAGTACTAATCACCTTCCAGCAGCCGATGACAGAATTGTAATCACCTTCCAGTAGCCGATTACAGAATTGTAATCAGATCTTGAACACCATATGGGGTGAAGGAAATCTTTTGATGTCAGAACTTTTTGAAAATAAAACTGTCTTTAAGAAAATCATAGAATACTTTCTGTTCATGTTAATTACGCTTCATGTTTATTTTTTTAATTTAGATTTCCGGGAAAGGACGGTTTTTGATTAACGAGGAAAGTGTTCTTTGATTTTGTGGGTAGAAAGTTATCGGTTTTTGGGCATATCTCTAGCACAGAATATGTCCCCGCATTTCAAACTTGAATTTCTCCCACGTGCTCCTCAAATAGACTTCCTGTTGACGTTTTTGAGTCGTGGGTTTGGATTGCCATGAGTTTTCTTAAAGGAACCAATCACACCCGAAGACTTCCTACTACAAGTAAGGAGAATTTGGCGCAATCATTAAAGCGTGGTGTTGTCAAGTACCTTAACAAGCGCCTTTGCAAGCTTCTTGACCAGCGCCTTTAAAACCATGTCCTGGAGGGGCTCCAAATGACCGTTCAATCTTAAAATTAGCTAATGTAGACTAACTGAGTCTACATGCAAAATTTGAGCCAAATCGGTGAACCTGCTTGTCCGACCAGCTTCTCGGTTTGCAATTGGACAAATAGTTTAAACAGAGTGTTCATGAACACCTTATCGCGTCCAAACGCATCGGAAAAATCTGCTGTAGGATTAGTATTATCGGTAATACTAGGATTAAATACTGGTCTTAAAGACTTGTGCCATTTTAATTCCAACAAATCTGATGTTCATGACACAAGAATTAATTATAACTTGGTATAATTCCTCCAAAAGTTAATTAAAATTTCCATTGGACTGAAACTAAGATAATCGAACAATCAAATGACCAATTATTTTTCAAGTTCTATGGAAATCTTTACAAAAACATATGGCTTTAATAGCTTTATGTAAACCTTAAGGCAAAAACCGATTGAAAAAATCTGATTTTCGTGACACAAGAACTAATTATAACAAGGAAAAATTCCTCCAAAAGTTAATTGAAATTTTCGCTCGACTGTAACTAAGATAATCGAACAATGAAACGACCAAACGACCAATTATTTTTCAAGTTCTATGGAAATCTTTACACATGACTATGGCTGCAATACTTTATATAAACCTTAAGGCAAAAACCGATTGAGAAAAAAAAATTGCAAAAACATTTTGGGAAAACGTTTTCAAGGTGTATCAACTTGAACGTAAATGTAACACCTAAAAACTTGTTTACAGATAACAACCTCGTTCATGTTAGATAAAAAAATGTGATAATGATTTCAAGACATCACTGATTAAAAAAAATTACTTTTAAGGTACTTCAAACAATTCCTGAAGGATCAAAACAATGCAAAGTCTTTTTTCTTCGGCGTGTCCAAAATCCTAATAGCTCATAAGAGTATTTAAGACATTTAGAGAATCAACTTATAAAAAAAAAAAAAAATCCGTATGGGCTCTTGAAGGCTCTTTCGGTTTTCCCTGCTTTTAATAGAGGACTCTTACAGAGATTTTATAGGTAGCCTTGTGGTTTCAGTTCCAAATGTCAACGTTTGCAAGCAACATTTTACTTCCTTGGATTTCATATTTTCTATGATGCAGCTCCAATTCTCACTGCCTTAACTGAAAAGTAAAAAAGGCATAATTTAGAGAGAATCGTGGAGTTCACTTAAAATATTTCATTCGGCTTTACGACATGAAACGATAAACTACCCAACAATTATTATAGCAGAAATTTATGTTTTACTCCTATCAAATTATAGAAGTAAAAGTCTGTGTCCAATCAATTTTAAAGCATCTCAATTTCTTCAGGAAAAAAGAAACTCCTAAACTCTACACAGCAAGAGAACAACAAAAGCATTTATGATCAAATATATTTCTATAATTTGGATTTAAAGTTACTTTGCATTGCGTAAATGTTATGAAAAGAGTAATTACATGGGTCGGCAACTAAATGTCCTCGAAATCAAGTTTGACGTCGTCACTAATGAGTACAAATGGCGCCCAGTACTTCTCCTCCTTGAAGGTTTCAGAATCTCTAATACACTTCATGGCCTGATTGAGAGCTTCACTTGCCTTCTTGCCTTTAACAAGTGCATCGCAGAAGAAACTCATGAACTCCAGGGTTCCCTCGTCACCTATCGTCCACAAGGCCACGACAGATCTAGCGCCAGCACCCAAGAATGTTCGGGCGATGCCGACCACACCCTCGGCAATGACCTCCCCACGAGCACTGTGACAACAGCTTAGAACAACCAGTCGCGCCCGCAGCCCAGCTTCCATGACATCTTTCATCGTCAGTAGATAGTCCTTCTCTTGAGGCTGAGGGGTTTCTCTTGTGGTGTTTGGTGCCAGGATAGCTTCACCAGTTTCCATTTTACCATGCGCTGCAATGTGTATTAAAGCCACTGCTAAAAGTCGTTTAACACTTATTCTAATTTTCGTATCATTTACTATCAGCCGGGAACCATTTGTCGGACATAACCGCCAATGGTATTCTGAGATTGAAGCGGGCAAAAACGAGTTCGTGTCGCACTTATCGTCGTACTGTTCTTCAAGTACGAGTTTTCAAACCGCTGATATCGCGATAGGAACACCACAAGAGACTTCATCTTTTGCTGCTTCTACACCTAAACATCCTACAGATGGCACCTCCGCAGAGAGCAGGGGTGACAACGAACTTTCCTTTTTCCCATGAAACTAGGCGTCCGTTCTAAGACCTCGAGGTATTTTTTCACCACTCATTCTCGGTTTGCTTTTATTTTGTTTTGTTTTTTTGCCGTTAGCTCCGCCCTGGCTCGCTAGTAGCAGACTCGTTGTTGATTTCCTCGCAGTTAAGGATTTTTTCGCAGTATGAGACTATGAGACGGCCTTGATGAATTTTTCCATAGGGTTAGGGTTAGGCGACTACGAATGGTGTAACAGGCGTCTCCACCTGAAAGAGAGGCTATAAGGCCCCTTTATTGTATGGCAAGGTAGTCCTGAGCTGAATCCAAGCGTCCTGATTAGCTCTTACTTGGTCGGGATTTTGCCATACGAACCGTTTCCACGGAAACGGTCATAAGCCATGCCTTTTTCGTCGCGAAAGCTGGGAAATTTAAAGTAAATAAGTTTGGCCCGAGTGCTATATAGTAAGCTACTTATTTACCTCGCTTGCTCGAGCTGCACTGGGGAATATTGGTCTTCGGTCAGTTTCGGCAGTAGACCGCCATCAACCGGCCTTTAGTAAAATCCCCAGGTAAGGATATACCTTCAAGCTCTCTCAGCAAGTATCGCAAGAAAAACTCAAACAGGAAATGTAAAACAAAGGCCAAAATTGTTGATATAGTCGTCTTATCTCTCAGGTCGTTCGCGGGGAATGCCGAGGACAGGCAGTCGCCATCGAGTTCTACATTAAAAGTGATGAATCCGAACCCTTCAGGCATTACCGTGAGGCGCCCAAGGAACTGAACAAGCTGCTTCGTGTACGACAGCATCCTTTCCTTACCAACATCATCAGTGTGTCCTTGTGCCCCTTGTGCCTTGTGCTGGAACTAGCAGGGCGCGGGGCTCTCACCGAGATCTTATCCAGCCCAAACTTGCTTGATCACATTGTCCTCTTTCACACTGCATATCAAGTTGCAGACGCACTGAGATTCCTTCATGGCATAGATGTCATCTATAGAGACTTAAAACCGGAAAACGTCCTTGTTTGGTCCTTGGAGGAACACGCTGATCTTCACGTCAAGCTCATTGATTTTTTGCACGGTTTCGCGACTGGTTTGATTTCATGCGCTGGATCTCCCGGTAACCATGCACCTGAGATGTTGGAATCAGCAAATAAAGAGGAATACACCTTTCAAGTAGACGTATATTCGTATGCGATCCTCCTTTACCGAATTATCACCCGCTTAATTCCGTTCATCGGATACGATTTAGGTGCAAAAATCAACGCGGCTGTAATTGCTGGAGAGCGTCCGCAGTGGAAACACGTTCCGATAGCGACTTTCGGCTTTCCGACGCTTACCGAGCTTATGCTTTGATGCTGGTCGGGTCGGCCGACCAAGAGACCGACGACCGCTAAAATAACCGAGCAAGTCTGTCATCCCACGTTCCAGTGTTCGATAGCCAAGCAGCTTATCCCCTCAGTCTGTGCGTCATGCTTGTCTCGTGCAAGATTCCCTTGATCTGTGGTTAGCTTGTGATGACCACACAGGCAACCGAATTTTTGTCTACGATGGTCGCACACTCAGCATGAAGTTTTCTTTCTCAATTGAAACCTATCAAGAGCAGCGTCTCTTGTTTCAGATCCAGTACATGCATATTATGGCACCTTTCGTTTTAATCGCTGCCCGTGGAGAGTTTGCCTTGGTCAACGCCTACTACACTTGGAGTGAGTCGCGTTATAAGTACGTGGCATCCATGAGATTCGACCGACCAGTTAGCTGCGTCGCATCAAACGATGAGTACGTGTATGTTGGACTTCACGATGGAAATGTGCATTGTATCTTGAAAACAGATATGAAGAAGAGCTTCAGGAAACGTGCTTTTCACAGCTTCAATGTTGGATGCCACCGAATTCTGGTACTCACAGCAGCACAGGATAAGCTGTCCACGAGCCGATTCATTTACAGATAATTAACGAAACCAGGCGAAATGGAGGCTTTCGACATCGACACCGTATGGTACGGTGGCCCTGAGGGACTGGAGAACAACCCACAAACGTAAATCTCCTTTCTAAAGGTTTCTCGTGACGAAAAAAGCGTTTTGTCTGTGTGCAGGTCCGTAATCAGCAAATGGGATTCAGAGAACAGGCAGAACCACTTCAGCGTTGATTGCACAGTGTTCTTAGGAGTCTCTCTGCGGAATCCGAGTCACACAAAGATCACGATGACGCAGTTGCGTGTATTACCTACGTGGAGCCCACCACCCATCTATTTGGGTGGGCATTGCGAATGGCCACATAATGATATTTGATCCGGAAACAGAACATCTACTCACTTGGTTTCATCCTTTTGATGAAACGCGTAGTCTGACCGTTATCAATTCTCCTGGTCCCTGCGGCACTGAGCAAGGATACGTCATAAGTACCGGGAAAGGATTAAGACCGGACGGATTAGGCCCGGTATGCGAACTTTCGGCGGAACGTGTGACATAAATCCCGAGGGAAGATACAAATCGTAAAGTGAGTTAACCGGTACGAAAGAAGATTCACAGAAGAAATTCAACAGGAAGAAAACCCAGGACTCCTACTCCACCCATAGACGAGCAGGAAAACGATACCGTAGACGCAAACCCTACTTTGCGGTCGAAATGTTCCATGATGATGTGGGAACTGTTGTCCAAGAATGGCTTCGCAAGAGTAGAAGCCAAAAGCGGCCGAGGACGCTTTTCTTGCAGCCACAGTACCAAAGCAAAAAGTAGTGATCAGCCCTTGCAGAATGGCGATGAAAGTAATCAACAGTGAAAGTTAGAGAGAGTTCATTGTCATGGTCTCATGCTTTGAAGATCAGGTAAAAATACCCTGAAGAGACTGGCTAGCATATGACGGGTGTCGGGGCAAGCGCGTTAGCTCGACCATTTAAACCAGAGTGGTTTCTGATTCTTATTTCCATTCATTGCGTGGAATAAAATAATAGAGAACTGCTGGCTTGGCCAGTTTTCGATAAATACAGTCTTTCCAACTTTGGGTCTCAGGGTCTGTCTTCTTTCCATCAGCTAAGGCGGAAGTGAGAGAGGGAGACAGGTCAGAAGTGGGAAGAATAGAAAGCATAAAACCGTCTCATCTGTTTTGGTGTAAAGAAAATTCAATTGAGGTGCCTTGATGTTGCTTGTGTACAATGTGGGCCAAATCCTATGTAATAGGTGGTCGAGGCTTTTTCTCCTTCTCCCGGCTTCCTAACCGACCCTTTTCCCTCCTTCCTCTTTTTTTCCTACTTTCCCCTTTATTTGGTTACAGTTAAAGTCTAATATGCATTAAAATCTCTGTATGACCACTTTAAAGCAAGCAACGCCTCACAGACCTCATTGCACTGGATACACCTCAGACACGAGTGCAACTTTGAAACTGTTGAATTATGCAATTCTTATTAATAGCCTGTTAGTGGAGTATTTTGCATATGGTTGGGTGAGAACAGAGTAAAACAGAAGATAGACAGCCGGCATTTCACTTCCTTACACTAAATAAGACCATAAAGCGTTAATCTCGTACTCGTGATTATTCATCTCAAAGACTTTCGAAGCTCTTTTTCCGACCGCGCGTAACCTTTGTCGTGGAAACTTTCATACAAGTTAACTCTCTTTACTCGAATTGCGTTTCCTGACAAGTCAAAGCGAAAAATTATGTGGTCCGAAACACTGAAAGACTCTGGGACTTTTTTGTATTGTTGTTGTGATGGGAGGGTAGGGAGCTTCACAGTTTGGTCCTCTTCAGGTTTCGCTAGTTAAGGGTCGTTTAGGTACATTTCCCAACTACAGTGCTTTGTATCTCAAAAAAAAATTATGATGAAACGGTTTCTTCACGGCCATTGGCGTCTTCGCAGAACAGGAGTTAAAATCAAATGTTTTGAGGGATCATAAATCTTCTTTTTGAGATGAACCTATAAAACAATTAAATGCCGTTGAAACCGAGAATATTCTTTGTATTTCCAATGCCCTATCAACAAAATTGTACCAAAAGCCGGAATTTCACAAAAAGAAGGCATAGAATTTTGTAATCGATGAATATCGTGATCGGGAAAGAGGTAACTGTTGAGAATATTTGATCAAAAATTCCACTCAAAACTAGTTTTTGTATTTCTAGGAGTTCACCGGAATATTCCGTGGTTATAAGTCAGTAGACACACATTTAATCAGGGAGGTTCTCGCGTTAATATTACTTTAAATGTAATTCTTCATGAATTTCTGTTTCTAGCGCGCGCTTAAAAGAAAAAGCTGCTATTATGACGCACTCTGATCATAAAACAGACTCGGGGAAAACATTACAAAGGCCAAAATGGTTTTTGTAACGTCTTGGATAAGTTTTTTTACATTTGCATGTTTCAGGGACTATTTTTGGCAGAGGTCAGAAACTGAATGCAAAGAAAGGTAGGTCTTTAATCATTAAGTTCAATTTCGATAAAAGTTTTAAGTTTGTAAATAAACAACGGAAAACTTTTACAAACCGATTGTGCGGCTTGATTTATCAAACTATTAAATTGCTTCACTAGCTACCCGACATTAATGTGAACATTCAAGATTTTAAGTTTAAAATATGTGTTTGAGGCAGGCTCAAGGTATTTAACATCTTAATGCACTAAATAAATGGAAAGAACAAGGCTTTATTTTTGCAAAACTTGTGTTGCGACCAAGTATTAATGGTAGTCGTCATTGTGACGCTAACATTTCCTTTTTTCAGTTTTGAAGAGGAAGCCCGCAAGAAAGATAGAGAACAGAAAAGACAGGTATTCTGATTTCTCTGTAATGCCGTGTCAACGTAGCAGACTGCTTATTATTATTATTATTATTATTATTTTTTTTTTTTTTTTTAAAGCTGATGATGAGGAAGGATTACATGCTAACAACTAAACTGCGTAGAGCGGGCCCGGCATAATTATCGAAAACTCCAAACCCCAACAAAACAAAATTTAAAAGTTTCATCAGAACTATTTATTTGGGTCATATTCAATTTCAGAGATACTAATGCAAAAAGATTTCCTTTAATTGTATTTTTCAAAGAAGAAAATAAACTATGAAAATAGTCAAGAGAAGATAAGAATCACACCATGATGGGAAAAAAAAAATCGAAGCAAGTTTTAGTTTACTTTTTTTTCAGTTGTCAAGGTTTCAACAACGCCCATTATAAAAAAGGAGAGAACATTTCTGAAAGTAAAACACGTAATAAATAACAAGTACATGATTCCGTTTCTCTCCTGACAAATTAGAGCTGCAACGTTAATTCAACGGGTTCGAAGCCTATATGGTTGACTTTGCAGCTCTAATATTTCAGACTCTTTGAAAATCTAATCAATCTTTGTCCAAAATACCACAAATGAAAAAATTTTGAATAATAAAACCTTTGTTTCACTCACCTACCGAAACGGCGCAGCAGTGTTTTTAAAAGCTGCTAACTTGTCAACTAGTGTCATATGCTTTAAACATTTTTAAATGGAATATCTTCCTTGAGGAAATTAAGATGTAGTTTACTTGTAACTTTCTAAATTTTACTTTGTAGAAAGCGGAAAGTAGCGGATTGGTATAAAGGTAGCCATTAGGGGGGAGTGATTTTCCGTCTCTGTCTTTTCTTTGAGGGGCTATTGGAGAATATTTTCCATTTTTGAAATTCCATTACAGCATTGCAGCATGCAAAACAAAAATTTATATTCACAGAAAACTTTTAAACTAAACTGAGCAAGCAGCGTAACATATTGATTAATTGCTTCAGATTACTCAATTTAATTTCTTGAAGTGAAATAAAGCTGTCAGGGACTGTCTATTTGCTCGAGTTGTCACACATCTTGTTACACCCTCCTTCAGTCGGGTTTTTGAATCGGCTGTTTAGACGCACTCAAGTTACCAAAACGTTGTGAAAAGGTTGCCGTCATAAGGAGGTGGGCGTTGGGAGGTGGATGTTACTCTTAAGAGAAAGACATTGTTGGAATGTGGCGTTTGATAAAAGTTAATCGTTGTTGAGAAAGTTCCCGTTGTAGGGAGAAGACCGTTTTCAAAACGTTGGCCGCAGCAGTTCCACAGAAAAAATTGACCGTTGATATCAACATCAACAGAATATGAAGTTTTTAAGATGATGAAACTGGAAGTTTATGCGATGATCAGGGATATTTTGGATGCTGATATTAACTATTAGTATCAAAATGTTTGTCCTCTTTGCAGAATGAATGCGCCTTCATAATTCAACGGGCTTGGCGTCGACTAATATCAAAAAGACTTGAATTTCAGGTAATTTGATATAGTAATGACAGTATAATAACTGTTATACATGGTAAATTAAATCATTTTGTTTTATGGAGCGATTTTAGTTGTTTAAAATGATGGGATTATTTTAAAATAAAACGGGAAGGGGGTTCCAAAGGTTAGCATTAAAACATTTATTTCAAGATGTTTACAATGAGTTCGCCTTAAAGGAAATCCAAATCGAGAGTGGAATATTTCACTCCATGTACACTGGGCTTCAACTTTCCAACTCTTCAAAGGTGCTTATGGTGACATCTTATTACAATCACAATGAAAACAAATAGATTAGAAAAAACAAAACAAAACAAACAAACAAACAAACGTGATGCTTGTGAAAAACATCCTAACCGAGCCTGAACCAGCAATATGTCATTGTGAGGGGGTGGCTGTTGTAAAAAAGAGGCAGTTCATGGGAAGGTGTCCTGTGTACAGAGGTGAACCTTTGAGGAGGTGGTCATTTCTAGGAAGGCAGCCGGTGTACGGAGGTGACCGTTGTAGGTGGATGACTGAAGAAGAGACTTTTCATAGACAGCAGACCTCTATTATGTAATTCAACATGGCATGACGACTTTAAGATGCTGATATTCTATGCGGACATTATCAAAATTGTTGTTTACTTTGCAGAATAAATGTGCCGTTAAGATTCAAAAGGCGTCACGTCTTATAAATCTTAACTGCAAGTTTCACTATTAAAACTTTCTCGGCGATTTTAGTCGTAGTCTGCTCCAACAAGATGAGATTCTTTCTAAAAAGCATTATTTGTTCCCTTTCGACTCCATGGCCTTATCAGGGAAATGGATTCACAATTATCATCAGTATATAACTACTTAACAGTTTGTAATTACTGCTTTTCTCCTGACAGAACAAGGCTGTCAAATTAATACAGAGAGCTTGGAGAAAGCATCGAAGAACGAGGAGGGTAATAATTTTTAGCCATAATATTCTGTATTTTTCATATTTTATCTGTAGTCCGTGTTCAACTTCTACATTTTTAATCCTCCACATAGACCAAAAAAATTGACTGTAAGGGGAGAGAATTTTTTTGTCTTTGAAAACACATCTTGTTGCCCCCTGTCAGTCGGGTTTTTGAATCGGCTGTTTGGACGCACTCAAGTTACCGAAACGTTGTGAAAAGGTTGCCGTCATAAGGAGGTGGGTGTTGTGAGGTGGTTGTTGTTCTTGAGACGAGGGCATTGTTGGCATGTGGCGTTTGTTGAAAGTTAATCAATGTTGAGAAAGTTCCCGTTGTAAGGGGAAGACCATTTTCAAAACGTTGGGCGCAGCGGTTCCACAGAAAAAAATAGACCTTTGATATCAACATGAACAGAATATGAAGTTTTTAAGATGATGACACTGGAAGTTTATGCGATGATCATTAATATTTTAGTTGCTTATATTAACTGTTGATATCATAATGTTTGTTCTCTTTGCAGAATAAATGCGCGTTCATAATTCAACGGGCTTGGCGTCGACTAAAGTTAAAAAGACTTGAATTTCAGGTAATTTGATATAGTAATAACAGTATAATCGCAGTTATACATGGTAAATTCAATCATTTAATTTTATGGAGCGATTTCAGTTGTATAAAATGGTGGGATTATTTTAAAATAAAAAGGCAGGGGGGTTCCAAAAGTTAACATCAAAAATTTTCTTTCAAGTAGTTTACAATGAATTCGCTTTTTTAAAGGAAATCCAAATCGAGAGTGGGATATTTCACTCCATGTACACTGGGCTTCAACTTTACAACTCTTCAAACGTGCTTATGGTGACATCTCATCACAATCACAATGAAAATAAATAGATTAGAAAAAACTAAACAAAACGAACAAACAAACAAACAAACAGTGATGCTTGTGAAAAACATCGTAATCGAGACTAAACCAGCAAGGTACAGAAGTTAAATCATATTTCATAGCCTCCCTTAATTAAGTATTGTAGACATTTCATCCACTCTTTAGTGATATAAAGCCGACAAGGTTCCCAGTTAAAAATATTTTTCTAAATTGGGCCTTGACAAAAGAAGAGTGTCGTTGCAGTTGGGACACGCTTTAGTTGCTGTGTCATTGTGAGGGGGTGGCTGTTGTAAGAAATAGGCGGTTCATGGGAAGGTGTTCTGTGTAGAGAAGTGGCCCTTCTGAGGAGGTGGTCATCTCTAGGAAGGCAGCCAGTGTACGGAGGTGACCGTTGTAGGCGGATGACTGCAGAAGAGACTTTTGGTAAAAAGTAGACCTCTATTATGTACTCCAACATGGCGTGACGACTTTAAGATGCTGATATTCTATACTGACATTATGAAAATTGTTGTTTACTTTGCAGAATAAATGTGCCGTTTAGATTCAAAAGGCGTCACGTCTATTAAATCTTAACTGCAAGTTTCATTATTTTACTTTCTCGGCGATTTTAGTTGCAATCCGATCCAACAAGATGAGATTCTTTCTAAAAGGCATTATTTGTTCCCTTTCGACTCCATGGCCTTATCAGGGAAATGGATTCACAATTATCATCAGTATAAAATTACTTATCGGTTTATAATTACTGTTTTCCTCCTGACAGATTGAGACCGTCAAATTAATACAGAGAGCTTGGAGAAAGCATCGAAGAACGAGGAGGGTAATAATTTTTAGCCATAACATGTATTTCTCATCCTTTATCTGTAGTCCGTGTTCAACTTCTACATTTTTAATCCTCCACATAGACCAAAAATATTAACTATAAGGGGAGAGAATTTTTTGTAAACACATCTTGTTACACCCCCCGTCAGTCGGGTTTTTGAATCGGTTGTTTGGACGCACTCAAGTTGCCGAAACGTTGTGAAAAGGTTGCCGTCATAAGGAGGTGGGCGTTGTGAGGTGGATGTTGCTCTTGAGACGAGGGCATTGTTAGAATGTGGCGTTTGTTAAAAGTTAATTGTTGTTGAGGAAGTTCCCCTTGTGGGGAGAAGACCATTTTCAAAACGTTGGCCGCAGCGGTTCCATAGAAAAAAACAGACCTTTGATATCTACATCAACAGAAATATGAAGTTTTTAAGATGATGACACTGGAAGTTTATGCGATGATCATGGATATTTTAGTTGCTCATATTAACTGTTGATATCATAATGTTTGTTCTCTTTGCAGAATGAATGCGCGTCCATAATTCAACGGGCTTGGCGTCGACTAAAGTTAAGAAGACTTGAATTTCAGGTAGTTTGTTATAGTAATAACAGTATGATCACAGTCAAACTTTTTGTTTACTTTGCAGAATAAATGTGCCGTTAAGATTCAAAAGGCGTCACGTCTTTTTCATCTTCATTGAACTTTTATACTGCAAATTTGCCGCCATAAATTGAAAAGATTAAAATAAGAAGAGCTCAAACTCAAGGTACTAGGAGATAATAATAGCGGTTGGTGCAGAGTTAGATGGCAAGTTTTATCATTTAACTTTCTCGGCGATTTTAGTTGTAGTCTGATCCAACAAGATGAGATTCTTTCTAAAAGGCATTATTTGCTCCCTTTCGACTCCATGGCCTTACCAGGGGAATGGATTCACAATTATCATCAGCATATAATTACTTATCGGTGTATAATTACTGCTTTTCTCCTGACAGAACAAGGCTGTCAAATTGATACAGAGAGCTTGGAGAAAGCATCGAAGAACGAGGAGGGTAATAATTTTTAGCCATAGTTTTCTATATTTTTCATATTTTATCTGTAGTCCGTGTTCAACTTCTACATTTTTAATCCTCCACATAGACCAAGAAAATTGACTGCAAGGGGAGAGAATTTTTTGCCTTTGAAAACACATCTTGTTACACCCCCCATCAGTCGGGTTTTTGAATCGGCTGTTTAGACGCACTCAAGTTACCGAAACGTCGTGAAAAGGTTGCCGTCATAAGGAGGTGGGCGTTGTGAGGTGGTTGTTGTTCTTGACACGAGGGCATTGTTAGAATGTGGCGTTTGTTAAAAGTTAATCGTTGTTGAGAAAGTTCCCGTTATAAGGAGAAAACGTTGGCCGCAGCGGTTCCACAGGAAAAAAATAGACCTTTGATATCTACATAAACAGAATATGAAGTTTTAAGATGATGAAACTGGGAATTTTAGGCAATAATCACGGATATTTTAGATGCTCAATTTAACTATGGATATCATAATATTTGTCCTCTTTGCAGAATGAATGCGCGTCCATAATTCAACGGGCTTGGCGTCGACTAAAATTAAAAAGACTTGAACTTCAGGTAATTTGATGTAGTAATGACAGTATGATCACAGCTATACATGGTTAAATTCAATCATTTAATTTTATGGAGCGATTTCATTTGAAAAAATGGCGGGGTTATTTTAAAATAAAAAGGGAAGGGGGGACCAAAAGTTAACATCAAAAATTTTCTTTCAAGTAGTTTACAGTGAATTCGCTTTTTTAAAGGAAATCCAAATCGAGAGTGAGATATTTCACTCCATGAACACTAAGCTTCAACTTTCCAACTCTTCAAACGTGCTTATGGTGACATCTTATTACAAACACAATGAAAATAAATAGATTAGAAAAAACAAAACAAAATAAACTAACAAACAAACAAACAAACAGTGATGCTTGTGAAAAACATCCTAACCGTGACTGAACCAGCAAGGAACAGAAGTTAAATCATTTTTCATAGCGTCCCTTAATTAGGTATTGCAAACATTTCACCCACTCTTTAGTGATATAGAGCTGACAGGGTTCTCAGCAACAAATATTTTTCTAAACTGGCCCTTGACGAAAGATGAGTCTCGTTGCAGTTGGGACGCGCTTTAGTTGCTGTGTCATTGTGAGGGGGTGGCTGTTGTAAGAAAGAGGCGGTTCATGGGTAGGTGTCCTGTGTAGAGGGGTGGCCCTTCAGAGGAGGTGGTCATTTCTAGGAAGGCAGCCGGTGTACGGAGGTGACCGTTGTAGGTGGATGACTGCAGAAGAGACTTTTCGTATAAAGTAGACCTCTATTATGTAGTTCAACATGGCGTGACGACTTTAAGACGCTTATATTTTATGGTGACATTATCAAAATTGTTATTTACTTTGCAGAATAAATGTGCCGTTAAGATTCAAAAGGCGTCACGTCTTTTAAATCTTAACTGCAAGTTTCGTTATTTTTAAGACTTTCTCGGCGATTTTAGCTGTAATCCGATCCAACAAGATGAGATTCTTTCTAAAAGACATTATTTGTTCCCTTTCGACTCCATGGCCTTATCAGGGAAATGGATTCACAATTATCATCAGTATATAATTACTTATCAGAATATAAATAATGCTTTTCTCCTGACAGATTGAAGCCGTCAAATTAATTCAGAAAGCTTGGAGAAAGCATCGAAGAACGAGGAGGGTAATAATTTTTAGCCATAGTATTCTGCATTTCTCATCCTTTATCTGTAGTCCGTGTTCAACTACTACATTTTTAATCACAAAGACACAAAAAATTGACTGTAAGGGGAGAGAATTTTTTGTCTTTGAAAAAATTACTAGTGCTTATTTATTCCAGAATGGACAAGAAAAAAAATAAATGATTTTATTACTAAAAAATGACAAACGTAAATTGAGATCATCCTGGATTATCTACACAATTAAGCTTTATCATTATATAAGTACTGCTTTTCTCCTAACAGATCAAAGCAACCAAATTAACACAGCAAGCTTGGAGAGACTACCAAACTGGACGAAGGGTAATAATTTTTAGCCTCAGTGATCTAAAGTTTACTTATTTAATCTGTAGTCCGTTTTCAACTTTTTCATTTTTAAACATCCCAAAGACCAAAAAATATTGACCGTAAAGGGAGTGAATTTATTGTCTTTAAAAAAATTACAAGTGCTTATTTATTCCAGATTGAAGAAGAAAAAAATGATTGATTTTGTTACTAATAAATAACAAACGTGAAAAAAACAATACAGTATTGAGATCATACTGGTTTATTTACACAATTAAACTTTATCAGTATATAATTACTTCTTTTCTCCTGACAGCTCAAAGCAACCAAACTAATACCAAAAGCTTGGAGAGAGTACAGAACTAGACGAAGGGTAATAATTTTTAGCCCTAGTGATCTAAATTTTTACTAATTTCATCGTAGTCCGTGTTCAACTTCTGCATTTTTAAACATCCCAAAGACCAAAAAAAATTGACCGCAAGGGGGTGAATTTTTCGTCTTTGGAAAAATAACGAGTGCTCGTTTATTCCAAATTGAACAAGCAATCATTTGATTACTTATAGATGAAAAGCGTGAAAAAATGTAATTTATGACGTTTGAGTGACATGGGAACGTGCCATCAGAAATTAATATTCTGATGGTACGTTGAAGAGGTTCGCGTGGCATCATGGAAGTTTCGGATTATTTAAGCGTTTCATGGGAAAATGAAGTCATTGTTGGTCGGTCAGTATTATGTTTGACCACTTTCTTTTTTTTTTCCTTTTGTATTAATATGCTTTTCTTTTTCAAAGCCCTGTAAACTATTACGACATTCATTAACTTTTCTTTCTGATTAGCAGCGTAACCAGGTTAGTTTACCCTTTCCTAAGGGTTTTGTGCTGCTGTTTGTCGTATCTGGCGTGGCACAGGTTCTTTTTGTAGAACCCTTGGTTTTCAGTGTACAAATGTTAAGACAATTTTAGGATGCTTATACTACAAGACTGGCTGACTCATCCTAAATAAACTTTTCACATTAATTGAATAACTCGTCTGAGTGTAGTCAGAATATAGTAATTCAGACAACTTTCATACTAATGCTTATGCAAAGCAAGTGACTATATTATACAATGCTACAATTAGTTTTAAATTCAATATTTCAAACTTCAATCTTCTCCTCCCCCCTTAATTTCTTATTTCGTAATCACGTGCGGCTCACGTGTGATATAATCTAACGAGATTTGAAGTTGGCATTGCCAGCTGACGCGGACACTTCCGTGTACTCTTTATTTTTGTCTCATTTTCTCAGACTATATACAATTTTTAAGCACCTTTCTAGCCATCTGATTGGCTGTGTTTCTGTAACATTTGATAAATTTATCAGTATTAAAGGCTAAGGGTTTAGCCATGAATGCAGAGCGTTCCCATGCAAATCTTAAGCCACCCGTATCACCATTCCTTGCAATGCACCAATGAAATCAATTAATTTTTTCCATTTTGCTCTGTACAAAGATCCGTAGAAAAAGAAAAAGTCAGGATATGTCCGATTATCCTACCAAAATGCGAAGAGTGGAAGATTTGGACGACGTTGATTTCCAGGACCTAATTGAAGTTAAGAAACTTGGGGAAGGAGGCTTTGGCGAGGTAGGAGATTCTGTTATATAAATAATATAAATATAAATATATATAATATATTATATATATATATATATATATATATATATATATATATATTGTGGGAGGAAGAAGACAAATAAACTAAAAGTTCATCCTTACAGGCCTGTTTCGTGGTTGCCCACCCATCAGGGGAATTTTTTTTTAGGAATTTTAGGAAAATTAGATACTTAAATTAGAGATAGTTATGACTTGTTTAGTCTCAAGGATTGATCCATGGTTCAGTCTATCTTCAATTCTTATTAATTTCTTGGGGAAAGAGGGCTGCTGCAACGCGGAGTTGTTCGGCGTTTATAAGACTGGGGAAAACCAAAACTAAAGGTTGCGTCAATTAATGTCACTGCAAATTGCTCAAAGTACTGTTAAGCAGATTCTTTAATGCTTGGCTATTCTATTCCTACTTCAGGTAGCGCAATTTTATTGCCGAAAAACCCATGGATATTACGCAGTAAAAACCTTTAAGGAGAATGAAGCAAACAAATCGATGGTGTTGAAAGAAACATTCATCCTCCTCCACTTGGCCGGGAGTTCCAGGGTTACCCAGTTATGCCGAGCGTTTACCATCAAAGTATGTACCTAAGAAACGGCTTTTGAATACATACAGAAAGGTTGGCTACAGGAACAGATAAAACACGTCCATATTTAGGAATCTTTTACTAGCGTGGCCATGGAACTTTGCACATCGTAACAGTGGAGTGATCATGCCTTCAGGAGGCAACAATAAGCGTGCTGAGGAATTCATTGTTTTAAACTGAACGCAAGTTGAGCCTGCCACTATCTCAGTCAGTTTTTTTTTTATTAACGAATAGTTAGTTATCGTTTACGAGCCAATCTTGGGGTCCAAAGGATTTGGGGGGGGGGGTCTACTTGATTTTAAGGGGGAAGGGAGGAGGGATTAGTCGTCGTTAACAGGGCATAAGGGAGGAGCTTGAGGAATTTGATTGTCAATGAAATTCCAATGAGGAAGAGTCAGAAAGCCTTAGGGAGGGATTAAATGAATTTTAATGAACGATTCATTAAGTAATTAACGCCAGTTTGTTGAAAAAAGAAACAAAGCATTAATCAACACAGCCGTGATGCTGATGTCAATAAACTAAACAGAATGTTTTGTTTCAGCTCACAAAAACAGCCTTAGCGCTTGAGTATTTGCCCGGTGGGGACTTTGCTGGAGTTCTGCGAGCCCAGGGAGGAAAACTGAGTGAGGAACGCGCCAGGTACGATTTAAATGAAAAGAAGTTTCAACGCCTTGTGAAGGAAAACAGCTGAGCATCCCGGAAGTGTTTAAAATTGTTATCCTAATCGTCACTCATGCTCATTAAATCTTTACCAACATACAGGCTTTTTCTATGCCGCTGTCAACGCATTCAGTTTTAAGTTTGCAGACTTGCAGTTGCTTATTTTCTTCTGACTAAGACCCAGGTTACAACTTAGAAAGTCAATTAAAAGTATTCATACGACAACGTCTGGTATTTCAGGTTTTACGCCGTCGATATCGGCCTGGGATTGAAATATTTGAATTCGAAAAGAGTCATCCACAGGTATGTTTGTGGCATAACGTACTCTGGAATGTCTCACTCTGAAGAAAGATTTGTTTTTTCCCCGGTGTTTTGGAACCCTTTATAAAACAACACAGACGATATTGATAACCATAACAGTAACGACAGAGAAAATGACAACAACAACGATAACAATAACACTGACGACAAGAATAACAGGAACTAGAGGGATTATGGGAATGATAAAGAGAAATGTTTGAAAAATAACGCAGCCAGTATGCACCCATTTCTTTCCGATTGCTACAAGGATACAAAAAAATTTTCTCGTTCATTCCGGCTTAATTCCAATGTCGACTAACTTACCTTCCCTGTCTAACCAGCTTTCTTGATGCAAATTGGCTGAAACATAATGCACCACTAGCGGTCGAGAAAAAGAAAAAAAACTTGTTTTTTGAAATCGAGGAGCCACAATTGACATGAGCGGTATGGGATTGGAATCGAGAAGGAACGGGTAGAAGATTTTCCATTGTAACAGAAAAATTGATGCAAATCTGTTTTGCCCTGTAATGTACACTAAAAATGAGTGAAAGAAGTTTTTGCCAACTTATTTCATCAGAGATCTAAAACCGGAAAATATTCTGGTAACCTCAAATGGCCACCTGAAGCTGTCAGACTTCGGTCTGAGCGAATTTGTCGGCTTTGCAGTCACTGGAGTATGTGGAACTTATCCATATATGGCGCCTGAGGTATAAGGCTTGTAGCAGATTACCCTGAAAAGTCTTTGTTCAAATCGCTACTGTTTTTTTCTCACTAATTATTTATCTTCTCTATAGGTTTTTAAGAAAGTTCTTCTTTCTTCTCCTCCTTCTCTGAGGGTAAAATGTATTCCTATAATCTTCCGCTATGGTCAATCTTAAATCAAGGCATTGTCAAACGAGACCCAACAATTTTCTCGACAATAAAGGGGTGGGTAACCTCTCTGCTTGTCATGAGAATCTGAAAAATTACGATAAAAAACATTTTTTATGCCTCTCCGCCCTCAGTTTCGGACAACAAATAAAGTAGAAAGACCCCCCTACTACACGATCCTGACCGCGCCCTTGTTAATACACTGATGTTTCAACCAAGCTCACGCAGTTGAATTTGTTAATACACTTTTTGCAATGCCAATAACCTCCACTTAATCTGTTACAGATGATCATGGGAGAGTTTTATACTTACTCTGTGGACTGGTGGTCCTTTGGCGTGACTTTATTCCTGATGCTGACCGGCAAGGTTTGTACAAATAATATTGCAACAACTCACACATTGCAAATATGTTTACATTTGTACACAATAACTCGCCCTTCGGAAGGACACAAATGCTTATGAATCAAACTTTTGACAATGAAGTAATCATTAATTGCCATTACCTTTCGTCCCGTGGGAATAGGACACCCGCCTATGGCAAACGTGGTAAGGGGAGACTCCACCCGAAAAGGGGATCTGTTTTAGTCTTCAGATATCCTAAAGGTCACAGAACAAATTACATCAAAGGGACAATCAAAGAGTTTGGAAATATTTTACCACCGAGAGATTTGGAAGACAATTAAACTTCCACTGTGATATAAATCATCAGCCCATTTCAATAGTTTAGAAAGACGTTGAGTGATAAATTAAATATTTTCATTTTTCTGCTTATCAGCTACCATTTTATGGTAAAGACAAGAGACAACTTTTCGAAAACATCGTATACACAACGCCTGATATCCCCAATTGGCTTGGGAGAGAGACCAGAGATTGCCTTTTCAAGGTCAGCCAACGAAATCCAAAGTTATTCGATTTAAGTAAATAACTTTCTTCTAAGACAAGTGAGGATGTCCTCTTTTGTTTTAAATGATACCGATTTTCTCAAAACTATCATACATAACCTCTGACAATTGATCTCCTTCTGCCCCACTGCAAAATTAAGTTTGATTAAAAACATTGGCATTTAACATGCACACGTGGCGCGAGGAATCATAGAATTGCTTCGGTAAATTTGACGCAAAAATCACCAAGATTCCGGTTCAAGAGGAACTACAAGAAATTTACAGATCAATATTTTCAAATTTTTCAAGCTGTAACTGACACCCTGAGGTGTGTACTCAACAAAATTTAAAATAAACGTTATGAACGAACCAAAATTAATTGAAATCAAAATAAAAAATTAGATCATTGAGGTTTGCGGATCACAAACTTTTGTGATGAACTAAAAGGACCCACTGTAATTTGCAGAAAAAAGTTTAAACAACTCTCTTTTAAAAGTATTTCTAAATTAATATTTTTGGCAAACGCTGTAGAGGAAATAGTGCACTTCATTTTTTAAGTCAGGTATTTCAATTCTAACGAAACAAATCTTTTATTTCTGTATAAGCAGCTTCTCCAAAAATGCCCAGATGTGAGGCTTGGCGTTGACAATTTTCAATACCATCCGTTCTTCAGCTGTCTTCAGTCTTCAGAACCTCTCGCAATTGCATGTGGTCCATCCGCGGTAAATACGACAGCAGAGAATGAGGTATGCTGATATCAGTGTCAATAGATCCAAAGTCAGTCCATTTGACTGTAAGGGTTTCATGGCAGACAGTGCTTCCTGAAAATTGCATCTTCTCTACTTCTTTGTAGATTAACTACATCTCAGGATTTTCATCTTTACTGTCAGACGATGCAAATATCATCATTGCAGTAAGTGTAAAATTATCTTATTAAAAGATAAAACAAAAAAATATTCAAAGCCGGGCCCCTTTTTTTTACCTCTTTGGAAACGATAATTAGCCTTAATAATTGTTTCTCTGCTCAACTTGACTCAACTTGACGCCACAAGTGTTACAAAAAAAAACTTTTCGACAAAGCTTCAAAAGAAAAATAGATAAGGTAATAAGCACCAATGAAAATATCAAACGAAAACAAATGAGAACCAAAAGTAAAGTGATAAATGTTACGGGTCAGAAGCGCGGAAAAACAACGATGATCAAGTCACATGCAATAACTTTAAGTATTTTATTTGATTGGTTGAGAAAGTAGGGCAAGTTTCCTTGGCAACAAACCTTGTGCAACTTTGAACTGCCGATCACCACTTTGAAGTAGAAGTGGTAAATATCCAGTTTAAAGTGGCTATTGCCAATTTAAAGTCGCGATCGCCAGTTCCAAAAAATGTGTCTATAGCAAAGCTCTAAATAAGTATTGTATTGTTCGGTTGCGAAAGTGGCCACCTACTCTTTTCCCTGGCTTACACGCTCTGCCCACCGACGAACACCTAAAAACAAAAAAACTAACAATGACAAGTCTACATTTCACCATAAGACAATATGCAACAAATACAAACGAACCGAAACAAACATTCGCCACGTTCTACAGAAATACCATGCAACAAGCGTACCAAAGTTCACAAAGAACTACAACGTTCGAGCTGTGGTTGGAATATTTGCCTTTGAGTTATTTCACACACTCATAGTTCATCAACCCATCCAATAACTCATTTGTTTATCTCGTTATTAAATCAGTTCGTTTTTCGAATTTGTCTTTTTATCATGTTCTAGGATGACCCTCTTTCAAATTAATTACCACTGAGTTTGGAGGTTTTTCAAATCTACGTCAAAAAAGATGTGAGCTTAACAATGTAAGTGAATAAGCAATTTTATTGAAACAAATGCATCTTCACTGGTTCTGTATGGATGCAAAAATAGTCTTATATCGTACATAAACCGACCTGTTTTCCAATGAGTAGCTCAAGTGTTTCACCTCTCACACCCTAACTGAGTCAGTTTGTATATTTTCCACATCGTTCTCTATAAGTTTCCTATTGCACTGGCAAGGAAAATTCTTAATGAAAATCGACTGACTGAGTGCAGTTTGTTGTGAAATCACACGCGTGATTTCAAAATTGAACGAGCGACGACTGATGAATGAGTGAAATACGAATGAAATAATAATAATGTTCGTAACAAAAACTGCATTGATTATTAAAAGCTAACCGTAGCTTTAGGTTGTGGTAACTTATAGAAAGTTTTTTTTCTTCTTTTCAGATGTTCAATTGCACTTAATAAAAGATATTTTCGATCGAACTTATCAATGTGTCTCTTGTTTGTTTGTCACACCGATAACTATCCATTACGTGAGATCCTCCTTCTCCAAAAACTTATGGCAAATAACAACCGTCTTGAGAAACTTTAAAAACAGGAAGCCTCGGAACGTAGAGTAAAATCAAGTTGCTGCCAATAACAGGGACTTTTTCTTATACAGCGTATGGCAAGCTGCCGATCAGTTGAGGCAAGCAAATAGTGGGCAGGCGAAATTGGCGAAAGTATAACGACATCTTCACCCAAAAACAGCTACGCGTCTTGCCTGAGGTATTTGAGAACGAGGTGCCTGAGGTGCTTGAGAGTGAGTTGTGTGCCATGAATCAGCGGTTATTGCGCGTAATGGCTAACGTAAAATTAGACTTCTCTTCGTTCGAGCGTTTCCTTGCGAGAATTCATAGACTAGAAAATATGTATTTGTCTCTGCGAGAATAGTTGGAAAATAAGATGGCTACTTGCCACCGACCCCGCGACATACACTGTGGTCCAACAAGAACAAACGAGGAACTTAAATTCCACGAAAATCGAAAGCTTGTATTTGCCACCACGCAATTATTTTGCATTCGCAAAAGTGGATTTCAAAGAATTTCAAACGTTTTCTCAGACCCATTTACGCTCAGGTAAATGGGTCTGAGGGTTGATTTTAATAAATGAGGATAAACTTGTCAGTATTAATTTCGGACAATTTTACCCTTCACTCGAATCAACCCTAACCAATACAGGTTACTAGCAAATCAAACCAAAAAAACCTGGAGCCTTAAACACTGAAATATTTTTTGTTTTGTTGTTGTTGTGATGGACAATTTTACTGTTTGGTCTATTTCAGGTTTCGCTGGTTAAAGGTACATTCAACTACAGTGCGTAGTATCTTCAACCTTTGCTTATAAAAATCTTTTTCACGACTATCGGTGTTTTGCCTCGCTAAAAGGATTAAGGATAAAATTCCTTGAAAGATCTGAGGTGTTCTTTTTGAGATGAGCCTATAAATCGGTTAATTATTTATCGTTGAAAAAGACTATTATTCCTATTTCCAATTTTCGGTAATACATTCATGATTTCCGTCACGAATATAGAACAGGGTTCCACACCATCTTAAAAAAAATTAACACTTATTCCTTAATAGAATCGAGAGATTCGTGTAGTAGGTGTGGTAGGAGTAATTTGTAGTACTAGAGGAAGTTAGGTGTAGCAGGTGAGGTAGGTGCAGTTTTGTGTTGTAGGTTTAGTTTGGTATTGTAGGTGTACTTTGTTGAAGAAATGTAAAATGGTTTCCTTGTTTACATAGCCTGATGTAAACACGCGGGAGGTTGGACCAAGTGTTTACATCAGGCTATGTAAACACGGAAACCATTTTACATTTCTTTTATAAAATAACTAATGAAAGAGGAACGAACACCGTGTTTATATACGCTCGTGTAAAATGGTTTTATGGCCAATCAGAGCGCGCGTACTATTTGAATTATTTTATAAAGTAGTTTGGTGTAGAGCATGCAGTTTGATTTAGTAGGTGTAGTTGGGTATTAGTTGTTGTAAGTGGTTTGGTGTAGTATGTGTAGAAGGTTTAGTTTGGTGTAGTACGTGTAGTTTGGTGTAGCAGATGTAGTTTAGTGTTGTAGATGTAGTCTGGCGTAGTAGATATTGTTTGGTGGACTTCGGTGTAGTAGATTTAGTTTAGGGTAGTAGGTGAAGTTTTGTGAAGTTTGGTGTAATACGTGCAGGTTGATGTAGTTTCGTGTAGTTTAGTGCAATAGGTGTAGTAAGAGAAGACTACTGTGGTGGGTGTCGTAGATGTAGTTCGGTGTTACCTACTACAAGTAAGGAGAGTTTGGCGCAATCAATAAAGCGCACGGTATTGCCAAGTGTCTTTACATGCGCCTTTACAAGCGTGCAAAACAAAGTCCTCCATCTCCAACGAGAAGAAACATCTGTCATCTGTTCTTGTTACTGATGGTTTTTCTTCCTCTTCCATGCAGAGTAACAAAAACCACGACACAAACCGCCATTACTGAACCCCCCACCGAGCTCAGATCCATCGCAGTTCTGCCTTACGTCAAAGGCCTCTCTGAAAAACTTCGCTTCTGTTAACAGCAACTGTTTTCAAGTCAGCTTCGATCACACCTAGTACACCCGAAGGATAACGTCGACGCTGCTAAACAGGATGGCGTAGTCTACAGGATTTCCTGCGAGTGTGCAAAGGTTTACAACGACCAAACAGGTAGACCTATACAGGAGAGAATCAAGGAACACGACAGGGATATCCTACTCCCTAAGACGCTGGCCTTTGCCGTTTCAAAGCACAACCTTAAAACCGAACGCGCCTGCTCTGTAAAGACTAAAGTTAATCGATCGTGATGCCCATTTCTATACATGCAGGGTAAAAGAGGCAATTCACGTCAGACTTCACCCTAACAACATTAACAGGGACAAGGGAATTGAGTCTCAGAAGCCAGAAGCCCGATCAAAAAACACAACAGCAGGAGGGCCGTGCGGCAGCTGACCATAAAGAGAAACTGATCCAAAAGTTGCACCAATCACAGCTATCGAATTCCATCCAAACTCGTTAACCCGACATGTTAACAGTATTACAAGCTTCTGGACTAACGATATTTTTCAGGGATCTTAAAACACCTAAAACTGAGTTAATTAAATGGCGCGTTTCCCTCCCTTTAATTTTTCGACGAAATTTACATTCAAAACACAAAACAAGAGTTTCAAATTTGTTTTACAATAAAAAAAGATACAACAATTAGAGAGCAAAGGAAGCCCAGGCATTAAAAACTTGCTCTTTTTCAGCCTCGTTTCCATGTCCTGGAGGGGCTCCAGATAGCCGTTAGCCGTAATTTCCTGCGCAAAACAAATTTCAATCTTGAAATATTCATTTCGTGATAAAAACCCTTAACCAAGTTTACAAGCAAAATTTGAGCCAAATCTGTGAACGAGCCTGTCTCATTAGCCTCTCGTTTTGCAATTGGGTAATTGGTTTAAACAGCGCCCTCAAAATATGTCGCAATGCCAGTACATGAACACTCTATCACGTTCAAAGGCATAAGAAAAATCTGTCGCAGTATTGGTAATACTAGGATTAAATACTGACCATAAAAAATCTGCCATTTTAATTCCAACAAATCTTATGATCATGACACAATAACTAATTATAACTAAGTATTAAAATTCCTCCGAAAGTTAATCAAAATTTCCATTCGACTAAAATAATCAAGCAATCAAACGACTGATTATTTTTCAAGTTCTATGGAAATCTTTATACATGCATATGGCTGTAATAGCTTTATATAAACCTTAAGGCAAAAACCGATTAAGAAAAAAAATTGTAAAAACATTGTGGGAAAACGTTTTCTAGGTGTTTCAACTTGAATGTAAATGTAACACCTAAAACTTGTTTGTAGATAACAACCTCATTCATGTTAAATAAAAAAATTTGATGATGATTTCAAGACATCACGAATTAAAGATATTACTTTTAACCTAGTTCGAACAATTCATTAAAGATCAAAACACTGAAAAGTCCTTTTCCTTTTGCGTGTCCAAATCCTTATAGCTCATAAGAGCATTCAAGACAAGTGGAGAATCAACTTTTGAAAAAGCAGAGATCAGTATGGGCTCTTGAGGGCTCGTTCGGTTGTCCCTGCTCTCAATAGAGGACTCTTACAGATATTTTGTAGGTAGCCGTGTGGTTTCTGCTCCAAATATCAACGCTTGCGGGCAACTTTTTACTTTCTTGGGTTTCGTCTTTTCTATGATACAGCTCCAATTCTCACTGCCTTAACTGAAAAGTAAAAAAGTCATAATTCAGGGAGAATCGTTAAGATCATAGAAAATTTTTCGTTCGGCCATGCGACATGAAACGATAAACTGCCCAACAATTATTATAGCAGAAAACTGTTTTTTACTCCTATCAATTTATCTATGAAAAAGTCTGTGTTCACTCAATTTAAAAGCATCTCAATTTCCTCGGGAAAAAAAGAAACTCCTAAACTCTACACAGCAAGAAAACAAAAACAGCATTTATGATCAAATATGTATCTCTAATTTGGATTTAAAGTTACTTTTTAGTGCATAAATGTTATGAAAAGAATAATTACATGGATCAGCAACTAAATGTCGCTGAAATCAAGTGTGACGTCATCACCAATGAGTACAAATGGTGCCCAGTACTTCACCTCCTTGAAGGTTTCGGATTCTCTCAGACACTTCATGGCCTGATTGAGAGCTTCACTTGCCTTCTTGCCTTTAGCAAGTGCATCGTAGAAGAAACTCATGAACTCTGGGGTTCCCTCGTCTGCAATCGCCCACAAGGTTACCACAACAGATCTGGCGCCAGCACCCAAGAATGCTCGGGCGATGCCAACCACACCCTCGGCCATGACCTCCCCACGAGCACTGTGACAACAGCTTAGAACAACCAGTCGCGCCCGCAGTCCAGCCTCCATAACATCTTTCATCGTCAGTAAATAGTCCTTCTCTTGAGGCTGAGGGGTTTCTCTTGTGGTGTTTGGTGCCAGGATAACTTCACCAGCTTCCATTTTACCATGTGCTGCTATGTGTACTAAAGCCACTGATGAGAGTCGTTTTAACACTTCATCTTTTGTTGCCATTTCTCCAATGAGGGGGGAAATACTGAGGATTCGTCCAATCATCTCCGCCTCTTTCCTTGCTCCCGGAAGTTGCACCAACCGTCTTCCTTGATAGATGATCTCTTCGAAACATGGGTCGCCAACAAGCAATGCACCGCTCTTCAGGTGAAATTCAGCTGGGCAATCATTGATTAGTTGTAAGGTCGTCAGGGACGGAAGCACGCGAATTCTGAATAAATCACTCAGATAAGTTGACTTCGAGTCCTCCAATGCTGCATAAGGCACAAGACAAAATTGCCCCTCAGCAACAACTGTAAGCTCGTTTCCTTCGATCAGATCCGCAATAAGAGTAACGATGATGTCATAAAGCTTCTGTAGAGCACTTGATTGTGAGTACCTTACATCAACTTGAATCATATTATTCGCTGCTTCCTCCGCTTTCGGCGAGCCATGGGAAAGATTTTCGCATTTAACAGTATCTCTTGCATCGATCTCCTTCAAGGCAGTTTTATTCAATTGCTCGATGAAAAATTCCAGTGCCTCTTCATACTTATAATTGTTGACATGTACCTTTCTCAACTGGACATTATCGTCGCCAAAGAAAACCCAGTAGTAAACGCACGGTCCACTGATAGCTATGAAAACTGTACCTGTTGGAACAAAACTCAGGGTAAGGAACGGGCCGCTGTTCCTTGAAGAATCTCGGGGCTGATATTTTGTGTCCAGCAGATCTTTCAGAGCTTGAGCACGTCCTTTTTCCTCAGCGAGAAGGGCGTTGACAAATTCATTTTGAATTAGTTTTATACGCCACAATCCTGTATATGCACTTTTATGCTGATTACGATACCAAATCTTCCACTGATCGTTAAATCTCAGACCGGCCCTGATACTATCATACGCCTCTACACAAGAGTGAAAGCAGTCAAAGGCCCTCTTGAGATTTCCTTCGCACTCAAAATTTTTTCCAAGAGAGCAGAGTGAGAATGCCTCTCCGGCCTTGTCCCCCACTTCTTTAGCAATTTCTAGACCCCGTTGATGGTAATGGATTCCTCTTTTGAACTGTCCTAGACCAAAATAAGCGCAGCCGAGATTGGCATAACTCCCTCCCTCTTCGGCCTTTGTTCCCACTTCTTTAGCAATTTCTAGATGACGTTAATGGTAATCGACTGCTGTATTGAACTGTCCTACACTATCATAAGCGCGGCCGAGATTGCCATGACTTCTTCCCTCTCCGGCCTTGTCTCCCACTTCTTTAGCAATTTCTAGATGACGTTGATGGTAATCGATTGCTGTTTTGAACTGTCCTAGACCAAAATAAGCGCAGCCGAGATTGGCATAACTTCTTCTTTCTCCGGCCTTGTCTCCCACTTCTTTAGCAATTTCTAGATCACGTTGATGGTAATCGATTGCTGTTTTGAACTTTCCTAGACTATCATAAGCGCAGCCGAGATTGGCATAACTTCTTCCCTCTCCGGCCTTGTCTCCCACTTCTTTAGCAATTTCTAGATGACATTGATGGTAATCGATTGCTGTTTTGAACTGTCCTCGATTATGATGAGCTATTCCTAGAAGGCTACAACGGATTCCCTCCTCGATCTTTTCTCTGTCTTCTTTGGCATTTCCCATAATACGCTCTTGGCTCTCTATTATTGTTTGAGATTTAATCGGTAAGTGAAGCAGAGGTTTCTTATCCTTCTCAATCTTAAAACGGGTTAAGAATAAATAACTGATGAGTGGATGTGTACAAATTTCAATAAAAATAAAAATATTAAAGGTATTATTCCATAAGTTGAGACATTTCATGTATGTGAATCGCTGAGAAAGTAAGTATTTCAGTCAAATCCTAAAACCTTACATCTAAAATTTGCATTTTTACACTAACTGAAATGATATTGATACTAATTTTGAAACAATGGCTGAAATATTTCTAGATTGTGAAACGAAATAGCTTCAAGAATTTATCGAAAATGTGGCAAATGTAAACACCAAGAAAATTATGAAGACCTTTATGTGGCCAACAGTTCTGACGACGTGGGCTGAAGAAAAACGGATCCGTCCGTGTATTATTAGCTTCGAAGCCAAGGAAATTGATGTGAATCTGAAGAAGTTTTTATCTCAGAAAGAATGACGACTCGGACTATGAGTCAGACAGTTTGGGTTAGCGTCACCGGACGTTCTTTTAATGGAAGCTCGTGGTATTTTGCAGAATTTTGAAACATCGCTCTCGCGGTGTTTTTCTCAAACACCCCTAAAAAACATGCGCTATTCCCTAAACAAACCTTAGAAAAGGACATAACTGTCGAAAGTGGATTTCTTTTTACGATTTTCAATTTTAAATATTTCTTACCAGAGTGAATATTAATATAAGTGTTAACAAGCTCACTAGGCGTAATCATTGTTTGGTTTGGGCGTCCTGCTGATATTCTTAGAGAGACACTGATGAGGGGCGTTCTGCGAATTAGATAAAATGCCCCTTCTGTCAAATGAAATGTTTTGGAATAATTGAAAATATTTTAGTTTCTTTTAACTGCTCAGCTTGGTGTTAGTGAACACTGCTTGCATTTCTTTGCGTATAACGTTTGAAACACTCGTCAAAGGATACCGCCAATCCCATATGTAGCCAGCTCCTTGCTTCTTTGTACAAGCAAAGCTCCATGCAAGCACTGGCGGCTGAGAAGGTAATGACGTGAGGTATCTAATTAATTACTATCCACATATAAAAGTAGCCAGAAAATCGTCTCACACCCCATTCACATCAGCAAAACATTTTTAGTCAAACCGGGTTTAACTGAATGGAAACCAGAAAGAGAGGACTGAAAAACTGAATTTTCCATAGAATTCATACAATCGCTCATTTGCATTTTCAATATGTTATATTTGAAGTCGACTAACATCGGTTTATACTAATTCTAGGAAGAAAAATTTAAACTTTGTTTAACAAACGACTTCAAACATTTAACATTTAATCTTTGGTGTAAATGAACCATTACTGGTTTAATTTTCATTTATAGCTCACTGACCTCAACTTGCACTTTTTATCTACGTAGCAAACATCCACGGGCCAGTTATTGTTGACACCCGAGGTATAGTCAGCTGCCGTAATCCATACAATTCTCTTGAAGAAATCACAGCAAAGTGGTTTAATGAATTTTGACTGCAACACCCACCTTTCTTAATAGCTTTGATTAAATTGGGTTCCAACTGAACAGAAACTGTTGCATCATTGAGACATTCTTAGTAGCTTCCTAAGGAATTCAGGAAGTAAGTATCAGTCGTCATCACTTGCCAATTTACGTATCCGTCTTTATACCTGGCCCAGACTTGGCCTTAGTTAAAACCAGGAGAAAATCATTTTATCGGGTAAAATTGGGGGAGATAAGGTTCACATTTTGACCCAGATTTGACCCAGATTTAAGAGAATGTGGTCAAACACCTTCGTTTTTCGCCTCTTGTCCTTTAGATATTTCAAACTTGGCAACTGGGTATGATCACAAGAAACTCACAGAGTTCATCTCAGGGCAATTCTCCTCATATTGATTTTTAGTTGGTGGTTTACTTATCAAAGAAGCAGCTCTACGCTTCCTTGGTATCATATTAGTCCATCGCTGGAGTTGCCTTCTTATGCTGAATAAGCCGACGCATACCCGAATTTCCTGAGTGCTGTATTACAAATTATTTCAATTCTCCTTAGGGAACGATGTGTTTCGGAAAAAGTATTGTTCTTTGCAACCTTGAAGACCATGAAAAAAAAAAAATTACTCAGATCTGGGAATTTCGGTTTTTCTATAGCTTTTCTTCGCTTTAGACTATATGACCCTGCAAGTGCTTTGACCATATTTGATTGCTTTTCCGGGCATCTTTTGAGAAGATTCCTTGCTTTTTTTCTCCATAAAATTCGTCTTTTAAAAAATTCATTGATTCCTAAGTTAGCAGATAGCCGAGCCATTATTTTGGTAGTCGAGTCAGCAGAATATGAGTCACAACGACTGGCGAGGGAGGACATGACGTCACGTAAGAGGATTACCACCTTGATTTAAGGATACGCACTTTTTGAGGGGTAACCACCATAAACTAAATTGTTCCTTTTTAGCTTGATATAATCGTAAGCCGGCTGAGACGCAACAATTCGAAATGGAAGATGTTATACTGAGTGAATTGGACGCGTAATTAATTTTAACCACAGAACGGATAAACCTCCGCACAACAACAGTCCTGAGATTCTGGTCTTCGAATCTGTGTGGGAATTTCGATATTCTTATTAGTTGCTTTGCAATTTATTTGGCAAGTATACTTTTCATAATTTACGGTAAGAATATCTCACAATTGCGATGAAACTTTGCATGAGAATTTCATCCTAATGCTCTGTTGCTACAAAGCTTGGCGTTCAGCCGTATATCTTCGCAGTTCACTTGAAGACCTTCCGAGTAGGAGTTTATCGCGTTTTGATGTTCTCCCTGTCTGTATTCTTTGTTACCTTCCTCGAGACATACTCTTGCTATATCTGAAAACACAGCGGTTTAACATTAATGATTTCGTTTTAACAAGGTTTCGTTTTCATGTCGTTAGATCCCCTTTTTAATTCCTATCCTTTACAGGCCTTTCGTTCTTTTTGAACAGTCGGTTACTGTATACATGGGCCCGCCGACCATTAACCCTCACCCCACTGATATCTGTAAGTTTTACAAACCGTTAACTCTAAGATGATGTTTTGAATCACTTCTAAATGGTCTCCAGACCAATGAAATTCGGGAACTCTGGCCATATATGGTGTGGTGTGTTTGAAGGAACGCAGAATCAGATAAAACTTTTTGTAAACGTTATTGCCCATTTGATTTCCACGATAAGTCTCCTCTCGCCTTTAGTTACAAATGTTTTACCACAAATGTTTTTTAATTGTATCAGGATATATTTAGCAATAATAGTGATTCATAATTTATAAAGCAACTGCAAAAGTGCACGTGGCGTAAATGAGAATCATTCTCGACATTTTCTTTGATTTTGATTCAAATCTATCCCTGATACTGAGTACGATACTAATTTTTTCATTACATTTTTCTTGTATTTCTAGCGGTAATAAATTTAATGATGATTTTCATTCCATGTATATCTATACAATTGTACACCTCACACCTACAGCTTGTTCGTGACCCACGCAGCAATAAAACTCAGTGTTTCTCTGTTGATAAAGTTTAAATTCGAACATATAGTTTCTGTTTCAAAAGTTATTCAAAGAATAGGTAAAAAACTTAAAGGAAATGTGCCTAGTTAAAAACCACACCGAGGCGTCTTTTAAAGAATCTAATATCTCACCTCTTAATGGATCATCGTATACCTCCAGTTTGGTGTCATTTGATGTCACTTGACTTTCGTTTGTCCCTGAAATTCAATCATTTGATAAACATTATTACTATTGCCAGAGAAAACGGCAAAAATATGAAAAATAAAACTTTATTAAAATGAATTATTATTCATTATTATTACCGAAATAAAGCTGAAAAAACCTTTAGATATCACAAAACTATGGAGAAATTAAAAAATATCTTTAAATGCATTGCTGACATAAAAGAATCTGTTGCTGTATAATTTGAAAGGGGATATATGGAAATTTCTCTTGTTAGACAGGCGTGGTATTCTCCGCGTCCTTCAGAGCAGGATTCTACGCAACCATTAGCATTTTCTGAGCCTAAATGTTTACCTTCCGAAGTAAACACATGAGCTAATGTCGTTTGCATTGCGCAAAGAGCATTCCCGCCAAAACTGAATTCCGACCGAACCGCGAAATACGACAAATCACCTTTTGGATGAGCAGTTTAAATTGATGAAAAAAAATATATTTTTTGAGGAAGTCGAACGATATTTGCAAAGCTTCCAAAAAAGTAAATAAATAAATAAATGGTAACGCTGGCGAAGTTTCATTTTCATACATGATCAAGAATTCGTAATAATTAAAGTTTTTGGGGTTAAATTTTTAATTTTTATGTCACCTTGCTCTTTATCACGTTACTCCAATTTCTCGTCCTTTTTTTTTCTTTTCATGTGGTGTAACCCACGAGCGAACAAGATTAAGGCGAATCCAGCTGTGTGTGAATCAGCCACCCGAGAGGGTGTGATGTGCTCTCTCAGGATTTCCCACATTGAAGTCGAAAAAAAGAAATGATGTGCTTGTAGCCGGTCCATCACTTTGTAATTTCTTAACCAGACATTTTTTTGTTTCACAAACATAGAACGTTTTCCAGCAGTTTTAAATACAAAGGAGCCACGAGTATATCTCCTTATAAGTCAAAATAAAGAAAACTGCAACGAGTCTCGCAGTTTCATTCATTTTGGTAACCTCTTGGTTTATACAAATAATTTTTCTGTATAATATATCCCTTATTGACGAAACCATCGTCGCGGTCCTTAACAATCCTGAGAAGGAACTTGGGCGAATTTACGGCTGCTTAAGCTCATGATCGAGCTTGTCCAGTTGCGGGGTATTACGTGTCATGATTAACAATTACTCGCCGCAGGCTCAGTGAATTTTGTTGAATAATCCCCGAGACTAATCCTCGGAACAATTACACTATATTAATTTATAATATTAAAATTTTTTAGTTCCTGTTAAACCGCCATCCTCTGAATCGGTTTATCCTCCAAAAGTTGTCATTATTATTTCTACATGCCTGAAAATATCAAGAATAATACGTTTAAAATTTCGATAAAACCATGAAAGATTTCATAGTAACGAGCAATAGATCAGTCTACAATCCCTTGTCACGAGTAAATAACAAATCTCTTCAAATGTCCAGTTTAGAAATTAAAATTGTTCTTTTACTTCATGAAAGTTCTCGTGCTTGTCTTTTTCTTTGTTTTTGTTCTTGCTCTCCAATTTTGTGTATATTTTTAATGTTTCTGTATTCCTATTACTGCATCCTGCGATTGAGACTTAGGCTCAGTCATTTTCTTTTCAATATAGGACACAAAATATTCGCAATTCAAAATCCTTTTTTCAGTTCCCCGGAGAAGGACAGTCTCCTTCATATAAAACTGAATTGACAAGGATAAGACAACCTCCGAGTTATACTGTTCTTGTACCAAGAGCTCAAGCGGTGCACATAACACTGGAATCCGCCATGCTGTAGTTTCATAAATCTCCCTTGGGCAGATAAATCAGCTACTTCGATGTTTATTATGTTTATTTTAGTGTCAGCATTGAGAAATAATTCCTTCATCGAATTCAAACTAATGAAGAGAGAGGAGAATTTTTTTTCTCGGGGGTCGAATAAAGAAAAATCTTTTTATCCGTCACGAGTGTGTAATTAAGAGAATCTAAGCATCTTCGAGGATTCAATCTCTAAACCCGTAGATCTCGATGTTTTTAATTTCTTCATTCGACGATGGAGCTTGAACTTTACTCTCTTTTCTTATTTATTTTCAGACATGACGCTTTCGACGATTCAGATCCCAGGAGAATGCGGGAAGTCTTGTCAAATATGAACCCAGCGTATGTCATGACTCACTAACGAGGTCTTTTGTAACTTTGGACTGGAGATTTAGATCATAAAAATTTGAATTTCAAGGTTCGAATCCTCGAGGGAAACTAGAGATTTTTCTTTCTCCCTCGCTTACGACGAATTAATGTCATATTTCTCTGATTCTTTCGTCGTAAGTTTAAATTTTTTTTCATATGTGTATTTAGTCATTAATCCAGTACTCACCTGTAACTCTTGTGAAATTGTGATTTTCCCCGCAAGCGTATAACAAAACGGTTTACTTGGTAACACGAGCAGTTTCGAAGAAGCTGAATACAATTATGAGCTTATTGAACTCAAAACAAAAAATGGTGTATCATTTGTTAAATTTGTAAGTCACGAATCTATTTTTTGGTCGTGCATGCTATTTTACTTTTCAATCATCATGCTGGAACTGAACGTCAGATAAATTTATAGCTTTTCTTTTTCGTTTTAAGGAGCGGAGTAGGTCACAAATATGAATGTAACGCAGAGTCTAACTTCCCAGCGGCCAGGGACAGTCTCATGGACTAAATGTCCAGTAGTCAGGAATTTTCACAGAAATTCTACCGAGAGGTTCTTTCAAACTTCTTAAGAGTGTTGAATGCTTGTTAAGAAATTTCATACGATTCCAAAGTTTAGTAAGTGTTTTTGTTGACGAGTTATTGCCTAGTGTCATGTAAAGAGCGTTTGATCCGATCATGAAGTCATTTCCCATGCACCCGTTTCCTGTCACGCTCTCGTCGCCTTCGCGGTCACACAACAAGCAAAAGCTGGCACTAATTAGTGTTAAGAATTACTAACAGAAATATAATTCCTTGAGTGAGGCTTAAGCGTATAACACGGCGTTTATAGGTTAAATTTGGACTGACCAAAAATCACTGTAAATTTTTCAGGTGCACCTGATGGCCGGCAAACTTAAAACTCAACTGACATCATTAGAAACTAAAACCTTACCGTAGCTTGAATTTATCTAACACTTTTAAAATGTAACAGAAAATTTTCTTTTATATCGACAATGAAACATTTATCAAAGAGACTAAATTTTGATCGCAATCTAAGGATTCAACACCAACGGATTCATTTGCGACTTTGATCACCGCTCGTGTCATTAGACAAAATCGAGAGAAAATTTCCCTATTGATTAGCGCTGGTGCACACACAGAGTCATCTGCAACCCACCTTCGGATACTTCGGTGGCTGGGATGCATGCGGGTACTGGCCTGGACGTTAAGCCCTCAACATTTTCTTCGGCAAAGCTGGCTTGGGGGCGGGCCATACCCGCCTTCATAAACAGTAATGCCGCCACAAGATAAATATACCCTCAAAGATGGTTATGAAAAAATTTTAAAATTTGCTTCTCAGCAACTGCTGGTAAGGACCACCTTTAAATAAACAAAGATAGAAGACCTCTTTGGAATAGATACACTGAAGACACTACTGCAACTTTGAATCTGTTGAATTATGCAATTCTTATTAGTCAGCCTGTTATTAGAGTATTTTGCATATGGTTGGGTTCGAACAGAGTAAGAAAGAAGTTGGAAAGAAGGTTTATTCCCCAACTACAATGTTTTGTATCTCCAAGACACTTCGCTGATCAAAACTTTCTTCACGGCCATCGGCGTTTTGACTCGCTGAACAGGAAATCAAATGCTTTGAGGGACCTGAGATGTTCTTTATATAATCAGCTCGTAAATCGGTTAAATATTTGTCGCTAAAACCGAGAATATTTTCAATTTTCCAAATCAACAAAATTGTGCCAAAAGCAGGAATTTCAGATAAAGAACGCTTAGAATTTTGTAATTGATGAGTATTGGGAAAAGGCCGTTTTTGAGTATTTCTTTCGTAGGAGCTAAATGTTTGGAGTATTTTATCGAAAATTCCACTCAAGGCTAATTTTGTATTGCAAGGAGCCCCACCGAATTATTCCACGGTTGTAGGTCAGCGGACAAATCTTGCATTTCTGTTCCTGGCGCGCTTATAGAAAATGCTGCTATAATGACGCAGTCTAATTGTGAATCAGACTCAAGAAACCATTACGAAGGCCAAGATGGTTTTTGTAACGTCTTGGATAAGTTTTTTTACATTCCCATGTTTAAGGGAATATTTTTCGCAGAAGTCAGAAACAGAATGCAAAGAAAGGTAGGTCTTTAATCATTTAGTCCAATTTCGATAAAAGTTTTTAGTTGGTGTGTAAACAACGGAAAACTTTTACAGACCGATTGTGCGGCTACCTTTATCAAACCATTAAAATACTTTACTGGCTACCGAACATAAATGTGAATATCCAAGAGTTTAAGTAGAAAAAATTGTGTTTTAGGCGAGCTCAAGGTATTGAACATCTAAATGCACTCAATAAACGGAAGGAACGAGGCTCTCTTTTTGCCAAACTTGATTTAAAACAAAGTATCATAAGTGGTCGTTATTGCGACGCTATCATTTCTATATTTCAGTTTTGAAAACGACTCCCGCAAAAAGATGGAGAAGCACAAAGACAAGTAACCTGATTTTTATGCCGTGTAAACGTAGCTGATTTCTTCTTATCATTTCTTTTTTTAAAGCTTCCGAACTGGAAGGACTACTTGCTAATATATAGCTGAACTGCGTAGAGCGGGCCCGGCATATTCCAAATTCCAAACCCTATCAAACCTTGAAGTTTGAAAGTTTCATCAGAACTGTTGGTATATTTAGGTCACCTTCAAATCCTGCGATAACATTTTCGTTTAATTTAAGCCAGAGAAGATAAAAATCACGCTGTGGCAAAAAAACAAACAAAAACAAACAAACAAACAAACTGAGCAAGTCTTTAGTTTAAATTTTTTTTTTAATTGTCAAGGTTTCAACTACACCTAATACAGCAAGCTTGGAAAGAGTACAGAACTAGACGAAGAGTAATAATTTTTAGCCTTAGTGATCTAAATTTTACTTATTTCATCTGTAGTCCGTGTTCAACTTCTACATTTTTAAACATCCCAAAGACCAAAACAATTGACCGTAAAGAGAGTGAATTTTTTGTCTTTCAAAAATTACGATTGCTCGTTTATTCCAGACTGAACAAGAAGACAAGCAATCATTTGATTACTTATAAACGACAAACGTGAGAAATAATAATTCAGACAGCTTTTCATATTAATGCTTATGCAAAGCACGTGAATATTATACAATGTTACAATTAGTTTTTAATTCAATATTTCAAACTACAATCTTCTCCTCCTCCTTAATTTCTTATTTCGTATTCACGTGCGGCTCACGTGTGATATAATCTAACGAGATTTGAACTTGGCATTGGCAGTTGACCCAGACACTTCCGTGTACTCTTTATTTTTGTCTTGTTTCGTTTTGTTGTTTTTTTCTTCAAACTATATAGAATAATCTAGCACCTCTCTGGCCTTCTGATTGGCGGTGTTTCTGTAACATCTAGAAAATTTATCAGTATTAAAGGCTAAGGGTTTAGTCACGGATGCAGAAGGTTCCTATGCAAAACTTAAGCCATCGGCATCACTAACAATTAATTTTTTTCCATATTGCTCTGTGCAAAGATCCATAGAAAAAGAAAAAGTCAGGAGATGTCCGATTATCTTACCAAAATGCAAAGAGTGGAAGATTTGGACAGCGTTGATTTCCAGGGCCTAATTAAAGTTAAGAAACTTTGGAAAGGAGGCTTTGGCGAGGTAGGAGTTTCTGTAATATGTATATTATAAATATTAAGACACATGCGGCTACTAAGAACCCCCCTTCGATCGACGAGTTAAAGGAATTTGAAGACGACATGCTAAAAATGATACAATCGACGAAACTCAAACAAGTAAACAACCCTTTTCTGAAGACGACGAAGACGACACCAAACGCATAAAAAAACGAAACCAAGCTACTCATCGCCGCTGACGTTTATAAACTAGAACCGTCAACATACAACGATCTACTAAAGCAAAATAACACAAAGTCCTACAAAAAAGCACAACCTAATACCACACGAGCCATCCATTCAGAAAACAAAAACATCGCAACGAAACGAGGCATCGATGACAGAGTGGACATGACAGCTAACAAAGACGCTTTCATAACACTGAAAGACCACAAACCGAACTTCGCTAACAAACCGACCTGCCGACTAATTAACCCCAACAAATCCGAGATAGGCAGGATCAGCAAAACAATCCTCGACAGAATCAACAGCAAAATCACGAGAGCATCCGAATTCAATCAATGGAAAAACACAGCATCCGTGATCGAGTGGTTTAAAGCCATTAAAAACAAACAACACCACAGTTTTATTTGGTTTAACATCGAATAATTCAACCCCTCCATCAGCCAAGACCTCCTGAACAGAGCACTCGACTTCGCCTCAGCCTACGACAACATCACCGACAACGAAAGAAACATAACCCATGCAAAGCATTCGATCCTAATGCCCAAACAAAAACTTATGCAAAAGAAGGCCGATACAACATTTGACGTCACAATGGGCGGCTACGACGGTGCCGAAACATGCGAGCTAGTAGGAAGTTCCCTCTTTTCCCAACTGCGGAAACTCAACATCAACATCGGACTTTACAGATACGACGGACTGGCCATTTCAAACACCACACCGAGAGACACAGAAAACATCAAAAAAGAAATATGCTGCATCTTTAATCACAATGGACTACGAATCACCATCAAAGCCAACAAACAGACCATCGATTTCTTAGACGTCACTTTCAACCTGAAAAAAACACCTACCAGCCCTTCACAAAGCCTAACACCACACTACAAGACGTCCACCGCGAAAGCAACCACCCACCAACCACCACAAAGAACATACCCGCCGGCATTAACGAAAGACTGTCATCCCTTTCATCTGACAAAGCATCCTTCAACCAAGCCGCTCCTCCATACGAAAAAGCACTCGACGAATGCGGATACCGGTACACTCTACACAACGAACCAGCCACGATTAACAACCGAAAAAACAATGGAACAACATACTCTGGTACAACCCCCCATTCAGCAAAAACGTCAGCACCAATACCGGACACAGATTCCTTGCCCTAGTAGACAAGCACTTCCCGAAAGACCACAAACTTAGAAAAATCTTTAGTCGTAACACAATCAAGATCAGTTACAGTTGCATGAATAACACTAAACAGGTCATCGACAACCACAACAAACGCATTTAACTTCATCCAAACACATCAATGACACCGCAGATAACACAAACACAATAGACACCAAAACTTGCAAATTAGCACAATCATTGTAATGGATTGTAACATGGTACAATTTGACGCTTAAAGTCACCGCCTCTAAGCTGGCATTAAGTGCAGTAGCAGTAGTTACTTGTGTTTTATCATAGCAAGTATGTTTAATTCAAGATAAAGAAGATATCAAGCTTTATTAACAATTACAATATAATTTGGTCTTCTTTTCACGAGGTACAGACCTCGCTGCACTCAGTCCCGAAGTCATGACCACGAGCCAAATATTTTTCCATCCGACCCACCGACTCAGTCTTTAAGTACATAATCTGATACCTTGAGGAACAACTCAAAACAACGAGACAAATGTTTAAAAAAAAAATTGCATAAAAATTTCCCCGTTCACCGGACGACCAGCTGCCAATTTACAGAATGCAGCCAAGGAGTTGCCTAACCGTGGTTGAATTAACAGTTACATTAACGGTTGAATTAATGTCGCAACAAACTGTTCAAAGTATTGTTAAATAGACTCTTTAACGCTTGGCTATCCTCCTCATACTTCAGGTCTCGCAATATTATTGCCGAAAAACCCGTGGATATTACGCAGTAAAAACCTTTAAGAAGAATGAAGCAAAAAAATTGATGGTGTTGAAAGAAACACTCATCCTCCTCCGCTTGGCTGGGAGCTCCTGTGTTACGCAGTTATGCTGGGCATTTACCATCAAAGTATGTATTTAAGAGGTAATTTAGTGTTAACAACTTAAATTAGCCACCGTAAAGGGTAAAAAAGCTAGACTTAGCGTTAGCCCTTCGTCAGAGCGATGCATGTATTTAAGAAACGTTTTTTATGGAACTTTGCACATCGTACCAGTGGAGCGTTGTGAGGACTTCTTTGTTTCAGACTCAACGCAAGTTGAGCCTGCCACTGTTGCAGTCAGTTTTTGTTTATTAACAAATAGCTAGTTATTGTTTAGGAGCCGGTTTTTTTTTAAGGGGGGGGGGGGGCAAAAGATTTAAGGGAGGGGAATCAGTCGTCATCAACAAAGTATAAGGGAGGAGTCAGGGTAAATTGATTTCAATTAACATCCAGTGAGAAAGAATCATAAAACATAAAGCATTAATTGAAACAGCTGTAATGCTGAGTCAATACACTAAGTAGAATATGTTTTTTTCACAGCTCACAAAAACAGCATTAGCGCTGGAGTTTTTGCCCGGCAGGGACTTCGCTGGAGTTCTTCGAGGGGGGGGAGGAAAACTGAGTGAAGAACGCGCCAGGTAAGTTTTGAATGAACATAAATTTTACGCCTTGTGAAGGAAAAAAAGCTAAGCATCCCAGGAGTATTTAAGGTTGTTTTCCTAATTGTCACTCATGCTCATTAATTCTTTACCAAAATGTAGGCTTTTTCTATGCCGCTGTCAATGCATTCAGTCTTAAGTTTGCAGACTTGCAGTTGCTTATTTTCTTTCGACTAAGACCGAGATTACAACGTAGAAAGTCAATTAAATGTATTCATACAACAGCGTCTGGTATTTCAGGTTTTACGCCGTCGACATCGACATCGACATCGGCCTAAGATTAAAATATTTGAATTCAAAAAAAGTCATCCACAGGTATGTTTGTGGCATAACGCACTCAGTAATGTCTCATTTCGAAGGAAAAATTTGCTTTTTACCCAGTGTCTTGGAGACCTTTGTCAAACAACACAGACGATATTGATAACGATACCAGTAACGATAGAGAAAATGACAGCGACAACGATAACAATAAGACTGACGACAAGAATTATAGGAACGAGAAGGATTATGGGAATGATAAAGATACTTCATAGTTTAGAGAAGATAAAACAGCCGGCATACACCCGTTTCTTTCCAATTGCTTCTAGGATACAAAAATATCTTCTCGTTCATTCCGGCTTAACTCCAATGTCGATTAACTTACCTTCCCTGTCAAACAAGCTATCTTGGTGCAAATTGGCTAAAATATAATGCACCAGTGGTGGACGACGAATCTTAGTGAGAAAACGAGAAAGGGCTTGTTTTTGAAATCGCGGCGCCACAATTGACATGAGCTGTATTGGATTGGAATCTAGAAAGAACAGGTAGAAGATTTTCCATTATAACAGAAAAATTGATGTAAATCTGGTTTGCCTTGTTGTAAAGTGATGTACACTAAAAATGAGTGAAAGAAGTTTTTTCCAACCTATTTCATCCGAGATCCAAAACCGGAAAATATTCTGGTAAACTCAAATGGCCACCTGAAGTTGTCAGACTTCGGTCTGAGCGAAGTTGTCGCCTTTACAATCACTGAAGAATGTGGAACTTATTCATATATGGCGCCTGAGGTATAAGGCATTGTAGCAGATTATACTGAAAAGTCTTTGTTCAAATTTCTGGTGTTTTTTCTCACTATTTATTTACCTTCTCGTTAGATTTTTAAGAAAGTTCTTCTTTCTTTTCCTCTTACGCTGAGGGTAAAATGTATTCCTATAATCTTCCACTAAGGCCAATCTTAAGTCAAGGCATTGTCAAACGAGATCCAACAATTTTCTCAGCAACATAGGGGTATGTAACCTCTCTATTTTTCACGAAAATTTGACAAATTATGATAGTAATATTTTTTAATGCCTCTCCGCCCTCAGTTCCGACAAAAGAGAGTAGAAGGACCCCCTGCCAGAAGACCCTGACCACGCCCTTGTTAATACATTGATATTTCAAATCAGGCTCATGCAGTTGAATTGTTAAAACACTTTTTGCAATGCTAATGAACTGCACTCAATCTGTGTTACAGATGATCATGGGAGAGTCTTATACTTACTCTGTGGACTGTTGGTCCTTTGGCGTGACTTTATTCCTGATGCTAACCGGCAAGGTTTGTTCAAATAATGTTGCCACAACTCACTCATATAAAAAATGTTTGCAGTGTCAATTTAATGATAACGACAATGATATTGAACTTGGATCAATACACTCTCAACATCTGTAAATAATAACTGGCCCTTGGGAAGGACGCAAATGCTTACGAATCAAACCTTTAACAGTGAAGTAATCATGAATTGCCATTACCTTTCGTCCCATGGGAAGAGGACACCCTCCTGTGGCAAACATGGTAAGGGGACATACCACCCGAAAAGGGGATTTGTTTTAGGCTTCAGGTGTCCTAAAGGTTACAGAACAGATTACATTAAATGGACAGGAAAGGAGGTTGGAAATAGTTCACCGAGGGATTTGGAAGAGAATAAAAGTTCAACGCTGATTAAAATCATGAGCCCATTTCAATAGTTTAGAAAAACGTTGCAGTCCTTTGTGCATTTGTGAAATGATTGAAAGTTGTACATGACAGCGGCATCTTTTCTGCAAAATATGGCGAAAGAAAAGACTGAGAAGGGCTTGGATATGACTGAGGACCGAAAAACAATAAAGGTTCCTACCCCCCATGGGGTATGCTATACAAAACTTACCAAGAGATATACATACATGTACATGTTTATAACTTAAAAATCATGAAATTTATTATTCAAACTAAGTTTTAGTAAATCTTTACATTAATATGGATTTTCTCATGAACCAGCTGTCAGTTATGTTAAATGGAAATTGCTAACTTCCACAATTATTAACAATAATTACATTGTTATCTTACTTCCCTAACCTACATTACTGGTTGCCTTTGTTAGAAAACCTTGGAACAGTCAAGCTCAGTTGCCTCAAACGCTGTCAGAGACTTTTTGTTGACAATACTTTTAGTAGAAATTTCATGTCTTAGACAAACAAATTCAACACCTAATTAATCTTTCTTTTTTCATGATTATTGTTGCTGCTTTTTTTTTCAGTTTTTTGCTCTATTTTCATGACTAATTGCTGTAATTTGTTTTGCTGTTTTTATTCTTACAAAACATTTTTGTAAGAGTTCCAATACTTGTGGATCATCCACACACTTTGCAAACATTTGGCATGCAGACAAGACAGAGGTAGTCAATGTTCCCTTTGAGAAAAAGCACCTTTTAAATGACGTCTTCAATTTACTTTATTTGAAACTCTGATCTGAAAATATTTGTCAACAAGACTTGTTAGTAATGAGAAGTACCAACCAAGTTTCCTTTCATAACTTAATTTCTTAAATGTCCCAATCACTGGATCTCCCAAAAAATATTACATCTTTTATTTTTGGTGCATATTACAAGTCCTTCTTTATATAAAAATGAAAAGTGCCAGTCACACTTCAATAATAACAGCTCTTAAAGTTTACTTGTTGTTCTTCTCTGTCTGTCAGCTATCAACAAAATTGTTTTATACTTCGGGCAGTGCATAACTATTTGTGGACCAGAGTTCCAACGCACCTCTGTAATCGCATATAGCTACTTCTGTCTCTTGTACAAATGTTTCTCCTTTGTAAGACGCACTCTACTCTGTTGTCAGTGGAAACGACTGACTGAGGAATCGAGATGGCGGTGTTGGAACGTGTTGCTGAACGCTTGCTACGGTCAAGCTTTGTAGATTTAGGTACTGGTACACTGGGATCATCTATGTATCTCTTATACTTCCGAATATGGTATCCTTCTTTTATAAATATGAGGGCAAAAGACGATTTGTAGTCGCATTCAAAACTGTGATTGGCTTGTGTTATTTCTCACCTTTGCCATTAACACAACTCAAGTGAGTTTCGAGTCTTTGTTTCCTCAACAACTTTCGGCCACAAATCGTGCATTTGTAATACGATCGATTCTTGTCGATGATTTCTACATAGAGTGAGCTCACATCATTATTTATATCACCAAAGTACCATCTTCTAGAAGCAGAGAACCGGTTGAAGAAGTCAGAATAAAGTTGTGCGCTTCTCTTAACACTGCAATCGGCAAGCCAGCGGATTCACTTTGCTAGCCAATGACAAGTCTTAACGATCCACGTGATCATGCCCGTGATCGGAAACAAAGAAGACTCCATTTGGCGCTCATCTTTGAATGTACTTTTCATCGGTTGATCGCTTTTCTCAACTGTTTTGCTTTATATAACATTTCTGAAGATAGCTTTTATTGTGGTTCAATGTGAAAACGAGAATAGCGTGAGTGTTGTAAAAGAAAAGAAAGTCGTTGGCGCCGTGGAGTTAAAAGAAGGGACAACAGTTGACATATTGACTGGTACAAACAAGGACCGAGTGGCCATCTGTAAAGCTACGATTTTTAAAGTTTGTGGTGAGTAAAAATTGCGATATTCGTGACGTGATTAAAATCTTATAAAAGAATAGATGTAGATAGATGTAGCGGGTTGAATTAAGCTTACATAACGCTCGGCGCAACTGAAACTAGAATAATTCTGAGAATCGAATCGGTCACTTGCATGCCGCAGTTTCTTAAGCTTGTGAATTACAATGAAATAATCTGTAAGGTTTCAAGATTCCTTTAGTCACGTTTGGGAATATTCAAGATTCATAATAGGAACTGTTATTAAACAAACTTTAGTACATAAAGAAGCCCTCCTTGGTAAAAACAAAATAATGTATTCAGCCCTTTTTTAGTAAGATCCATGAGAGAGATGTACTAACTCCAATATAAAAGTCACTCAATAAAACAGAGATTTCTCAATTTGAGAATCCAATGAATGCCCTTTTCCTCATAGCCATCTTAAAAGCCTGGTCTGAGCTTTAAATATACATATTTTAATACATTATTTTTTTTTCAAATTCAGATGTCAAAGAATCCAGATACAAAATGGTCAACGTTCTTGTAGACAACCTCATTCAAGGCCAACCCATTGTGAGCCCAGGAAAAAAAATACAAACAGTACAAACAGCAGCTAAGTTTTCAGTTTAGGATAACTTCATTCTAATTTATTGTTACAGTTACAACAAGATTTTAATCAAAAAATCAATTTTATTTGTCTGTAATTAGCCACTTCACTCCCAAGAGTGCTTGGTTTTCAAATATAACTTAAGATATTGTATTTTATGGAAAAGAATCAACAGATTTTATTCACAATTTGTGTCAAACCAAATTTAATGATTGATTAGATCTATTTTATATGAATAGCTGTAATTGAGGATTAATCCGTATGAAGTTTTCAAGAAAAGAAAAATAAATCAAATTTCATCCTAATATTACCACACATTGATGTTAATAATTAATCAAAAATATTTTACATGAAAGCCTTAATTAAGCTTCTAAATAAATTTCATTAAATACTTGAACTCTAGCTGGGTTTTTTTAATTTAAAGTATTTATTTTATATCATTAGCCTCAAATTTTTGCTTAAAATTCCCAGTAATTCTTAAACATTTCTAAAAATTCCCAAAAATTCCCAGAAATTCCTAGGAATTTTTTAGATTTACAGCTTTTCAGGGAAAGTCATTGGTTCTCTGAGTTGCAGTTCCTAGGAATTCCAAGTCCTGTTGGCTTTAAACTTGGAATTTCTGGGAATTTCTGTGAATTTCTAGGAATTTCTAGGTTTTTAGAACCAGAGTTGTTATGGTTGGGAATTCCTAGGAATTCCTAGGAATTCCCAGTCCAAATTTACCGTGAAAATTCACACCTTTATTCCTAGGAATTCCTAGGAATTCCAAAAGCCATTTTGCAAGGGATTGCCTTTTAAAGATACCTATTAAAGCTGTATTCAGAAGCAAAGACACATAGGTAGTATACTTCTGCCTTACTTTTATATTAAGGGATTTCTTTTTATGTAACATATATCCATTTCTTTAATTTCCTCCTTAACCTGCCTGCAAATAATTAAATTTTATGTTTTAATTCAAGTGTGAGTAGATAAAACAGAAGTGTTGCAGAGTTCTCCTTCCAGACTGAATTCAGGTGAGAACATCAGTAAACTAGTTGATGTCATATGCTTCTCCTGAATCTTTAATTTTATTGCTCTGTGTTTTTTTTACAAAGGGTCTTTTATATCTTTGTGTGCCAGCTAATGAGTAAAATCTCGTTGAATAGATAATAAATAAATCCATCTTAAAGTTTTTGGCATTTACTATTTTAAAATTCATAAATGGCATTCTCTTTTAACCCATGTAAAGAGATATTACACATTTCTTAAACTAAAATCTGAATCTTTAAGTCAACTTAACTTTAATGAGTTTGAAACTTCATTGTAAATAAGAACACTTTACTGGAGTATGTTACATTTATTTGCTGCCTTTCTGGTGCATATGATTACATAACCCTTTAACTCTGAAGATCTCATCAGTAATTCTCCTTACTGTCTGCCAAACAATTTATGTGCTGTTAGGTTGGAGGATTTGGAATTGGATCAACCGATTATCCCCTAATTGATATTTTTCCTTATTCTCATTACTTGTCTGTTTGATAATGTACTGATGGTGTAAGGAGAAATTCTCTCTAGATCACTAGTGGGACTAAAAGGGTTAAAATGGGGGATTTCATTATATTGTAATGATTAAAATTGTTCAAAATGTAGCAAAAAAAGGAATGTTATGTTATGTTTCATTTCTCTCTGCTCTCAATATAGTGGAAAAACCTGTTGCTGGTTGCTTATGTCTTTAATGTTTAAATGTTCATGGGAAATGCTTTTTTTTTTTTTTAATTGAAGATAGAGAAGTTTTCAAAGCTGATAGAAATAAGCTGTTTGCTAGTAATGAAAAGCAAACTGACAATCATACCTCAATGCTTGACATGCTTCTCTCAAATATGTCAGTTATGTGTATCTACTATTGAAGTGGTGTCTTTCTTGTGCTATGGTTCATGAGCTGTCACCTCTCATCAAGTCCAGCTTTGTTCACCCCCATTGCACTTGCCTTAAACCAACATCTACCAGAATCCTTTAAATAGTTGATACTAAGATAGGAAAGGGCCCTGGTGGTCAGCATTGAGTTTGGTCTTTTCTCATGATAAATTTTGTAAACAAATACGGGGTTTCTCTCATTGAAAACCCAGTACTTCTGACAGGTTCTTTGTGATTGGACAAAACGTTTTCTCCACACGTGAAAATGTCATTTCTCTGATTTGATTGGCTGTAAACAGCTGTGAATGGCAAAAATATTTGACAGATCATAATACTTACTTAATGACTGAGTGGGAAGTCCGTGCATCATGATTGAGAGCCAATATTTTCCATCCGATGAGTACGGGAAAGAGCCAGTTTGAATGTGTCTCAAAAGGATAATTTTTAGAATATCCTCTCAAAAATCCCACTCAAAACTTACTTTTGTCTCCTTGGAGTCCCCTAAAATCTTGCATGGTTGTAGGTCAGTGGACACGCATTAGGAACCAAGGAAGGTTCACACATTACTGTTACATTACATGCAATAATAAGATACATGAAAAAGTTACTCAGTTGCGATTGGTTAAGGTAAATGCAGCCTATAGGTGATTCAATGCAGAAGAGGGTTAATTCGGTGCAAAGAAGTAACAAACCAGACTAAACAATTCCTTGAAATGTTTAGCCGGACTTTGAATTTTTTTTGCGCCTTAAAGATGGGAAAATACCATTGCATATTATTGTTTTGATTGTATGTGGTTGTTTTTACCAAACATACAATGTCATTTGCAGGCTTTGAATAAATTATTTTTGCACTTGATGTGCATGCTTTGCTTCTGCATAATTATTATAAGCTTTCTCGTATTTTTTCATGTATATTATTAATATGTAATCACAATTTTTCTCCTGCAGTTTGGAATAAATAAGCATGAGTAAATTTTTTTCAAAGACCACAGACACATGGTTTAAATGTTGTAAAAGGGTTAAGATTCCCTCTGCTATGCTTCAGCACGTTGATAATTTTGTTTCAAGAAAACATTTTGTTACGCTGTAAACAATCATGTCTTAGATTGGTCAAAAAACTGACAGGTGAATTCATGCGTGTAAATGAACTTTATTTTCTGATTGAATACAAAATTCTCTGAGGGATTTGTTTGCTGACGTCATGAGCGTGCACAATAGGAATATGAAGCAAACTCATGCAATTGAATTTGATCAGACAAATTTACTAGCTATGTTGTAAAATGAATTTATCGTATGACAGTGAGGAAGGGAAAGTCACTTTTTCATATTGGTTTGATTCTTGGCTGGTTCAAAAGGCCCAGTGAGATAAACTATATACCAGGCATAAATTGACTTCACTAATTTAACAGCAGTATGTTTCACTTAATTTTCAACAGTGTCACACTTAATATTGTGAACTTTTACTCCTTTTTTTGTTGAATAGACTTCTGTCAAACATGCATTACAGACAGGGTCTTGTTTCTGCTTGCATGGTTCATTTACAGGGTATTTAAAGATATTTATCAAAGATGAGGGAAATAATTTAATGCAATGTTTCCTCCTCAACTCCTTGTGAGAAAATGGTTTCCTCAGGTAACATGACTTGTAAACCAATTATAATGAAGAAATTGAACTCAATCAGCTGATACAGAATTTTTAAAGTTTTTTCCATTCATAACCCAAAATTAGTTAATTTGAATTAGCTGCAAGAGAAAGGTCACAACTTGAAAAGGTTTCCTTCAAACTTGAGTTGTGTTGATTTGTTCTGTGTGTTTAAATTTATTTGATTTTTAGGGTACTCTGAGGGACGGGACACAATTTGACAGCAGTATCCCTCGAGGAGAACCATTCGTGTTTACATTAGGAGTGGGACAAGTTATCAAAGGTGGATACTTGTGATATAGCATGCATGACTTTGCAAAACAGGCTGATATTTGTAGTTTGCCATGATATTATGCATTTAAGCAAGTGATTGAACTTTCTACTGGTTTAGCAATCAATTGGCCCATGTGGGAATTGGGGAGAAGGCAAGAAACATTTGGACATCGCAAGCTTATGGGGATCTAATACTTTAATTTATTAACAAGCATTGGGTTTAATGGTTTGATAAACTTTAGGTTTCAGAATGTTTATAGTTAACTTAGTTCCTCAAACATCTCATATGTTTTTTTTTTACCCAACTGTTTTATTTTATAGTCATTTGTTATAAGGCAGGGAAAACAAAGCAAATAGAGGAGTGGTTTGGGACGGGTCTTGTAATGTTCTTGTTGGATTACATTGTAAAATAACCAACTGTGCAAACAGCTGTGGAATTTCACATGATATTTGTACTTAATTTGTGCATTATTTGTACTCTCTGAGAGCAGTTGAATAATCATGTAAGATATTTGGTGTATATTAGAAGTGTTTTTACTATTTAAGAGGCTGTCTCTCTTATTTCCACCCGGTCAATTTTGCGTCAAAAATAATTTTGCCTGAAACTCTGTTAACAGAAAGACTTTACCTAGGAAAGAACTAAATTAGATTTGGTTTGATTCGAAATAATTTTCTGACTGCATTACGGGCCATAATTATTTCCCAGTCCGTAGGGACCGTCGCAACGTCTCGAAAATTGAAAATTAGGCATATTTTGTAACGTTGTAAAATATTTGATTCGCATAGTTAAGCCACAGAATTTATATCAGATTGCTTAAAAACCTTTCTAGTTTGCCAAGAAAGTTAGAATTTGCCCTCTCAACATATTTGAAAAGGCGAATTTTAGCATATTCTGACCACTAGAAATCGCCATCGGCCGATGGCCGTAAATAACCTTGATTTAGACGCTAAGTTTTGGGATTTGGGACCTGGTTGACGATTCTATCCTACACAGCCGTTAAGTTTAGACCTTCATAGGCAAAAATGTGCAAAAACCCCTGTACGTTTTCGATTTTTCAAAAGTTATGACCGTTTGAATCAGCACATGTACGAGCATTCGCGATTTTTTCGCCTACACCAAAATCGAACCACTGGAGCAGATTTTGTCATAAAAACAGCTTACCCGCTTTTCAGCCCGGCTTCATGGCTCACTTCAGAATTTTTCTAATAACCAAATTGGTGAAATCCATGATAACTTCAACAAATAGCTAGGTATTGCCTTCGAAAAGTAGGCGGCATCCATCGTGATTCGTGGTATCAAAACAAATGCCGGAATTGGCCACGTTTCGCGGTGAATCACCCATTTAACATCGCTGCAGAGCTGAATTTTTTCCAAAATCAGAATATAAACTCTCCATGTCTGGAAGCTGAGGGAGAAATGAAGGTTTTAGGCTTCTGAAGTGAAGAAATAATCGCTTAAATTTAGATTCAGTTCGATGTTATACTGTTCTCACAAAGGTCCGCACAAAAGAGAACACCGCTGATAGCTTGTGCCGTACGTTGTGCCATATGGTTTTGTTTTGTACCCCAAAGTAATATTTGGGCAGAAAAATTTTGGATGAAAAGAATAATTGCTTTTACCTGGAGTTTGATATCATATAATTAATAAATCAATTTCAAATATCCTGAGCTTGCTTCTCTCGGTTCCGCGTCGATTGTGTCCACAGAACAGCAACCTGTCAATAGCCGGAGAAATCATGGGTGTTTGTGAAATTTCAGATATTCCTCGCTTCCCAAACTGGTGAACTGGAGTTTATGATAACTCCAGCAAATACCTCCAAAATTCAGCGGTCGGTATCTGTCGATACTCTTCTTTTACTCGTTGTTGCAAACTAAACTCGAAAACTAAAGCCATGTTTCGCGCTTAATGTCCCGTTGAAACTTTGGATTGCAGCTGCATTCTCTTCAAGAATCAGTCATAGAACTCCACTTGTAAGTCTATGTGTCGAAGTTTGGCGTTTTGGAATTTAAAGCTGAACGATTGCACTATCGTGCATGACAGAGTTCCGCATTAATCATTGCGGGTGAACCCGCTAACCCTTTATTTTTTTTGGAAGGCCTGCAAGTGTAGTATGGCATGCAAGTGCTTTTTCGAAACCAGAGAGGCTTCAGTCTGTAGCGAGTCTTCAGCGAGGTTGTTAAAGCTTTCATTGGACAGAGGATACGCATTGATGAAACACCAAGTGAAGGGAACAACAGCTGCAGTAAGAATAGTAGACGAATCAAAGAACACTCTCTGTATAAATAAGATTGAGCATTTTAGTAGCTTTCACAGCTTCGAATATGGGTCTGAGAGTTTGGAAATGTTATGGCATCGGTAAAGGGAAGTATATTCCATATGAAGTAATTTATATCAAGCACCAAGGTCAAACTTCCCTTCAAACCATAGAATCTCAAGGGTTTTATGATCCTCCTGAAAAGCGTGTGGTCAAGCGTCGTTCAAAGGGCAGCAAGGAAACAGAGAGTACAACGCCACTGTTTGAATGCTCTGTGTTTGGATGTGTTGAAGTGTTCGAAACCTTTTCGCAGCTGGAGCTGCACCTGGACGTTGGAAAGCATACAGTCAGCAGGTTAAAGCCAGTATTATGTAATCAAAAGGGACTGGGCCCTTAAGTTCTCGTCGATAGATACCGCTGGTATCGAGTGTTCGAGCTGTTCGTTAGATTCTAGTACACCTCTCACTTCTCCCGTGGATACTTCGTCCCACTCGTCTTTACGAACAGGATGGGCCGTAAGCAAACCAAGGGGCAGCGTTAGATTTTCAGAGAAGGTAAAAGAATACCTAACGGCACGGTTTGCACTTGGAGAAAGAACTGGGCGAAAGGCCGACCCCGCCCAAGTTGCAGTGGACATGCGAAATGCGAAAAATGAATCAAATGCACGTTTGTTCACTAGAGAACAGTGGCTGACAAAGAACCAAGTTCAGAGCTTTTTCTCCCGGCTAGCAGCAATGCGGCGAAAAGATCAGGGTGTGATCGGGATATCACTGGATGAGGAGGAAGATATCCAATGCGTCCAGGAAAATTCCGAGAGATAAGATCTGGTAGACAAAGTTAACAAAGAGATCAAAGTCTCACATCCAATCTGCTACGATACGTAGGACCTCTGTGAACGTTACCACAATAACACACTTCAGAAATTCAATGTGGTTTTGTTGAGAGCCATCTGTAGGCATTTTGAGATCCCTGTAAAATTGAGAGACAAAAAACAGATCCTCATAGACAAACTGTCGGACGTGATTAGTGATTGTCAGTGTGTTTCTCAGTAGACTTATGTAAACAATGTCTTATACGGTGGCTGAAAGTGTAGAATATGCTCTACAGATACAAACTACCTTTACTTCTGATATCAAGTTCTGACGGCGTTGTTATAGTGTAATATATTATAATATCTAGTAGTCAGTGAAATGTTTTGATGAAATCGATTGAAAATTTACCAAAAGCAACACTTATAACATCTGTTCATGCAAAGCATGTGTCAAGTTTTTGACAAGTTGGTAGCCGATTTCTCCGGCTATTGACAGGTTGCTGTTCTGTGGACACAATCGACGCAGAACCGAGAGAAGCAAGCTCAGGATATTTGAAATTGATTTATTAATTATATGATATCAAACTCCAGGTAAAAGCATTTATTCTTTTCATCCAAAATTTTTCTGCCCAAATATTACTTTGGGGTACAAAACAAAACCATATGGCACAACGTACGGCACAAGCTATCAGCGGTGTTCTCTTTTGTGCGGACCTTTGTGAGAACAGTATAACATCGAACTGGATCTAAATTTAAGCGATTATTTCTTCACTTCAGAAGCCTAAAACCTTCATTTCTCCCTCAGCTTCCAGACATGGAGAGTTTATATTCTGATTTTGGAAAAAATTCAGCTCTGCAGCGATGTTAAATGGGTGATTCACCTCGAAACGTGGCCAATTCCGGCATTTGTTTTGATACCACGAATCACGATGGATGCCGCCTACTTTTCAAAGGCAATACCTAGCTATTTGTTGAAGTTATTATGGATTTCACCAATTTGGTTATTAGAAAAATTCTGAAGTGAGCCATGAAGCCGGGCTGCAAAGCGGGTAAGCTGTATTTATGACAAAATCTGCTCCAGTGGTTCGATTTTGGTGTAGGCGAAAAAATCGCGAATGCTCGTACATGTGCTGATTCAAACGGTCATAACTTTTGAAAAATCGAAAACGTACAGGGGTTTTTGCATATTTTTGCCTATGAGGGTCTAAACTTAACGGCTGTGTAGGATAGAATCGTCTACCAGGTCCCAAATCCCAAAACTTAGCGTCTAAATCAAGGTTATTTACGGCCATCGGCCGATGGCGATTTCTAGTGGTTAGAATATGCTAAAATTCGCCTTTTCAAATATGTTGAGAGGGCAAATTCTAACTTTCTTGGCAAACTAGAAAGGTTTTTAAGCAATCTGATATAAATTCTGTGGCTTAACTATGCGAATCAAATATTTTACAACGTTACAAAATGTGCCTAATTTTCAATTTTTGAGACGTTGCGACGGTCCCTACGGACTGGGAAATAATTATGGCCCGTAATGCAGTCAGAAAATTATTTCGAATCAAACCAAATCTAATTTAGTTCTTTCCTAGGTAAAGTCTTTCTGTTAACAGAGTTTCAGGCAAAATTATTTTTGACGCAAAATTGACCGGGTGGAAATAAGAGAGACAGCCTCTTAATAAGTCATGATTAAATTTTTGTTACAGGATGGGATCAAGGACTATTAAAGTAAGTTACAACTATAGACCACTCATCATTTGTTTCTAAGTCTTATTTATACACAATAAGTTCCTCTCTCCACATTACTTACATTTTCAAACTACTTCCTCAGAACTGTACTGAACTGTACAAAAGAAGTAAACTGTGAAAAGCAAGCTTTTGAACTTTGTTGTTCTGTAATTTAAAATTTTGTTAAAGCTGGGGTGAATTTTGTAGTAAAAGTGCCAGTGCATATGAGTCATGGATAAGTGATCTGAATTTAGTAGTCAAATGTAAGAGAATTTCTGGCCAGTGATTAAATGTTCAGTGTGCAAGCATGAAGTGTCAAGCATTGTGCACATGACATGGCAAGTATAGATGTATCCATAGGACCTGACTTGTCATTCCCTAGGGGGTCTATAAAATTGACATTTTTTTGCTCTCTCTACCTAAGGCTAAGGCTGAAGAGAACCTGAACAGTTATTGATAAACTGGCTTCAAACCATTCATTAAATGTGGAACTAGCAGCAACATAAAATTCTATTTACACTCGCGGTCTAACCTGTTTAATTACTTATGGACATTAAATTACAAAACATGAAAACCAACCTCTTTGGAAGTATTTTTTATGCAATCTTGAAAAGCATCAGTTGATTAGTTGACAACTTGAAAATACAGTTATTACAAAAATTTCAATAACTATGAAAAAAATGAAATATTTCTAGTCAGTAGAGTTAAGCCAAAGGGTTGTCATTTGATTTGGTATTGTTTTAGCCTACAAAGTATAATCTTACACTGTTAAATGGGCACTTGATTAGTACAGCAACTAACAATGGCCAATGAAAAAAAAGATTCAAGAGAATAGGGTGAGCTGTGAAGAGCTGAGGAGGAAAGGGAAGAATAGGCAACAGTGACGTTCTCTTGTTATGATCATATGTGTCTTAGGGTATGATGAGAACAGGCTGACTGACATATGGTATAGTTACTTTAGTTATTTTTGGTGTCCAGCTACCAGCTTTTCTGTTTTAACATTTTGCTGTTACTTACTCAAGGTATAAATAAACTTCTTGTTGTTATTGTTGATTGAAACTTTTTTTTTTCGTGTTGTTTTTAGTATGTGTGAAGGAGAAAAGAGGAAACTTGTAATCCCATCAGACCTTGGTAAGTCCCTGCTCTGATATTTAAGTATATAATTTACGTCCATTGCAGTGAGTAAGAATTGTTGCCAGTAGATACTAGTAGGATTGATAATGGGGCAACTTACCTTGCTTGAAATGCAAGCTTATGTAGATATAATTTATCTGTTACATACGAGCAAGCTGATTTATGCAAGAATTCTACCAGTCATATTCTTATTAAAATAATTTTCAGCTGTTTTTGCTATACTAAGAGGAATTTTCTTTCTTTTGTGCAGGTTGTGGGGACAGAGGAGCTCCCCCTAAGATCCCAGGTGAGTAAACAGCTTGTGGTCAACAGAGACAATGCTGAGTCAGAGCATTACATGAACACCGAAGACATTGATACCAACCTCTGAAATTGTGAAATCTGGAAAGATTTGATTTTGAAGCATGGCGTCAAAGCCACCCCACCCACTTCCCCCACAGATTTGTTCATCAACACTCTGCTAGTTTCTCCTCACAGCCTGCAAGTTTGCACATAATCTGACAAAAAAGGAAAAACCACAAAACTACAACTATCTTATTTAAGGAATTATTTTGAAGTATTAATTGCTCATAATTCATATTGTCTCAGTACACTCTTAAACTATGTATTTAACCTAAGGTCACCAGAGAAATTTGAAGTAACCATGACCATGCAAAACACAGGGCAAAAACCAAGTGGTCTATGAGCAATTGTAAAGTGGCAAATAAAAATCCCTTAACACTTTGACCCTAAGAAGTTACCAGCAGCTAATATCTCCCTTTAGTATAAACCACACAGGTGAATAGTACTTTTCACACGCACTGATTGGCTATTTGGAAGTGAATAGCAAGTACTAATCACCTTCCAGCAGCCGATGACACAGCACGTCAAGAGTTTAATTTCTGACCATTTTTTGCTATATTGAAAGAAACAAACTAAATGTTTGGTATCTGTGCGGTACCTGCTAAAACAATTATTTGCATCCACTTTTGTGAATAATTGTTAAATAATATCAGCCCTGAGTCAGACATTAAGGTCACAAGAATAAAGGAAATCACCAACTAGAGAAGCTCTTGATTGTTACACAAACTTTTTCCTTTTAACGCCCTAGGAAATGTCGAGTGAACAGTGTGGAAAATACCCATACTGATGTTAGGCCAGTTAAGGTTTAAGGGGTTCTTTCCTTGTGTGATACATGAAGGCCTTCTTCAATCATATTCCGGCATGAACTTTTTTCCTCAAAACGCAACTTAAAATGAATGTACGCCAATTATTTTATCTTTTCAGGGGGCGCTACACTGGTATTTGAGGTTGAGCTGTTGAAGAAAGATTGAAAAACAGAATTGTAATCAGATCTTGAACACCATATAGCGTGAAGGAAATCTTCTGATGTCAGAACTTTTTGAAAATAAAACTGTCTGTAAGAAAATCATAGAATACTTTCTGTTCATGTTATTTACGCTTCATATTTATTTTTTTTATTTAGATTTTCGAGAAAGGACGGTTTTTGATCGACGAGAAAAGTGTTCTTTGGTTTTGTGGGTAGAAAGTTATCGGTTTTTGGGTATATCTCTAGCACAGAAGATGTCCCCGCATTTCAAACTTGAATTTCTCCCACGTGTTCCTCAAATAGACTTCCTGTTGACTTTTTTGAGTCATGGGTTTGGATTGCCATGAGTTTTCTTAAAGGAACCAATCACACCCGAAGACTTCCTACTACAAGTAATGAGAATTGGTGCATTCATTAAAGTGTGGTGTTGTCAAGTGCCTTAACAAGCGCCTTTGCAAGCGTCTTGACCAGCGCCTTTACAACCGTGTCCTGGAGGGGCTCCTAATGACCGTTCAATCTTAAAATATCCATTTAGCGTTAGAACCCCTAGCCGAGTCTACATGCAAAATTTGAGCCAAATCAGTGAACCTGCTTGTCCGACCAGCCTCTCGGTTTGCAATTGGAAAATTCGCTTAAACAGAGTGTTTATGAACACTTTATAGCATTCAAACGCGTAGGAAAAATCTGTCGTAGTATCGGTAATACTAGGATTAAATACAGGTCTTAAAAAATTGTGCCATTTTAATTCCAACAAATCTGATGTTCTTGACACGAACTAATTATAACTAGGTCTAATTCTTCCAAAAGTTAATTAAAATTTCCATTGGACTGAAACTAAGATAATCGAACAATCAAACGACCAATTATTTTTCAAGTTCTATGGAAATCTTTACAAAAACATATGGCTTTAATAGCTTTATGTAAACCTTAGGGCAAAAACCGATTGAAAAAATCTGATGTTCGTGACACAAAAACTAAGTAAAACTAGAAAAAATTCCTCCAAAAGTTAATTGAAATTTCCATTCGACTGTAACTAAGCTAATTTAACAATCAAACGACCAATTATTTTTCAACGTTTATGGAAATATTTACACACGCATGTGGCTGCAATACTTTATATAAACCTTAAGGCAAAAACCGATTGAGAAAAAAAAATTGCAAAAACATTTTGGGAATACGTTTTCAAGGTGTTTCAACTTGAACGTAAATATAACACCTAAAACTTGTTTACAGATAACAACCTCGTTCATTTTAGATAAAAAAAATGTGATGATGATTTCAATACATCACTAATTTAAAAAAATTATTTTTAAGCTAGTTCGAACAGTTCATTAAAAATAAAAAAATGCAAAGTCTTTTTTCTTCTGCGTGTCCAAAATCCTTATAGCTCATAAGAGCATTTAAGACGTGGAGAATCAACTTTTGCAAAAACAGAGATCCATATGGGCTCTTGAAGGCTCTTTCGCTTCTCCTGCTCTCAGTAGAGGACTCTTACAGAGATTTTATAGGTAGCCTTGTGGTTTCTGCTCCAAATATGAACGCTTGCGGGCAACTTTTTACTTTCTTGGGTTCTGTCTTTTCTATGATACAGCTCCAATTCTCACTGCCTTAACTGAAAAGTAAAAAAAATTATAATTCAGGGAGAATCGTTGAGATCATCTAAAATTTTTCATTCGGCCTTACGACATGAAACGATAAACTACCCAACGATTAGTATAGCAGAAAACTGTTTTTCATTCCTATCAAATTATCTAAGAAAAAGTCTGTGCCCACTCAATTTAAAAGCATTTCAATTTCTTCGGGAAAAAAAGAAACTCCCAAACTTTACACAGCAAGATAACAAAAAAAGCATTTATGATCAAATATGTATCTCTAATTTGGATTTAAAGTTACTTTGCAATGCATAAATGTTATGAAAAGAATAATTACATGGATCAGCAACTAGATGTCGTTGAAATCAAGTGTGACGTCATCACCAATGAGTACAAATGGTGCCCAGTACTTCACCTCCTTGAAGGTTTCGGATTTTCTCAAACACTTCATGGCCTGATTGAGAGCTTCACTTGCCTTCTTGCCTTTAGCAAGTGCATCGTAGAAGAAACTCATGAACTCCAGGGTTCCTTCGTCTGCAATCGCCCACAGGGTTACCACAACAGCTCTAGCGCCAGCACCCAAGAATGCTCGGGCGACGCCAACCACACCCTCGGCCATGACCTCCCCACGAGCACTGTGACAACAGCTTAGAACAACCAGTCGCGCCCGCAGCCCAGCCTCCATGACATCTTTCATCGTCAGTAGATAGTCCTTCTCTTGAGGTTGAGGGGTTTCTCTTGTGGTGTTTGGTGCCAGGATAACTTCACCAGTTTCCATTTTACCATGTGCTGCTATGTGTACTAAAGCCACTGATGACAGTCGTTTTAACACTTCATCTTTTGTTGCCATTTCTCCAATGAGAGGGGAAATACTGAGGATTCGTCCAATCATCTCCGCCTCTTTCCTTGCTCCCGGAAGTTGTACCAACCGCCTTCCTTGATAGATGATCTCTTCAAAACATGGGTCGCCAACAAGCAATGCACCGCTCTTCAGGTGAAATTCAGCTGGGCAATCATTGATTAGTTGTAAGGTCGTCAGGGACGGAAGCACGCGGATTCTGAATAAATCACTCAGATAAGTTGACTTCGAGTCCTCCAATGCTGCGTAAGGCACAAGACAAAATGGTCCCTCAGGAACAACCGTAAGCTCGTTTCCTTCGATCAGATCAGCAATAGGAGTAACGATGATGTCATAAAGCTTCTGTAGAGCACTTAATTGCGAGTTCCTTACATCAATTTGAATCATATCATTCGCTGCTTCCTCCGCTTTCAGCGAGTCATGGGAAGGATTTTCGTATTTAACAGCATCTCTTGAATCGATCTCCTTCAAGGCAGTTCTGCTCAGTTGCTGGATGAAAACTTCCAATTCCCTCTGATACTTATAATTGTTGACATGTACCTTTCTCAACTGGACATTATTGTCGCTAATGAAAACCCAGTAGTAAACGCACGGTCCACTGATAGCCATGAAAACTGTTCCTAATGGAACAAAACTCAGGGTAAGGAACGAGCCGCTGTTCCTTGAAGAATCTTGGGGCTGGTATTTTGTGTCTAGCAGATCTTTTAGAGCTTGAGCACGTCCTTTTTCTGCGGCAATAAGAGCGTTGACAAATTCATTTTGAATTAGGTTTATACGCCACAAGCCTGTGTATGCACTTTTATGCTGATTACGATAAGAAATCTTCCACTGATCGTTGAATCGCAGACCGGCCCTGATACTATCAAACCCCTCTACAGAAGAGTGAAAGCAGTCAGAAGCCCTCTTGAGATTTCCTTGGCACTCAAAATAACTTCCAAGAGAACAGAGTGAGGATGCCTCTCCAGCCTTGTCTCCCACTTCTTTAGCAATTTCTAGATGGCGTTGATGGTAATCGATTGCTGTTTTGAACTGTCCTAGACTATCATAAGCGCAGCCGAGATTGCCATAACTCTTTCCCTCTCCGGCCTTGTCTCCCATTTCTTTAGCAATTTCTAGATCACGTTGATGGTAATCGATTGCTGTTTTGAACTGTCCTAGACTATCATAAGTGCAGCCGAGATTGCCATAACTCTTTCCCTCTCCGGCCTTGTCTCCCACTTCTTTAGCAATTTCTAGAACACGTTGATGGTAATCGATTGCTGTTTTGAACTGTCCTAGACCACGATAAGCGCAGCCGAGATTGCCATAACTGTATCCCTCTCCGGCCTTGTCTCCCACTTCTTTAGCAATTTCTAGATCACGTTGATGGTAATCGATTGCTGTTTTGAACTGTCCTAGACTATGATAAGCGCAGCCGAGATTGGCATAACTCTTTCCCTCTCCGGCCTTGTCTCCCACTTCTTTAGCAATTTCTAGATGACGTTGATGGTAATCGATTGCTGTTTTGAACTGTCCTAGACCACGATAAGCGCAGCCGAGATTGCCATAACTGTTTCCCTCTCCGGCCTTGTCTCCCACTTCTTTAGCAATTTCTAGATGACGTTGATGGTAATCGATTGCTGTTTTGAACTGTCCTAGACTACCATAAGCGCAGCCGAGATTGCCATAACTCTTTCCCTCTCCGGCCTTGTCTCCCACTTCTTTAGCAATTTCTAGATCACGTTGATGGTAATCGATTGCTGTTTTGAACTGTCCTAGACCACGATAAGCGCAGCCAAGATTGGCATAACTCTTTCCCTCTCCGGCCTTGTCTCCCACTTCTTTAGCAATTTCTAGATCACGTTGATGGTAATCGATTGCTGTTTTGAACTGTCCTAGACCACGATAAGCGCAGCCGAGATTGCCATAACTGTATCCCTCTTTGGCCTTGTCTCCCACTTCTTTAGCAATTTCTAGATCACGTTGATGGTAATCGATTGCTGTTTTGAACTGACCTAGACTACCATAAGCGCAGCCGAGATTGCCATAACTGTATCCCTCTCCGGCCTTGTCTCCCACTTCTTTAGCAATTTCTAGAACACGTTGATGGTAATCGATTGCTGTTTTGAACTGTCCTAGACCAAGATAAGCGCAGCCGAGATTGCCATAACTGTATCCCTCTCCGGCCTTGTCTCCCACTTCTTTAGCAATTACTAGATGACGTTGATGGTAATCGATTGCTGTTTTGAACTGTCCTAGACTATCATAAGCGCAGCCGAGATTGGCATAACTCTTTCCCTCTCCGGCCTTGTCTCCTACTTCTTTAGCAATTTCTAGATGACGTTGATGGTAATCGATTGCTGTTTTGAACTGTCCTTGATTATAATGAGCTATTCCTAGAAGGTTACAACGGATTCCCTCTTCGGTCTTTTCTCTGTCGACTTTGGCATTTCCCATAATACACTCGTGGCTCTCTATTAATGTTTGAGATTTGCTCAGTAAGTGAAGCAGAGGTTTGTTATCCTTCTCAATCTTATATGGGTTAAGAATAAATAACTGATGAGTGGATGTGAACAAATTTCAATAAAAATAAAAATATTAGAGGTACAATTCTATAAGTTGAGACATTTCATGTATGTGAATCGCTGAGAAAATAAGTATGTCAGTCAAATCCTAGAACCTTACATTTAAAATTTGCATTTTTACATTAACTGAAATGATACTGATTCTAATTTTGAAACAATGGCTGAAATATTTCCAGATTGTGAATCGAAAAAGCTTCAAGAATTTATAGAAAATGCAGCAAATGTAAACACCAAAAAAAAAGACCTTTATGTGGCCAACAGTTCGGACGACGTGGGCTGAAGAAAAACGGATCCGTCTGGATATTATGAGCTTCGAAGCCAAGGAAATTGATGTGAATCTGAAGAAGTTTTTATCTCAGAAAGAATGACGACTCGGACTATAAGTCAGACAGTTTGGGGTTAATGTCAGCGTCACTGGACGTTCTTTTAATGGAAGCTCGTGGTATTTTGCAGAATTTTGGAACATCGCTCTCGCGGTGTTTTTCTCAAATACCCCTAAAAAACATGCGCTATTCCCTAAACAAACCTTAGAAAAGGACATACCTGTCGAAAGTGGATTTCTTTTGACGATTTCCTATTTTAAATATTTTCTTACCAGAGTGAATATTAATATAAGTGTTAACAAGCTCACTAGGCGTAATCATTGTTTGGTTTGGGCGTCCTGCTGATATTCTTAGAGAGACACTGATGAGGGGCGTTCTGCGAATTAGATAAAATTGCCGTTCTGTCAAATGAAATGATTTGGAATAACTGAAAATATTTTAGTTTCTTTTAACTGCTCAGCTTGGTGTTAGTGAAAACTGCTTGCATTTCTTTGCGTATAACATTTGAAACACTCGTTAAAGGATACGGCCAATCCCATATGTAGCCAGCTCCTTGCTTCTTTGTACAAGCAAAGCTCCACGCAAGCACTGGCGGCTGAGAAGGTAATGACGTGAGGTATCTAATTAATTACTATCCACATATAAAAGTAGCCAGAAAATCGTCTCACACCCCATTCACATCAGCAAAACATTTTTAGTCAAACCGGGTTTAACTGAATGAAAACCAGAAAGAGAGGACTGAAAAACTTAATTTTTTCATAGAATTCATACAATCGCTTATTTGCATTTTCAATATGTTACATGTGAAGTCGACTAACATCGGTTTATACTAATTCTATGGAGAAAAAATTTAAACTGTATTTAACAAAACGACTTCAAACATGTTTAATCTTTGGTGTAAATGAACCATTACTGGTTTAATTTTCATTTATAGCTCACTGACCTTAACTTGCACTTTTTATCTACATAGCAAACATTTACGGACCAGTTATTGTTGATACCCGAGGTACAGTCAGCTGCCGTAATCCATACAATTCTCTTGAAGAAACCACAGCAAAGTGGTTTGATGAATTTTGACTGCAACACCCACCTTTCTTAATAGCTTTGATTAAATTGGGTTCCAACTGAACAGAAACTGTTGCATCATTGAGACATTCTTCGTAGTTTCCTAAGGAATTCAGGAACTAAGTGTCAGTCGTCATCACGTGCCAATTTACGTATCCGTCTTTATACCTGTCCTAGACTTGGCCTTAGTTAAAACCAGGAGAAAATCATTTTATCGGGTAAAATTGGGGGAGATAAGGTTCACATTTTGACCCAGATTTGACCCAGATTTAAGAGAATGTGGTCAAACTCCTTCGTATTTCGCCTCTTGTTCTTTAGATATTTCAAACTTGGCAACTGGGTATGATCACAAGAAACTCACAGAGTTCATCTCAGGGCAATTCTCCTCATATTGATTTTTAGTTGGTGGTTTACTTATCAAAGAAGCAGCTCTACGCTTCCTTGGTATCATATTAGTCCATCGCTGGAGTTGCCTTCTTATGCTGAATAAGCCGACGCATACCCGAATTTCCTGAGTGCTGTATTACAAATTATTTTAATTCTCCTTTGGGAACGATGTGTTTCGGAAAAAGTATTGTTCTTTGCAACCTTGAAGACTTGAATAAAATATGAGTAGATTACTCGGATCTAGGAATTTCGGTTTTTCTAAAGCTTCTCTTCACTTTAGACTATATGACCCTGTAAGTGCTTTGCTCATATCTGATTGCTTTTCCGGGCATCTTTTGAGAGGATTCCTTGCTTTTTTCTCCATAAAACTCGTCTTTTAAAAAAGTGATTGATTCTTAAGTTGGCAGATGGCCGAGCCATTATTTCGGTGGTCGAGTCAGCAGAATATGAGTCACAACGACTGGCTAGGGAGGACATGACGCCACTTAAGAGGATTACCACCTTGATTTAAGGATACGCACTTTTTGAGGGGTAACCATCATAAACTAAATTGTTCCGTTTTAGCTTGATATAATCGTAAGCCGGCTGAGACGCAACAATTCGAAATGGAAGATGTTATACTGAGTGAATTAGACGCGTAATTAATTTTAACCACAGAACGGATAAACCTCCGTACAATATCAGTCCTGAGATGTTGGTCTTCGAACCTGTGTGGGAATTTCGATATTCTTATTAGTTGCTTTGCAATTTATTTGGCAAGTATACTTTTCATAATTTACGGTAAGAATATCTCACAATTGCGATGAAACTTTGCAGGAGAATTTCATCCTAATGGAGAATTTCCACGTGTGCGATCGACATGAAATATTAAAGTTGCCAGTTTCATTTCAATATTCATACGATAAAAGGATGCAAAAATGGCAGGGAAGTCAGCAGGCGAGGATAAAATCCCGTTTAAAATGGGTGCAGAATGTACATTCATTAACTTCACGGAGTACATTCCATGAAGAATTTAGTAGTTTTAAAAAGATTCTTACCCAAATGGAAATGAGCTGCTGCTCTGTTGCTATAAAGCTTGGCGTTCAGCCGTATATCTTCGCAGTTCACTTGAAGACCTTCCGAGTAGGAGTTTATCGCGTTTTGATGTTCTTCCTGTCTGTATTCTTTGTTACCTTCCTCGAGACATACTCTTGCTATATCTGAAAACACACCGGTTTAACATTAATGATTTCGTTTTAACAAGGTTTCGTTTTTATGTCGTTAGATCCCCTTTCTAATTCCTATCCTTTACAGGCCTTTCGTTCTTTTTGAACAGTCGGTTACTGTATACATGAGCCCGCCGACCATTAACCCTCACCCCACTGATATCTATAAGTTTTATAAACCGTTAACTCTAAGATGATGTTTTGAATCACTTCAAATGGTCTCCAGACCAATGAAATTCGGGAACTCTGGCCATATATGGTGTGGTGTGTTTGAAAGAACGCAGAACAGATAAAACTTTTTGCAAACGTTATTGTCCATTTGATTTCCACGATCAGTCTCCTCTCGACCTTATTTGCAAGTGTTTTATCTCAAATGTTTTTAAATTGTATCAGGATATCTTTAGCAAGAGTAGTGATTCATAATTTATAATGCAACTGCAAAAGTGCACGTGGTGTAAATGAGAAGCATTCTCGACATTTTCTTTGATTTTGACTCAAATCCCTCCCTGATACTGAGTACGATACTAATTTTTTCATTACATTTTTCTCTTATTTCTCGCGGTAATAGATTTAATGATGATTTTCATTCCATGTATATGTATACAATTGTACACCTCGCACTGACAGCTTGTTCGTGACCCACGCAAAAAAAAAAATTCAGTGTTTGTTCTGGTGATAAAGTTTGAAATTCGAACATATAGTTTCTGTTTCAAAAGTTATTCACAGAATAGGTAAAAAAATTTAATAAAAATGTGCTTAGTTAAAAACCATACCGAGGCGTCTTTTAAAGAATCTAATTTCTCACCTCTTAATGGATCATCGTACACCTCCAGTTTGGTGTCATTTGATGTCACTTGCCTTTCGTTTGTCCCTGAAATTCGATCATTTGATAAACATTATTACTATTGCCAGAGAAAACGCAAAAATATGAATAATAAAACTTCATTAAAATGAATTATTATGCATAAAAATTCATTTATAGTCCATGCGAATTGCTCAAATTATGACGACCGAGTTTGAAAAGCGCTAGGTCAAAACTGGTGTTCAGTTCCTTTTTCCGTGATGTCATCGGCCATTTTGAATCTTTATGCGGATTACCGCTGTACTTCCAGTCCCAGACTTGCCACTCTTGATAATACCCACTAAAGATGTACTTAACTATTCCATCACTAAACATCACAACCGCTTCAAAATGACCATGTAGCAGTGTTTTTCTATGGCTCTCTCTCACCTGTGACCCGAATCTCATTGTTCAAATCCAGTCCTTCTCCCGTTGTCCGAAGTTTACTCTCCGCCATAGCTGGAAATAAAATAGAATAGAATTTTACTGCGCTTGAAAACATCCTCACGAAACAAAAAAGGATACTTAAATGAAAATAATACAAAAAGAAAGGCGGAAACCAACTTGTCTCTGATACTTAGATAAAACGAAAGAGTGAGAATTTCAAAGTTTTCTCCCTCATGCTGTTGTGATGGGATTTTGCTTAAAAAATTCCCCACTCTCCGGATACGGACAGCAGTGTAATGCCTGTGGGTTTCCCGTGAAACGAGGTTGTTGAATCTTCGAGTTGTACGGCGCATTTTACAAACTCAAAACGCAGTCAAGGGTTTGCACAACTGTCACGAGTTCTTCCAAAATCCCGCAGCCTATTATGCAAAGAAACACGTTTACATACGATCATCTAAACATAACTATCAACTAATTAGAGCGAGAGTAAGATTTCATTTGGTTTACGTATTTTCTAGCGAATTTTCCATAGCTCTCGTGAATCAGAGTTATCAGTGCGTTTTTCCAAAGTGTGAAAAAGGCTCCAGCGAACAATATATTCCACAAATATTCTTCTGAAGAGAGCTAAGTAATCATGAATGACCGGAAGCCACTAACCCGTGACAAAATGTGTTTTGAGAAAAGTCTTCCTTTTTCATTTGTAATTTATTATGATCCAGAATTTTCTGAATAAGATGGTATTTTAGGAGCTGTATATTTATCTTTGCATCGGCCTTCTGGCTATCGAGAACAATAATCTGCTTACACATCAAAAGTAAGTGGAGAACCAAGCGCTGGTTCTCGCATCTTGTAGGCCATCGAGAGACTTTGCTGCCAGATTATAGGAGCATTTGAAACCAAAATAAAACTGGAAAAACCTTCAGATATCACAAAACTATGGAGAAATTAAAAAATATCTGTAAATGTATTGCTGACATAAAATAATCTGTTGCTGTTTAATTTTAAAGGGAATATAAGGAAATTTCTCTTGTTAGACAGGCGTGGTATTCTCCGCGTTGTTCGGAGCAGGATTCTATGCAACCATTAGCATTTTCTGAGCCTAAATGTTTACCTTCCGAAGTAAACACATGAGCTAATGTAGTTCGTCATTGCGCAGAGAGAATTCCCGCCAAAACCGAATTCCGACCAAACCGCGAAATACGACAAATCACCTTTTGGATGAGTAGTTTAAATTGTTGAAGAAAAAATTAATAGTAATTTTTGAGGAGGTCGAACGATGTTTGCAAAGCTTCCAAAAAAAAAATAAATAAATAAATGGTAACGCTGGCGAAGTTTCATTTTCATACATGATCAAGAATTCGTAATAATTAAAATTTTTGGGGTGAAAGTTTTCATTTTTATGTCACCTCGCTCTTTATCACGTTACCCCAACTTCTCGTCTTTTTTTTTTTGTTATTTTCATGTGGTGTAACCCACGAGCGAACAAGATTAAGGCGAATCCAGCTGTGTGTGAATCAGCCATCCGAGAGGGTGTGATGTGCTCTCTCAGGATTTCCCACATTGAAGTCGAAAAAAAGAAATGATGTGCTTGTAGCCGGTCCATCACTTTGTAATTTCTTAACCAGACATTTTTTTGTTTCACAAATATAGAACGTTTTCCAGCAGTTTTAAATACAAAGGAGCCACGAGTATATCTCCTTATAAGTCAAAATAAAGAAAACTGCAACGAGTCTCGCAGTTTCATTCATTTTGGTAACCTCTTGGTTTATATAAATAATTTTTCTTTATAATATATCCCTCATTGACGAAACCATGGTCTCGGTCCTTAACAATCCTGAGAAGGAACTTGGCCGAATTTACGCCTTCTTAAGCTCTAATCAAGCATGTCCAGTTGCGGGGTATTACGTGTCATGATTAACAATTATTCGCCGCAGGCTCAATGAATATTGTTGAATAATCCCTGAGACTAATCATCGGAACAATTATACTATAGTAATTTATAATATGAAAACTGTTTAGTACCTGTTAAACCGCCATCCTCTGAATCGGTTTATCCTCTAAAAGTTGTCATTATTATTTCTACATGCCTGAAAATATCAAGAATAATACGTTTTGCTTTACTAAAATTTCGACAAAACCATGAAAGATTTCATATTGACGAGCAATAGATCAGTCTATAATCCCTTGTCACGAGTAAATAACAAATCTCTTCAAATGTCCAGTTTGGATATTAAAATTGCTCTTCTACTTCATAAAAGTTCACGTGCTCGTCTTCTTCTTTGTTTTTGTTCTTTCTCTTCAATTGTGTGTATATTTTTAATGTTTCTGTATTCCTATTACTTCATCCTGCGATTTAGGCTCAGTTATATTTCTTTCAGTGGAGGACACAGGCCATCCGCAATCAAAGTCTATTTTTCAATTCCCTTGAGCAGGACAGTTTCTGCCATATAAAACTGAATTGACAAGGATGAAGACAACCTACGAGTTATACTGTTATTGTACCAGGAGCACAAGCGGTGCACATAACACTGGAATCAGCCATGCTGTAGTTCCATAAATCTCTCTTGGGAAGATAAATCAGCTACCTCAATGTTTATTATGTTTATCTTAGTGTCAGTATTGAGAAATAATTCCTTCATCGAATTCAAAGTTATAAAGAGAGAGTAGAAGTTTTTTTCTCGGGGTCGAATGAAGAAAAATCTTTTTATCCGTCACGGATAAAAAAATAAGAGAATCTAAGCATCTTCGAGGATTCAATCTCTAAACCTGTAGATTTCGATGTTTTTAATTTCTTCATTCGAGGATGGAGCTTGAACTTTACCCTCTTTCTTTATCTATTTTCATACATGACGCTTTCGACAATTCAGATCCCAGGAGAATGCGGAAAGTTTTGTCAAATATGAACCCAGCGTATGTCTTGACTCACTAACGAGGTGTTTTGTAGCTTTGGACCGGAGCTTTAGATCTTAAAATTTGAATGTCGAGGTTCGAATCCTCGAGGGAAGCTAGATATTTTTCTTTCTCCCTCGCCTACGACGAATTAATGTCATATTTCTCTGATTCTTTCGTCTTAAGTTTAAATTTTTTTCATGTGTATTTAGTCATTAATGCAGTACTCACTTGTAACTCTTGTGAAATTGTGATTTTCCCCGCAAGCGTATAACAAAACGATATACTTGGTAACACGAGCAGTTTCGAAGAGGCTGAATACAATTATGAGCTTATCAAACTGAAAACAAAAAATGGTGTATCATTTGTTAAATTTGTAAGTCACGAATCTATTTTTTGGTCCTGCATTCTATTTTACTTTTCAATCGTCATGCTGGAACTGGATGTCAAATAAATTTTCAGCTTTTTCATTTTCGTGTTTAGGAGCGGAGTAGGTCACAAATATGAATGTAACGCTGAGTCTAACTTCCCAGCAGCCACACACAGTCTCATTGACTAAATGTTGGGTAGTCAGGAATTTTTACAGAAATTCTACTGAGAGGTTCTTTCAAACTTCTTAATAGTGTTGGATGCTTGTTAAGAAATTTCATATGAATTCAAAGTTTAGTAAGTTTTTTGGTTGACGAGTTATTGCCTAGTGTCATGTAAAGAGCGTTTGATCCGATCATGAAGTCATTTTCCCATGCACCCGTTTCCTGTCACGCTCTCGTCGCCTTCGCGGTCACACAACAAGCAAGAGCTGGCACTAATTAGTGTTAAGAATTACTAACAGAAATACAATTCCTTGAGTGAGGCTTAAGCGTACAACATGGCGTTTATGGGTTAAATTTGGACTGACCAAAAATCACTGTAAATTTTTCAGGTGCACCTGATGGCCGGCAAACTTGAAACTCACCTGACAAAGAAACTAAAACCTCGTCGTAGCTTGAACGTATCTAACACTTTAAAAACATAACAAAAAATTTTCTTTTATATCGATAATAAAAAATTTATCAAAGAGACTACATTTTGATTTCAGTCGAAGAATTCAACCCTAACGGATTTATTTGCGACTTCTATCACTGCTCGTGTCATTAGAGAAAATCGCGAGCAAATTTCCTTATTGATTAGCGCTGGTGCACACACAGAGTCATTTGCAACTCACCTTGGGATAAGTTGGTGGCTGGGATGCATGCAGGCACTGGCCTTCACGTTAAGCCCTCGGCACTCTGTTCGGGAAAGCTGGCTTGGGGGCGGGCCATGCCCGCCTTCATAAACAGTAATGCCACCACAAGATAGCTCTACCCTCAAAGAAGGTTATGTAAACATTTCAAAATTTGCTTCTCAGCAACTGCTGCATCAAATTTAAATAAACAAAGATAGAAGACCCCTTTGGAATAGATACACTGAAGACACTACTGCAACTTTGAATCTGTTGAATTATGCAATTCTTATTAATCAGCCTGTTATTAGAGTATTTTGCATATGGTTGGGTTAGAGCAGAGTAAGAAAGAAGTTCGAAAGAAGGTTTATTTCCCAACTACAATGTTTTGTATCTCCTAGACACTTCGCTGATCAAAACTTTCTTCACGGCCATCGGCGTTTTAACTCGCTGAACAGGAGTTAAAATCACATTCTTTGAGGGACGTGAGATGTTCTTTATATAATCAGCTTATAAATCGGTTAAATGTTTGTCGCTGAAATCGAGAATATTTTTATTATTTCCTATCAACAAAATTGTACCAAAGGCAGGAATTTCAGATAAAGAACGCTTAGAATTTTGTAATTGATGAGTATCGGGAAAGAGCCGATTTGAGCGTTTCTTTCGTTAGAGCTAAATGTTTGGAATATTTTATCAAAAATTCCACTCAAAAGCAATTTTTGTGTTGCGAGGAGCCCCACGGGATTATTCCACGGTTAGAAGTCAGCGGACACCCATCTTACATTTCTGTTTCTGGCGCGCGCCTATAGAAAATGTTGCTATAATGACGCAATCTAATTGTAAATAAGAATCAAGACCACCATTACGAAGGCCAAGATGGTTTTTGTAACGTCTTGGATAAGTTCTTTTACATTCGCATGTTAAAGGGAATATTTTTCGCAGAATTCAGAAACAGAATGCGAAGAAAGGTAGGTCTTAAATCATTTGGTCCAATTTCAATTTAAGTTTTTAGTCCGTGAGTAAACAACGGAAAACTTTTACAGACTGATTGTGCGGCTAGCTTTATTAAGCCATTAAAATACTTCACCGGCTACTGGACATAAATGTGAATATCCAAGAGTTTAAGTCAAAAAATTGTGTTTAATTGCCATAATTGGAAACGAGACCTCATTGGACCAATGTGTGAGAGCTGGGTGGGCGCTTGACAAAAATTGCGGTGAGAGATACGGCGCAAGGGTGATATTTAAATCGGACAACGAAACAGGTGGTAAATATCATTATGCTGTGAAAATATTTAGAGTTTCTCTCGCGACTTGAGGTTTGTAGCTTTAAAAGTCCATGTAGCGCGACAACAACAAAAAAATGCATGCGATCATCACAAGCAAACATTGAGCAATAAACACCTCTCCGATTCAAGTCAATAGACGTGCTCTGTAACGGCTGCCACGCCTTTGCCACCAGACATTGATTCGTTTTAAGTTTGTTTCGTATTAAACGTGTTAAACCGCAATAGAGACGTTACTGTTTGTCCATTAGGGACGTGATCTTTAAGTTCCACCCAGAACCGCATTTTAGTTAGTTATCTTGCGTTGGGCTGACGATAAGACGTGTTTATCGAAAAGCGCCCTTTTGCCCACCTTATCTCGAAGTTCGTTTTGGTCAAACTCTTACAAGCGGGACTGTTATGTAAGTGCTTATGTTCCTTTTCTTTGTGCTTGTTTAAACATCTAGTCTTTCGGTAGTTTCGCCCAGTTTTTTATACCAGTTTCTTTGCAACCTTGTAACACGTGGCTTACATTGTTCATGCTTTGTTAGTAAGCTACTCGTTTTTTACACTCGGTTATTAGTTTTGTTAGAATTCGTTTTCAAGCGGTTCTCCTTTATCCTTTGAAGATAGTCTTTTGTGAGTTTGTTTTAGAGTTTTAGCTAGTCTTTTGTGATCTTGCTTTTATATCGGAACAATTGGAATGTTGGTTCGTATCTTAGAATTTAGCTTAGCTTCTTCCTTATAATTTCATATTTCAGTTTACGATAAGTACTTGGATACCTCAACTACGCTAATAAAACGATTCAAATCTTTTCCGTGAAATATATCCTCGCTTCATAGTGCGTCTTCATTAGCGAAACTCATAGTTGTCGTTGAAATCTGCTTCGCTTGTGTCGGCCGCTACATGCTCTTTTTGTCTTTATTTAGCTGGTGATATACGGTTGAGCAACTCTGGCCGAGTAGAGGTTAGACTTTGAGGGATCTGGGGAGCAATATTCAGGGAATAAGGTGAACGCACGCTCACGGTACACTTGCACGCTAAAACAAAATAACGAGCTTTTAACACTTTAGCAGCGTGTAAGTTACTTGCCTTATTAACTTCGCAGCTATTGTCGTGCTTCGTACGGTCGAAGCTCAGGAACGTGTTGAAATCTTGCTCGCAACTTTGCACGATATAACACGGCGACCGTGCCAATTTTACAACACGCCTCTTAGAGTTAAAGTTGCTTTCGATTTGTAAAAAGAAGTACGTCCTAATCTAAAAGGCTTTTTAGCTCACCGACATTCCCGGTCGATATACGATACTCAGTATCCAGTGCAACTAATTTGCCAAACGTAAAGGAATATTTCGACTTGTTGGCCATCATTTAAAACTATGTTTGAATTTCTTTCCTTCACTTTTTAATTCCTCGTTTTCTTAAAACAGCTTGCAAAACATGGGCCGAACGAGGAAAGTTCTCTGCTCTTGAAATCGTGCATGAACTTTTGAAGGTAGCAGGCACAAACTTTTAAAATAATAAGAGCGAACCTGTATGATGCCAAGCAAATGTACTTCGTTGAGAGTAAACTGTGTTCTCACCGTGTTTGTCTGTTTCGCTAGTCTCCGAGGCATTATTTATTTATATTGTTAAATTTGTTAAATCGACAAGTACGAAAGTCCGCGTGGTGCAGTGGTGGTTTTTATTTTTTTTTATACGAACGGAGTTTACAAAATAATGAAATATCTAACATCTCAGAAATATCTTTTTTCCTTAATTAACTAACAGCCTATTTGCCAAACTTTAAGCGTTATAGACTCCTTTGACTGTCGTCACCTAACTTGTTTGTAAATGCATTATTTTTGGCAAATAAATGATTTTCTGGTCTGCCTTTTATGCCCGGTTCTTACGCAAGGTATAGACCGCAGCTCTAAAGACTAAGAGCTCGTAAGATGCCCAGATCGGCGTATAGTAAGTAATGCGCGGCTTCACTCAGAGAGCTTCGTTTTGCGCCGGCTGACTAGCGGTTATTTATTTTAAAAATGACAGCTTGCATAAAGTGACGAACAGCGACCGCGTAGGGGACATGGAGCCGTAAATCTGTTGCAAAAGGACTCACAAAGGTTCGGTACTGGGCTAATTAACTTCGTGAAGCGATAAGGATTTGTATTTTACGAGATAATAATTAAGTTTTAAAAAAGTAATTTATGTGTTCAAACTGAGCTCCTCTGGACCTTGTGAAACACTTCGTGCTCACTGAATTCCTTGTGAAAATCCTGAGTGAAAGAGCCGTGATTTGCCGTAAATGTTTCCTTTTTTATAATAAATTTCGGATAGGACAGAAGATCTTCTTCATTTTCGCTTATATTCTGTAAGTAATATACTTTACAAACACCGTTCTGTATGTATGTTTCAGTGGTGTTGTTGTCCTTACTTGTGACAGTGGCTTGGTAGATTAGTGATGATTGGATGTAGTTTCTTTTAAGTGGGCATGTGTTCTTCTGTCGGTAGTTGCATGAATTTTTGTCTTTTGTGTTGGTGTCATCTGCGTAACAATTCTCGCTGCTACAGGCAACAAAATGGCGTCGAAGAGAACGTGATGCTAACATGGTACAAGTTGACACTTAAAGTTACCGTTATCTAGGCTGGCATTAGTATTTGAATTAAAAAAAGTCATCCACAGGTTTGTTTGTGGCATAACGTACTCAGTAATGTCTCATTTCGAAGGAAAATTTTGCTTTTTCCCCAGTGTCCTGGAGCCTTTTGTAAAACAACACAGACGATATTGATAACGATAGCGGTAACGATAGAGAAAATGACAACGGCAACGATAACAATAACACTGACGACAAGAATTACAGGAACGAGAAGGATTATGGGATGATAAATAGAAATGTTTACTTCATAGTTTAGAGAAGATAAAACAGCCGGCATACACCCATTTCCATCCAAGTGCTTCTAGGATACAAAAAGATTTTCTCGTTCATTCCGGCTTAATTCCAATGTCGATTAACTTACCTTCCCTGTCAAATCAGCTTTCTTGGTGCAAATTGGCTAAAATATAATGCGCCAGTGGCGAACGAGGAACCTTAGTGAGAAAACGAAAAAGGGCTCGTTTTTGAGATCGTGGCGCCACAATTGACATGAGCTGTATTGGATTGGAATCAAGAAAGAACGGCTAGAAGATTTTCCATTATAACAGAAAAATTGATGTAAATCTGGTTTGCCTTGTTGTAAAGTGATGTACACTCAAAATGAGTGAAAGAAGTTTTTGCCAACTTATTTCATCAGAGATCTAAAACCGGAAAATATTCTGATAACCTCAAATGGCCACCTGAAGCTGTCAGACTTCGGTCTGAGCGAAGTTGTCGCCTTTACAATCACTGAAGTATGTGGAACTTATCCATATATGGCGCCTGAGGTATAAGGCATTGTAGCAGATTACCCTGAAAAGTCTTTGCTCAAATCGCTGATGTTTTTCTCACTACTTATTTAGCTTCTCGTTAGATTTTTAAGAAAGTCCTTCTTTCTTCTCCTATTCTGAGGATAAAATGTATTCATATAATCCTCCACTAAGGCCAATCTTAATAAAGGCATTGTCAAACGAAACCCAACATCTTTCTCGGCAATATGGGGATATGTTACCTCTCTGTTTGTCACGAAAATTTAGCAAATTATGATAATAACATTTTGTGATACCTCTCCGCCCTCAGTTTCCGATAAAAACAGAGTAAAAGGACCACCTGTTAGAAGATCCTGACCACGCCCTTGTTAATGCATTGATATTTCAAATCAGGCTCATGCAGTTGAATTGTTAATACGCTTTTTACAATGCTAACGAATTGAACCTTTTGCCTCACTGTGACATTACATTTGATTAAAAACATTAACACTTTGTAAGAATCGCCAATATTCCAGTCCAAGAGGAAGTACAAGAAATTTACAGATTAGTAACTGACGCCCTGAGGTGTGTACTCAACAGGATTTACAGTACAGGTTTTGTTTTATCCACTCAAAATGCTTTTACATGGAAATGTTCACACATGACGTTAATTTAGTCAAACAAACATAAGTTGAAACTTAATCCGGTCAAAAAAATGCTCCACCAACCAAAATTAATTGAATTCACAATAAAAGATTTGATCATCGAGGTTTGCGGATCACAAAGTTTTGCGATGAACTAAAAGGACCCAATGGACTTAGTAGACAACTTAGACAACTCCCTCAGTAAAGTGCTTCTAAATAAATATTTTTAGCAAACACTGCAGAGGAAATAGTGCAGTTAATTTTTAAAGGTATTTCAACTTCAACGAAACAAATCTTTTATTTCTCTCCCCTCCCCCTTTCATTATTTTTGACCGTCGACCGCCCCCTTGGTATAAATTTATTCCTCTCCCCAGCCTTCCGCTGCCATTAAAATCAAAGATGGCGGCCATAATATTCGTTATGAAATTACTTAGCACTCGCTCGCCAAAATTACGCCTGCTCTGCAGGCTATAATCACCAGCGCACCTTCTTTGAACCAAGCATAATCTGAACCATCCGTATGACCATTGAGACAATTTGCTTCAAGCTGAAAAGGGGTCATCATCAAAGGGAAGCGAACTACAAGGGATCCGAGAAAGAAGAGGAGGTAAGCCGTGTCTTATCTGGGTTTTCTCTAACGCTATGGCCCAGAAAAATTCAATCTTTTTTTACCAATCGTCGTTTGATACTAGCTTTAGTTTATAATTAAAATCACGTTTCGGCAAAACAATGACTTTGGCCTTCATCGCCTAAAAACCCTCGCGCCGGTTCATCGCTCGAATAACATTCTAAAGTGTTCGTATTCTTCAAGTTATTTCTTGTCCTGTCGTTTGGAATGTTTTATACGGTCATGGTGTTAATGGAAAAGAAGTTATCTTACGGATTTTGTTTTGCCTAGAAAGTTTTCAAATGATAGCGAACGGCGAGCGCAAGTTTCTATCTCTTTCTCTCTTCAGTCAACTATCGTAGGATTTACTCTATTTTTAAAAAAATCGCGCTTTGTCCAAGAAGTATTGTTTTAGCCTGAGAACGAAGTAGTGGCCTTTCCCAAAATTCAAATAAAATGAGATCGAGTCAGCGATGATCATGTTTACATTGAGTCTGATGCGGTAATTTGATTTTGACAATATTGTCATGTGAGCAAACAAACTTACGGGTGAAGTGGAGTTAGTTCTACTGCGGAATGAGTGAATTTCATTGTTTAGTTATGGTACTTTTCAGCGCTATGTTTTCATGTTTTCTACTCGAACTTCAGGAAATGGTTTCAATTGTCTCACAAAACATGGAGCCACTTTCTCTTCGCTCAACATCTCAATCGAGGCGTACGTAATGCTCGGGTTATGGTGAACATGCCTCCGATGCGATATTTTTTTCCTAATGGTGGAAACTGAAGAATCAACCTCTGAAACCGATAATGATCACATTTTGCAAGAAGCGTCTGAGCTGTGATCGTGTAATTAAATGGGGTCTTAGCAATTTGAGCTCACAAGCACGCTGGTAAGCACATGGTTAGTGTAAGTAATTGTTGTTCACAGTTTTTGAATTCGGGAGCCGTTTTTGAGAGTCTGTTTCTGTAACTTTCCTGGATGTTTTGTGTTGAATTCATTGAGGTACAATCTCGGAATTTCATAAGCGATTATGAACGATAAATTCGTATCAGCACCATGATTCAGGGAGGTTTTATTAACCGTGACATTATCAGTTTACAATTCATGAACCATTTCTGTAACCTGCTTGGATATTTTCTTTTGAATTAATCGAGTCACACTCTCGGAATCCGTATATGTAACACAAGTGAAGCACATTTTCAACTTTCCAAATGATTTTAGGAAACTATACTTAATTGACTCTCGATAAATTGGCCTGCCATAACGCGTTGATTATTTTATCATTTTGTAGCCCCAAAAGCTCGGCTTATGATTCCGGAGGTACTGAACTTGATATACTTGATTCAAAAGGCAGCCTTCAAAGAGGAAGGTTAGAATAAAATTACTTTTACGACCGTATATTTCACCCGGTTTACATATGTAGATAATTACATGAAAGATACCTATTAAAGCTGTATTCAGAAGCAAAGACACGTAGGTAATATACTTCTGCCTTATTTTTATATTAAGGGATTTCTTTTTATGTAACATATGTCCATCCCTTTAATTTCCTCCTTAATCTGCCTGCAAATAATTAAATTTTATGTTTTAATTCAGGTGTGAGAAGATAAAACAGAAGTGTTGTAGAGTTCTCCTTCCAGACTGAATTCAGGTGAGAACATCAGTAAACTAGTTGATGTCATATGCTTTTCCTGAATCTTTAATTTTATTGCCCTGGGTTTTTTCACAAAGGGTCTTTTATATCTTTGTGTGCCAGCTAATGAGTAAAATCTCAGTGAATAGATAATAAATAAATCCATCTTAAAGTTTTTGGCATTTACTATTTTAAAATTCATAATTGGCACTCTCTTTTCATCCATGTAAAGAGATATTACACATTTCTTAAACTAAAATCTGAATCATGAAGTCAACTTAACTTTAATGAGTTTGAAACTTCATTGTACATAACAACACTTTACTGGAGTATGTTACATTTATTTGCTGCCTTTCTGGTACATATATACATGTTATTTGCAGGCTGGGAGGTCTGTATATATGGTGAAAAACTGTGACGGAGGTTTTGAAAATACTGCCCAAGGCCGTAGGCTGAAGGCAGCATTTTCAAGACTGAGGTCACAGTTTTTCACCATACCGACCAACCCTTAGCCAGTAAATAACATATTTATTTTTTTGAAACTTGACGAAATTCGTTCCGAAAGAACCCAAATGATTTAGGGCTGTAAATACGGCAAGATCTTCCATAAACTGAACAGTTTTTGAGCCAGTTAATGGTAGTTAAAATAGAGGTGATGCAAATTCAAGAGAGATGCGTCAGCGAAACATTTTCATTTCCATAACGATAATTTGCATTACATTAAACATTATTTTTACAAGTATCTGTCACAATCTGACACCTGTCAATTAGAGAGTGTGTAACCAAAAGAAAGCGTAAGAACATTTGAAAAACAACAGAACTAGTTTGGCAAGGACTCTCATGACAATGTTTTCTTCAAAAACATTCAATGATCTAATGGAAAGTATTATTCACTCTCATCGACGATTCATTCATGTACGAAGATTTACCTCTGTTCATTAAATAAACGGCAAGGAAAGTAATCGTGAGTAAATTCAATTTTTTTATTTTGAAGTTGTGATAGTTTGCTTGTTTGTTTGCTGCAATGGCATGTGTAAATCTGGTCTTTCCTCCACAAAAACTAAATTCGAATGGCACACTCCAACGAGACACAAGGGGATTTAATGCGGCCTTTTCTCAAAAAATTCCTTCAGTTTCTCTTGTGCAATTTATGGTACAAATGTTCAAATTGAACAGACTTGGAAAGACTCACCGAGAGCGTATATTTGTTGTAAAACTTAAATTAAAACTTCGCTCGCTCTTTCAATGCGAACAAATTGCTTGAGAAAATTCAGGTATTAAATGAATGAAAGTTCCTTCATTCAGTTTAACTGTAACAAAATCCCTCACATTTTAACTTTCTTGGTACTTTTTGTGAACGATTAAAATTAATTGCAGACAGGTTTTAGGCCACTTGTCAACCAACGTAACGACACTATTGTTTATACAAATTCATTCTGAAACCAATATTTTTCTGTCAACCAAAGTGATTTGAGTGAGAGAAAAGGGAGGATTCATAAGTTATTCATCGGCTTGAAGTAGTTACTGATGTGTTTGCTTAAAAATACTGCCCAGCCGGAAACACGAGCTATATTTTATGAAAAATGGCAACAAAAGTTGGGATGTACTTGGTGACTCACGAAAGCATTACCGTGCCCTCGTGGGCAGAGATAGGAAAATACTGACCGGGTAAAGAACCAATCAGATTGCAAGATTCATTACTGTGCCCTCTCAAAAAAAAATAGGATTACATAACCCTTTAACTCTCAAGATTTCATCAGTAATTCTCCTTACTGTCAGCCAAACAATTTATTTGCTGTTAGGTTGGAGAATTTGGAATTGGATCAACCAATTATCCCCTAATTGATATTTTTCTTTATACTCATTATTTGTCTGTTTGATATTGTACTGATGGTGTAAGGAGAAATTCTGTCTAGATCACTAGTGGGACTAAAAGGGTTAAAATCTGCGACTTCAATATGTTATAATGATTAAAATTTTTTAAAATGTAACCAAAAAATTGTGAGGAGAATCTGATGTTATGAGACAATGGAAAAACCTGTTGCTGGTTCCTTATCTCTTTAATGTTTAAATGTTCATGGGAAATGCTTTTTTTTTTTAAAGCGAGGATACAGAAGTTTTCAAAGCTGATAGAAATAAGCTGTTTGCTAGTAATGAAAAGCAACCTGACAATCACACCTTAATGTTTGACATGCTTCACTCAAACATGTCAGTCGTGTGTACCTACTGTTGTAGAGGTGTCTTTCTTGCCCTGTGGTTCATGAGCTGTCGCCTCTTATTGAGTCCAGCTTTGTTTACCCCCATTGCACTTGCCTTAAACCAACATCTACCAGAATACTTTGAATAGTTCATACTAAGATAGAAAGGGGCCTCAGTGGTCAGCATTGAGTTTGGTCGTTTCTTTCGATAAATTTTGTAAACAAACGCAGGGTTTCTCTCATCGAAAACTCAGTACTTCTGACAGGTTCTTCATGATTGGATGAAACGTTTTCTCCACATGTGAAAATTTATTTCTCTGATTTGATTGGCTGTAAACAGCTCTGAACGGCGAAAATATTTGACAGATCATAATATTTACTTGATGACTGAGTGGGAAGTCTGTGCATCATGATTGAGAGCAAATATCTTCTGTCTGATTAGTACAGGAAAGAGCCAGTTTGAATGTGTCTCAAAAGGATAATTTTTAGAATATCCTCCTCAAAAATTCCACTCAAAACTTACTTTTGTCTCCTTGGAGTCTCCTAAAATCTTGCATGGTTGTACATCAGTGGACATGCATTAGGAACCAAGGAAGGTTCATGCATTACTGTTACATTACATGCAATAATAAGATACATGAAAAAGTTACTCAGTTCTGATTGGTTTAGGTAAATGCGGCTTTATTAGGTGATTAAATGCAGAAGAGGGTTTATTCAGTACAAAGAAGTAACAAACCAGACTCAACAATTCCTTGAAATGTTTAGCCGGACCTTAAAGATGGGAAAATATCAATGTATATTATTGTTTTGATTGTACACGGTTGTTTTGACCGAACGCACAATGTCATTTGCAGGCTTTGAATACATTATTTTTGCACATGATGTGCATGCTTTGCTTCCACATAATTATGATAAGCTTTCTCGTATTTTTTCATGTATATTATTAATATGTAATCACAATTTTTCTCCTGCAGTTTGGAATAAATAAGCACAAGTAAATTTTTTCAAAGACCACAGCCACATGGTTTAAATGTTGTAAAAGGGTTAATATTCCCTCTGCTATGCTTCAGCACGTTGATAATTTCGTTTCAAGAAAACATTTTGTTACACTGTAAATGATCATGTCTTAGGTTGGTCAAAAAACTGACAGGTGAATTCATGCGTGTAAATGAACTTTATTTTCTGATTGAATGCAAAATTCCCTGAGGGATTTGTTTGCTGACGTCATGAGCGTGAGGAATATGAAGCAAACTCATGCAATTGAATTTGATCAGACAAATTTACTAGCTATGTTGTAAAATGAATTAGTCGCATGACAGTGAGGAAGGGAAATTCACTTTTTCGTGTTGGTTTGATTCTTGGCTGGTTTAAAAGGCCCAGTGAGATAAACTATATACCAGGCATAAATTGACTTCACTAATTTAACAGCAGTATGTTTCACTTAATTTTCAACAGTGTCACACTTAATTTTGTGAACTTTTACTCCTTTTTTTGTGGAATAGACTTCTGTCAAACATGCATAACAGAGAGGGTCTTGTTTCTGCTTGCATGGTTCATTTACAGGGTATTTAAAGATATTTATCAAAGACGAGGGAAATAATTTAATGCAATGTTTCCTCCTCAACTCCTTGTGAGAAAATGGTTTCCTCAGGTAACATGACTTGTAAACCAATTATAATGAAGAAATTGTACTCAATCAGCTGATACAGAATTTTTAAAGTTTTTTCCATTCATAACCCAAAATTAGTTAATTTGAATTAGCTGAAAGAGAAAGGTAACAACTTGAAAAGGTTTCCTTCAAACTTGAGTTGTGTTGATTTGTTCTGTGTGTTTAAATTTATTTGATTTTTAGGGTACTCTGAGGGACGGGACACAATTTGACAGCAGTATCCCTCGAGGAGAACCATTCGTGTTTACATTAGGAGTGGGACAAGTTATCAAAGGGTGATACTTGTGATATAGCATGCATGACTATGTGTAAAACGGGCTGATATTTGTAGTTTGCCATGATATTATGCATTTAAGCAAGTGATTGCACTTTCTACTGGTTTACCAATTAATTGCCCCATGTGGGAAGTGGGGAGAAGGCAAGAAACATTTGGACATCACAAGCTTATGGGGATCTATTACTTTAATTTATTAACAAGCATTGGGTTTAATGGTTTGATAAACTTTAGGTCTCAGAATGTTTATAGTTAACTTAGTTCCTCAAACATCTCATATGTTTTTTTTACCCAACTGTTTTATTTTATAGTCATTTGTTATAAGGCAGGAAAAACAAAGCAAATAGAGGAGTGGTTTGGGACAGGTCTTGTAATGTTCTTGTTGGATTACATTTTAAAATAACTAACTGTCCAAACAGCTGTGCAATTTCACATGATATTTGTACTCAATTTGTGCATTATTTGTACTCTCTGAGAGCAGTTGAATAATAATGTAAGATATTTGGTTACATTAGAAGTGTTTTTACTATTTAATAAGTCATGATTTAATTTTTGTTACAGGATGGGATCAAGGACTATTAAAGTAAGTTACAACTATAGACCATTCATCATTTGTTTTTAAGTCTTATTTATACACAATAAATTCCTCTCTCCACATTACTTGCATTTTCAAACTACTTCCTCAAACTTTTCCAGAACTGTACTGAACTATACAAGAAAAGTAAACTGTGAAAAGCAAGCTTTTGAACCTTGTTGTTCCTTATCTTAATTTTGTTAAAGCTGGGGTGAATTTTGTAGTAAAAGTGCCAGTGCATATGAGTTATGGATAAGTGGTCTGGATTTAGTAGTCTGGTGTAAGAGAATTTCTGGCCAGTGATTCAATGTTCAGTGTGCAAGCATGAAGTGTCAAGCATAGTCCACACAACATGGCAGGTATAGATGTATTGGGGGTCTATAAAATTGACATTTTTTTGCTCTCTCTACTTATAGCTAAGGCTGAAGAAGTGAGATCATTCACAAACATTCTGATGCTCGTATGGAAAGTGATCATTCCGATGATCAAGCCTCTCAGAATAAAGGCAATGTCACGACTAGGTCCGGACGTGTAGTGAAGTCTACACAAGATAACGAGAACTTCGTATATTATTAGCTGATTAAAATAGTTTAAAATGATTATCTTTAATTAACTTTGAAATAGAAACCTTTGAACTTTGTCCGGGAAGGATGTAGTGTATTGCGTTACCTAAGCGTTACTATAGTCACGCTATATCCTGTAAGACACGATCGGTACATGATTGTAAAAGTACATTCCTATGTAAAAGTAATATTACTGATTCCTAGTACTGTATTGTGAATATAGCTTGTTGATTCTTTAATAAAATTCAGTTGAGCAATAGCAATGAAAGAAGTAACTTGACTGAGTCTAGACGACACAACATACTGGCGACGAGGATTAAAAGCCAATAACGTACTCCTTGAGCTAGATGGAACGGACGGGACTTTCTACGCCACAGCCGTTCAACATCGACGCAGCTGACTTGTACTGCGAATGGCAGCACTGGGTGAGTTCCTTTGATATATACTCAGTGGCTTCCGAGCTCTCCGACAAGGACGACAAAGTCCAGCGAGCGACCTTCCTGCACTGCCTTGGGCCCGCTGTGCAAAGGATCTTCAGAACCCTGCCTGGCGAACATAAAAAACTTGAAGATGCGAAACTAGCTCTTCAAAACTACTTTGCGCCAAAGCGAAACGTGGTGTCTGAAAGGTACAAGTTCCGATCCAGGGAACAGAGGCCAGACGAGCCGATAGATAGCTACCTTACAGCACTCAGAGAACTTGCGAAATCGTGCGAGTTTGGCACACTCGAAGAAGAGATGATAAGGGACCAGATCGTTGAAAAGTGCGCGTCGAAAAGCCTTCGACAAAAGTTACTGACTCAAGACGATCTGGACCTGACGAAAACGATGAAAGTGGCCAGGAGCGAAGAATCGTCAAGGAAAGATGCCAGCATGATTACAAAGGGCACCAAAGAAGACCCCATACCAGTCGACAAAGTCAACGCCAAAAAGCCTACCGATGGAGCGGACGAAAAAAGGTTCATCTGTTACAGATGTGGCGGATTGGATGGTCACAGTCCTAACGAATGCGGTGCGATCAACTCGAGATGCAATTCCTGCAAGAAAGTGGGTCATCTTGCCCGGGTCTGCAAATCAAGCAAGCAAGATCAGAAAGCAAACCGGAAACAAGGGAAAAAGTCACGAAAGAACCCCAAGAAGACGGACAGGAAAGTTCGAAACCTCAAAGCGGCAGAATGGTTCAGTGAGGAAAGCGCGGACGAGAATGAGCCTGTATTCTCAATGAACAATGAGGACAGTTCAGTCCAAGTGAAAATGGACGGACAAAAGATCGGCATGACAGTAGACACCGGATGTAAGTACAATATTATCTCGTCACAATTGTTCAATGCTAAATTTAAGTCTCATGAACTCAGACCAAGCAAAAAGCGATTTATTGCTTATGGACAGAAAGATCCATTAAATTGCAAAGGCTATTTTACTGCCACTATCAAAGTAGGAAAGAAAGAAATAAGAGCAAATGTATATGTTATACAAGGGCATTCAGAGTCACTCCTTGGGAGGGATTCAAGTTTCAATTTAGAGATAATTAGTGTAAACCTCGTTCAAGACAAGCCAAGTTTTCCTAAGACTAGTGAAAATAGTGAATTAGATTCTTTACTACGTGAATTTGACGAAATATTTCATGGGATAGGTAAAGTGGCCAACTTTGAGCACAAAATTGCCGTTGACTCTAGCGTCAAACCTGTTAGTCAACGATCAAGGCGTATACCATTTAGCCAAATTGAAGCAGTTAACAACGAGCTAGACAAGATGCTCGAAAATGACATCATTGAGGAGGTCACAGAGGCCAGCCCATGGGTCTCTAATTTAGTAATCGTCCCAAAGAAAGATTATCACGACAAGAAAAATAACGCAACGCCGCACAATTTCAAAATCGGCGATATCGTATTTTGCGCGAACATGAAGCCAGCAAAGTTAGATTCTCAATTTCACCCGGCTAAGCATGTTATCATTCAGTCCCGGGGGAGAGACACTTTTACCTTGGTCAACGCAGCAACTGGTACCACTCTTATTCGAAATGCAAAATACTTGAAGCGCGCACAGCTACCAGCTTTTCTGTTTTAACATTTTGCTGTTACTTACTCAAGGTATAAATAAACTTCTTGTTGTTATTGTTGATTGAAACTATTTTTTCCGTGTTGTTTTTAGTATGTGTGAAGGAGAAAAGAGGAAACTTGTAATCCCATCAGACCTTGGTAAGTCCCTGCTCTGATATTTAAGTATATAATTTACGTCCAATGCAGTGAGTACGAATTGTTGCCAGTAGATACTAGTAGGATTGATAATGGGGCAACTTACCTTGCTTGAAATGCAAGCTTATGTAGATATAATTTATCTGTTACATACGAGCAAGCTGAATTATGCAAGAATTCTACCAGTCATATTCTTATTAAAATAATTTTCAGCTGTTTTTGCTATACTAAGAGGAATTTTCTTTCTTTTGTGCAGGTTATGGGGACAGAGGAGCTCCCCCTAAGATCCCAGGTGAGTAAACAGCTTGTGGTCAACAGAGACAATGCTGAGTCAGAGCATTACATGAACACCCAAGATATTGATACCAACCTCTGAAATTGTGAAATCTGGAAAGATTTGATTTTGAAGCATGGCGTCAAAGCCACCCCACCCACTTCCCCCACAGATTTGTTCATCAACACTCTGCTAGTCTCTCCTCACAGCCTGCAAGTTTGCACATAATCTGACAAAAAAGGAAAAACCACAAAACTACAACTATCTTATTTAAGGAATTATTTTGAAGTATTAATTGCTCATAATTCATATTGTCTCAGTACACTCTTAAACTATGTATTTAACCTAAGGTCACCAGAGAAATTTGAAGTAACCATGACAATGCAAAACATAGGGCAACAAACCAAGTGGTCTATGAGCAACTGTAAAGTGGCAAATAAAAATCCCTTAACACTTTGACTCCTAAAAGTGACCAGCATCTACTATCTTAGTATTTACCACACAGGTGAATAGTACTTTTCACACGCACTGATTGGCTATTTGGAAGTGAATAGCAAGTACTAATCACCTTCCAGCAGCCGATGATGCAGCACATCAAGAGTTTAATTTCTGACCATTTTTTGGTATATTGAAAGAAACAAACTAAATGTTTGGTATCTGTGCGGTACCTGCTAAAACAGTTATTTGCCTCCACATTTTGTGAATAATTGTTAAATAATATCAGCCCTGAGTCAGACATTAAGGTCACAAGAATAAAGGAAATCACCAACTAAAGAAGCTCTTGATTGTTACACAAAATTTTTCCTTTTAACACCCTAGGAAATGTAGAGTGAACAGTGTGGAAAATACCCATACTGATGTTAAGCCAGTTAAGGTGTAAGGGGTTCTTTCCTTGTGGGATACATGAAGGGCTTCTTCAATCATATTCCGGCATGAACTTTTTTCCTCAAAACGCAACTTAAAATGAATGTACGCCAATTATTTTATCTTTTCAGGGGGCGCTGCATTGGTATTTGAGGTTGAGCTGTTGAAGATAGAGCGAAAAACAGAATTGTAATCAGATCTTGAACACCATTTAGCGTGAAGGAAATCTTCTGATGTCAGAACTTTTTGAAAATAAAACTGTCTGTAAGACAATCATAGAATACTTTCTGTTCATGTTAATTACGCTTCATATTTATTTATTTTTTTATTTAGATTTTCGGGAAAGGACGGTTTTTGATTGACGAGAAAAGTGTTCTTTGATTTTGTGGGTAGAAAGTTATCGGTTTTTGGGCATATCTCTAGCACAGAATATGTCCCCGCATTTCAAACTTGAATTTCTCCCACGTGCTCCTAAAATAGACTTCCTGTTGACTTTTTTGAGTCATGGGTTTGGATTGCCATGAGTTTTTTTAAAGGAACCAATCACACCTGAAGACTTCCTACTACAAGTAATGAGAATTGGCGCATTCATTAAAGTGTGGTGTTGTCAAGTGCCTTAACAAGCGCCTTTGCAAGCGTCTTGACCAGCGCCTTTACGACCGTGTCCTGGAGGGGCTCCTAATGACCGTTCAATCTTAAAATATCCATTTAGCGTTAGAACCCCTAGCCGAGTCTACATGCAAAATTTGAGCCAAATCAGTGAACTTGCTTGTCCGACCAGCCTCTCGGTTTGCAATTGGAAAATTCGCTTAAACAGAGTGTTCATGAACACTTTATAGCATTCAAACGCGTAGGAAAAATCTGTCGTAGTATCGGTAATACTAGGATTAAATACAGGTCTTAAAAAATTGTGCCATTTTAATTCCAACAAATCTGAAGTTCTTGACACGAACTAATTATAACTAGGTCTAATTCCTCCAAAAGTTAATTAAAATTTCCATTGGACTGAAACTAAGATAATCGAACAATCAAACGACCAATTATTTTTCAAGTTCTATGGAAATCTTTACAAAAACATATGGCTTTAATAGCTTTATGTAAACCTTAAGGCAAAAACCGATTGAAAAAATCTGATGTTCGTGACACAAAAACTAATTAAAACTAGAAAAAATTCCTCCAAAAGTTAATTGAAATTTCCATTCGACTGTAACTAAGCTAATTTAACAATCAAACGACCAATTATTTTTCAACGTTTATGGAAATATTTACACACGCATGTGGCTGCAATACTTTATATAAACCTTAAGGCAAAAACCGATTGAGAAAAAAAATTGCAAAAACATTTTGGGAATACGTTTTCAAGGTGTTTCAACTTGAACGTAAATATAACACCTAAAACTTGTTTACAGATAACAACCTCGTTCATTTTAGATAAAAAAATGTGATGATGATTTCAATACATCACTAATTTAAAAAAAATTACTTTTAAGCTAGTTCGAACAGCTCATTAAAAATAAAAAAATGCAAAGTCTTTTTTCTTCTGCGTGTCCAAAATCCTTATAGCTCATAAGAGCAATTAAGACGTGGAGAATCAACTTTTGCAAAAACAGAGATCCATATGGGCTCTTGAAGGCTCTTTCGCTTCTCCTGCTCTCAGTAGAGGACTCTTACAGAGATTTTATAGGTAGCCTTGTGGTTTCTGCTCCAAATATGAACGCTTGCGGGCAACTTTTTACTTTCTTGGGTTCTGTCTTTTCTATGATACAGCTCCAATTCTCACTGCCTTAACTGAAAAGTAAAAAAAATTATAATTCAGGGAGAATCGTTGAGATCATCTAAAATTTTTCATTCGGCCTTACGACATGAAACGATAAACTGTCCAACAATTATTATAGCAGAAAACTGTTTTCACTCCTATCAAATTATCTAAGAAAAAGTCTGTGCCCACTCAATTTAAAAGCATTTCAATTTCTTCGGGAAAAAAAGAAACTCCCAAACTTTACACAGCAAGATAACAAAAAAAGCATTTATGATCAAATATTTATCTCTAATTTGGATTTAAAGTTACTTTGCAATGCATAAATGTTATGAAAAGAATAATTACATGGATCAGCAACTAGATGTCGTTGAAATCAAGTGTGACGTCATCACCAATGAGTACAAATGGTGCCCAGTACTTCACCTCCTTGAAAGTTTCGGATTTTCTCAAACACTTCATGGCCTGATTGAAAGCTTCACTTGCCTTCTTGCCTTTAGCAAGTGCATCGTAGAAGAAACTCATGAACTCCAGGGTTCCTTCGTCTGCAATCGCCCATAGGGTTACCACAACAGCTCTAGCGCCAGCACCCAAGAATGCTCGGGCGACGCCAACCACACCCTCGGCCATGACCTCCCCACGAGCACTGTGACAACAGCTTAGAACAACCAGTCGCGCCCGCAGCCCAGCCTCCATGACATCTTTCATCGTCAGTAGATAGTCCTTCTCTTGAGGTTGAGGGGTTTCTCTTGTGGTGTTTGGTGCCAGGATAACTTCACCAGTTTCCATTTTACCATGTGCTGCTATGTGTACTAAAGCCACTGCTGAGAGTCGTTTTAACACTTCATCTTTTGTTGCCATTTCTCCAATGAGAGGGGAAATACTGAGGATTCGTCCAATCATCTCCGCCTCTTTCCTTGCTCCCGGAAGTTGTACCAACCGTCTTCCTTCATAGATGATCTCTTCAAAACATGGGTCGCCAACAAGCAATGCACCGCTCTTCAGGTGAAAGTCAGCTGGGCAATCATTGATTAGTTGTAAGGTCGTCAGGGACGGAAGCACGCGGATTCTGAATAAATCACTCAGATAAGTTGACTTCGAGTCCTCCAATGCTGCATAAGGCACAAGACAAAATGGTCCCTCAGGAACAATCGTAAGCTCGTTTCCTTCGATCAGATCAGCAATAGGAGTAACGATGATGTCATAAAGCTTCTGTAGAGCACTTAATTGCGAGTTCCTTACATCAATTTGAATCATATCATTCGCTGCTTCCTCCGCTTTCAGCGAGTCATGGGAAGGATTTTCGTATTTAACAGCATCTCTTGAATCGATCTCCTTCAAGGCAGTTCTGTTCAGTTGCTCGATGAAAAATTCCAATTCCTCCTGATACTTATAATTGTTGACATGTACCTTTCTCAACTGGACATTATCGTCGCTAACGAAAACCCAGTAGTAAACGCACGGTCCACTGATAGCTATGAAAACCGTACCTAATGGAACAAAACTCAGGGTAAGGAACGAGACGCTGTTCCTTGAAGAATATCGGGGCTGATATTTTGCTTCTAGCAGATCTTTTAGAGCTTGAGCACGTCCTTTTTCTGCGGCAAGAAGAGCGTTGACAAATTCATTTTGAGTTAGGTTTATACGCCACAAGCCTGTGTATGCACTTTTATGCTGATTACGATAAGAAATCTTCCACTGATCGTTGAATCGCAGACCGGTCCTGATACTATCAAACCCCTCTACAGAAGAGTGAAAGCAGTCAGAAGCCCTCTTGAGATTTCCTTGGCACTCAAAATAACTTCCAAGAGAACAGAGTGAGGATGCCTCTCCGGCCTTGTCTCCCACTTCCTTCGCAATTTCTAGATGACGTTGATGGTAATCGATTGCTGTTCTGAACTGTCCCAGACGACCATAAGAGCAGCCGAGATTGCCATAACTGTTTCCCTCTCCGGCCTTGTCTCCCACTTCTTTAGCAATTTCTAGATGACGTTGATGGTAATCGATTGCTGTTTTGAACTGTCCTAGACTATGATAAGCGCAGCCGAGATTGGCATAACTCTTTCCCTCTCCGGCCTTGTCTCCCACTTCTTTAGCAATTTCTAGATGACGTTGATGGTAATCGATTGCTGTTTTGAACTTTCCTAGACCACGATAAGCGCAGCCAAGATTAGCATAACTCTTTCCCTCTCCGGCCTTGTCTCCCACTTCTTTAGCAATTTCTAGATAACGTTGATGGTAATCGATTGCTGTTTTGAACTGTCCTAGACTACCATAAGCGCAGCCGAGATTGGCATAACTCTTTCCCTCTCCGGCCTTGTCTCCCACTTCTTTAGCAATTTCTAGATGACGTTGATGGTAATCGATTGCTGTTTTGAACTGTCCTAGACTATGATAAGCGCAGCCGAGATTGCCATAACTGTATCCCTCTCCGGCCTTGTCTCCCACTTCTTTAGCAATTTCTAGATGACGTTGATGGTAACCGATTGCTGTTTTGAACTGTCCTAGACCAAGATAAGCGCAGCCGAGATTGGCATAACTCTTTCCCTCTCCGGTCTTGTCTCCCACTTCTTTAGCAATTTCTAGATCACGTCGATGGTAATCGATTGCTGTTTTGAACTGTCCTAGACCAAGATAAGCGCAGCCGAGATTGGCATAACTGTATCCCTCTCCGGCCTTGTCTCCCACTTCTTTAGCAATTTCTAGATGACGTTGATGGTAATCGATTGCTGTTTTGAACTGTCCTAGACTATCATAAGCGCAGCCGAGACTGGCATAACTCTTTCCCTCTCCGGCCTTGTCTCCCTCTTCTTTAGCAATTTCTAGATGACGTTGATGGTAATCGATTGCTGTTTTGAACTGTCCTAGACTATCATAAGCGCAGCCGAGATTGGCATAACTCTTTCTCTCTCCGGCCTTGTCTCCCACTTCTTTAGCAATTTCTAGATGACGTTGATGGTACTCGATTGCTGTTTTGAACTGTCCTAGACCAAGATAAGCGCAGCCGAGATTGCCATAACTGTATCCCTCTCCGGCCTTGTCTCCCACTTCTTTAGCAATTTCTAGATGACGTTGATGGTAATCGATTGCTCTTTTGAACTGTCCTAGACTATCATAAGCGCAGCCGAGATTGGCATAACTCTTTCCCTCTCCGGCCTTGTCTCCCACTTCTTTAGCAATTTCTAGATGACGTTGATGGTAATCGATTGCTGTTTTGAACTGTCCTAGACTATCATAAGCGCAGCCGAGATTGGCATAACTCTTTCCCTCTCCGGCCTTGTCTCCCACTTCTTTAGCAATTTCTAGATGACGTTGATGGTAATCGATTGCTGTTTTGAACTGTCCTAGACTATCACAAGCGCAGCCGAGATTGGCATAACTCTTTCCCTCTCCAGCCTTGTCTCCCACTTCTTTAGCAATTTCTAGATGACGTTGATGGTAATCGATTGCTGTTTTGAACTGTCCTAGACCACGATAAGCGCAGCCGAGATTGGCATAACTCTTTCCCTCTCCGGCCTTGTCTCCCACTTCTTTAGCAATTTCTAGATCACGTTGATGGTAATCGATTGCTGTTTTGAACTGTCCTAGACCACGATAAGCGCAGCCGAGATTGGCATAACTCTTTCCCTCTCCGGCCTTGTCTCCCTCTTCTTTAGCAATTTCTAGATGACGTTGATGGTAATCGATTGCTCTTTTGAACTGTCCTAGACTATCATAAGCGCAGCCGAGATTGGCATAACTCTTTCCCTCTCCGGCCTTGTCTCCCACTTCTTTAGCAATTTCTAGATGACGTTGATGGTAATCGATTGCTGTTTTGAACTGTCCTAGACCACGATAAGCGCAGCCGAGATTGGCATAACTCTTTCCCTCTCCGGCCTTGTCTCCCACTTCTTTAGCAATTTCTAGATGACGTTGATGGTAATCGATTGCTGTTTTGAACTGTCCTAGACTATCATAAGCGCAGCCGAGATTGCCATAACTGTATCCCTCTCCGGCCTTGTCTCCCACTTCTTTAGCAATTTCTAGATGACGTTGATGGTAATCGATTGCTGTTTTGAACTGTCCTAGACTATCATAAGCGCAGCCGAGATTGCCATAACTGTATCCCTCTCCGGCCTTGTCTCCCACTTCTTTAGCAATTTCTAGATGACGTTGATGGTAATCGATTGCTGTTTTGAACTGTCCTTGATTATAATGAGCTATTCCTAGAAGGTTACAACGGATTCCCTCTTCGGTCTTTTCTCTGTCGACTTTGGCATTTCCCATAATACACTCGTGGCTCTCTATTAATGTTTGAGATTTGCTCAGTAAGTGAAGCAGAGGTTTGTTATCCTTCTCAATCTTATATGGGTTAAGAATAAATAACTGATGAGTGGATGTGAACAAATTTCAATAAAAATAAAAATATTAGAGGTACAATTCTATAAGTTGAGACATTTCATGTATGTGAATCGCTGAGAAAATAAGTATGTCAGTCAAATCCTAGAACCTTACATTTAAAATTTGCATTTTTACATTAACTGAAATGATACTGATTCTAATTTTGAAACAATGGCTGAAATATTTCCAGATTGTGAATTGAAAAAGCTTCAAGAATTTATAGAAAATGCAGCAAATGTAAACACCAAAAAAAAAGACCTTTATGTGGCCAACAGTTCGGACGACGTGGGCTGAAGAAAAACGGATCAGTCTGGATATTATGAGCTTCGAAGCCAAGGAAATTGATGTGAATCTGAAGAAGTTTTTATCTCAGAAAGAATGACGACTCGGACTATAAGTCAGACAGTTTGGGGTTAATGTCAGCGTCACTGGACGTTCTTTTAATGGAAGCTCGTGGTATTTTGCAGAATTTTGGAACATCGCTCTCGCGGTGTTTTTCTCAAATACCCCTAAAAAACATGCGCTATTCCTTAAACAAACCTTAGAAAAGGACATACCTGTCGAAAGTGGATTTCTTTTGACGATTTCCTATTTTAAATATTTTCTTACCAGAGTGAATATTAATATAAGTGTTAACAAGCTCACTAGGCATAATCATTGTTTGGTTTGGGCGTCCTGCTGATATTCTTAGAGAGACACTGATGAGGGGCGTTCTGCGAATTAGATAAAATGCCCCTTCTGTCAAATGAAATGTTTTGGAATAACTGAAAATATTTTAGTTTCTTTTAACTGCTCAGCTTGGTGTTAGTGAAAACTGCTTGCATTTCTTTGCGTATAACGTTTGAAACACTCGTTAAAGGATACGGCCAATCCCATATGTAGCCAGCTCCTTGCTTCTTTGTACAAGCAAAGCTCCACGCAAGCACTGGCGGCTGAGAAGGTAATGACGTGAGGTATCTAATTAATTACTATCCACATATAAAAGTAGCCAGAAAATCGTCTCACACCCCATTCACATCAGCAAAACATTTTTAGTCAAACCGGGTTTAACTGAATGAAAACCAGAAAGAGAGGACTGAAAAACTGAATTTTCCATAGAATTCATACAATCGCTTATTTGCATTTTCAATATGTTATATGTGAAGTCGACTAACATCGGTTTATACTAATTCTATGAAGAAAAAATTTAAACTGTATTTAACAAAACGATTTCAAACATGTTTAATCTTTGGTGTAAATGAACCATTACTGGTTTAATTTTCATTTATAGCTCACTGACCTTAACTTGCACTTTTTATCTACATAGCAAACATTTACGGACCAGTTATTGTTGATACCCGAGGTACAGTCAGCTGCCGTAATCCATACAATTCTCTTGAAGAAACCACAGCAAAGTGGTTTGATGAATTTTGACTGCAACACCCACCTTTCTTAATAGCTTTGATTAAATTGGGTTCCAACTGAACAGAAACTGTTGCATCATTGAGACATTCTTCGTAGTTTCCTAAGGAATTCAGGAACTAAGTGTCAGTCGTCATCACGTGCCAATTTACGTATCCGTCTTTATACCTGTCCTAGACTTGGCCTTAGTTAAAACCAGGAGAAAATCATTTTATCGGGTAAAATTGGGGGAGATAAGGTTCACATTTTGACCCAGATTTGACCCAGATTTAAGAGAATGTGGTCAAACTCCATGTTTTTCGCTTCTTGTCCTTTAGATATTTCAAACTTGGCAACTGGGTATGATCACAAGAAACTCACAGAGTTCATCTCAGGGCAATTCTCCTCATATTGATTTTTAGTTTGTGGTTTACTTATCAAAGAAGCAGCTCTACGCTTCCTTGGTATCATATTAGTCCATCGCTGGAGTTGCCTTCTTATGCTGAATAAGCCGACGCATACCCGAATTTCCTGAGTGCTGTATTACAAATTATTTTGATTCTCCTTTGGGAACGATGTGTTTCGGAAAAAGTATTGTTCTTTGCAACCTTGAAGACTTGAATAAAATATGAGTAGATTACTCGGATCTAGGAATTTCGGTTTTTCTAAAGCTTCTCTTCACTTTAGACTATATGACCCTGTAAGTGCTTTGCTCATATTTGATTGCTGTTCCGGGCATCTTTTGAGAGGATTCCTTGCTTTTTTCTCCATAAAATTCGTCTTTTAAAAAAGTGATTGATTCTTAAGTTGGCAGATGGCCGAGCCATTATTTCGGTGGTCGAGTCAGCACAATATGAGTCACAACCACTGGCTAGGGAGGACATGACGTCACGTAAGAGGATTACCACCTTGATTTAAGGATACGCACTTTTTGAGGGGTAACCATCATAAACTAAATTGTTCCGTTTTAGCTTGATATAATCGTAAGCCGGCTGAGACGCAACAATTCGAAATGGAAGATGTTATACTGAGTGAATTGGACGCGTAATTAATTTTAACCACAGAACGGATAAACCTCCGCACAACATCAGTCCTGAGATGTTGGTCTTCGAACCTGTGTGTGAATTTCGATATTCTTATTAGTTGCTTTGCAATTTATTTGGCAAGTATACTTTTCATAATTTACGGTAAGAATATCTCACAATTGCGATGAAACTTTGCAGGAGAATTTCATCCTAATGGAGAATTTCCACGTGTGCGATCGACATGAAATATTAAAGTTGCAAGTTTCATTTCAATATTCATACGATAAAAGGATGCAAAAATGGCAGGGAAGACAGCAGGCGAGGATAAAATCCCGTTTAAAATGGGTGCAGAATGTACATTCATTAACTTCACGGAGTACATTCCATGAAGAATTTAGTAGTTTTAAAAAGATTCTTACCCAAATGGAAATGAGCTGCTGCTCTGTTGCTATAAAGCTTGGCGTTCAGCCGTATATCTTCGCAGTTCACTTGAAGACCTTCCGAGTAGGAGTTTATCGCGTTTTGATGTTCTTCCTGTCTGTATTCTTTGTTACCTTCCTCGAGACATACTCTTGCTATATCTGAAAACACACCGGTTTAACATTAATGATTTCGTTTTAACAAGGTTTTGTTTTTATGTCGTTAAATCCCCTTTCTAATTCCTATCCTTTACAGGCCTTTCGTTCTTTTTGAACAGTCGGTTACTGTATACATGAGCCCGCCGACCATTAACCCTCACCCCACTGATATCTATAAGTTTTATAAACCGTTAACTCTAAGATGATGTTTTGAATCACTTCAAATGGTCTCCAGACCAATGAAATTCGGGAACTCTGGCCATATATGGTGTGGTCTGTTTGAAAGAACACAGAACAGATAAAACTTTTTGCAAACGTTATTGTCCATTTGATTTCCACGATCAGTCTCCTCTCGACCTTATTTGCAAGTGTTTTATCTCAAATGTTTTTAAATTGTATCAGGATATCTTTAGCAAGAGTAGTGATTCATAATTTATAATGCAACTGCAAAAGTGCACGTGGTGTAAATGAGAAGCATTCTCGACATTTTCTTTCATTTTGACTCAAATCCCTCCCTGATACTGAGTACGATACTAATTTTTTCATTACATTTTTCTTTTATTTCTCGCGGTAATAGATTTAATGATGATTTTCATTCCATGTATATGTATAAAATTGTACACCTCGCACTGACAGCTTGTTCGTGACCCACGCAAAAAAAAAATTCAGTGTTTGTTCTTGTGATAAAGTTTGAAATTCGAACATATAGTTTCTGTTTCAAAAGTTATTCACAGAATAGGTAAAAAAAATTAATAAAATGTGCTTAGTTAAAAACCATACCGAGGCGTCTTTTAAAGAATCTAATTTCTCACCTCTTAATGGATCATCGTACACCTCCAGTTTGGTGTCATTTGATGTCACTTGCCTTTCGTTTGTCCCTGAAATTCGATCATTTGATAAACATTATTACTATTGCCAGAGAAAACGCAAAAATATGAAAAATAAAACTTCATTAAAATGAATTATTATGCATAAAAATTCATTTATAGTCCATGCGAATTGCTCAAATTATGACGACCGAGTTTGAAAAGCGCTAGGTCAAAACTGGTGTTCAGTTCCTTTTTCCGTGATGTCATCGGCCATTTTGAATCTTTATGCGGATTACCGCTGTACTTCCAGTCCCAGACTTGCCGCTCTTGATAATACCCACTAAAGATGTACTTAACTATTCCATCACTAAACATCACAACCGCTTCAAAATGACCATGTAGCAGTGTTTTTCTATGGCTCTCTCTCACCTGTGACCCGAATCTCATTGTTCAAATCCAGTCCTTCTCCCGTTGTCCGAAGTTTACTCTCCGCCATAGCTGGAAATAAAATAGAATAGAATTTTACTGCGCTTGAAAACATCCTCACGAAACAAAAAAGGATACTTAAATGAAAATAATACAAAAAGAAAGGCGGAAACCAACTTGTCTCTGATACTTAGATAAAACGAAAGAGTGAGAATTTCAAAGTTTTCTCCCTCATGCTGTTGTGATGGGATTTTGCTTAAAAAATTCCCCACTCTCCGGATACGGACAGCAGTGTAATGCCTGTGGGTTTCCCGTGAAACGAGGTTGTTGAATCTTCGAGTTGTACGGCGCATTTTACAAACTCAAAACGCAGTCAAGGGTTTGCACAACTGTCACGAGTTCTTCCAAAATCCCGCAGCCTATTATGCAAAGAAACACGTTTACATACGATCATCTAAACATAACTATCAACTAATTAGAGCGAGAGTAAGATTTCATTTGGTTTACGTATTTTCTAGCGAATTTTCCATAGCTCTCGTGAATCAGAGTTATCAGTGCGTTTTTCCAAAGTGTGAAAAAGGCTCCAGCGAACAATATATTCCACAAATATTCTTCTGAAGAGAGCTAAGTAATCATGAATGACCGGAAGCCACTAACCCGTGACAAAATGTGTTTTGAGAAAAGTCTTCCTTTTTCATTTGTAATTTATTATGATCCAGAATTTTCTGAATAAGATGGTATTTTAGGAGCTGTATATTTATCTTTGCATCGGCCTTCTGGCTATCGAGAACAATAATCTGCTTACACATCAAAAGTAAGTGGAGAACCAAGCGCTGGTTCTCGCATCTTGTAGGCCATCGAGAGACTTTGCTGCCAGATTATAGGAGCATTTGAAACCAAAATAAAACTGGAAAAACCTTCAGATATCACAAAACTATGGAGAAATTAAAAAATATCTGTAAATGTATTGCTGACATAAAATAATCTGTTGCTGTTTAATTTTAAAGGGAATATAAGGAAATTTCTCTTGTTAGACAGGCGTGGTATTCTCCGCGTTGTTCGGAGCAGGATTCTATGCAACCATTAGCATTTTCTGAGCCTAAATGTTTACCTTCCGAAGTAAACACATGAGCTAATGTAGTTCGTCATTGCGCAGAGAGAATTCCCGCCAAAACCGAATTCCGACCAAACCGCGAAATACGACAAATCACCTTTTGGATGAGTAGTTTAAATTGTTGAAGAAAAAATTAATAGTAATTTTTGAGGAGGTCGAACGATGTTTGCAAAGCTTCCAAAAAAAAAAATAAATAAATAAATGGTAACGCTGGCGAAGTTTCATTTTCATACATGATCAAGAATTCGTAATAATTAAAATTTTTGGGGTGAAAGTTTTCATTTTTATGTCACCTCGCTCTTTATCACGTTACCCCAACTTCTCGTCTTTTTTTTTTTTGTTATTTTCATGTGGTGTAACCCACGAGCGAACAAGATTAAGGCGAATCCAGCTGTGTGTGAATCAGCCATCCGAGAGGGTGTGATGTGCTCTCTCAGGATTTCCCACATTGAAGTCGAAAAAAAGAAATGATGTGCTTGTAGCCGGTCCATCACTTTGTAATTTCTTAACCAGACATTTTTTTGTTTCACAAATATAGAACGTTTTCCAGCAGTTTTAAATACAAAGGAGCCACGAGTATATCTCCTTATAAGTCAAAATAAAGAAAACTGCAACGAGTCTCGCAGTTTCATTCATTTTGGTAACCTCTTGGTTTATATAAATAATTTTTCTTTATAATATATCCCTCATTGACGAAACCATGGTCTCGGTCCTTAACAATCCTGAGAAGGAACTTGGCCGAATTTACGCCTTCTTAAGCTCTAATCAAGCATGTCCAGTTGCGGGGTATTACGTGTCATGATTAACAATTATTCGCCGCAGGCTCAATGAATATTGTTGAATAATCCCTGAGACTAATCATCGGAACAATTATACTATAGTAATTTATAATATGAAAACTGTTTAGTACCTGTTAAACCGCCATCCTCTGAATCGGTTTATCCTCTAAAAGTTGTCATTATTATTTCTACATGCCTGAAAATATCAAGAATAATACGTTTTGCTTTACTAAAATTTCGACAAAACCATGAAAGATTTCATATTGACGAGCAATAGATCAGTCTATAATCCCTTGTCACGAGTAAATAACAAATCTCTTCAAATGTCCAGTTTGGATATTAAAATTGCTCTTCTACTTCATAAAAGTTCACGTGCTCGTCTTCTTCTTTGTTTTTGTTCTTTCTCTTCAATTGTGTGTATATTTTTAATGTTTCTGTATTCCTATTACTTCATCCTGCGATTTAGGCTCAGTTATATTTCTTTCAGTGGAGGACACAGGCCATCCGCAATCAAAGTCTATTTTTCAATTCCCTTGAGCAGGACAGTTTCTGCCATATAAAACTGAATTGACAAGGATGAAGACAACCTACGAGTTATACTGTTATTGTACCAGGAGCACAAGCGGTGCACATAACACTGGAATCAGCCATGCTGTAGTTCCATAAATCTCTCTTGGGAAGATAAATCAGCTACCTCAATGTTTATTATGTTTATCTTAGTGTCAGTATTGAGAAATAATTCCTTCATCGAATTCAAAGTTATAAAGAGAGAGTAGAAGTTTTTTTCTCGGGGTCGAATGAAGAAAAATCTTTTTATCCGTCACGGATAAAAAAATAAGAGAATCTAAGCATCTTCGAGGATTCAATCTCTAAACCTGTAGATTTCGATGTTTTTAATTTCTTCATTCGAGGATGGAGCTTGAACTTTACCCTCTTTCTTTATCTATTTTCATACATGACGCTTTCGACAATTCAGATCCCAGGAGAATGCGGAAAGTTTTGTCAAATATGAACCCAGCGTATGTCTTGACTCACTAACGAGGTGTTTTGTAGCTTTGGACCGGAGCTTTAGATCTTAAAATTTGAATGTCGAGGTTCGAATCCTCGAGGGAAGCTAGATATTTTTCTTTCTCCCTCGCCTACGACGAATTAATGTCATATTTCTCTGATTCTTTCGTCTTAAGTTTAAATTTTTTTCATGTGTATTTAGTCATTAATGCAGTACTCACTTGTAACTCTTGTGAAATTGTGATTTTCCCCGCAAGCGTATAACAAAACGATATACTTGGTAACACGAGCAGTTTCGAAGAGGCTGAATACAATTATGAGCTTATCAAACTGAAAACAAAAAATGGTGTATCATTTGTTAAATTTGTAAGTCACGAATCTATTTTTTGGTCCTGCATTCTATTTTACTTTTCAATCGTCATGCTGGAACTGGATGTCAAATAAATTTTCAGCTTTTTCATTTTCGTGTTTAGGAGCGGAGTAGGTCACAAATATGAATGTAACGCTGAGTCTAACTTCCCAGCAGCCACACACAGTCTCATTGACTAAATGTTGGGTAGTCAGGAATTTTTACAGAAATTCTACTGAGAGGTTCTTTCAAACTTCTTAATAGTGTTGGATGCTTGTTAAGAAATTTCATATGAATTCAAAGTTTAGTAAGTTTTTTGGTTGACGAGTTATTGCCTAGTGTCATGTAAAGAGCGTTTGATCCGATCATGAAGTCATTTTCCCATGCACCCGTTTCCTGTCACGCTCTCGTCGCCTTCGCGGTCACACAACAAGCAAGAGCTGGCACTAATTAGTGTTAAGAATTACTAACAGAAATACAATTCCTTGAGTGAGGCTTAAGCGTACAACATGGCGTTTATGGGTTAAATTTGGACTGACCAAAAATCACTGTAAATTTTTCAGGTGCACCTGATGGCCGGCAAACTTGAAACTCACCTGACAAAGAAACTAAAACCTCGTCGTAGCTTGAACGTATCTAACACTTTAAAAACATAACAAAAAATTTTCTTTTATATCGATAATAAAAAATTTATCAAAGAGACTACATTTTGATTTCAGTCGAAGAATTCAACCCTAACGGATTTATTTGCGACTTCTATCACTGCTCGTGTCATTAGAGAAAATCGCGAGCAAATTTCCTTATTGATTAGCGCTGGTGCACACACAGAGTCATTTGCAACTCACCTTGGGATAAGTTGGTGGCTGGGATGCATGCAGGCACTGGCCTTCACGTTAAGCCCTCGGCACTCTGTTCGGGAAAGCTGGCTTGGGGGCGGGCCATGCCCGCCTTCATAAACAGTAATGCCACCACAAGATAGCTCTACCCTCAAAGAAGGTTATGTAAACATTTCAAAATTTGCTTCTCAGCAACTGCTGCATCAAATTTAAATAAACAAAGATAGAAGACCCCTTTGGAATAGATACACTGAAGACACTACTGCAACTTTGAATCTGTTGAATTATGCAATTCTTATTAATCAGCCTGTTATTAGAGTATTTTGCATATGGTTGGGTTAGAGCAGAGTAAGAAAGAAGTTCGAAAGAAGGTTTATTTCCCAACTACAATGTTTTGTATCTCCTAGACACTTCGCTGATCAAAACTTTCTTCACGGCCATCGGCGTTTTAACTCGCTGAACAGGAGTTAAAATCACATTCTTTGAGGGACGTGAGATGTTCTTTATATAATCAGCTTATAAATCGGTTAAATGTTTGTCGCTGAAATCGAGAATATTTTTATTATTTCCTATCAACAAAATTGTACCAAAGGCAGGAATTTCAGATAAAGAACGCTTAGAATTTTGTAATTGATGAGTATCGGGAAAGAGCCGATTTGAGCGTTTCTTTCGTTAGAGCTAAATGTTTGGAATATTTTATCAAAAATTCCACTCAAAAGCAATTTTTGTGTTGCGAGGAGCCCCACGGGATTATTCCACGGTTAGAAGTCAGCGGACACCCATCTTACATTTCTGTTTCTGGCGCGCGCCTATAGAAAATGTTGCTATAATGACGCAATCTAATTGTAAATAAGAATCAAGACCACCATTACGAAGGCCAAGATGGTTTTTGTAACGTCTTGGATAAGTTCTTTTACATTCGCATGTTAAAGGGAATATTTTTCGCAGAATTCAGAAACAGAATGCGAAGAAAGGTAGGTCTTAAATCATTTGGTCCAATTTCAATTTAAGTTTTTAGTCCGTGAGTAAACAACGGAAAACTTTTACAGACTGATTGTGCGGCTAGCTTTATTAAGCCATTAAAATACTTCACCGGCTACTGGACATAAATGTGAATATCCAAGAGTTTAAGTCAAAAAATTGTGTTTAATTGCCATAATTGGAAACGAGACCTCATTGGACCAATGTGTGAGAGCTGGGTGGGCGCTTGACAAAAATTGCGGTGAGAGATACGGCGCAAGGGTGATATTTAAATCGGACAACGAAACAGGTGGTAAATATCATTATGCTGTGAAAATATTTAGAGTTTCTCTCGCGACTTGAGGTTTGTAGCTTTAAAAGTCCATGTAGCGCGACAACAACAAAAAAATGCATGCGATCATCACAAGCAAACATTGAGCAATAAACACCTCTCCGATTCAAGTCAATAGACGTGCTCTGTAACGGCTGCCACGCCTTTGCCACCAGACATTGATTCGTTTTAAGTTTGTTTCGTATTAAACGTGTTAAACCGCAATAGAGACGTTACTGTTTGTCCATTAGGGACGTGATCTTTAAGTTCCACCCAGAACCGCATTTTAGTTAGTTATCTTGCGTTGGGCTGACGATAAGACGTGTTTATCGAAAAGCGCCCTTTTGCCCACCTTATCTCGAAGTTCGTTTTGGTCAAACTCTTACAAGCGGGACTGTTATGTAAGTGCTTATGTTCCTTTTCTTTGTGCTTGTTTAAACATCTAGTCTTTCGGTAGTTTCGCCCAGTTTTTTATACCAGTTTCTTTGCAACCTTGTAACACGTGGCTTACATTGTTCATGCTTTGTTAGTAAGCTACTCGTTTTTTACACTCGGTTATTAGTTTTGTTAGAATTCGTTTTCAAGCGGTTCTCCTTTATCCTTTGAAGATAGTCTTTTGTGAGTTTGTTTTAGAGTTTTAGCTAGTCTTTTGTGATCTTGCTTTTATATCGGAACAATTGGAATGTTGGTTCGTATCTTAGAATTTAGCTTAGCTTCTTCCTTATAATTTCATATTTCAGTTTACGATAAGTACTTGGATACCTCAACTACGCTAATAAAACGATTCAAATCTTTTCCGTGAAATATATCCTCGCTTCATAGTGCGTCTTCATTAGCGAAACTCATAGTTGTCGTTGAAATCTGCTTCGCTTGTGTCGGCCGCTACATGCTCTTTTTGTCTTTATTTAGCTGGTGATATACGGCTGAGCAACTCTGGCCGAGTAGAGGTTAGACTTTGAGGGATCTGGGGAGCAATATTCAGGGAATAAGGTGAACGCACGCTCACGGTACACTTGCACGCTAAAACAAAATAACGAGCTTTTAACACTTTAGCAGCGTGTAAGTTACTTGCCTTATTAACTTCGCAGCTATTGTCGTGCTTCGTACGGTCGAAGCACAGGAACGTGTTGAAATCTTGCTCGCAACTTTGCACGATATAACACGGCGACCGTGCCAATTTTACAACACGCCTCTTAGAGTTAAAGTTGCTTTCGATTTGTAAAAAGAAGTACGTCCTAATCTAAAAGGCTTTTTAGCTCACCGACATTCCTGGTCGATATACGATACTCAGTATCCAGTGCAACTAATTTGCCAAACGTAAAGGAATATTTCGACTTGTTGGCCATCATTTAAAACTATGTTTGAATTTCTTTCCTTCACTTTTTAATTCCTCGTTTTCTTAAAACAGCTTGCAAAACACGGGCCGAACGAGGAAAGTTCTCTGCTCTTGAAATCGTGCATGAACTTTTGAAGGTAGCAGGCACAAACTTTTAAAATAATAAGAGCGAACCTGTATGATGCCAAGCAAATGGCTACTTCGTTGAGGGTAAACTGTGTTCTCACCGTGTTTGTCTGTTTCGCTAGTCTCCGAGGCATTATTTATTTATATTGTTAAATTTGTTAAATCGACAAGTACGAAAGTCCGTGTGGTGCAGTGGTGGTTTTTATTTTTTTTTATACGGACGGAGTTTACAAAATAATGAAATATCTAATATCTCAGAAATATCTTTTTTCCTTAATTAACTAACAGCCTATTTGCCAAACTTTAAGCGTTATAGACTCCTTTGACTGTCGTCACCTAACTTGTTTGTAAACGCATTATTTTCGGCAAATAAATGATTTTCTGGTCTGCCTTTTATGCCCGGTTCTTACGCAAGGTATAGACCGCAGCGCTAAAGACTAAGAGCTCGTAAGATGCCAAGATCGGCGTATAGTAAGTAATGCGCGGCTTCACTCAGAGAGCTTCGTTTTGCGCCGGCTGACTAGCGGTTATTTATTTTAAAAATGACGGCTTGCATAAAGTGACGAACAGCGACCGCGTAGGGGACATGGAGCCGTAAATCTGTGGCAAAAGGACTCACAAAGGTTCGGTACTGGGCTAATTAACTTCGTGAAGCGATAAGGATTTGTATTTTACGAGATAAGAATTAAGTTTTAAAAAAGTAATTTATGTGTTCAAACTGAGCTCCTCTGGACCTTGTGAAACACTTCGTGCTCACTGAATTCCTTGTGAAAATCCTGAGTGAAAGAGCCGTGATTTGCAGTAAATGTTTCCTTTTTTATAATAAATTTCGGATAGGACAGAAGATCTTCTTCATTTTCGCTTATATTCTGTAAGTAATATACTTTACAAACACCGCTCTGTATGTATGTTTCAGTGGTGCTGTTGTCCTTACTTGTGACAGTGGCTTGGTAGATTAGTGATGATTGGAGGTAGTTTCTTTTAAGTGGGCATGTGTTCTTCTGTCGGTAGTTGCATGAATTTTTGTCTTTTGTGTTGGTGTCATCTGCGTAACAATTCTCGCTGCTACAGGCAACAAAATGGCGTCGAAGAGAACGTGATGCTAACATGGTACAAGTTGACACTTAAAGTTACCGCCTCTAGGCTGGCATTAGTATTTGAATTAAAAAAAAGTCATCCACAGGTATGTTTGTGGCATAAAGTACTCAGTAATGTCTCATTTCGAAGGAAAATTTTGCTTTTTCCCCAGTGTCTTGGAGCCTTTTGTAAAACAACACAGACGATATTGATAACGATAGCGGTAACGATAGAGAAAATGACAACGGCAACGATAACAATAACACTGACGACAAGAATTACAGGAACGAGAAGGATTATGGGATGATAAATAGAAATGTTTACTTCATAGTTTAGAGAGGATAAAACAGCCGGCATACACCCATTTCAATCCAAGTGCTTCTAGGATACAAAAAGATTTTCTCGTTCATTCCGGCTTAATTCCAATGTCGATTAACTTACCTTCCCTGTCAAACCAGCTTTCTTGGTGCAAATTGGCTAAAATATAATGCGCCAGTGGCGGACGAGGAACCTTAGTGAGAAAACGAAAAAGGGCTCGTTTTTCAGATCGTGGCGCCACAATTGACATGAGCTGTATTGGATTGGAATCAAGAAAGAACGGGTAGAAGATTTTCCATTATAACAGAAAAATTGATGTAAATCTGGTTTGCCTTGTTGTAAAGTGATGTACACTCAAAATGAGTGAAAGAAGTTTTGCCAACTTATTTCATCAGAGATCTAAAACCGGAAAATATTCTGATAACCTCAAATGGCCACCTAAAGCTGTCAGACTTCGGTCTGAGCGAAGTTGTCGCCTTTACAATCACTGAAGTATATGGAACTTATCCATATATGGCGCCTGAGGTATAAGGCATTGTAGCAGATTACCCTGAAAAGTCTTTGCTCAAATCGCTGATGTTTTTCTCACTACTTATTTAGCTTCTCGTTAGATTTTTAAGAAAGTCCTTCTTTCTTCTCCTATTCTGAGGATAAAATGTGTTCATATAATCCTCCACTAAGGCCAATCTTAATAAAGGCATTGTCAAACGAGACCCAACATCTTTCTCGGCAATATGGGGATATGTTACCTCTCTGTTTGTCACGAAAATTTAGCAAATTATGATAATAACATTTTGTAATACCTCTCCGCCCTCAGTTTCCGATAAAAACAGAGTAAAAGGACCACCTGTTAGAAGATCCTGACCACGCCCTTGTTAATGCATTGATATTTCAAATCAGGCTCATGCAGTTGAATTGTTAATACGCTTTTTACAATGCTAACGAATTGAACCTTTTGCCTCACTGTGACATTACATTTGATTAAAAACATTAACACTTTGTAAGAATCGCCAAGATTCCGGTCCAAGAGGAAGTACAAGAAATTTACAGATTAGTAACTGACGCCCTGAGGTGTATACTCAACAGGATTTACAGTACAGGTTTTGTTTTATACACTCAAATGCTTTTACATGGAAATGTTCACACATGACGTTAATTTAGTCAAACAAACATAAGTTGAAACTTAATCCGGTCAAACAAAATGCTCCACCAACCAAAATTAATTGAATTCACAATAAAAGATTTGATCATCGAGGTTTGCGGATCACAAAGTTTTGCGATGAACTAAAAGGACCCAATGGACTTTGCCTAGAAAGTATAAACAACTCCCTTAGTAAAGTACTTCTAAATAAATATTTTTGGCAAACACTGCAGAGGAAATAGTGCAGTTAATTTTTAAAGGTATTTTAACTTTAACGAAACAAATCTTTTATTTCTCTCCCCTCCCCCTTTCATTATTTTTGACCGTCGACCGCCCCCTTGGTATAAATTTATTCCTCTCCCCAGCCTTCCGCTGCCATTAAAATCAAAGATGGCGGCCATAATATTCGTTATGAAATTACTTAGCACTCGCTCGCCAAAATTACGCCTGCTCTGCAGGCTATAATCACCAGCGCACCTTCTTTGAACCAAGCATAATCTGAACCATCCGTATGGCCATTGAGACAATTTGCTTCAAGCTGAAAAGGGGTCATCATCAAAGGGAAGCGAACTACAAGGGATCCGAGAAAGAAGAGGAGGTAAGCCGTGTCTTATCTGGGTTTTCTCTAACGCTATGGCCCAGAAAAATTCAATCTTTTTTTACCAATCGTCGTTTGATACTAGCTTTAGTTTATAATTAAAATCACGTTTCGGCAAAACAATGACTTTGGCCTTCATCGCCTAAAAACCCTCGCGCCGGTTCATCGCTCGAATAACATTCTAAAGTGTTCGTATTCTTCAAGTTATTTCTTGTCCTGTCGTTTGGAATGTTTTATACGGTCATGGTGTTAATGGAAAAGAAGTTATCTTACGGATTTTGTTTTGTCTAGAAAGTTTTCAAATGATAGCGAACGGCGAGCGCAAGTTTCTATCTCTTTCTCTCTTCAGTCAACTATCGTAGGATTTACTCTATTTTTAAAAAAATCGCGCTTTGTCCAAGAAGTATTGTTTTAGCCTGAGAACGAAGTAGTGGCCTTTCCCAAAATTCAAATAAAATGAGATCGAGTCAGCGATGATCCTGTTTACATTGAGTCTGATGCGGTAATTTGATTTTGACAATATTGTCATGTGAGAACCCGTCAAACATCTGAGAATTAAAATACGGACCGCAAATGTGTGGTGCAAACAAACTTACGGGTGAAGTGGAGTTAGTTCTACTGCGGAATGAGTGAATTTCATTGTTTAGTTATGGTACTTTTCAGCGCTATGTTTTCATGTTTTCTACTCGGACTTCAGGAAATGGTTTCAATTGTCTCACAAAACATGGAGCCACTTTCTCTTTGCTCAACATCTCAGTCGAGGCGTACGTAATGCTCGGGTTATGGTGAACATGCCTCCGATACGATATTTTTTTCCTAATGGTGGAAACTGAAGAATCAACCTCTGAAACCGATAATGATCACATTTTGCAAGAAGCGTCTGAGCTGTGATCGTGTAATTAAATGGGGTCTTAGCAATTTGAGCTCACAAGCACGCTGGTAAGCACATGGTTAGTGTAAGTAATTGTTGTTCACAGTTTTTGAATTCGGGAGCCGTTTTTGAGAGTCTGTTTCTGTAACTTTCCTGGATATTTCTGTTGAATTCATTGAGCTACAATCTCGGAATTTCATAAGCGATTATGAACGATAATTCGTATCAGCACCATAATTCAGGGAGGTTTTATTAACCGTGACATTATCAGTTTACAATTCGTGAACCATTTCTGTAACCTGCTTGGATATTTTCTTTTGAATTAATCGAGTCACGCTCTCGGAACCGTATATGTAGCACAAGTGAAGCACATTTTCAACTTTCCAAATGATTTTAGGAAACTATACTTAATTGACTCTCGATAAATTGGCCTGCCATAACGCGTTGATTATTTTATCATTTTGTAGCCCCAAAAGCTCGGCTTATGATTCCGGAGGTACTGAACTTGATATACTTGATTTAAAAGGCAGCCTTCAAAGAGGATATATGACCGTATATTGCACCCGGTTTACATATGTAGATAATTACATGAAAGATACCTATTAAAGCTGTATTCAGAAGCAAAGACACGTAGGTAATATACTTCTGCCTTATTTTTATATTAAGGGGTTTCTTTTTATGTAACATATATCCATCCCTTTAATTTCTTCCTTAATCTGCCTGCAAATAATTAAATTTTATGTTTTAATTCAGGTGTGAGAAGATAAAAAATAAGTGTTGCAGAGTTCTCCTTCCAGACTGAATTCAGGTGAGAACATCAGTAAACTAGTTGATGTCATATGCTTTTCCTGAATCTTTAATTTTATTGCCCTGGGTTTTTTCACAAAGGGTCTTTTATATCTTTGTGTGCCAGCTAATGAGTTAAATCTCAGTGAATAGATAATAAATAAATCCATCTTAAAGTTTTTGGCATTTACTATTTTAAAATTCATAATTGGCACTCTCTTTTCATCCATGTAAAGAGATATTACACATTTCTTAAACTAAAATTTGAATCATGAAGTCAACTTAACTTTAATGAGTTTGAAACTTCATTGTACATAACAACACTTTACTGGAGTATGTTATATTTATTTGCTGCCTTTCTGGTACATATATACATGTTATTTGCAGGCTGGGAGGTCTGTACATATGGTGAAAAACTGTGACGGAGGTCTTGAAAATACTGCCCAAGGCCGTAGGCCGAGGGCAGCATTTTCAAGACTGAGGTCACAGTTTTTCACCATACCGACCAACCCTTAGCCAGTAAATAACATATTTATTTTTTTGAAACTTGACGAAATTTGTTCCGAAAGAACCCAAATGATTTAGGGCTGTAAATACGGCAAGATCTTCCATAAACTGAACAGTTTTTGAGCCAGTAAATGGTAGTTAAAATAGAGGTGATGCAAATTCAAGAGAGATGCGTCAGCGAAACATTTTCATTTCCATAACGATAATTTAAAAGGCTTCCAAACAAACTTTGAAACATTATTTTTACAAGTATCTGTCACAATCTGACACCTGTCAATTAGAGAGTGTGTAACCAAAAGAAAGCGTAAGAACATTTGAAAAACAACGGAACTTAAGTTTGGCAAGGACTGTCATGACAATGTTTTCTTCAAAAACAGTCAATGATCTAATGGAAAGTATTATTCACTCTCATCGACGATTCATTCATGTACGAAGATTTACCTCTGTTCATTAAATAAACGGCAAGGAAAGTAATCGTGAGTAAATTCAATTTTTTTATTTTGAAGTTGTGAGAGTTTGCTTGTTTGTTTGCTGCAATGGCATGTGTAAATCTGGTCTTTCCTCCACAAAAACTAAATTCGAATGGCACACTCCAACGAGACACAAGGGGATTTAATGCGGCCTATTCTCAAAAAATTCCTTCAGTTTCTCTTGTGCAATTTATGGTACAAATGTTCAAATTGAAGAGACTTGGAAAGACTCACCGAGAGCATATGTTTGTTGTAAAACTTAAATTAAAACTTCGCTCGCTCTTTCAATGCGAACAAATTGCTTGAGAAAATTCAGGTATTAAATGAATGAAAGTTCCTTCATTCAGTTTAACTGTAACAAAATCCCTCACATTTTAACTTTCTTGGTACTTTTTGTGAACGATTAAAATTAATTGCAGACAGGTTTTAGGCCACTTGTCAACCAACATAACGACACTATTGTTTATACAAATTCATTCTGAAACCAATATTTTTCTGTCAACCAAAGTGATTTGAGTGAGAGAAAAGGGAGGATTCATAAGTTATTCATCGGCTTGAAGTAGTTACTGATGTGTTTGCTTAAAAATACTGCCCAGCCGGAAACACGAGCTATATTTTATGAAAAATGGCAACAAAAGTTGGGATGTACTTGGCGACTCACGAAAGCATTACCGTGGCCCGTGGGCAGAGATAGGAAAATACTGACTGGGTAAAGAACCAATCAGATTGCAAGATTCATTACTGTGCCCTCTCAAAAAAAAATAGGATTACATAACCCTTTAACTCTCAAGATTTCATCAGTTATTCTCCTTACTGTCTGCCAAACAATTTATTTGCTGTTAGGTTGGAGAATTTGGAATTGGATCAACCAATTATCCCCTAATTGATATTTTTCTTTATACTCATTATTTGTCTGTTTGATATTGTACTGATGGTGTAAGGAGAAATTCTGTCTAGATCACTAGTGGGACTAAAAGGGTTAAAATCTGCGACTTCAATATGTTATAATGATTAAAATTTTTTAAAATGTAACCAAAAAATTGTGAGGAGAATCTGATGTTATGAGACAATGGAAAAACCTGTTGCTGGTTCCTTATCTCTTTAATGTTTAAATGTTCATGGGAAATGCGTTTTTTTTTTTGAAGCGAGGATACAGAAGTTTTCAAGCAACCTGACAATCACACCTTAATGTTTGACATGCTTCACTCAAACATGTCAGTTGTGTGTACCTACTGTTGTAGAGGTGTCTTTCTTGCCCTGTTGTTCATGAGCTGTCGCCTCTTATTGAGTCCAGCTTTGTTTACCCCCATTGCACTTGCCTTAAACCAACATCTACCAGAATACTTTGAATAGTTCATACTAAGATAGAAAGGGGCCTCAGTGGTCAGCATTGAGTTTGTTCGTTTCTTGCGATAAATTTTGTAAACAAACGCAGGGTTTCTCTCATCGAAAACTCAGTACTTCTGACAGGTTCTTCATGATTGGATGAAACGTTTTCTCCACATGTGAAAATCTTATTTCTCTGATTTGATTGGCTGTAAACAGCTCTGAATGGCGAAAATATTTGACGGATCATAATATTTACTTGATGACTGAGTGGGAAGTCTGTGCATCATGATTGAGAGCAAATATCTTCTCTCTGATTAGTACGGGAAAGAGCCAGTTTGAATGTGTCTCAAAAGGATAATTTTTAGAATATCCTCCTCAAAAATTCCACTCAAAACTTACTTTTGTCTCCTTGGAGTCCCCTAAAATCTTGCATGGTTGTACATCAGTGGACATGCATTAGGAACCAAGGAAGGTTCATGCATTACTGTTACATTACATGCAATAATAAGATACATGAAAAAGTTACTCAGTTCTGATTGGATTAGGTAAATGCAGCTTATAGGTGATTCAATGCAGAAGAGGGTTTATTCAGTGCAAAGAAGTAACAAACCAGACTCAACAATTCCTTGAAATGTTTAGCCGGACCTTAAAGATGGGAAAATATCAATGTATATTATTGTTTTGATTGTACACAATTGTTTTGACCGAACACACAATGTCATTTGCAGGCTTTGAATAAATTATTTTTGCACATGATGTGCATGCTTTGCTTCCACATAATTATGATAAGCTTTCTCGTATTTTTTCATGTATATTATTAATATGTAATCACAATTTTTCTCCTGCAGTTTGGAATAAATAAGCACAAGTAAATTTTTTCAAAGACCACAGCCACATGGTTTAAATGTTGTAAAAGGGTTAATATTCCCTCTGCTATGCTTCAGCACGTTGATAATTTCGTTTCAAGAAAACATTTTGTTACACTGTAAATGATCATGTCTTAGGTTGGTCAAAAAACTGACAGGTGAATTCATGCGTGTAAATGAACTTTATTTTCTGATTGAATGCAAAATTCTCTGAGGGATTTGTTTGCTGACGTCATGAGCGTGCACAATAGGAATATGAAGCAAACTCATGCAATTGAATTTGATCAGACAAATTTACTAGCTATGTTGTAAAATGAATTAATCGTATGACAGTGAGGAAGGGAAATTCACTTTTTCATGTTGGTTTGATTGTTGGCTGGTTTAAAAGGCCCAGTGAGATAAACTATATACCAGGCATAAATTGACTTCACTAATTTAACAGCAGTATGTTTCACTTAATTTTCAACAGTGTCACACTTAATATTGTGAACTTTTACTCCTTTTTTTGTGGAATAGACTTCTGTCAAACATGCATTACAGACAGGGTCTTGTTTCTGCTTGCATGGTTTATTTACAGGGTATTTAAAGATATTTATCAAAGATGAGGGAAGTAATTTAATGCAATGTTTCGTCCCGAACTCCTTATGAGAAAATGGTTTCCTTAGGTAACATGACTTGTAAACCAATTATAATGAAGAAATTGAACTCAATCAGCTGATACAGAATTTTTAAAGTTTTTTCCATTCATAACCCAAAATTAGTTAATTTGAATTAGCTGCAAGAGAAAGGTCACAACTTGAAAAGGTTTCCTTCAAACTTGAGTTGTGTTGATTTGTTCTGTGTGTTTAAATTTATTTGATTTTTAGGGTACTCTGAGGGACGGGACACAATTTGACAGCGGTATCCCTCGAGGAGAACCATTCGTGTTTACATTAGGAGTGGGACAAGTTATCAAAGGTGGATACTTGTGATATAGCATGCATGACTTTGCAAAACAGGCTGATATTTGTAGTTTGCCATGATATTATGCATTTAAGCAAGTGATTGAACTTTCTACTGGTTTAGCAATCAATTGGCCCATGTGGGAATTGGGGAGAAGGCAAGAAACATTTGGACATCACAAGCTTATGAGGATCTATTACTTTAATTTATTAACAAGCATTGGGTTTAATGGTTTGATAAACTTTAGGTTTCTGAATGATTATACTTAACTTAGTTTCTCAAACATCTCATATGTTTTTTTTACCCAACTGTTTTATTTTATAGTCATTTGTTATAAGGCAGAGAAAACAAAGCAAATAGAGGAGTGGTTTGGGACAGGTCTTGTAATGTTCTTGTTGGATTACATTGTAAAATAATCAACTGTCCAAACAGCTGTGCAATTTCACATGATATTTGTACTCAATTTGTGTGTTATTTGTACTCTCTGAGAGCAGTTGAATAATAATGTAAGATATTTGGTTATATTAGAAGTGTTTTTACTATTTAATAAGTCATGATTTAATTTTTGTTACAGGATGGGACCAAGGACTATTAAAGTAAGTTACAACTATAGACCACTCATCATTTGTTTCTAAGTCTTATTTATACACAATAAATTCCTCTCTCCACATTACTTACATTTTCAAACTACTTCCTCAAACTTTTTCAGAACTGTACTGAACTGTACAAAAGAAGTAAACTGTGAAGAGCAAGCTTTTGAACTTTGTTGTTCTGTATTTTAAAATTTTGTTAAAGCTGGGGTGAATTTTGTAGTAAAAGTGCCAGTGCATATGAGTCATGAATAAGTGATCTGAATTTAGTAGTCAAATGTAAGAGAATTTCTGGCCAGTGATTAAATGTTCAGTGTGCAAGCATGAAGTGTCAAGCATTGTGCGCATGACATGGCAAGTATAGATGTATCCATAGGACCTGACTTGTCATTCCCTAGGGGATCTATAAAATTGACATTTTTTTGCTCTCTCTACCTAAGGCTAAGGCTGAAGAGAACCTGAACAGTTATTGATAAACTGGCTTCAAACCATTCAGCAAATGTGGAACTAGCAGCAACATAAAATTCTATTTACATTCGCAGTCTAACCTTTTTAATTACTTATGGACATTAAATTACAAAACATGAAAACCAACCTCTTTGGAAGTATTTTTTATGCAATCTTCAAAAGCATCAGTTGATTAGTTGACAACTTGAAAATACAGTTATTGCTAAAATTTCAATAACTATGAAAAAAATGAAATATTTCTAGTCAGTAGAGTTAAGCCAAAGGGTTGTCATTTGATTTGGTATTGTTTTAGCCTACAAAGTATAATCTTACACTGTTAAATGGGCACTTGATTAGTACAGCAACTAACAATGGCCAATGAAAAAGAGATTCAAGAGAATAGGGTGAGCTGGGAAGAGCTGAGGAGGAAAGGGAAGAATAGGCTGGCAACAGTGACGTGCTCTTGTTATGATCATATGTGTCTTAGGGTATGATGAGGACAGGCTGACTGACATATGGTCTAGTTCCTATAGTTCTTTTTGGTGTCCAGCTACCAGCTTCTCTGTTTTAACATTTTGCTGTTACTTACTCAAGGTATAAATAAACTTCTTGTTGTTATTGTTAATTAAAACTTTTTTTGTTGTTTTTTTTTTTGTTTTTGTTCATGTTGTTTTTAGTATGTGTGAAGGAGAAAAGAGGAAACTTGTAATCCCATCAGACCTTGGTAAGTCCCTGCTCTGATATTTAAGTATATAATTTACGTCCAATGCAGTGAGTAAGAATTGTAGCTAGTAGATACTAGTAGGATTGATAACAGGGCAACTTACCTTGCTTGAAATGTAAGCTTATGTAGATATAATATATCTGTTACATACGAGCAAGCTGAATTATGCAAGAATTCTATCAGTCATATTCTTATTAAAATAATTTTCAGCTGTTTTTGCTATACTAAAAGGATTTTTCTTTCTTTTAATTGTGCAGGTTATGGGGACATAGGAGCTCCCCCTAAGATCCCAGGTGAGTTAACAGCTTGTGGTCAACAGAGACAATGCTGAGTCAGAGCATTACATGAACACCAAAGATATTGATGCCAACCTCTGAAATTGTGAAATTGTGGAAAGACTTGATTTTGAAGTATGGCATCAAAGCCACCCCAGCCACTTCCTCCATAGATTTGTTCATTGAAACTCTGCCAGTCGATCTTCACAGCCTGCAAGTTGCTAAATTGGATGCACATAATCTGACAAAAAAAGGAAAAACCACACAACTACAATTATCCAATAGGGAATTATTTTTAGTAATTAATTGCTCATAATTCATATTGTCTATTTAACTAAAGGTCACCAGAGAAATTTAAAGTAACCATGGTAATGTAAAACACAGGGCGACAAACCAAGTGGTCTATGAGCAATTGTGAAGAGGCAAATAAAAATTCCTTTGACCCCTAAAAGTTACTAGCAGCTAATATCTCCCTTTAGTATATACCACACAGGTGAATAGTACTTTTCACACGCACTGATTGGCTATTTGGAAGTGAATAGCAAGTACTAATCACCTTCCAGCAGCCGATGACAGAATTGTAATCAGATCTTGAACACCATATGGCGTGAAGGAAATCTTTTGATGTCAGAACTTTTTGAAAATAAAACTGTCTTTAAGAAAATCATAGAATACTTTCTGTTCATGTTAATTACGCTTCGTGTTTATTTTTTTAATTTAGATTTCCGGGAAAGGACGGTTTTTGATTAACGAGAAAAGTGTTCTTTGATTTTGTGGGTAGAAAGTTATCGGTTTTTGGGCATATCTCTAGCACAGAATATGTTCCCGCATTTCAAACTTGAATTTCTCCCACGTGCTCCTCAAATAGACTTCCTGTTGACGTTTTTGAGTCGTGGGTTTGGATTGCCATGAGTTTTCTTAAAGGAACCGATCACACCCGAAGACTTCCTACTACAAGTAATGAGAATTTGGCGCAATCATTAAAGCGTGGTGTTGTCAAGTGCCTTAACAAGCGCCTTGACCAGCGCCTTTAAAACCATGTCCTGGAGGGGCTCCAAATGACCGTTCAATCTTAAAATTAGCTAATGTAGACTAGCCGAGTCTACATGCAAAATTTGAGCCAAATCGGTGAACCTGCTTGTCCGACCAGCCTCTCGGTTTGCAATTGGACAACTAGTTTAAACAGAGTGTTCATGAACACCTTATCGCGTCCAAACGCATCGGAAAAATCTGCCGTTGTATCGGTAATACTAGGATTAAATACTGGTCTTAAAGACTTGTGCCATTTTAATTCCAACAAATCTAATGTTCATGACAAGAATTAATTATAACTTGGTATAATTCCTCCAAAAGTTAATTAAAATTTCCATTGGACTGAAACTAAGGTAATCGAACAATCAAACGACCAATTATTTTTCAAGTTCTATGGAAATCTTTACAAAAACATATGGCTTTAATAGCTTTATGTAAACCTTAAGGCAAAAACCGATTGAAAAAATCTGATGTTCGTGACACAAGAGCTAATTATAACTAGGAAAAATTCCTCCAAAAGTTAATTGAAATTTTCGCTCGACTGTAACTAAGATAATCGAACAATCAAACGACCAATTATTTTTCAAGTTCTATGGAAATCTTTACACATGCATATGGCTGCAATACTTTATATAAACCTTAAGGCAAAAACCGATTTAGAAAAAAAAAATTGCAAAAACATTTTGGGAAAACGTTTTCCAGGTGTATGAACTTGAACGTAAATGTAACACCTAAAAACTTGTTTACTGATAACAACCTCGTTCATGTTAGATAAAAAAATGTGATAATGATTTCAAGACATCACTGATTAAAAAAAATTACTTTTAAGCTACTTCAAACAATTCCTTAAAGATCAAAACAATGCAAAGTCTTTTTTCTTCGGCGTGTCCAAAATCGTAATAGCTCATAAGAGTATTTAAGACAAATAGAGAATCAACTTATAACAAAAAAAAAAATCCGTATGGGCTCTTGAAGGCTCTTTCGGCTTTCCCTGCTTTTAATAGAGGACTCTTACAGAGATTTTATAGGTAGCCTTGTGGTTTCAGTTCCAAATATCAACGTTTGCAAGCAACTTTTTACTTCCTTGGGTTTCATATTTTCTATGATACAGCTCCAATTCTCACTGCCTTAACTGAAAAGTAAAAAAGGCATAATTTAGAGAGAATCGTGAAGTTCACTTAAAATTTTTCATTCGGCTTTACGACATGAAACGATAAACTACCCAACAATTATTATAGCAGAAATATGTTTTACTCCTATCAAATTATAGAAGAAAAAGTCTGTGTCCAATCAATTTTAAAGCATCTCAATTTCTTCAGGAAAAAAGAAACTCCTAAACTCTACACAGCAAGAGAACAACAAAAGCATTTATGATCAAATATATTTCTATAATTTGGATTTAAAGTTACTTTGCATTGCGTAAATGTTATGAAAAGAGTAATTACATGGGTCGGCAACTGAATGTCCTTGAAATCAAGTTTGACGTCGTCACTAATGAGTACATATGGCGCCCAGTACTTCTCCTCCTTGAAGGTTTCAGAATCTCTAATACACTTCATGGCCTGATTGAGAGCTTCACTTGCCTTCTTGCCTTTAACAAGTGCATCGCAGAAGAAACTCATGAACTCCAGGGTTCCCTCGTCACCTATCGTCCACAAGGCCACGACAGATGTAGCGCCAGCACCCAAGAATGTTCGGGCAATGCCGACCACACCCTCGGCAATGACCTCCCCACGAGCACTGTGACAACAGCTTAGAACAACCAGTCGCGCCCGCAGCCCAGCTTCCATGACATCTTTCATCGTCAGTAGATAGTCCTTCTCTTGAGGCTGAGGGGTTTCTCTTGTGGTGTTTGGTGCCAGGATAGCTTCACCAGTTTCCATTTTACCATGCGCTGCAATGTGTATTAAAGCCACTGCTAAAAGTCGTTTAACACTTTTTCTAATTTTCGTATCATTTACTATCAGCCGGGAACCATTTGTCGGACATAACCGCCAATGGTATTCTGAGATTGAAGCGGGCAAAAACGAGTTCGTGTCGCACTTATCGTCGTACTGTTCTTCAAGTACAAGTTGTCAAACCGCTGATATCGCGATAGGAACACCACAAGAGACTTCATCTTTTGCTGCTTCTACACCTAAACATCCTACAGATGGCACCTCCGCAGAGAGCAGGGGTGACAAACCACGGAGTGAAACACTACACTTTCCCAACAGCCCGTTCGTGGAGGAGTTCCCCGTCGATTATCTACCGGAGTTACCTACAGATCTGGTGACACTGATAGACGACTATCTCCTTCATTGCTGGAAATCTGGCGTTTGCCTTCGTCACCCACGGTTGTTCCTCCTGCTGCACTGCGTCGCCGACACTGGATCTGATCAACAGTTGATTCGAACGGAAGTAAGCCCTTGCCGTCAGGGTTGGAGGGTTTTGAGTTTCGCAGTGGACCACATCGACACGCTCATTCGCAAATGGTACCAAGAGTTAGCGACGATGGATGGACAGCAACCCAAAGTCAGGCAGCTTATTCCCTGTATGATGTGCGAAAGACTCGGCCTTGCAACCTCGTCATCATCATCATAAACTTTATTAATGTGTCTTGAATATCTGGCCGACGGGGTTAAAAACCCCTCTACTATTAGGGGACACTTAATAAAGTTAATAACCTACTAAATATTTTCTATTGAACTATTAAAAAAAGCCTGATAATATATTTAACAATATAATATAGTTAAAAAACATATTAACTATCAACTGATGGGATAAATGATTAAAAAAATAAAGATTACGAATTACAAAGGATGCAATTAGAACGATTGTCGTCTTCTACCATTACGCTCAAATTAAATTTACGGATACGATTTTTAAAACTAAATAATGATGGGAGGGTTCTAAATTCGCTTGTTAGCTTATTCCACAACTTTGGTCCCAAGTAGGTGAGGGAATATTTGCCATATTTCTAGGTCCTAAATCTGAGGATGGCAAACTCCGCCACCCTTAAGTTGTAGGGTGAACAATGCGTGAGAAATAGCTCACTCACTATGGTGTAGTAAAGTTTGTGTTTATATATACGGATAGTAATATCTTGCAGTCTTCTGTTCTGAAGCGTCGTTAGATCACTCTTGTCCAGTAATGCTTGGTAGCTTGATTGCTTATCTAGGAAAACTGCGCGTAGTGCTCTTTCTTGAATCCGTTCGAGCTTTCTTTTATCAGTATCACTACAGAAATGCCAAGTCAGGTGGCAATAGGTTAAGTAAGGCGATATGGTTGATTTACACAGAGTCAATTTAGCATTGGTAGGGATAAGTTTTTTAAGCCTCAACATTACGCCTACCTTTTGACTCGCCTTCTTACATATTTTACATTTTTTTATTTTACATATATTACATTTTAAGTCTCTTAATTTTTTAGCGCCTACTTATTTATATTCTTTCATTTCTCTTAGGCTCCCATCTAAATATAATTTAAGGAATTCTAGTGATAACCTTTTGCCTAGTTATCCGCGTTTTAAATCTATAGCTACACTAGGTGATCGTTCTTTTACCGGTGCTACACTGAAACTGTGGAATGCGTTACCATTTGACATAAGAAGTGCTAGCACAGTTAATATTTTTAAAGCCGAGCTAAAAACTCACCTTTTTCGTCATGCAATGTTAGCATATATAGTTGTTTTTATTATTGTGAGTTTACTTTTAATCGTAATTTTAGCTTTTTAACCTTTTTATTTTGTTTTTAATCTTGTCATGCGCATTTGAACATTTTATGGAATTTGCGCATTATAAATTTCCCATTATTATTATTATTATTATTATTATTATTATTATTTCATTAATGTGAGTGTTAAAATTCAATTGTTCGTCTATGGTAACTCCTAGCAAATTAAGACATTCAGAAGATTCAATAGTGTTTCGTCGAAAGTGTAATCGAATGTTACTATCTGTACAGTTATGCTTTAAAGTCATAGTTTAATATTTGCTCAGGTTTCCTTTTAGCAGATTGCTGACATTTTATTCGGAGGCCCTTTTGGCATACCTCATAAGATTGGTGTTAGCCATTTTCGGGTCCCCCATTGTTTCATACATTTGATGGTCGATTTCATTTACAAGTTTAAGTTTACCGACTGTCAGCGTCAAAGTGCAAAGTCAGATTTAATCCGTTGTCCCAATCACCCGAGCTTGGAAGTTGATCTTCACAAGGTTGCACCTGATATAATGTTTTATGACGTAGATCCTGACTTATTGTTGTCGCACGAAGGCGTTAGGTATAAGGACGCTGACTAATAAACCCGATAGGGTTAGGGTTAGGCGACTACGAATGGTGTAACAGGCGTCTGCACCTGAAAGAGAGGCTATAAGGCCCCTTTATTGTATGGCAAGGTAGTCCTGAGCTGAATCCAAGCGTCCTGATTAGCTCTTACTTGGTCGGGATTTTGCCATACGGACCGTTTCCACGGAAACGGTCATAAGCCATTCCTTTTTCGTCGCGAAAGCTGGGAAATTTAAAGTAAATAAGTTTGGCCCGAGTACTATATAGTAAGCTACTTATTTACCTCGCTTGCTCGAGCTGCACTGGGGAATATTGGTCTTCGGTCAGTTTCGCTCGGACCTCGTGCCAATATTCCCTAGTGGGACCCTCGCACTCGGTCAGTAAGAAGTTATTCCTCTATGGGTTTCTGGAAGCATACCTAACAGACGGCAGTAGACCGCCATCAACCGGCCTTTAGTAAAATCCCCAGGTAAGGATATACCTTCAAGCTCTCTCAGCAAGTATCGCAAGAAAAACTCAAACAGGAAATGTAAAACAAAGGCCAAAATTGTTGATATAGTCTTCTTATCTCTCAGGTCGTTCGCGGGGAATGCCGAGGACAGGCAGTTGCCATCGAGTTCTACATTAAAAGTGATGAATCCGAACCCTTCAGACATTACCGCGAGGCGCGCAAGGAACTGAACAAGCTGCTTCGTGTACGACAGCATCCTTTCCTTACCAACATCATCAGTGTGTCTTTGTGCCCCTTGTGCCTTGTTGCAAAAATGAAAAATGAGCGCCCTTCGTGACAGTGCTTCCTGACTATAATAGCGTGTTAGTGGAGTATTTTGTATATGGTTGGGTAAACAGAGTAAGACAGAAGATGGACAGCCAGCATTTCACTTCCTTACACTAAATAAGACCATAAACTCGTGATTATTCATCTCAAAGACTTTCGAGGCTCTTTTTCCGACCCCGCGTAACCTTTGTCGTGGAAACTTTCATACAAGTTAACTCTCTTTACTCGAATTGTGTTTCCTGACAAGTCAAAGCGAAAAATTATGTGGCCCGAAACGCTGAAAGACTCTGGGACTTTTTTGTATTGTTGTTGTGATGGAAGGGCAGGGAGCTTTACAGTTTAGTCCTCTTCAGGTTTCGCTAGTTAAGGGTCGTTTAGGTACATTTCCCAACTACAGTGCTTTGTATCTCAAAAAAAAATTATGATGAAACGGTTTCTTCACGGCCATTGGCGTCTTCGCAGAATAGGAGTTAAAATCAAATGTTTTGAGGGATCATAAATCTTCTTTTTGAGATGAACCCATAAAACAATTAAATATTTACCGTTGAAACCGAGAATATTCTTTGTATTTCCAATGCCCTATCAACAAAATTGTACCAAAAGCCGGAATTTCACAAAAAGAAGGCATAGAATTTTGTAATCGATGAATATCGTGATCGGGAAAGAGGTAACTGTTGAGAATATTTGATCAAAAATTCCACTCAAAACTAGTTTTTGTATTTCTAGGAGTTTACCGGAATATTCCATGGTTATAAGTCAGTAGACACATTTAACTAGGGAGGTTCTCGCGTTAATATTACTTTAAATGTAATTCTTCATGAATTTCTGTTTCTAGCGCGCGCTTAAAAGAAAAGGCTGCTATTATGACGCAGTCTGATCATCAGACTTGGGAAAATATTACAGAGGCCAAGATGGTTTTTGTAACGTCTTGGATAAGTTTTTTTACATTCGCATGTTTCAGGGACTATTTTTGGCAGAGGTCAGAAACTGAATGCAAAGAAAGGTAGATCTTTAATCATTCAGTCCAATTTCGATAAAAGTTTTAAGTTTGTAAATAAACAACGAAAAACTTTTACAGACCGATTGCGCGGCTTGCTTTATCAAACTATTAAATTGCTTCACCAGCTACTCGACATTAATGTGAATGTTCAAGAGTTTAAGTTTAAACTATGTGTTTGAGGCAGGCTCAAGGTATTTAACATCTTTGCACTAAATAAATAGAAAGAACAAGGCTTTATTTTTGCAAAACTTGTGTTGCAACCAAGTATTATTGGTAGTTGTCATTGTGGCGCTAACATTTCTTTTTTTCAGTTTTGAAGAGGAAGCCCGCAAGAAAGATGGAGAACAGCAAAGACAGGTATTCTGATTTCTTTGTAATGCCGTGTCAACGTAGCAGATTGCTTATTATTATTTTTTTTTTTTTCAAGCTTCCGATGAGGAAGGATTACGTGCTAACAACTGTACTGCGTGGAGCGGGCCCGGCATAATTATAGAAAACTCCAAACCCCGACAAAACAAAATTTAAAAGTTTCATCAGAACTGTTTATTTGGGCCATGTTCAATTTCAGAGGTACTAATGCAAAAAGGTTTTCTTTTATTGTATTTCTCAAAGAAGAAAATAAACTATGAAAATTGTCAAGAGAAGATAAGAATCACACCATGATGGGAAAAAAAAAAAACAAATCAAGCAAGTCTTTAGTTTACTTTTTTTTTTCAGTTGTCAAGATTTCAACAACGCTCATTATAAAAAGGAGAGGACATTTCTGAAAGTAAAACACTTTCCTTACAACTCTCCTGACAAATTAGAGCTGCCACGTTAATTCAACGGGTTCAAAACCTATATGGTTGACTTTGCAGCTGTAATATTTCAGACTCTTTGAAAATCTAATCAATCTTTGTCCAAAATATCACAAATGAAAAAACTTTGAATGATAAAACCTTTGTTTCACTCACCCACCGAAGCGGCGCAGCAGTGTTTTTAAAAGCTGCTAACTTGTCAACTAGTGTCATATGCTTTAAACATTTTTAAATGGAATATCTTCCTTGAGGAAATTAAGATGTAGTTTACTTGTAACTTTCTAAATTTTACTTTGTAGAAAGTGGAAAGTAGCGGATTGATATAAAGGTAGCCATTAGGGGGGAATGATTTTCCGTCTCTGTCTTTTCTTTGAGGGGCTATTGGAGAATATTTTCCATTTTTGAAATTCCATTACAGCATTGCAGCATGCAAAACAAAAATTTATATTCACAGAAAACTTTTAAACTAAACTGAGCAAGCAGCGTAACATATTGATTAATTGCTTCAGATTTCTCAATTTAATTTATTCTAAGTGAAATAAAGCTGTCAGGGACTGTCTATTTGCTCGAGTTCTCACACATCTTGTTACACCCTCCGTCAGTCGGGTTTTTGAATCGGCTATTTGGACGCACTCAATTTACCGAAACGTTGTGAAAAGGTTGCCGTCATAAGGACGTGGGCGTTGTGAGGTGGATGTTACTCTTGAGAGGAAGACATTGTTGGAATGTGACGTTTGTTAAAAGTTAATCGTTGTTGAGAGAGTTCCCGTTGTAGGGAGAAGACCGTTTTCAAAACGTTGGCCGCAGCGGTTCCACAGAAAAAAAAAACCGTTGATATCAACATCAACAGAATATGAAGTTTTTAAGATGATGAAACTGGAAGTTTATGCGATGATCATGGATATTTTGGATGCTGATATTAACTATTAATATCAAAATGTTTGTCCTTTTTGCAGAATGAATGCGCGTCCATAATTCAACGGGCCTGGCGTCGACTAATATTAAAAAGACTTGAATTTCAGGTAATGTGATATAGTAATAACAGTATGAACACAGTTATACATGGTAAATTCAATCATTTAATTTTATGGAGCGATTTCAGTTGTATAAAATGGTGGGATTATTTTAAAATAAAAAGGGAAGGGGGGTTCCAAAGGTTAACATTAAAATATTTATTTCAAGATGTTTACAATGAATTCGCATTGAAGGAAATCCAAATCGAGAGTGGAATATTTCACTCCATATAAGTGCTTATGGTGACATCTTATTACACTCACAATGAAAATAAATAGATAAGAAAAAACAAAAAAAAACAAACAAACGTGATGCTTGTGAAAAACATCCTAACCGAGACTGAACCAGCAATATGTCATTGTGAGGGGGTGGCTGTTGTAAGAAAGAGGCGGTTCATGGGAAGGTGTTCTGTGTAGAGAGGTGGCCCTTCTGAAGAGGTGGTCATTTCTAGGAAGGCAGCCGGTGTACGGAGGTAACCGTTTTAGGCGGATGAGTGCAGAAGAGACTTTTCGTATAAAGTAGATCTCTATTATGTACTTCGACATGGCGTGACGACTTTAAGATGCTGATATTTTATGCTGACATTATCAAAATTGTTGTTTACTTTGCAGAATTAATGTGCCGTTAAGATTCAAAAGGCGTCACGTCTTTTAAATCTTAACTGCAAGTTTCATTATTTTTAAAACTTTCTCGGCGATTTTAGTTGTAGTCTGATCTAACAAGTTGAGATTATTTCTAAAAGGTATTATTTGCTCCCTTTCGACTCCATGGCCTTATCAGGGAAATGGATTCACAATTTTCATCAGTATATAATTACTTATCAGTTTGTAATTACTGCTTTTCTCCTGACAGATTGAGGCTGTCAAATTAATACAGAGAGCTTGGAGAAAGCATAGAAGAACGAGGAGGGTAATAATTTTTAGCCATAATATTCTGTATTTTTCATCCTTTATCTGTAGTCCGTGTTCAACTTCTACATTTTTAATCCTCCACATAGACCAAAAAAATTGACTGTAAGGGGAGAGAATTTTTTGTTTTTGAAAACACATCTTGTTGCACCCCCCGTCAGTCGGGTTTTTGAGTCGGCTGTTTGGACGCACTCAAGTTACCGAGACGTTGTGAAAAGGTTGCCGTCATAAGGAGGTGGGCGTTGTGAGCGGGTTGTTGCTCTTGAGACGAGGTCATTGTTAGAATATGGCGTTTATTAAAAGTTAATCGTTGTTGAGAAAGTTCCCGTTGTAAGGGGAAGACCATTTTCAAAACGTTGGCCGCAGCGGTTCCACTGGAAAAAATAGACCTTTGATATCAACATCAACAGAATATGAAGTTTTTAAGATGATGAAACTGGAAGTTTATGCGATGATCAGGGATATTTTAGATGCTCATATTAACTGTTGATATCATAATAATTGTTGTTTACTTTGCAGAATGAATGCGCGTCCATAATTCAAAGGGGTTGGCGTCGGCTAAAATTAAAAAGACTTGAATTTCAGGTAAGTTGATATAGTAATGACAGCATGATCACAGTTATACATGGTAAATTCAATCATTTAATTTTATGGAGCGATTTCAGTTGTATAAAATGGTGGGATTATTTTAAAAATAAAAAGGGAAGGGGGTTCCAAAGGTTAACATTAAAATTTTTCTTTCAAGTAGTTTACAATGAATTCACTTTTTTAAAGGAAATCCAAACCGAGAGTGAGATATTTCACTCCATGTACACTGGGCTTCAACTTTCCAACTCTTTAAACGTGCTTATAGTGACTTGTTATTACAATCACAATGAAAATAAATAGATTAGAAAAAACTAAACAAAACAAACAAACAAACAAACAGTGATGCTTGTGAAAAACATCCTAATCGAGACTGAACTAGCAAGGTACAGAAGTTAAATCATATTTAATAGCGTCCCTTAATTAAGTATTATAGACATTTCATCCACTCTTTAGTGAAGTAAAGCCGACAGGGTTCTCAGTAACAAATATTTTTCTAAATTGGGCCTTGACGAAAGGGGAGTTTCGTTGCAGTTGGGACGCGCTTTAGTTGCTGTGTCATTGTGAGGGGGTGGCTGTTGTAAGAAAGAGGCGGTTCATAGGAAGGTGTTCTGTGTAGAGAGGTGGCCCTTCAGAGGAGGTGCTCATTTCTAGGAAGGCAGCCAGTGTACAGAGGTGACCGTTGTAGGGGATGATTGCAGAAGAGACTTTTCGTAGAAAGTAGACCTCTATTATGTACTTGAACATGGTGTGACGACTTTAAGATGCTGATATTTTATACCGACATTATCACAATTGTTGTTTACTTTGCAAAATAAATGTGCCGTTAAGATTCAAAAGGCGTCACGTCTTTTTCATCTTCATTGAACTTTTATTCTGCAAATTCGTTGCCATAAATTGAGAAGATTAAAATGAGAAGAGCTCAAACTCAAGGTACTAGAAGAGAGTAATGGCGGTTGGTGCAGAGTTAGATGGCAAGTTTTATCATTCAACTTTCTTGGCGATTTTAGTTGTAATCTGATCCAACAAGATGAGATTCTTTCTAAAAAGCATTATTTGCTCCTCTTTGACTTCATGGCTTCATCAGGGAAATGGATTCACAATTATCATCAGTATATAATTACTTATCAGCATATAATTACTGCTTTTCTCCTGACAGAACAAGGCTGTCAAATTAATACAGAAAGCTTGGAGAAAGCATCGAAGAACGAGGAGGGTAATAATTTTTAACCATAATATTCTGTATATTTCATCCTTTATCTATAGTCCATGTTCAACTTCTACATTTTTAATCCTCCACATAGACCAGAAAAATTGACTCCAAGGGGAGAGAATTTTGTTGTCTTTGAAAACACATCTTGTTAGACCCCGTCAGTCGGGTTTTTGAATCGGCTGTTTGGACGCACTCAAGTTGTATACTGGGCTTCAACTTTACAACTCTTTAAACGTGCTTATGGTGACATCTTATTAAAATCACAATGAAAATAAATAGATTAGAAAAAACTAAACAAAACAAACAAACAAACAAACAGTGATGCTTGCGAAAAATTTCCTAATCGAGACTGAACCAGCAAGGTACAGAAGTTAAATCATATTTCATAGCAGGGTTGGTCATCCTTTAACTAAGTATTGTAGAAATTTCATCAATTCTTTAGTGATGTAAAGCCGACAGGGTTCTCAGTAACAAATAATTTTCTAAATTGGGCCTTGACGAAAGAAGAGTCTCGTTGCAGTTGGGAGACGCTTAAGTTGCTGTGTCATTGTAAGGGGGTGGCTGTTGTAAGAAAGAGGCGGTTCATGGGAAGGTGTTCTGTGTAGAGAGGTGGCCCTTCTCCAGGGTTGATCAGGAAGGTAGCCGGTGTACGGCTTAACTGCAAGTTTCATTATTTTTAAAACTTTCTCGGCGATTTTAATTGTAGTCTGATCCAACGAAATGAGATTCTTTCTAAAAGGCATTATTTGTTCCCTTTCGACCCCATAGCCTTATCAGGGAAATGGATTCACAATTATCATCGGTATATAATTACTTATCAGTATATAATTACGGCTTTTCTCTTGACAGAACGAGGCTGTCAAATTAATACAGAAAGCTTGGAGAAAGCATCGAAGAACGAGGAGGGTAATAATTTTTAGCCATAATATTCTGTATTTTTCATATTTTATCTGTAGTCCGTTTTCAACTTCTACATTTTTAATCCTCCACATAGACCAAAAAAATTGACTCCAAGGGGAGAGAATTTTGTTGTCTTTGAAAACACATCTTGTTATACCCCCGTCAGTCGGGTTTTTTAATCAGCTGTCTGGACGCATTCAAGTTACCGAGACGTTGTGAAAAGGTTGCCGTCATAAGGGGGTGGGCGTTGTGAGGTGGATGTTGCTCTTGAGACGAGGGCATTGTTGAAATATGGCGTTTGTTAAAAGTTAATCGTTGTTGAGAAAGTTCCCGTTGTAAGGAGAAGACCATTTTCAAAACATTGGCCGCAGCGGTTCTACAGAAAAAAATAGACCTTTGATATCTACATAAACAGAATATGAAGTCTTAAGATGATGAAACTGGAAATTTGATGCGATAATCATGGATATTTTAGATGCTCATATTAACTGTTGATATCATAATGTTTGTTCTCTTTGCAGAATGAATGTGCGTCCATAATTCAACGGGCTTGGCGTCGACTAAAATTAAAAAGACTTGAATTTCAGGTAATTTGATACAGTAATAACAGCATGATCACAGTTATACATGGTAAATTCAATCATTTAATTTTATGGAGTGATTTCAGTTACATAAAATGGTGGGATTATTTTAAAATAAAAAGGGAAGGGGGTTCCAAAAGTTAACATCAAAAATTTTCTTTCATGTGGTTTACAATAAATTCGCTTTTTTTAAAGGAAATCCAAATCGAGAGTGAGATATTTCACTCCATGTACACTGGGCTTCAACTTTACAACTCTTCAAACGTGCTTATGGTGACATATCATCTCATTACAATTACAATGAAAATAAATAGATTAGAAAAAACAAAACAAAACAAAACAAAACAAACTAACAAACAAACAAACAGTGATGCTTGTGAAAAACATCCTAACCGTGACTGAACCAGCAGGGAACAGAAGTTAAATCATTTTTCATAGCGTCCCTTAATTAGGTATTTGCAAAAATTTCACCCACTCTTTAGTGATATAAAGCTGACAGGGTTCTCAGCAACAAATATTTTTCTAAACTGGCCCTTGACGAAAGATGAGTCTCGTTGCAGTTGGGACGCGCTTTAGTTGCTGTGTCATTGTGAGGGGGTGGCTGTTGTAAGAAAGAGGCGGTTCATGGGTAGGTGTCCTGTGTAGAGAGGTGGCCCTTCTGAGGAGGTGGTCATTTCTAGGAAGGCAGCCGGTGTACGGAGGTGACCGTTGTAGGCGGATGACTGCAGAAGAGACTTTTCGTATAAAGTAAACCTCTATTATGTAGTTCAACATGGCGTGACGACTTTAAGACGCTGATATTTTATGCTGACGTTATCAAAATTGTTATATACTTTGCAGAATAAATGTGCCGTTAAGATTCAAAAGGCGTCACGTCTTTTAAATCTTAACTGCAAGTTTCATTATTTTTAAGACTTACTCGGCGATTTTAGCTGTAATCCGATCCAATAAGATGAGATTCTTTCTAAAAGACATTATTTGTTCCCTTTCGACTCCATGGCCTTATCAGGGAAATGGATTCACAATTATCATCAATATATAATTACTTATCAGTATATAAATAATGCTTTTCTCCTGACAGATTGAGGCCGTCAAATTAATTCAGAAAGCTTGGAAAAAGCATCGAAGAACGAGGAGGGTAATAATTTTTAGCCATAGTATTCTGTATTTTTCATATTTTATCTGTAGTCCGTGTTCAACTTCTACATTTTTAATCACAAAGACACAAAAAATTGACTGTAAGGGGAGAGAAATTTTTGTCTTTGAAAAAATTACTAGTGCTTATTTATTCCAGATTGGACAAGAAAAAAAATAAATGATTTTATTACTAAAAAATGACAAACGTGAATTGAGATCATCCTGGATTATCTACACAATTAAACTTTATCACTATATAAGTACTGCTTTTCTCCTAACAGATCAAAGCAACCAAATTAACACAGCAAGCTTGGAGAGACTACCAAACTGGACGAAGGGTAATAATTTTTAGCCTCAGTGATCTAAAGTTTACTTATTTAATCTGTAGTCCGTTTTCAACTTTTACATTTTTAAACATCCCAAAGACCAAAAAATATTGACCGTAAAGGGAGTGAATTTTTTGTCTTTAAAAAAATTACAAGTGCTTATTTATTCCAGATTGAAGAAGAAAAAAATGATTGATTTTGTTACTAATAAATAACAAACGTGAAAAAAACAATACAGTATTGAGATCATACTGGTTTATCTACACAATTAAACTTTATCAGTATATAATTATTTCTTTTCTCCTGACAGCTCAAAGCAACCAAACTGATACCGAAAGCTTGGAGAGAGTACAGAACTAGACGAAGGGTAATAATTTTTAGCCTTAGTGATCTAAATTTTACTTATTTCATCTGTAGTCCCTGTTCAACTTCTGCATTTTTAAACATCCCAAAGACCAAAAAGAATTGACCGCAAGAGGGGTGAATTTTTTGTCTTTGGAAAAATAACGAGTGCTCGTTTATTCCAAATTGAACAAGCGATCATTTGATTACTTATAAATGAAAAGCGTGAAAAAATGTAATTTAAGACGTTGAGTGACATGGGAACGTGCCATCAGAAATTAATATTCTGATGGCATGTTGAAGAGGTTCGCGTGGCATCATGGAAGTTTCGGATTATTTAAGCGTTTCATGGGAAAATGAAGTCATTGTTGGTCGGTCAGTATTATGTTTGACCACTTTCTTTTTTTTTCCTTTTGTATTAATATGCTTTTCTTTTTCAAAGCCCTTTAAACTATTACGACATTCATTAACTTTTCTTTCTGATTAGCAGCGTAACCAGGTTAGTTTACCCTTTCCTCGGGGTATTGTGCTGCTGTTTATCGTATCTGGCGTGGCACAGGTTCTTTTTGTAGAACCCTTGGTTTTCAGTGTACAAATGTTAAGATAATTTTAGGATGCTTATACTACAAGACTGGCTGACTCATCCTAAATAAACTTTTCACATTAATTGAATAACTCGTCTGAGTGAAGTCAGAATATAGTAATTCAGACAACTTTTCATAATAATGCTTATGCAAAGCAAGTGACTATATTATACAATGCTTCAATTAGTTTTAAATTCAATATTTCAAACTTCAATCTTCTCCTCCCCCCTTAATTTCTTATTTCGTAATCACGTGCGGCTCACGTGTGATATAATCTAACGAGATTTGAAGTTGGCATTGCCAGCTGACGCGGACACTTCCGTGTACTCTTTATTTTTGTCTCATTTTCTCAGACTATATAAAATAATTAAGCACCTTTCTAGCCATCTGATTGGCTGTGTTTCTGTAACATTTGATAAATTTATCAGTATTAAAGGCTAAGGGTTTAGCCATGAATGCAGAGCGTTCCCATGCAAAACTTAAGCCACCCGTATCACCATTCCTTGCAATGCACCAATGAAATCAATTAATTTTTTCCATTTTGCTCTGTACAAAGATCCGTAGAAAAAGAAAAAGTCAGGAGATGTCCGATTATCCTACCAAAATGAGAAGAGTGGAAGATTTGTACAACGTTGATTTCCAGGACCTATTTGAAGTTAAGAAACTTGGGGAAGGAGGCTTTGGCGAGGTAGGAGATTCTGTTATATAAATAATATAAATATAAATATATATATATATATATATATATATATATATATATATATATATATATATATATATATTGTGGGAGAAAGAAGACAAATAAACTAAAAGTTCATCCTTACAGGCCTGTTTCGTGGTTGCCCACCCATCAGGGGATTTAGGAAAATTAGAGACTTAAATTAGAGATAGTTATGACTTGTTTAGTCTCAAGGATTGATTATTTTCAAATTTGATCCATGGTTCAGTCTATCTTCAATTCTTATTAATTTCTTGGGGAAAGAGGGCTGCTGCAATGCGGAGTCGTTCGGCGTTTAGAAGACTGGGGAAAACCAAAACTAAAGGTTGCGTCAATTGATGTCACTACAAATTGCTCAAAGTACTGTTAAGCAGATTCTTTAATGCTTGGCTATTCTATCCCTACTTCAGGTAGCGCAATTTTATTGCCGAAAAACCATGGATATTACGCAGTAAAAACCTTTAAGGAGAATGAAGCAAACAAATCGATGGTGTCGAAAGAAACATTCATCCTCCTCCACTTGGCCGGGAGTTCCAGGGTTACCAAGTTATGCCGGGCGTTTACCATCAAAGTATGTACCTAAGAAACGGCTTTTGAATACGTATAGAAAGGTTGGCCACAGGAGCAGATAAAACACGTCCATATTTAGGAATCTTTTACTAGCGTGGCCATGGAACTTTGCACATCGTAGCAGTGGAGTGATCATGCCTTCAGGAGGCAACAATAAGCGTGCTGAGGAATTCATTGTTTTAAACTGAACGCAAGTTGATCCTGCTACTATCTCAGTCAGTTTTTTTTACTAACGAATAGTTAGTTATTGTTTACGAGCCAATCTTGGGGTCCAAAGGATTTGGGGGGGGTCTACTTGATTTTAAGGGGGAAGGGAGGAGGGATTAGTCGTCGTTAACAGAGCATAAGGGAGGAGCTTGAGGAATTTGATTGTCAATGAAATTCCAATGAGGAAGAGTCAGAAAGCCTTAGGGAGGGATTAAATGAATTTTAATGAACGATTCATTAAGTAATTAACGCCAGTTTGTTGAAAAAAGAAACAAAGCATTAATCAACACAGCCGTGATGCTGATGTCAATAAACTAAACAGAATTTTTTTGTTTCAGCTCACAAAAACAGCCTTAGCGCTTGAGTATTTGCCCGGTGGGGACTTTGCTGGAGTTCTGCGAGCCCAGGGAGGAAAACTGAGTGAGGAACGCGCCAGGTACGATTTAAATGAAAAGAAGTTTCAACGCCTTGTGAAGGAAAACAGCTGAGCATCCCGGAAGTGTTTAAAATTGTTATCCTAATCGTCACTCATGCTCATTAAATCTTTACCAACATATAGGCTTTTTCTATGCCGCTGTCAACGCATTAAGTTTTAAGTTTGCAGACTTGCAGTTGCTTATTTTCTTCTGACTAAGACCCAGGTTACAACTTAGAAAGTCAATTAAAAGTATTCATACGACAACGTCTGGTATTTCAGGTTTTACGCCGTCGATATCGGCCTGGGATTGAAATATTTGAATTCGAAAAAAGTCATCCACAGGTATGTTTGTGGCATAACGTACTCTGGAATGTCTCATTCTGAAGAAAGATTTGTTTTTTCCCCGGTGTTTTGGAACCCTTTATAAAACAACACAGACGATATTGATAACCATAACAGTAACGACAGAGAAAATGACAACAACAACGATAACAATAACACTGACGACAAGAATAACAGGAACTAGAGGGATTATGGGAATGATAAAGAGAAATATTTGAAAAATAACGCAGCCAGTATACACCCATTTCTTTCCGATTGCTACAAGGATACAAAAAACTTTTCTCGTTCATCCGGCTTAATTCCAATGTCGACTAACTTACCTTCCCTGTCTAACCAGCTTTCTTGATGCAAATTGGCTGAAACATAATGCACCACTAGCGGTCGAGAAATCTTAGTATAAAAAGAAAAAAAAAATTTGTATTTGAAATCGAGGAGCCACAATTGACATGAGCGGTATGGGATTGGAATCGAGAAAGAACGGGTAGAAGATTTTCCATTGTAACAGAAACATTTATGCAAATCTGGTTTGCCCTGATGTAAATGTACACTAAAAATGAGTGAAAGAAGTTTTTGCCAACTTATTTCATCAGAGATCTAAAACCGGAAAATATTCTGGTAACCTCAAATGGCCACCTGAAGCTGTCAGACTTCGGTCTGAGCGAATTTGTCGTCTTTGCAGTCACTGGAGTATGTGGAACTTATCCATATATGGCGCCTGAGGTATAAGGCTTGTAGCAGATTACCCTGAAAAGTCTTTGTTCAAATCGCTACTGTTTTTTTCTCACTAATTATTTATCTTCTCTTTAGGTTTTTAAGAAAGTTCTTCTTTCTTCTCCTCCTTCTCTGAGGGTAAAATGTATTCCTATAATCTTCCGCTATGGTCAATCTTAAATCAAGGCATTGTCAAACGAGACCCAACAATTTTCTCGACAATAAAGGGGTGGGTAACCTCTCTGCTTGTCACGAGAATCTGAAAAATTACGATAAAAAACATTTTTTATGCCTCTCTGCCCTCAGTTTCGGACAACAAATAAAGTAGAAAGACCCCCCTACTACACGATCCTGACCGCGCCCTTGTTAATACACTGATGTTTCAACCAAGCTCACGCAGTTGAATTTGTTAATACACTTTTTGCAATGCCAATAAACTCCACTTAATCTGTTACAGATGATCATGGGAGAGTCTTATACTTACTCTGTGGACTGGTGGTCCTTTGGCGTGACTTTATTCCTGATGCTGACCGGCAAGGTTTGTACAAATAATATTGCAACAACTCACACATTGCAAATATGTTTACATTTGTACACAATAACTCGCCCTTCGGAAGGACACAAATGCTTATGAATCAAACTTTTGACAATGAAGTAATCATTAATTGCCATTACCTTTCGTCCCGTGGGAATAGGACACCCGCCTATGGCAAACATGGTAAGGGGAGACTCCACCCGAAAAGGGGATCTGTTTTAGTCTTCAGATATCCTAAAGGTCACAGAACAGATTCCATCAAAGGGACAATCAAAGAGTTTGGAAATATTTTACCACCGAGAGATTTGGAAGACAATTAAACTTCCACTCTGATATAAATCATCAGCCCATTTCAATAGTTTAGAAAGGCGTGGAGTGATTAATTAAATATTTTCATTTTTCTGCTTATCAGCTACCGTTTTATGGTAAAGACAAGAGAGAACTTTTCGAAAACATCGTTTACACAACGCCTGATATCCCCAATTGGCTTGGGAGAGAGACCAGAGATTGCCTTTTCAAGGTCAGCCAACGAAATCCAAAGTTATGCGATTGAAGTAAATAACTTTCTTCTAAGACAAGGGAGAATGTCCTCTTTTGTTTTAAATGATACCGATTTTCTCAAAATTATCAGACATAACCTCTGACAATTGATCTCCTTCTGCCCCACTGCAAAATTAAGTTTGATTAAAAACATTGGCATTTAACATGCATACGTGGCGCGAGGAATCATAGAATTGCTTCGGTAAATTTGACACAAAAATCTCCAAGATTCCGGCTTAAGAGAAAATACAAGAAATTTACAGATCAATATTTTCAAATTTTTCAAGCTGTAACTGACACCCTGAGGTGTTTACTCAACAAAATTTAAAATAAAGGTTATGAACGAACCAAAATTAACTGAAATCAAAATAAAAAATTAGATCATTGAGGTTTGCGGATCACAAACTTTTGCGATGAACTAGAAGGACCCACTGTAATTTGCACAACAAGTTTAAACAAGTCTTTTTAAAGTATTTCTAAATTAATATTTTTGGCAAACACTGTAGAGGAAATAGTGCACTTCATTTTTTAAGTCAGGTATTTCAATTTTAACGAAACAAATCTTTTATTTCTGTATAAGCAGCTTCTCCAAAAATGCCCGGATGTGAGGCTTGGCGTTGACAATTTCCAATACCATCCGTTCTTCAGCTGTCTTCAGTCTTCAGAACCTCTCGCAATTGCATGTGGTCCATCCGCGGTAAATACGACAGCAGAGAATGAGGTATGCGGATATCAGTGTCACTAGATCCAAAGTCAGTCCATTTTACTGTAAGGGTTTCATGGCAAACAGTGCTTCCTGAAAATTGCTTCTTCTGTACTTCTTTATAGATTAACTACATCTCTGGATTTTCATCTTTACTGTCAGACGATGCAAATATCATCATTGCGGTAAGTGTAAAATTCTCTTATTAAAAGATAAAACAAAAATATATTCAAAGCCGGGCCCCTTTTTTTAAGCTCTTTGGAAACGATAATTAGCCTTAATAATTGTTTCTCTGCTCAATTTGACTCAACTTGACACCACAAGTGTTACGAAAAAAAACTTTTTGGCAAAGCTTCAAAAGAAAAATAGATAAGGTAATAAGCACCAATGAAAATATCAAACGAAAACAAATGAGAACCAAAAGTAAAGTGATAAATTTTACGGGTCAGAAGCGCGGAAAAACAACGATGATCAAGTCACATGCAATAACTTTAAGTATTTTATTTGATTGGTTGAGAAAGTAGGGCAAGTTTCCTTGGCAACAAACCTTGTGCAACTTTGAACTGCCGATCACCACTTTGAATTAGAAGTGGTAAATATCCAGTTTAAAGTGGCCATTGCCAATTTAAAGTCGCGATCGCCAGTTCCAAAAAATGTGTCTATAGCAAAGCTCTAAATAAGCATTGTATTGTTCGGTTGCGAAAGTGGCCACCTACTCTTTTCCCTGGCTTACACGCTCTGCCTACCGACGAACACCTAAAAACAAAAAAACTAACAATGACAAGTCTACTATTCATCATAAGACAATATGCAACAAATACAAACGAACCGAAACAAACATACGCCACGTTCTACAGAAATACCATACAACATGCGTACCAAAGTTCACAAAGAACTACAACGTTCGAGCTGTGGTTGGAATATTTGCCTTTAAGTTATTTCACACACTCATAGTTCATCAACCCATCCAATAACTCATTTGTTTATCTCGTTGTTAAATCAATACATTTTCGAATTTGTCTTTTTATCATGTTCTAGGATGACGCTCTTTCAAATTAATTACCACTGAGTTTGGGGGTTTTTCAAACCTATGTCAAAAAAGATGTGAACTTATCAATGTAAGTGAAAAGCAATTTTATTGAAACAAATGCATCTTCACTGGTTCTGTATGGATGCAAAAATAGTCTTATATTGTACATAAACCGACCTGTTTTCCAATGAGTAGCTCAAGTGTTTCACCTCTCACACCCTAACTGAGTCAGTTTGTATATTTTCCACATCGTTCTCTGTAAGTTTCCTATTGCACTGGCAAGGAAAGTTTTTAATGAAAATCAACTGACTGAGTGCAGTTTGTTGTGAAATCACACGCGTGATTTCAAAATTGAACGAGCGACGACTGATGAATGAGTGAAATACGCATGAAATAATCATAATGTTCGTAACAAAAACTGCATTGATTATTGAAAGCTAACCGTAGCTTTAGCTTGTGGTAACTCATAGAAAGTTTTTTTTCTTCTTTTCAGATGTTCAACTGAACTTAATAAAAGATACTTTCCATCGAACTTATCAATATGTGTGTCTTGTTTGTTTGTCACACCAATAACTATCCATTACGTGAGATTCTCCTTCTCCAATCAAAACTTATGGCAAATAACAACTCCCTTGAGAAACTTTAAAAACAGGAAGCCTTGGAACGTAGAGTAAAATCAAGTTGCTGCTAATAACAGGGACTTCTTCTTATCCAGCGTGTGTCAAGCTGCCGATCAGTTGAGACAAGCAAATAGTGGGCAGGCGAAATTGGCGAAAGCATAACAACATTTTTCCCTGAAAACAGCTACGCGTCTTGCTTGAGGTGCTTGAGAACGAGTTGTGTGCCATGAATCAGCGGTTATTGCGCGTAATGGCTAACGTAAAATTAGACTTCTCTTCGTTCAAGCGTTTTCTTGCGAGAATTCATAGACTAGAAAATAAATATTTGTCTCTGTGACAATAGTTTGAAAATAAGTTGGCTACTTGCCACCGACCCCGCGACATACACTGTGGTCCAACAAGAAGAAACGACGAACTTAAATTCCACGAAAATCGAAAGCTTGTATTTATCCCCATGCAATTATTTTGCGCTCACGAAAGTGGATTTCAGAGACTTTCAAACCCCTTTCGCAGACTCACTTGGGTAGGTGGGTCTGAGGGTTGATTCAAGTAAACGAGGATAAACTTGTTAGTATTAATTTCGGACAAGTTTACCTTCTCACTCGAATGAACCCTAACTAATACAGGTTCGTAGCAAATCAACCCAAAAAAATGTTGGGACCTTAAACACTGAAATATTTGTTGTTGTTGTTGTTGTGATGGACAATTTTTACTGTTTGGTCTATTTCAGGTTCCGCTGGTTAAAGCTACCTTCAACTACAGTGCTTAGTATCTCCAAGCTTTGCTTAAATTTCTATGGAAATCTTGATACATTTATATGGCTACAATAGCTTTATATAAACCTTAAGGCAAAAACCGATTCAGAAAAAAAACAATTGTAAAATTATTTTGGGAAAACGTTTTAAAGGTGTATCAACTTGAACGTAAATGTAACACCTAAAAACTTGTTTACAGATAACAACCTCATTCATGTTAGATAAAAAATGTGATAATGATTTCAAGACATCACTGATTAAAAAAAATTACTTTTAAGCTACTTCAAACAATTCATTAAAGATCAAAACAATACAAAGTCTTTTTTCTTCGGCTTGTCCAAAATCCTAATAGCTCATAAGAGTATTTAAGACAAATAGAGAATCAACTTATTCAACTAAAAAAAAAAAAAAATCCGTATGGGCTCTTGAAGGCTCTTTCGGTTTTCCCTGCTTTTAATAGAGGACTCTTACAGAGATTTTCTAGGTAGCCTTGTGGTTTCAGTTCCAAATGTCAACGTTTGCAAGCGACTTTTTACTTCCTTGGGTTTCATATTCACTGCCTTAACTGAAAAGTAAAAAAGGCATAATTTAGAGAGAATCGTGGAGTTCACATAAAATTTTTCATTCGGCTTTACGACATGAAACGATAAACTGCCCAACAATTATTATAGCAGAAATTTAGGTTTTACTCCTATCAAATTATAGAAGAAAAAGTCTGTGTCCAATCAATTTTAAAGCATCTCAATTTCTTCAGGAAAAAAGAAACTCCTAAACTCTACACAGCAAGAGAACAACAAAAGCATTTATGATCAAATATATTTCTATAATTTGGATTTAAAGTTACTTTGCATTGCGTAAATGTTATGAAAAGAGTAATTACATGGGTCGGCAACTAAATGTCCTTGAAATCAAGTTTGACGTCGTCACTAATGAGTACAAATGGCGCCCAGTACTTCTCCTCCTTGAAGGTTTCAGAATCTCTCATACACTTCACGGCCTGATTGAGAGCTTCACTTGCCTTCTTGCCCTTAACAAGGGCATCGTAGAAGAAACTCATGAACTCCAGGGTTCCCTCGTCACCTATCGTCTACAAGGCCACGACAGATCTAGCGCCAGCACCCAAGAATGTTCGGGCGATGCCGACCACACCCTCGGCAATGACCTCCCCACGTGCACTGTGACAACAGATTAGAACAGCAATCACCCGAGCTGGGAAGTTGATCTTCACAAGGTTGCACCTGATATAATGTTTCATGACGTAGATCCTGACTTATTGTTGTCGCACGAAGGCGTTAGGTATAAGGACGCCGACTCGAGTATCCTGGGAAGTGGAGGCTTTGGAAAGGTATCTGTTTCTCCATTACATTGTACCGGTCTTTTTATCACTGGTGTGAAATTTGCGTGTTAATGCAATTTATTATGGTTTCGGTGGAAAGAAACTTTATTTGCAACAATGAAACAAGTTTAAAATTTAGAATCGAACTGATGTGGATGGGGGTAAACTTATTATCTTCTGTCTTTTTTGCGAATTTATCGTGATAAGGGCGAACAGGAAAGTAACAAATCCTCTGCTACGAACTTTCCTTTTTCCCATGAAACTAGGCGTCCGTTCTAAGACCTCGAGCTATTTTTCCACCACTCATTCTCGGTTTGCTTTTATTTTGTTTTGTTTTTTTGCCGTTAGCTCCGCCCTGGCTCGCTTATAGCAGGCTCGTTGTTAATTTCCTCGCAGTTAAGGATTTTTTCACAGTATGAGACGGCCTTGATGAATTTTTCCATAGGGTTAGGGTTAGGCGACTACGAATGGTGTAACAGGAGTCTGCACCTGAAAGAGAGGCTATAAGGCCCCTTTATTGTATGGCAAGGTAGTCCTGAGCTGAATCCAAGCTTCCTGATTAGCTCTTACTTGGTCGGAATTTTGCCATACGGACCGTTTCCACGGAAACGGTCATAAGCCATGTCTTTTTCGTCGCGAAAGCTGGGAAATTTAAAGTAAATAAGTTTGGCCCGAGTGCCATATAGTAAGCTACTTATTTACCTCACTTGCTCGAGCTGCACTGGGGAATATTGGTCTTGGGTCAGTTTCGCACGGACCTCGTGCCAATATTCCTTAGTGCGACCTTCGCACTCGGTCAGTAAGAAGTTATTCCTCTATGGGTTTCTGGAAGCATGCCTAATAGACGGCAGTAGACCGCCATCAACCGGCCTTTAGTAAGATCCCCAGGTAAGGATATACCTTCAAGCTCTCTCAGCAAGTATCGCAAGAAAAACTCAAACAGGAAATGTAAAACAAAGGCCAAAATTGTTGATATAGTCTTCTTATCTCTCAGGTCGTTCGCGGGGAATGCCGAGGACAGGCAGTCGCCATCAAGTTCTACATTAAAAGTGATGAATCCGAACCCTTCAGACATTACCGCGAGGTGCGCAAGGAACTGAATGCGCTGCTTCGTGTACGACAGCATCCTTTCCTTACCAACATCATCAGTGTGTCTTTATGCTCCTTGTGCCTTGTGCTGGAACTAGCAGAGCGCGGGGCTCTCACCGAGATCTTATTCAGCCCAAAGTTGCTTGATCGCATTGTCCTCTTTCGGAATGCATATCAAGTTGCAGACGCACTGAGATTCCTTCATGGGATAGATGTCATCTATAGAGACTTAAAACCAGAAAACGTCCTTGTTTGGTCCTTGGAGGAACACGCTGATCTTCACGTCAAGCTCATTGATTTTTGCAGGGCGAACTTCGCGACTTCGACTGGGTTGATCTCATGCGCTGGATCTCCCGGTAACCATGCACCTGAGATGTTGGGATCAGCAAACAAAGAGGAATACACCTTTCAAGTAGACGTATATTCGTATGCGATCCTCCTTTACCGAATTATCACCCGCTTAATTCCGTTCACCGGATACGATTTAGGTGCAAAAATCAACCTGACTGTAATTGCTGGAGAGCGTCCGCAGTGGAAACACGTTCCGGTAGCGACTTTCGGCTTTCCGACGCTTACCGAGATTATGCTTTGATGCTGGTCGGGTAAGCCGACCAAGAGACCGACGACCGCTAAAATAACCGAGCAAGTCTGTCATCCCACGTTCCAGTGTTTGATAGCCAAGCAGCTTATCCCCTCAGTCTGTGCGTCATGCTTGTCTCGTGCAAGATTCCCTTGATCTGTGGTTAGCTTGTGATGACCACACAGGCAACCAAATTTTTGTCTACGATGGTCGCACACTCAGCATGAAGTTTTCTTTCTCAATTGAAACCTATCAAGAGCAGCGTCTCTTGTTTCAGATCTAGTACATGCATATTATGGCACCTTTCGTTTTAATCGCTGCCCGTGGAGAGTTTGCCTTGGTCAACGCTTACTACACTTGGAGTGAGTCGCGTTACAAGTACGTGGCATCCATGAGATTCGACCAACCAGTTAGCTGCGTCGCATCAAACGATGAGTACGTGTATCCTGGAATTCACGATGGAAATGTGCATTGTATCTTGGAAACAGATATGAAGAAGATCTTCAGGAAACGTGCTTTTCACAGCTTCAATGTTGGACGCCACCGAATTCTGGTACTCACAGCAGCACAGGATAAGCTGTCCACGAGCCGATTCATTTACAGATAATTAACGAAACCAGGCGAAATGGAGGCTTTCCACATCGACGCCGTATGGTACGGTGGCCCTGAGGGACTGGAGAACAACCCACAAACGCAAATCTCCTTTCTAAAGGTTTCTCGTGACGAAAAAAGCGTTTTGTCCGCGTGCAGGTCCGTACTCAGCAAATGGGATTAAGAAAACAGGCAGAACCACTTCAGCGTTGACTGCGCAGTTGTTCTTAGGAGTCTCGTTGCGGAATCTGAGTCACACAAAGATCACGATGACGCAGTTGCGTGTATTACCTGCGTGGAGCCCACGAGTGACTCTATTTGGGTGGGCATTGCGAGTGGCCACATAATGATATTTGATTTGGAAACAGGACATCTACTCACTCGGTTTCATCATTTTGATGAAACACGTAGTCTGACCCTTATCAATTCCCCTGGTCCCAGCGGCACTGAGCAAGGATACGTCATAAGCACCGGGAAAGGATTAAGACAGGACGGATTATGCCCGGTATGCGAACTTTCGGCGGAACGGGTGACAGAAATCCCGAGGGAAGATACAAATCGTAAAGTGAGTGAACCGGAATGAAAGACTCACAGAAGAAATTCAACAGGAAGAAAACTCAGGACTCCTACTCCGTCCATAGAGGAGCAAGAAAACGATGCCGTAGATGCAAACCGTACTTTGCGGCCGAAATGTTCCGTGATGATGTGGGAATTGTTGTCCAAGAATGGCTTCGCAAGAGTAGAAGCCAAAAGCGGCAGAGGACGCTTTTCATGCAGCCATAGTACCAAAGAAAAAAGTAGTGATCAGCCCTTGCAGAACGGCGATGAAAATAATCAACAGTGAAAGTTACAGAGAGTTCATTGTCATGGTCTCATGCTTTGAAGATGAGGTAAAAATGCCCTGAAGAGACTGGCAAGCATATGACGGGTGTCGGGGCAAGCGCGCTAGCTCGACCATTTAAACCAGAGTGGTTTCTGATTCTTATTTCCATTCATTGCGTGGAATAAAATAATAAAGAACTGCTGGCTTGGCCAGTTTTCTTTAAATACAATCTTTCCAACCTTGTTCTCAGGGTCTGTCTTCTTTTCATCAGCTGAGGTAGAAGAGAGAGAGACAGGTCAGAAGTGGGAAGAATAGAAAGCATAGAAACGTCTCATCTGTTTTGGTGTAAAGAAAATTCAATTGAGGTGCCTTGATGTGTACAATGTGGGTCAAATTCTATGTAATAGGAGGTCTTGGCTTTTTCTCCTTCTCCTGGCTTTGTAACCAACCCTTTTCTCTCCTTCGTCTTTCTTTTCCTACTTTCCCCTTTATTTGGTTACAGGAAAAGTCTAATATGCATTAAAATCTCTGTATGACCACTTTAAAGCAAGCAACGCCTCACAGACCTCTTTGCACTGGATACACCTCAGACACGAGTGCAACTTTGAAACTGTTGAATAATGCAATTCTTATTAATAGCCTGTTAGTGGAGTATTTTGCATATGGTTGGGTGAGAACAGAATAAAACAGAAGATCGACAACCAGCATTTCACTTCCTTACACTAAATAAGACCATAAAGCGTTAATCTCGTACTCGTGATTATTCATCTCAAAGACTATCGAAGCTCTTTTTCCGACCCCGCGTAACCTTTGTCGTGGAAACTTTCATACAAGTTAACTCTCTTTACTCGAATTGCGTTTCCTGACAAGTCAAAGCGAAAAATTATGTGGCCCGAAACACTGAAAGACTCTGGGACTTTTTTGTATTGTTGTTGTGATGGGAGGGCAGGGAGCTTCACGGTTTAGTCCTCTTCAGGTTTCACTAGTTAAGGGTCGTTTAGGTACATTTCCCAACTACAGTGCTTTGTATCTCAAAAAAAAATTATGATGAAACGGTTTCTTCACGGCCATTGGCGTCTTCGCAGAACAGGTGTTAAAATCAAATTTTTTGAGGAATCATAAATCTTCTTTTTGACATGAACCTATAAAACAATTAAATATTTATCGTTGAAACCGAGAATATTATTTGTATTTCCAATGCCCTATCAACAAAATTGTACCAAAAGCCGGAATTTCACAAAAAGAAGGCATAGAATTTTGTAATCGATGAATATCGTGATCGGGAAAGAGGTAACTGTTGAGAATATTTGATCAAAAATTCCACTCAAAACTAGTTTTTGTATTTCTAGGAGTTCACCGGAATATTCCATGGTTATAAGTCAGTAGACACACATTTAACTAGGGAGGTTCTCGCGTTAATATTACTTTAAATGTAATTCTTCATGAATTTCTGTTTCTAGCGCGCGCTTAAAAGAAAAAGCTGCTATTATGACGCACTCTGATCATAAAGCAGACTCGGGGAAAACATTACAAAGGCCAAGATGGTTTTGTAACGTCTTGGATAAGTTTTTTTACATTCGCATGTTTCAGGGACTATTTTTGGCAGAGGTCAGAAACTGAATGCAAAGAAAGGTAGGTCTTTAATCATTCAGTCCAATTTCGATAAAAGTTTTAAGTTTGTAAATAAACAACGGAAAACTTTTACAGACCGATTGTGCGGCTTGATTTATCAAACTATTAAATTGCTTCACTAGCTACCCGACATTAATGTGAACATTCAAGAGTTTAAGTTCAAAGTATGTGTTTGAGGCAGGCTCAAGGTATTTAACATCTTAATGCACTAAATAAATGGAAAGAACAAGGCTTTATTTTTGCAAAACTTGTGTTGCGACCAAGTATTAATGGTAGTCGTCATTGTGACGCTAACATTTCTTTTTTTCAGTTTTGAAGAGGAAGCCCGCAAGAAAGATAGAGAACAGAAAAGACAGGTATTCTGATTTCTTTGTAATGCCGTGTCAACTTAGCAGATTGATTATTATTATTATTATTATTTTTTAAAGCTTCTGATGAGGAAGGATTACATGCTAACAACTGAACTGCGTAGAGCGGGCCCGGCATAATTATCGAAAACTCCAAACCCCAACAAAACAAAATTTAAAAGTTTCATCAGAACTATTTATTTGGGCCATATTCAATTTCAGAGGTACTAATGCAAAAAGATTTTCTTTAATTGTATTTTTCAAAGAAGAAAATAAACTATGAAAATTGTCAAGAGAAGATAAGAATCACACCATGATGGGAAAAAAAAACAAATCGAATGGGAAAAAAAAAAACAAATCGAGCAAGTCTTTAGTTTACTTTTTTTTCAGTTGTCAAGGTTTGGACAACACCCATTATAAAAAGGAGAGGACATTTCTGAAAGTAGAACAGATAATAAATAACAAGTACATGATTCCGTTTCTCTCCTGACAAATTAGAGCTGCAACGTTAATTCCGAACGGGTTCGAAGCCTATATGGTTGACTTTAGAGCTCTAATATTTCAGACTCTTTGAAAATCTAATCAATCTTTGTCCAATATATCACAAATGAAAAAACTTTGAATGATAAAACCTTTGTTTTACTCACCCACCGAAGCGGCGCAGCAGTGTTTTTAAAAGCTGCTAACTTGTCAACTAGTGTCATATGCTTTAAACGTTTTTAAATGGAATATCTTCCTTGAGGAAATTAAGTTGTAGTTTACTTGTAACTTTCTAAGTGAAATAAAGCTGTCAGGGACTGTCTATTTGCTCGAGTTGTCACACATCTTGTTACACCCTCCGTCAGTCGGGTTTTTGAATCGGCTGTTTGGACGCACTCAAGTTACCGAAACGTTGTGAAAAGGTTGCCGTCATAAGGAGGTGGGCGTTGGGAGGTGGATGTTACTCTTGAGAGAAAGACATTGCTGGAATGTGGCGTTTGTTAAAAGTTAATCGTTGTTGAGAAAGTTCCCGTTGTAGGGAGAAGACCGATTTCAAAACGTTGGGCGCAGCAGTTCCACAGAAAAAAATAGACCGTTGATATCAACATGAACAGAATATGAAGTTTTTAAGATGATGAAACTGGAAGTTTATGCGATGATCAGGGATATTTTAGTTGCTCATATTAACTGTTGATATCATAATGTTTGTTCTCTTTGCAGAATAAATGCGCGTTCATAATTCAACAGGCTTGGCGTCGACTAAAGTTAAAAAGACTTGAACTTCAGGTAATTTGTATAGTAATAACAGTATAATCACAGTTATACATGGTAAATTCAATCATTTAATTTTATGGAGCGATTTCAGTTGTATAAAATGGTGGGATTATTTTAAAATAAAAAGGCAGGGGGGTTCCAAAAGTTAACATCAAAAATTTTCTTTCAAGTAGTTTACAATGAATTCGCTTTTTTAAAGGAAATCCAAATCGAGAGTGGGATATTTCACTCCATGTACACTGGGCTTCAACTTTACAACTCTTCAAACGTGCTTATGGTGACATCTCATCACAATCACAATGAAAATAAATAGATTAGAAAAAACTAAACAAAACGAACAAACAAACAAACAAACAAACAGTGATGCTTGTGAAAAACATCGTAATCGAGACTAAACCAGCAAGGTACAGAAGTTAAATCATATTTCATAGCCTCCCTTAATTAAGTATTGTAGACATTTCATCCACTCTTTAGTGATATAAAGCCGACAAGGTTCCCAGTTACAAATATTTTTCTAAATTGGGCCTTGACAAAAGAAGAGTGTCGTTGCAGTTGAGACACGCTTTAGTTGCTGTGTCATTGTGAGGGGGTGGCTGTTGTAAGAAAGAGGCGGTTCATGGGAAGGTGTTCTGTGTAGAGAGGTGGCCCTTCTGAGGAGGTGGTCATCTCTAGGAAGGCAGCCAGTGTACGGAGGTGACCGTTGTGGGCGGATGACTGCCGAAGAGACTTTTCGTAGAAAGTAGACCTCTATTATGTACTCCAACATGGCGTGACGACTTTAAGATGCTGATATTCTATGCTGACATTATGAAAATTGTTGTTTACTTTACAGAATAAATGTGCCGTTTAGATTCAAAAGGCGTCACGTCTTTTAAATCTTAACTGCAAGTTTCATTATTTAACTTTCTCGGCGATTTTAGTTGCAATCCGATCCAACAAGATGAGATTCTTTCTAAAAGGCATTATTTGTTCCCTTTCGACTCCATGGCCTTATCAGGGAAATGGATTCACAATTATCATCAGAATAAAATTACTTATCGGTTTATAATTACTGTTTTCCTCCTGACAGATTGAGGCCGTCAAATTAATTCAGAGAGCTTGGAGAGAGCATCGAAGAACGAAGAGGGTAATAATTTTTAGCCATAACATTCTGTATTTCTCATCCTTTATCTGTAGTCCGTGTTCAACTTCTACTTTTTTAATCCTCCACATAGACCAAAAATATTAACTGTAAGGGGAGAGAATTTTTTGTAAACACATCTTGTTACACCCCCCGTCAGTCGGGTTTTTGAATCGGCTGTTTGGACGCACTCAAGTTGCCGAAACGTTGTGAAAAGGTTGCCGTCATAAGGAGGTGGGCGTTGTGAGGTGGATGTTGCTCTTGAGACGAGGGCATTGTTAGAATATGGCGTTTGTTAAAAGTTAATTGTTGTTGAGGAAGTTCCCCTTGTGGGGAGAAGACCATTTTCAAAACGTTGGCCGCAGCGGTTCCATAGAAAAAAACAGACCTTTGATATCTACATCAACAGAAATATGAAGTTTTTAAGATGATGACACTGGAAGTTTATGCGATGATCATGGATGTTTTAGTTGCTCATGTTAACTGTTGATATCATAATGTTTGTTCTCTTTGCAGAATGAATGCGCGTCCATAATTCAACGGGCTTGGCGTCGACTAAAGTTAAGAAGACTTGAATTTCAGGTAGTTTGTTATAGTAATAACAGTATGATCACAGTCAAACTTTTTGTTTACTTTGCAGAATAAATGTGCCGTTAAGATTCAAAAGGCGTCACGTCTTTTTCATCTTCATTGAATATACATTTATACTGCAAATTTGCCGCCATAAATTGAAAAGATTAAAATAAGAAGAGCTCAAACTCAGGGTACTAGGAGATAGTAATAGCGGTTGGTACAGTGTTAGATGGCAAGTTTTATCTTTTAACTTTCTCGGCGATTTTAGTCGTAGTCTGATCCAACAAGATGAGATTCTTTCTAAAAGGCATTATTTGCTCCCTTTCGACTCCATGGCCTTACCAGGGGAATGGATTCACAATTATCATCAGCATATAATTACTTATCAGTGTATAATTACTGCTTTTCTCCTGACAGAACAAGGCTGTCAAATTGATACAGAGAGCTTGGAGAAAGCATCGAAGAACGAGGAGGGTAATAATTTTTAGCCATAGTTTTCTATATTTTTCATATTTTATCTGTAGTCCGTGTTCAACTTCTACATTTTTAATCCTCCACATAGACCAAGAAAATTGACTGCAAGGGGAGAGAATTTTTTGCCTTTGAAAACACATCTTGTTACACCCCCCATCAGTCGGGATTTTGAATCGGCTGTTTAGACGCACTCAAGTTACCGAAACGTCGTGAAAAGGTTGCCGTCATAAGGAGGTGGGCGTTGTGAGGTGGTTGTTGTTTTTGACACGAGGGCATTGTTAGAATGTGGCGTTTGTTAAAAGTTAATCGTTGTTGAGAAAGTTCCCGTTATAAGGAGAAAACGTTGGCCGCAGCGGTTCCACAGGAAAAAAATAGACCTTTGATATCTACATAAACAGAATATGAAGTTTTAAGATGATGAAACTGGGAATTTTAGGCAATAATCACGGATATTTTAGATGCTCAATTTAACTATGGATATCATAATATTTGTCCTCTTTGCAGAATGAATGCGCGTCCATAATTCAACGGGCTTGGCGTCGACTAAAATTAAAAAGACTTGAACTTCAGGTAATTTGATGTAGTAATGACAGTATGATCACAGCTAAACATGGTTAAATTCAATCATTTAATTTTATGGAGCGATTTCATTTGAAAAAATGGCGGGGTTATTTTAAAATAAAAAGGGAAGGGGGGACCAAAAGTTAACATCAAAAATTTTCTTTCAAGTAGTTTACAGTGAATTCGCTTTTTTAAAGGAAATCCAAATCGAGAGTGAGATATTTCACTCCATGTACACTAAGCTTCAACTTTCCAACTCTTCAAACGTGCTTATGGTGACATCTTATTACAAACACAATGAAAATAAATAGATTAGAAAAAACAAAACAAAATAAACTAACAAACAAACAAACAGTGATGCTTGTGGAAAACATCCTAACCGAGACTGAACCAGCAAGGTACAGAGGTTAAATCATTTTTCATAGCGTCCCTTAATTAGGTATTGTAAACATTTCATCCACTCTTTAGTGATATAAAGCTGACAGGGTTCTCAGCAACAAATATTTTTCTAAATCGGGCCTTGAGGAAAGAAGAGTCTCGTTGCAGTTGGGACGCGCTTTAGTTGCTGTGTCATTGTGAGGGGGTGGCTGTTGTAAGAAAGAAGCGGTTCATGGGAAGGTGTCCTGTGTAGAGAGGTGGCCCTTCTGAGGAGGTGGTCATTTCTAGGAAGGTAGCCGGTGTACGGAGGTAACCGTTGTAGACGGATGACTGCAGAAGAGGCTTTTCGTAGAAAGTAGAGCTCTATTATGTAATTCAACATGGCGTGACGACTTTAAGACCCTGATATTTTATGCTGACATTATCAAAATTGTTGTTTACTTGGCAGAATAAATGTGCCGTTAAGATTCAAAAGGCGGCACGTCTTTTAAATCTTAACTGCAAGTTTCATTATTTTTAAGACTTTCTCGGCGATTTTAGCTGTAATCCGATCCAACAAGATGAGATTCTTTCTAAAAGACATTATTTGTTCCCTTTGGACTCCATGGCATTATCAGGGAAATGGATTCACAATTATCATCAGTATCTAACTACTTATCAGTATACAAATAATGCTTTTCTCCTGACAGATTGAGGCCGTCAAATTAATTCAGAAAGCTTGGAGAAAGCATCGAAGAACGAGGAGGGTAATAATTTTTAGCCATAGTATTCTGTATTTTTCATATTTTATCTGTAGTCCGTGTTCAACTTCTACATTTTTAATCACAAACACAAAAAATTGACTGTAAGGGGAGAGAATTTTTTGTCTTTGAAAAAATTGCTAGTGCTTATTTATTCCAGATTGGACAAGAAAAAAAACAAATGATTTTATTACTAAAAAATGACAAACGTGAATTGATATCATCCTGGATTATCTACACAATTAAACTTCATCACTATATAAGTACTGCTTTTCTCCTAACAGATCAAAGCAACCAAATTAATACAGCAAGCTTGGAGAGACTACCAAACTAGACGAAGGGTAATAATTTTTAGCCTCAGTGATCTAAAGTTTACTTATTTAATCTGTAGTCCGTTTTCAACTTCTACATTTCTAAACATCCCAAAGACCAAAAAATATTGACCGTAAAGGGAGTGAATCTTTTGTGTTGAAAAAAATTACGAGTGCTTATTTATTCCAGATTGAAGAAGAAAAAAATGATTGATTTTGTTACTAATAAATAACAAACGTGAAAAAAACAATGCAGTATTGAGATCATACTGGTTTATCTACACAATTAAACTTTATCAGTATATAATTACTTCTTTTCTCCTGACAGCTCAAAGCAACCAAACTAATACCGAAAGCTTGGAGAGAGTACAGAACTAGACGAAGGGTAATAATTTTTAGCCTTAGTGATCTAAATTTTACTTATTTCATCTGTAGTCCGTGTTCAACTTCTGCATTTTTAAACATCCCAAAGACCCAAAAAAATTGACCGCAAGGGGGGTGAATTTTTTGTCTTTGGAAAAATAACGAGTGCTCGTTTATTCCAAATTGAACAAGCAATCATTTGATTACTTATAAATGAAAAGCGTGAAAAAATGTAATTTATGACGTTTGAGTGACATGGGAACGTGCCATCAGAAATTAATATTCTGATGGCACGTTGAAGAGGTCCGCGTGGCATCATGGAAGTTTCGGATTATTTAAGCGTTTCATGGGAAAATGAAGTCATTGTTGGTCGGTCAGTATTATGTTTGACCACTTTCTTTTTTTTTTCCTTTTGTATTAATATGCTTTTCTTTTTTCAAATCCCTGTAAAATATTACGACATTCATTAACTTTTCTCTCTGATTGGCAGCGTAACCAGGTTAGTTTACCCTTTCCTGGGGTATTGTGCTGCTGTTTGTCGTATCTGGCGTGGCACAGGTTCTTTTTGTAGAACCCTTGGTTTTCGGTGTACAAATGTTAAGATCATTTTAGGATGCTTATACTACAAGACTGGCTGACTCATCCTAAATAAACTTTTCACATTAATTGAATAACTCGTCTGAGTGTAGTCAGAATATAGTAATTCAGACAACTTTTCATAATAATGCTTATGCAAAGCAAGTGACTATATTATACAATGCTTTAATTAGTTTTAAATTCAACATTTCAAACTTCAATCTTCTCCCCCCTTAATTTCTTATTTCGTAATCACGTGCGGCTCACGTGTGATATAATCTAACGAGATTTGAAGTTGACATTGCCAGCTGACGCGGACACTTCCGTGTACTCTTTATTTTTGTCTCATTTTCTCAGACTATATAAAATAATTAAGCACCTTTCTAGCCATCTGATTGGCTGTGTTTCTGTAACATTTGATAAATTTATCAGTATTAAAGGCTAAGGGTTTAGCCATGAATGCAGAGCGTTCCCATGCAAAACTTAAGCCACCGGTATCACCATTCCTTGCAATGCACCAATGAAATCAATTAATTTTTTCCATTTTGCTCTGTGCAAAGATCCGTAGAAAAAGAAAAAGTCAGGAGATGTCCGATTATCCTACCAAAATGCGAAGAGTGGAAGATTTGGACAACGTTGATTTCCAGGACCTATTTGAAGTTAAGAAACTTGGGGAAGGAGGCTTTGGCGAGGTAGGAGATTCTGTTATATAAATAATATAAATATAAATATATAATAATATATATATATATATATATATATATATATATATATATATATATATATATATATATATATATATATATTGTGGGAGGAAGAAGACAAATAAACTAAAAGTTCATCCTTACAGTCCTGTTTCGTGGTTGCCCACCCATCAGGGGATTTAGGAAAAATTAGAGACTTAAATTAAAGATAGTTATGACTTGTTTAGTCTCAAGGATTGATTATTTTCAAATTTGATCCATGGTTCAGTCTATCTTCAATTCTTATTAATTTCTTGGGGAAAGAGTGCTGCTGCAATGCGGAGTCGTTCGGCGTTTAGAAGACTGGGGAAAACCAAAACTAAAGGTTGCGTCAATTAATGTCACCACAAATTGCTCAAAGTACTGTTAAGCAGATTCTTTAATGCTTGGCTATTCTATTTCTACTTCAGGTAGCGCAATTTTATTGCCGAAAAACCCATGGATATTACGCAGTAAAAACCTTTAAGGAGAATGAAGCAAACAAATCGATGGTGTTGAAAGAAACATTCATCCTCATCCACTTGGCCGGGAGTTCCAGGGTTACCCAGTTATGCCGGGCGTTTACCATCAAAGTATGTACCTAAGAAACGGCTTTTGAATACATACCGAAAGGTTGGCTACAGGAGCAGATAAAACACGTCCATATTTAGGAATCTTTTACTGGCGTGGCCATGGAACTTTGCACATCGTAGCAGTGGAGTGATCATGCCTTCAGGAGGCAACAATAAGCGTGCTGAGAAATTCATCGTTTTAAACTGAACGCAAGTTGAGCCTGCCACTATCTCAGTCAGTTTTTTTTATTAACGAATAGTTAGTTATCGTTTACGAGCCAATCTTAGGGTCCAAAGGATTTGGGGGGAGGGGGGGGTCTACTTGATTTTAAGGGGGAAGAGAGGAGGGATTAGCCGTCGTTAACAGAGCATAAGGGAGGAGCTTGAGGAATTTGATTGTCAATGAAATTCCAATGAGGAAGAGTCAGAAAGCCTTAGGGAGGGATTAAATGAATTTTAATGAACGATTCATTAAGTAATTAACGCCAGTTTGTTGAAAAAAGAAACAAAGCATTAATCAACACAGCCGTGATGCTGATGTCAATAAACTAAACAGAATGTTGTTGTTTCAGCTCACAAAAACAGCCTTAGCGCTTGAGTATTTGCCCGGTGGGGACTTTGCTGGAGTTCTGCGAGCCCAGGGAGGAAAACTGAGTGAGGAACGCGCCAGGTACGATTTAAATGAAAAGAAGTTTCAACGCCTTGTGAAGGAAAACAGCTGAGCATCCCGGAAGTGTTTAAAATTGTTATCCTAATCGTCACTCATGCTCATTAAATCTTTACCAACATACAGGCTTTTTCTATGCCGCTGTCAACGCATTCAGTTTTAAGTTTGCAGACTTGCAGTTGCTTATTTTCTTCTGACTAAGACCCAGGTTACAACTTAGAAAGTCAATTAAAAGTATTCATACGACAACGTCTGGTATTTCAGGTTTTACGCCGTCGATATCGGCCTGGGATTGAAATATTTGAATTCGAAAAAAGTCATCCACAGGTATGTTTGTGGCATAACGTACTCTGGAATGTCTCATTCTGAAGAAAGATTTGTTTTTTCCCCGGTGTCTTGGAACCCTTTATAAAACAACACAGACGATATTGATAACCATAACAGTAACGACAGAGAAAATGACAACAACAACGATAACAATAACACTGACGACAAGAATAACAGGAACTAGAGGGATTATGGGAATGATAAAGAGAAATATTTGAAAAATAACGCAGCCAGTATACACCCATTTCTTTCCGATTGCTACAAGGATACAAAAAAATTTTCTCGTTCATTCCGGCTTAATTCCAATGTCGACTAACTTACCTTCCCTGTCTAACCAGCTTTCTTGATGCAAATTGGCTGAAACATAATGCACCACTAGCGGTCGAGAAAAAGAAAAAAAACTTGTTTTTTGAAATCGAGGAGCCACAATTGACATGAGCGGTATGGGATTGGAATCGAGAAAGAACGGGTAGAAGATTTTCCATTGTAACAGAAACATTTATGCAAATCTGGTTTGCCCTGATGTAAAGTAATGTACACTAAAAATGAGCGAAAGAAGTTTTTGCCAACTTATTTTATCAGAGATCTAAAACCGGAAAATATTCTGGTAACCTCAAATGGCCACCTGAAGCTGTCAGACTTCGGTCTGAGCGAATTTGTCGTCTTTGCAGTCACTGGAGTATGTGGAACTTATCCATATATGGCGCCTGAGGTATAAGGCTTGTAGCAGATTACCCTGAAAAGTCTTTGTTCAAATCGCTACTGTTTTTTTCTCACTAATTATTTATCTTCTCTATGGGTTTTTAAGAAAGTTCTTCTTTCTTCTCCTCCTTCTCTGAGGGTATAATGTATTCCTATAATCTTCCGCTATGGTCAATCTTAAATCAAGGCATTGTCAAACGAGACCCAACAATTTTCTCGACAATAAAGGGGTGGGTAACCTCTCTGCTTGTCACGAGAATCTGAAAAATTACGATAAAAAACATTTTTTATGCCTCTCCGCCCTCAGTTTCGGACAACAAATAAAGTAGAAAGACCCCCCTACTACACGATCCTGACCGCGCCCTTGTTAATACACTGATGTTTCAACCAAGCTCACGCAGTTGAATTTGTTAATACACTTTTTGCAATGCCAATAAACTCCACTTAATCTGTTACAGATGATCATGGGAGAGTCTTATACTTACTCTGTGGACTGGTGGTCCTTTGGCGTGACTTTATTCCTGATGCTGACCGGCAAGGTTTGTACAAATAATATTGCAACAACTCACACATTGCAAATATGTTTACATTTGTACACAATAACTCGCCCTTCGGAAGGACAAATGCTTATGAATCAAACTTTTGACAATGAAGTAATCATTAATTGCCATTACCTTTCGTCCCGTGGGAATAGGACACCCGCCTATGGCAAACATGGTAAGGGGAGACTCCACCCGAAAAGGGGATCTGTTTTAGTCTTCAGATATCCTAAAGGTCACAGAACAGATTCCATCAAAGGGACAATCAAAGAGTTTGGAAATATTTTACCACCGAGAGATTTGGAAGACAATTAAACTTCCACTCTGATATAAATCATCAGCCCATCTCAATAGTTTAGAAAGTCGTTGAGTGATTAATTAAATATTTTCATTTTTCTGCTTATCAGCTACCATTTTATGGTAAAGACAAGAGACAACTTTTCGAAAACATCGTATACACAACGCCTGATATCCCCAATTGGCTTGGGAGAGAGACCAGAGATTGCCTTTTCAAGGTCAGCCAACGAAATCCAAAGTTATACGATTTAAGTAAATAACTTTCTTCTAAGACAAGTGAGGATGTCCTCTTTTGTTTTAAATGATACCGATTTTCTCAAAATTATCAACATAACCTCTGACAATTGATCTCCTTCTGCCCCACTGCAAAATTAAGTTTGATTAAAAACATTGGCATTTAACATGCACACGTGGCGCGAAGAATCATAGAATTGCTTCGGTAAATTTGACGCAAAAATCACTAAGATTCCGGTTCAAGAGGAAATACAAGAAATTTACAGATCAATATTTTCAAATGTTTCAAGCTGTAACTGACACCCTGAGGTGTGTACTCAACAAAATTTAAAGTAAACGTTATGAACGAACCAAAATTAATTGAATTCAAAATAAAAAATTAGATCATTGAGGTTTGCGGATCACAAACTTTTGCCATGAACTAGAAGGACCCAATGTAATTTGCACAACAAGTTTAAACAACTCTTTTTAAAGTATTTCTAAATTAATATTTTTGGCAAACACTGTAGAAGAAATAGTGCACTTCATTTTTTAAGTCAGGTATTTCAATTTTAACGAAACAAATCTTTTATTTTTGTATAAGCAGCTTCTCCAAAAATGCCCAGATGTGAGGCTTGGCGTTGACAATTTCCAATACCATCCGTTCTTCAGCTGTCTTCAGTCTTCAGAACCTCTCGCAATTGCATGTGGTCCATCCGCGGTAAATACGACAGCAGAGAATGAGGTATGCTGATATCAGTGTCAATAGATCCAAAGTCAGTCCATTTGACTGTAAGGGTTTCATGGCAAACAGTGCTTCCTGAAAATTGCATCTTCTGTACTTCTTTGTAGATTAACTACATCTCTGGATTTTCATCTTTACTGTCAGACGATGCAAATATCATCATTGCGGTAAGTGTAAAATTCTCTTATTAAAAGATAAAACAAAAATATATTCAAAGCCGGGCCCCTTTTTTTTACCTCTTTGGAAACGATAATTAGCCTTAATAATTGTTTCTCTGCTCAACTTGACTCAACTTAACACCACAAGTGTTACAAAAAAAAACTTTTCGACAAAGCTTCAAAAGAAAAATAGATAAGGTAATAAGAACCAATGAAAATATCAAACGAAAACAAATGAGAACCAAAAGTAAAGTGATAAATTTTACGGGTCAGAAGCGCGGAAAAACAGCGATGATCAAGTCACATGAAATAACTTTAAGTATTTTATTTGATTGGTTGAGAAAGTAGGGCAAGTTTCCTTGGCAACAAACCTTGTGCAACTTTGAACTGCCGATCGCCACTTTGAAGTAGAAGTGGTAAATATCCAGTTTAAAGTGGCTATTGCCAATTTAAAGTCGCGATCGCCAGTTCCAAAAAATGTGTCTATAGCAAAGCTCTAGATAAGTATTGTATTGTTCGGTTGCGAAAGTGGCCACCTACTCTTTTCCCTGGCTTACACGCTCTGCCTACCGACGAACACCTAAAAACAAAAAAACTAACAATGACAAGTCTACTATTCACCATAAGACAATATGCAACAAATACAAACGAACCGAAACAAACATGCGCCACGTTCTACAGAAATACCATACAACATGCGTACCAAAGTTCGCAAAGAACTACAACGTTCGAGCTGTGGTTGGAATATTTGCCTTTAAGTTATTTCACACACTCATAGTTCATCAACCCATCCAATAACTCATTTGTTTATCTCGTTATTAAATCAATACATTTTCGAATTTGTCTTTTTATCATGTTCTAGGATGACGCTCTTTCAAATTAATTACCACTGAGTTTGGGGGTTTTTCAAACCTATGTCAAAAAAGATGTGAACTTATCAATGTAAGTGAAAAGCAATTTTATTGAAACAAATGCATCTTCACTGGTTCTGTATGGATGCAAAAATAGTCTTATATCGTACATAAACCGACCTGTTTTCCAATGAGTAGCTCAAGTGTTTCACCTCTCACACCCTAACTGAGTCAGTTTGTATATTTTCCACATCGTTCTCTGTAAGTTTCCTATTGCACTGGCAAGGAAAATTTTTAATGAAAATCAACTGACTGAGTGCAGTTTGTTGTGAAATCACATGCGTGATTTCAAAATTGAACGAGCGACGACTGATGAATAAGTGAAATACGAATGAAATAATCATAATGTTCGTAACAAAAACTGCATTGATTATTGAAAGCTAACCGTAGCTTTAGCTTGTGGTAACTCATAGAAAGTTTTTTTTCTTCTTTTCAGATGTTCAGCTGAACTTAATAAAAGATACTTTCGATCGAACTTATCAATATGTGTGTCTTGTTTGTTTGTCACACCAATAACTATCCATTACGTGAGATTCTCCTTCTCCAATCAAAACTTATGGCAAATAACAACTCCCTTGAGAAACTTTAAAAGTTGTTGCTAATAACAGGGACTTCTTCTTATCCAGCGTGTGTCAAGCTGCCGATCAGTTGAGACAAGCAAATAGTGGGCCGGCGAAATTGGCCAAAGTATAACAACATTTTCCCCTGAAAACAGCTACGCGTCTTGCTTGAGGTGCTTGAGAACGAGTTGTGTGCCATGAATCAGCGGTTATTGCGCGTAATGGCTAACGTAAAATTAGAGTTCTCTTCGTTCAAGCGTTTTCTTGCGAGAATTCATAGACTAGAAAATAAATATTTGTCTCTGCAACAATGGTTGGAAAATAAGATGGCTACTTGCCACCGACCCCGCGACATACACTGTGGTCCAACAAGAAGAAACGACGAACTTAAATTCCACCAAAATCGAAAGCTTGTATTTGCCACCATGCAATTATTTTGCGCTCGCGAAAGTGGATTTCAGAGACTTTCAAACCCCTTTCGCAAACTCACTTGGGTAGGTGGGTCTGAGGGTTGATTCAAGTAAACGAGGATAAACTTGTTAGTATTAATTTCGGACAAGTTTACCTTCTCACTCGAATGAACCCTAACTAATACAGGTTCCTAGCAAATCAACCCAAAAGAATGTTGGGACCTTAAACACTGAAATATTTGTTGTTGTTGTTGTTCTGATGGACAATTTTTACTGTTTGGTCTATTTCAGGTTCCGCTGGTTAAAGGTACCTTCAACTACAGTGCTTAGTATCTTCAAGCTTTGCTTAAATTTCTATGGAAATCTTGATACATGTATATGGCTACAATAGCTTTATATAAACCTTAAGGCAAAAACCGATTCAGAAAAAAAACAATTGTAAAAACATTTTGGGAAAACGTTTTCAAGGTGTATCAACTTGAACGTAAATGTAACACCTAAAAACTTGTTTACAGATAACAACCTCATTCATGTTAGATAAAAAATGTGATAATGATTTCAAGACATCACTGATTAAAAAAAATTACTTTTAACCTACTTCAAACAATTCATTAAAGATCAAAACAATGCAAAGTCTTTTTTCTTCGGCGTGTCCAAAATCCTAATAGCTCATAAGAGTATTTAAGACAAATAGAGAATCAACTTATAAAAAAAAAAAAATCCGTACGGGCTCTTGAAGGCTCTTTCGCTTCTCCTGCTCTCTTACAGAGGACTCTTACAGAGATTTTATAGGTAGCCTTGTGGTTTCAGTTCCAAATGTCAACGTTTGCAAGCAACTTTTTACTTCCTTGGGTTTCATATTTTCTATGATACAGCTCCAATTCTCACTGCCTTAACTGAAACGTAAAAAAGGCATAATTTAGAGAGAATCGTGGAGTTCACATAAAATTTTTCATTCGGCTTTACGACATGAAACGATAAACTACCCAACAATTATTATAGCAGAAATTTATGTTTTACTCCTATCAAATTATAGAAGAAAAAGTCTGTGTCCAATTAATTTTAAAGCATCTCAATTTCTTCAAGAAAAAAGAAACTCCTAAACTCTACACAGCAAGAGAACAACAAAAGCATTTATGATCAAATATATTTCTATAATTTGGATTTAAAGTTACTTTGCATTGCGTAAATGTTATGAAAAGAGTAATTACATGGGTCGGCAACTAATTGTTCTTGAAATCAAGTTTGACGTCGTCACTAATGAGTACAAATGGCGCCCAGTACTTCTCCTCCTTGAAGGTTTCAGAATCTCTCATACACTTCATGGCTTGATTGAGAGCTTCAGTTGCCTTCTTGCCTTTAACAAGTGCATCGCAGAAGAAACTCATGAACTCCAGGGTTCCCTCGTCACCTATCGTCCACAAGGCCACGACAGATCTAGCGCCAGCACCCAAGAATGTTCGGGCGATGCCGACCACACCTTCGGCAATAACCTCCCCACGAGCACTGTGACAACAGCTTAGAACAACCAGTCGCGCCCGCAGCCCAGCTTCCATGACATCTTTCATCGTTGGTCGATAGTCCTTCTCTTGAGGCTGAGGGGTTTCTCTTGTGGTGTTTGGTGCCAGGATAGCTTCACCAGTTTCCATTTTACCATGCACTGCAATATGTATTAAAGCCACTGCTAAAAGTCGTTTAACACTTGTTCTAATTTTCGTATCATTTACCATCAGCCGGGAACCATTTGTCGGACATAACCGCCGATGGTATTCTGAGATTGAAGCGGGCAAAAACGAGTTCGTGTCGCACTTATCGTCGTACTGTTCTTCAAGTACAAGTTTTCAATCCGCTGATATCTCGATAGGAACACCACAAGGGACTTCATCTTTGGCTGCTTCTACAAGTAAACATCCTACAGATGGTACCTCCGCAGAGAGCAGGGGTGACAAACCACGAAGTAAAACACCGCACTTTCCCAACAGCCCGTTCGTGAAGGAGTTCCCCGTCGATTGTCTTCCGGAGTTACCTACAGATCTGACGACGCTGATGGACGACAATTTCCTTCACTGCTGGAAATCTGGCGTTTGCCTTCGTCACCCATGGTTGTTCCTCCTGCTGCACTGCGTCGCCGACACTGGATCTGATCAACAGTTGATTCGAACGGAAGTAAGCCCTTGCCGTCAGGGTTGGAGGGTTTTGAGTTTCGCGGTGGACCACATCGACACGCTCATTCGCAAATGGTACCAAGAGTTACCGACGATGGATGGACAGCAACCCAAAGTCAGGCAGCTTGTTCCCTGTATGATGTGCGAAAGACTCGGCCTTGCAACCTCGTCATCATCATCGTAAACTTTATTAATGTGTCTTGAATATCTGGCCGACGGGGTTAAAAACTCCTCTACTAATAGGGGACACTTAATAAAGTTAATAACCTACTAAATATTTTCTATTGAACTATTAAAAAAAAGCCTGATAATATATTTAACAATATAATATAGTTAAAAAACATATTAACTATCAACTGATGGGATAAATGATTAAAAAAATAAAGATTACGAATTATAAAGGATGCAATTAGAACGATTGTCGTCTTCTACCATTACGCTCAAATTAAATTTACGGATACGATTTTTAAAACTAAATAATGATGGGAGGGTTCTAAATTCGCTTGTTAGCTTATTCCACAACTTTGGTCCCAAGTAGGTGAGGGAATATTTGCCATATTTCTAGGTCCTAAATCTGAGGATGGCAAACTCCGCCACCCTTAAGTTGTAGGGTGAACAATGCGTGAGAAATAGCTCACACACTATGGTGTAGCAAAGTTTGTGTTTATATATACGGATAGTAATATCTTGTAGTCTTCTGTTCTGAAGCGTCGTTAGATCACTCTTGTCCAGTAATGCTTGGTAGCTCGATTGCTTATCTAGGAAAACTGCGCGTAGTGCTCTTTCTTGAATCCGTTCGAGCTTTCTTTTATCAGTATCACTACAGAAATGCCAAGTCAGGTGGCAATAGGTTAAGTAAGGCAATATGGTTGATTTACACAGAGTTAATTTAGCATTGGTAGGGATAAGTTTTTTAAGCCTCAACATTACGCCTACCTTTCGACTCGCCTTCTTACATATTTTACATTTTTTTACTTTACATATATTACATTTTAAGTCTCTTAATTTTTTAGCGCCTACTTATTTATATTCTTTCATTTCTCTTAGGCTCCCATCTAAATATAATTTAAGGAATTCTAGTGATAACCTTTTGCCTAGTTATCCGCGTTTTAAATCTATAGCTACACTAGGTGATCGTTCTTTTACCAGTGCTACACTGAAACTGTGGAATGCGTAACCATTTGACATAGGAAGCGCCAGCACAGTTAATATTTTTAAAGCCGAGCTAAAAACTCACCTTTTTCGTCATGCATTGTTAGCATATATAGTTGTTTTTATTATTGTGAGTTTACTTTTAATTGTAATTTTAGCTTTTTAACCTTTTTATTTTGTTTTTAATCTTGTCATGCGCATTTGAACATTTTATGGAATTTGCGCATTATTAATTTCCCATTATTATTATTATTATTATTTCATTAATGTGAGTGTTAAAATTCAATTGTTCGTCTATGGTAACTCCTAGCAAATTAAGACATTCAGAAGTTTCAATGGTGTTTCGTCGAAAGTGGAATCGAATCTTACTATCTGTACAGTTATGCTTTAAAGTCATAGTTTGATATTTGCTCAGGTTTCCTTTTAGCAGATTGCTGGCATTTTATTCGGAGGCCCTATTGGCATTCCTCATAAGATTGGTGTTAGCCATTTTCAGGTCCCCCGTTGTTTCATACATTTGATGGTCGATTTCATTTACAAGTTCAAGTTTACCGACTGTCAGCGTCAAAGTGCAAAGTCAGATTTAATCCGTTGTCCCAATCACCCGAGCTGGGAAGTTGATCTTCATAAGGTTGCGCTTGATATAATGTTTCATGACGTAGATCCTGACTTATTGTTGTCGCACGAAGGCGTTAAGTATAAGGACGCCGACTCGAGTATCCTCGGAAGTGGAGGCTTTGGAAAGGTATCTGTTTCTCCATTACATTGTACCGGTCTTTTTGTAACTGGTGTGAAATTTGCGTGTTAATGCAATTTATTATGGTTTCGGTGGAAAGAAAGTTTAAAATTTAGAATCGAACTGATGTGGATGGAGGTAAACTTATTATCTTCTGTCTTTTTTGCGAATTTATCGTGATAAGGGCGAACAGGAAGGTAACAAATGCTCTGCTACGAACTTTCCTTTTTCCCATGAAACTAAGCGTCCGTTCTAAGACCTCGAGCTATTTTTTTCTCCACTCATTCTCGGTTTGCTTTTATTTTGTATTGTTTTTTGCCGTTAGCTCCGCCCTGGCTCGCTAGTAGAAGACTCGTTGTTGATTTCCTCGCAGTTAAGAATTTTTTCGCAGTAAGAGACGGCCTTGATGAATTTTTCCATAGGGTTAGGGTTAGGCGACTACGAATGGTGTAACAGGCGTCTGCACCTGAAAGAGAGGCTATAAGGCCCCTTTATTGTATGGCAAGGTAGTCCTGAGCTGAATCCAAGCGTCCTGATTAGCTCTTACTTAGTCGGGATTTTGCCATACGGACCGTTTCCACGGAAACGATCATAAGCCATGCCTTTTTCGTCGCGAAAGCTGGGAAATTTAAAGTAAATAAGTTTGGCCCGAGTGCTATATAGTAAGCTACTTATTTACCTCGCTTGCTCGAGCTGCACTGGGGAATATTGGTCTTCGGTCAGTTTCGCACGGACCTCGTGCCAATATTCCTTAGTGGGACCCTCGCACTCGTTCAGTAAGAAGTTATTCCTCTATGGGTTTCTGGAAGCATGCCTAACAGACGGCAGTAGACTGCCATCAACCGGCCTTTAGTGAAACCCCCCAGGTAAGGATATACCTTCAAGCTCTCTCAGCAAGTATCGCAAGAAAAACTCAAACAGGAAATGTAAAACAAAGGCCAAAATTGTTGATATAGTCTTCTTATCTCTCAGGTCGTTCGCCGGGAATGCCGACGACAGGCAGTCGCCATCGAGTTCTACATTAAAAGTGATGAATCCGAACCCTTCAGGCATTACCGCGAGACGCGCAAGGAACTGAACAAGCTACGTCGTGTACGACAGCATCCTTTCCTTACCAACATCATCAGTGTGTCTTTGTGCCCCTTGTGCCTTCTGCTGGAACTAGCAGAACGCGGGGCTCTCACCGAGATCTTATCCAGCCCAAAGTTGCTTGATCGTATTGTCCTCTTTCAGACTGCATATCAAGTTGCAGACGCACTGAGATTCCTTCATGGCATAGATGTCATCTATAGAGACTTAAAACCGGAAAACGTCCATGTTTGGTCCTTGGAGGAACACGCTGATCTTCACGTCAAGCTCATTGATTTTTGCACGGGGAACTTCGCGACTTCGACTGGTTTGTTTATGCGCTGGATCTCCCGGTAACCATGCACCTGAGATGTTGGAATCAGCAAATAAAGAGGAATACACCTTTCAAGTAGACGTATATTCGTATGCGATCCTCCTTTACCGAATTATCACCCGCTTAATTCCGTTCATCGGACACGATTTAGGTGCAAAAATCAACGCGGCTGTAATTGCTGGAGAGTGTCCGCAGTGGAAACACGTTCCGGTAGCGACTTTCGGCTTTCCGACGCTTACCGAGCTTATGCTTTGATGCTGGTCGGGTAGGCCGACCAAGAGACCGACGACCGCTAAAATAACCGAGCAAGTCTGTCATCCCACGTTCCAGTGTTTGATAGCCAAGTAGCTTATCCCCTCAGTCTGTGCGTCATGCTTGTCTCGTGCAAGATTCCCTTGATCTGTGGTTAGCTTGTGATGACCACACATGCAACCGAATTTTTGTCTACGATGGTCGCACACTCAGCATGAAGTTTTCTTTCTCAATTGAAACCTATCAAGAGCAGCGTCTCTTGTTTCAGATCCAGTACATGCATATTATGGCACCTTTCGTTTTAATCGCTGCCCGTGGAGAGTTTGCCTTGGTCAACGCTTACTACACTTGGAGTGAGTCGCGTTACAAGTACGTGGCATCCATGAGATTCGACCAACAAGTTAGCTGCGTCGCATCAAACGATGAGTACGTGTATGTTGGACTTTACGATGGAAATGAGCATTGTATCTTGGAAACAGATATGAAGAAGAGCTTCAGGAAACGTGCTTTTCACAACTTCAATGTTGGACACCACCGAATTCTGGTACTCACAGCGGCACAGGATAAGCTGTCCACGAGCCGATTCATTTATAGATAATTAACGAAACCAGGCGAAATGGAGGCTTTCGACATCGACGTCGTATGGTACGGTGGCCCTGAGGGACTGGAGAACAACCCACAAACGCAAATCTCCTTTCTAAAGGTTTCTCGTGACGAAAAAAGCGTTTTGTCTGTGAGCAGGTCCGTACTCAGCAAATGGGATTCAGAGAACAGGCAGAACCACTTCAGCGTTGACTGCGCAGTGTTCTAAGGAGTCTCTCTGCGGAATCCGAGTCACACAAAGATCACGATGACGCAGTTGCGTGTATTACCTGCGTGGAGCCCACCACCCATCTATTTGGGTGGGCATTGCGAATGGCCACATAATGATATTTGATTCGGAAACAGAACATCTACTCACTTGGTTTCATCCTTTTGATGAAACGCGTAGTCTGACCGTTATCAATTCTCCTGATCCCTGCGGCACTGAGCAAGGATACGTCATAAGTACCGGGAAAGGATTAAGACCGGACGGATTAGGCCCGGTATGCGAACTTTCGGCGGAACGGGTGACATAAATCCTGAGGGAAGATACAAATCGTAAAGTGAGTTAACCGGTACGAAAGAAGATTCACAGAAGAAATTCAACAGGAAGAAAACCCAGGACTCCTACTCCGCCCATAGACGAGCAAGAAAACGATACCGTAGACTTAAACCCTACTTTGCGGTCGAAATGTTCCATGATGATGTGGGAACTGTTGTCCAAGAATGGCTTCGCAAGAGTAGAAGCCAAAAGCGGCCGAGGACGCTTTTCTTGCAGCCACAGTACCAAAGCAAAAAGTAGTGATCAGCCCTTGCAGAATGGCGATGAAAGTAATCAACAGTGAAAGTTAGAGAGAGTTCATTTTCATGGTCTCATGCTTTGAAGATCAGGTAAAAATACCCTGAAGAGACTGGCTAGCATATGACGGGTGTCGGGGCAAGCGCGTTAGCTCGACCATTTAAACCAGAGTGGTTTCTGATTCTTATTTCCATTCATTGCGTGGAATAAAATAATAGAGAACTGCTGGCTTGTCCAGTTTTCGGTAAATACGGTCTTTCCAACTTGGGTCTCAGGGTCTGTCTTCTTTCCATCGGCTAAGGTAGAAGAGAGAGAGACAGGTCAGAAGTGGGAAGAATAGAAAGCATAAAAACGTCTCATCTGTTTTGGTGTAAAGAAAATTCAATTGAGGTGCCTTGATGTTGCTTGTGTACAATGTGGGCCAAATTCTATGTTATAGGAGGTCTTGGCTTTTTCTCCTTCTCCCGGCTTTGTAACCGACCCTTTTCCCTCCTTCCTCCTTCTTTTCCTACTTTCCCCTTTATTTGGTTACAGTAAAAGTCTAATATGCGTTGAAATCTCTGTATGACCACTTTAAAACAAGCAACGCCTCACAGACCTCTTTGCACTGGATACACCTCAGACACGAGTGCAACTTTGAAACTGTTGAATTATGCAATTCTTATTAATAGCCTGTTAGTGGAGTATTTTGCATATGGTTGGGTAAACAGAGTAAGACAGAAGATCGACTGCCAGCATTTCACTTCCTTACACTAAATAAGACCATAAAGCGTTAATCTCGTACTCGTGATTATTCATCTCAAAGACTTTCGAAGCTCTTTTTCCGACCCCGCGTAACCTTTGTCATGGAAACTTTCATACAAGTTAACTCTCTTTACTCGAATTGCCTTTCCTGACAAGTCAAAGCGAAAAATTATGTGGCCCGAAACACTGAGAGACTCTGGGACTTTTTTGTATTGTTGTTGTGATGAGAGGGCAGGGAGCTTCATAGTTTAGTCCCCTTCAGGTTTCGCTAGTTAAGGGTCGTTTAGGTACATTTCCCAACTACAGTGCTTTGTATCTCAAAAAAAATTATGATGAAACGGTTTCTTCACGGCCGTTGGCGTCTTCGCAGAACAGGAGTTAAAATCAAATGTTTTGAGGAATCATAAATCTTCTTTTTGAGATGAACCTATAAAACAATTAAATATTTATCGTTGAAACCGAGAATATTCTTTGTATTTCCAATGCCCTATCAACAAAATTGTACCAAAAGCCGGAATTTCACAAAAAGAAGGCATAGAATTTTGTAATCGATGAATATCGTGATCGGGAAAGAGGTAACTGTTGAGAATATTTGATCAAAAATTCCACTCAAAACTAGTTTTTGTATTTCTAGGAGTTCACCGGAATATTCCATGGTTATAAGTCAGTAGACACACATTTAACTAGGGAGGTTCTCGCCTTAATATTACTTTAAATGTAATTCTTCATGAATTTCTGTTTCTAGCGCGCGCTTAAAAGAAAAAGCTGCTATTATGACGCACTCTGATCATAAAACAGACTCGGGAAAACATTACAAAGGCGAAGATGGTTTTTGTAACGTCTTGGATAAGTTTTTTTACATTCGCATGTTTCAGGGACTATTTTTGGCAGAGGTCAGAAACTGAATGCAAAGAAAGGTAGGTCTTTAATCATTCAGTCCAATTTCGATAAAAGTTTTAAGTTTGTAAATAAACAACGGAAAACTTTTACAGACCGATTGTGCGGCTTGATTTATCAAACTATTAAATTGCTTCACTAGCTACCCGACATTAATGTGAACATTCAAGAGTTTAAGTTCAAAATATGTGTTTGAGGCAGGCTCAAGGTATTTAACATCTTAATGCACTAAATAAATGGAAAGAACAAGGCTTTATTTTTGCAAAACTTGTGTTGCGACCAAGTATTAATGGTAGTCGTCATTGTGACGCTAATATTTCTTTTTTTCAGTTTTGAAGAGGAAGCCCGCAAGAAAGATGGAGAACAGCAAAGACAGGTATTCTGATTTCTTTGTAATGCCGTGTCAACGTAGCAGATTGATTATTATTATTATTATTATTATTATTATTTTTTAAAGCTTCTGATGAGGAAGGATTACATGCTAACAACTGAACTGCGTAGAGCGGGCCCGGCATAATTATCGAAAACTCCAAACCCCAACAAAACAAAATTTAAAAGTTTCATCAGAACTATTTATTTGGGCCATATTCAATTTCAGAGGTACTAATGCAAAAAGATTTTCTTTAATTGTATTTTTCAAAGAAGAAAATAAACTATGAAAATTGTCAAGAGAAGATAAGAATCACACCATGATGGGGAAAAAAAAACAAATCGAATGGGAAAAAAAAAACAAATCGAGCAAGTCTTTAGTTTACTTTTTTTTCAGTTGTCAAGGTTTCGACAACACCCATTATAAAAAGGAGAGGACATTTCTGAAAGTAGAACGCATAATAAATAACAAGTACATGATTCCGTTTCTCTCCTGACAAATTAGAGCTGCAACGTTAATTCAACGGGTTCGAAGCCTTTATGGTTGACTTTAGAGTTCTAATATTTCAGACTCTTTGAAAATCTAATCAATCTTTGTCCAATATATCACAAATGAAAAAACTTTGAATGATAAAACCTTTGTTTTACTCACCCACCGAAGCGGCGCAGCAGTGTTTTTAAAAGCTGCTAACTTGTCAACTATTGTCATATGCTTTAAACATTTTTAAATGGAATATCTTCCTTGAGGAAATTAAGATGTAGTTTACTTGTAACTTTCTAAATTTTACTTTGTAGAAAGTGGAAAGTAGCGGATTGATATAAAGGTAGCCATTAGGGGGGAATGATTTTCCGTCTCTGTCTTTTCTTTGAGGGGCTATTGGAGAATATTTTCCATTTTTGAAATTCCATTACAGCATTGCAGCATGCAAAACAAAAATTTATATTCACAGAAAACTTTTAAACTAAACTGAGCAAGCAGCGTAACATATTGATTAATTGCTTCAGATTTCTCAATTTAATTTCTTCTAAGTGAAATAAAGCTGTCAGGGACTGTCTATTTGCTCGAGTTGTCACACATCTTGTTACACCCTCCGTCAGTCGGGTTTTTGAATCGGCTGTTTGGACGCACTCAAGTTACCGAAACGTTGTGAAAAGGTTGCCGTCATAAGGAGGTGGGCGTTGGGAGGTGGAAGTTACTCTTGAGAGAAAGACATTGTTGGAATGTGGCGTTTGTTAAAAGTTAATCGTTGTTGAGAAAGTTCCCGTTGTAGGGAGAAGACCGTTTTCAAAACGTTGGGCGCAGCAGTTCCACAGAAAAAAATAGACCGTTGATATCAACATCAACAGAATATGAAGTTTTTAAGATGATGAAACTGGAAATTTATGCGATGATCATGGATATTTTGGATGCTGATATTAACTATTAATATCAAAATATTTGTCCTCTTTGCAGAATGAATGCGCCTCCATAATTCAACGGGCTTGGCGTCGACTAATATCAAAAAGACTTGAATTTCAGGTAATTTGATATAGTAATGACAGTATAATAACTGTTATACATGGTAAATTAAATCATTTTGTTTTATGGAGCGATTTTAGTTGTATAAAATGATGGGATTATTTTAAAATAAAAAGGCAGGGGGGTCCCAAAAGTTAACATTAAAACATTTATTTCAAGATGTTAACAATGAGTTCGCCATAAAGGAAATCCAAATCGAGAGTGGAATATTTCACTCCATGTACACTGGGCTTCAACTTTCCAACTCTTCAAAGGTGCTTATGGTGACATCTTATTACAATCACAATGAAAACAAATAGATTAGAAAAAACAAAACAAAACAAACAAACAAACAAACGTGATGCTTGTGAAAAACATCCTAACCGAGACTGAACCAGCAATATGTCATTGTGAGGGGGTGGCTGTTGTAAAAAAGAGGCAGTTCATGGGAAGGTGTCCTGTGTACAGAGGTGAACCTTTGAGGAGGTGGTCATTTCTAGGAAGGCAGCCGGTGTACGGAGGTGACCGTTGTAGGTGGATGACTGCAGAAGAGACTTTTCGTAGACAGTAGACCTCTATTATGTAATTCAACATGGCATGACGACTTTAAGATGCTGATATTCTATGCTGACATTATCAAAATTGTTGTTTACTTTGCAGAATAAATGTGCCGTTAAGATTCGAAAGGCGTCACGTCTTATGAATCTTAAATGCAAGTTTCACTATTAAAACTTTCTCGGCGATTTTAGTCGTAGTCTGCTCCAACAAGATGAGATTCTTTCTAAAAAGCATTATTTGTTCCCTTTCGACTCCATGGCCTTATCAGGGAAATGGATTCACAATTATCATCAGTATATAACTACTTAACAGTTTGTAATTACTGCTTTTCTCCTGACAGAACAATGCTGTCAAATTAATACAGAGAGCTTGGAGAAAGCATCGAAGAACGAGGAGGGTAATAATTTTTAGCCATAATATTCTGTATTTTTCATATTTATCTGTAGTCCGTGTTCAACTTCTACATTTTTAATCCTCCACATAGACCAAAAAATTGACTGTAAGGGGAGAGAATTTTTTTGTCTTTGAAAACACATCTTGTTGCCCCTGTCAGTCGGGTTTTTGAATCGGCTGTTTGGACGCACTCAAGTTACAGAAACGTTGTGAAAAGGTTGCCGTCATAAGGAGGTGGGTGTTGTGAGGTGGTTGTTGTTCTTGAGACGAGGGCATTGTTGGCATGTGGCGTTTGTTGAAAGTTAATCAATGTTGAGAAAGTTCCCGTTGTAAGGGGAAGACCATTTTCAAAACGTTGGCCGCAGCGGTTCCACAGAAAAAAATAGACCGTTGATATCAACATCAACAGAATATGAAGTTTTTAAGATGATGACACTGGAAGTTTATGCGATAATCATGGATTTTAGTTGCTCATATTAACTTTGATATCATAATGTTTGTTCTCTTTGCAGAATAAATGCGCGTCCATAATTCAACGGGCTTGGCGTCGACTAAAGTTAAAAAGACTTGAACTTCAGGTAATTTGTATAGTAATAACAGTATAATCACAGTTATACATGGTAAATTCAATCATTTAATTTTATGGAGCGATTTCAGTTGTATAAATGGTGGGATTATTTTAAAATAAAAAGGCAGGGGGGTTCCAAAAGTTAACATCAAAAATTTTCTTTCAAGTAGTTTACAATGAATTCGCTTTTTTAAAGGAAATCCAAATCGAGAGTGGGATATTTCACTCCATGTACACTGGGCTTCAACTTTACAACTCTTCAAACGTGCTTATGGTGACATCTCATCACAATCACAATGAAAAAATAGATTAGAAAAAACTAAACAAAACGAACAAACAAACAAACAAACAGTGATGCTTGTGAAAAACATCGTAATCGAGACTAAGCAGCAAGGTACAGAAGTTAAATCATATTTCATAGCCTCCCTTAATGAAGTATTGTAGACATTTCATCCACTCTTTAGTGATATAAAGCCGACAAGGTTCCCAGTTAAAAATATTTTTCTAAATTGGGCCTTGACAAAAGAAGAGTGTCGTTGCAGTTGGAACACGCTTTAGTTGCTGTGTCATTGTGAGGGGGTGGCTGTTGTAAGAAAGAGCGGTTCATGGGAAGGTGTTCTGTGTAGAGACGTGGCCCTTCTGAGGAGGTGGTCATCTCTAGGAAGGCAGCCAGTGTACGGAGGTGACCGTTGTAGGCGGATGACTGCCGAAGAGACTTTTCGTAGAAAGTAGACCTCTATTATGTACTCCAACATGGCGTGACGACTTTAAGATGCTGATATTCTATACTGACATTATGAAAATTGTTGTTTACTTTGCAGAATAAATGTGCCGTTTAGATTCAAAAGGCGTCACGTCTATTAAATCTTAACTGCAAGTTTCATTATTTAACTTTCTCGGCGATTTTAGTTGCAATCCGATCAAACAAGATGAGATTCTTTCTAAAGGCATTATTTGGTCCCTTTCGACTCCATGGCCTTATCAGGGAAATGGATTCACAATTATCATCATATAAAATACTTATCGGTTTATAATTACTGTTTTCCTCCTGACAGCTTGAGGCCGTCAAATTAATACAGAGAGCTTGGAGAAAGCATCGAAGAACGAGGAGGGTACTAATTTTTAGCCATAACATGTATTTCTCATCCTTTATCTGTAGTCCGTGTTCAACTTCTACATTTTTAATCCTCCACATAGACCAAAAATATTAACTGTAAGGGGAGATAATTTTTTGTAAACACATCTTGTTACACCCCCCGTCAGTCGGGTTTTGAATCGGCTGTTTTTTGGACGACACTCAAGTTGCCCGAAACGTTGTGAAAAGGTTGCCGTCATAAGGAGGTGGGCGTTGTGAGGTGGATGTTGCTCTTGAGACGGAGGGCATTGTTAGAATGTGACGTTTTGTAAAAGTTAAAATTGTTGTAATGAGGCAACGTTCCCTATCCTGGTGGTGGAGAAGACCATTTCAAACCAACGTTTGGCCTGCAGCGGTTCCCCATAGAAAAAAAAAGACCGGTGATATCTAACAATCAACAGAAATATGAAGTTAATTAAGATGAATGACACTGGAAGTTTAATGCAATGATGTGCAATGGAAATAAGACATTTAGGACGCTCCATATTCACAACATTGTTGATAAAAATCATAATGTTATGTTCTCTTTGTCAGAATGAATGCGCGGTCCCATAATTCAAACGGGCTTGGCGTCGACTAAAGTTAAGAAGACTTGAATTTCAGGTAGTTTGTTATATGTAATAACAAGTACTGATCAGCAGTCCAAACTTTGTTGTTATCCTTTGCAGAATGAATGTGCCGTTAGATTCAAAAGGCTTGTCACGTTCTTTTTCAATCTTCATTGAAACTTTTATACTGGCAAACAAATAAAATTGCCGCCATTAGTGAAGAATTGAAAAGATTAAAATAAGAAGGAGCTCAAAATCAGGGTACTAGGAGCTAGTATAGCCGGTTGGGACAGTGTTTAGATGGAAAGTTTTATCATCGTAACTTTCTCGGCGATGTTAGTTGTAGTCTGATCCAACAAGAGGAGATTCTTTCTAAA